>NC_139032.1:54336384-55536384 GCF_964662115.1 Mustela nivalis
GAATGATTAAAAGAATGATTAAGAGTTTAAAATATTGCATAAAGATACAAGAGTGAAATATTTCCATGTAAGTGGCAACAAGGCAGTATAATGAAGCTGGGTAATTTTATATTACATTTAGAGAGCAATTAATTATGTGAAGGAAGACATTTTGATTTCAATCAATCCTCCTGAAAATGAGAGGAGAGACTGACAGAAAAAGCTCTAGGGCATGAGTGAGCTACTGAGGTAAGATTATTCAAAGTATTTTTTTTAACATGGCAGAAATGTCATCATTTTAAAATAATGATGGTATGAAGCTTTCAATGGATGGGAGAGGGTGAAATTATTGGTAAGAAACTTAGGGTGCACAATATACAATCTTACATCCAGTTAAAGCATCCTATTTTGCCTAAATAGTTTACTGCCCAGTCAAGTGAGATATATACACATATATTTATTTAGTGAATAATATTGAATATATATGTGGAGTCAATATATATGCATATATAATAGAATATATATGTATATATAATCAATCTCCCAATACACAATCTCCCAATACACAGATATGTATGTTATATACCATTTTTAATCTGGATATTTCTCTCTTAGAAACCTTTACAATTTTATCTGGAGATTAGTAAATTTAGGACTACCATCACCTTTTTCCTGTGTTGGGTCTAGTTTGTCACAGACCTGATAACTGCCATGCTTTCTTATTTTCCCCCTCACTTTGCTAGATCAAATCTCATATTAGCTACTAAGAAATGATTGAATGGAAGGATATTTTTGAACTCATGTGTTGGAAACTATCCAATTTTGCCCTGAAATTAGATAAAGTTTGGGGCTTAGAATAGGAATTCTAGAGTAAAAATAATTTTCCCTTGAACTTAAGTAGCATAATCCAAATCGTCAATTTTCAAGAATTGCTACTCAGAGAACTAACATGGCTGCAATTCTGTCCCATTAAGTCTTCAGGACATTTTAGACTTTTTCCTGTATTCCTAAAAGCCATAAAGATTCTCAACTTTTTTTTTAAAGAAAACAATCAACCCTTTTAAGAAATTCTTGCATCCTACAAACTTTTCCCTCATATTACTCATTTATTTATTACTATCTGCTTTTTCTCTCCTTTTGAAATCATCATTAGAAAAATGTTAGAATAAAAACGTTATCATCAACTTATTTGATTCCTTTGAACCTAATTGTTTATATTTTTGTTTTGTGTGTTTCTTTCAGAAAGAATTCTTTCATTTTATTTTGCAGCATGCAATTATTATTATATTTAATTTGGCTAATATTCTTTCCAAAAGATAGATTTTACCTCTTAGCAAATCTTTTTATTTTAATGGGTGATATCTGATGTCTTTGAAGATATAGATTTTATTTGATTTGTTATGTGTTTATAGAAGTTTTCATTTGCACACAGTTTAATAAGAAAAAATAGTTCTGAATAATGATATACAACATCAACAATCTCCAGACTAGAACATTCTACTGTCACTTTAACTAAACAAGAGCCACATTTCCCAGAACTCCCTGCCTTGTATTATTCCAAGTAAAATGTGATCAAAATAACTAGTTTGAGATTTGGAATGCAGACAAAAAGCAAGAGATGGTACTTCCTGAATGTTCACATTGTTGCATCTGTTAACAGATGAAGAAACGCCCAACAGATTCACACTTCTTGTTGATCACCACTATGTGTATAGATCTTCTTGCCAGTATGTTAGCCTGTTCTCTTGCCAGTATATCAGTGTTCTCTTGCCAGTCACAAGACATTTAGTTGTAGATCCTCAGAGGAAAAAATTTCCTTGAGACTGCTCTTCCAATTCCCCCTTTCTGTCTCTCTTTGTGATTAAAATTTTCTAGTCTTCTCAAATTGATCAATTTCTGGTGTTTTTAATTTTCCAGTTCCACCTTTAAGAACTTCATATCTTACATAGCTCTTCTCACAGATGTATAGGACTAATGCCTATATTTAATAATTTATTTCATAACTCATAATAGGGTCTGTGATAAAATATCTACATACTGGGTATCCTTGTTTTGTACCAAACTCCACAAGGCAAGTAAATAATATTTCAACATGAGTGTAATATAGGTGTTTCTTAAATATCATTTATCAGACTAACAGTGTTTCTTATTTCTAGTCTGCTAAGTGTCTTTTAAAAAATTATAGTTTAATAAAATAAACTTCTTTTGAGATAATTAACATGTTTTCTATATCTTGTTTTTAATGAATAATCACATTGGTTTTTGAATAAACAAAAGTTGCATTTTTGGAATAATTCTTATATTTTTTGTGACAATTCAGTTTGCTAGTATTTTGTTTATGAGTTTTTATATTCATGTTCATGCGGTAAATTTCCTTTAATTTTCATATATGTATAATATTCTTAGGCTAGTATCAGTTATACTGATCTCAAAATTTGAGATTAGTATTTTTAAAAAGTTTTTTTATTTTTATAGAGAGGGGGAGAGAGAGAGAGGATCCACATGCATGAGGGAGAGAAGGAAGTGCAGCAGACTCATTGCTGAGTGCAAAGCCAGACATGGGGTTTGATCTCACAACCCTGAGATCATGACCTGAGGTTAGATCAAGAGTTGGACTTAACTGACTGAGTCACATAGGTGCCCCTTAAGATAAGTTTATCTTGTTCCTATTTTTTTCTAGTTCTTCTTCAAGGGGAATTGTTTTAATTAAAAATTTAACAACTATAAGATTACCTCTACTTTTTATTTCTTCTTTTGTCAGCTTTGATAAATGTTTCTTCAAAAAAAGTATCTACTTTTTCTGGATTTTTTTTAATGTAGTGCCATAAATTTATTTAATTCTCTTATCTTTTTTTAGTGTGGGAAGGCCTTAAAATAGTGCCTTATTCTTGGGTTTGGAAGTCATATTCTCATATTTTTAAATCAGTCTGACTGAAGATTAATTGATTTATTATTCTTTTAAAAACTTTTGGTTGTTGATTTTATTTATCTTATGTGTGTTCCCTATTTTATTTTAGCTTATATTTTGTTTAATTTTCTTCTGCTTTCTTTGGTTTTAATAGCTATCGTTATTCTACCTTATTGATACGATAGCTTCAAAATTATATTTTATATATTTTTTCTTTTCTAATATACACAATTAAAGCTATGAATTTCTCTCAAGTCACTAACTTAGATGTATCCTCCACTTTTTTAATGATGCATTTTTAGAGCAGTTTTAGGTTCACAACAAAACAGGTGAAAATAAATATAATTCTCATATATCCTTACCCCCATGTATGCATAGCTTCACACTTATCAACATACTCTACCACTGTGATACATTTGTTATAATTGATGAACATTATAATTACTAAAGTCCACAGTTCACATTACAGATCAATCTTGATGCTGTACATTCTGTGGGTTTGCATAAACATACAATAACATGTATTATCATTATGATACCATACAGACTAATCCTCATGGATTTTCATGACTTGATAATTCATTTTTTTTGTGCTTACTAATTTCCATTTCCCAGATATACCACAGTTTATTTATCCATTCACTTACTGGTAGGCATTGTGGTGGCTTCCATGTCAGGCAATAATGAATAAAGTTTCTATAAATATGTATGTACAAGTTTTTGTGTGGGCATAAGTTTTCAACTCCATTAGGTAAACACCAAAAAGCATGATTGCTGCATTGTATGGTAATAGTACATAGTTCTGTAAGGAACTTCCAAACTGTCTTTCGAAGTGGCAACATCATTTTTCATTTCTTCCAGCAATGAATGAAAGTTCTTTTGGCTCCACATCCTCTCCAGCATTTGGTCCTATCAGTATGTCAAATTTCAACCATTAAAATGGGTATACAGTGGGATCTTGTTGCTTTAAACATTTTTTTTTCTATTGCATTAATACTGTCAAAATTTTTTCTGTGAAAACGATTCCTTGAAACAAAATTATTCATTGAAATATGGTTTTGGATACTGGATAAGCATTGGAGAGGATCTGTACAAGAGTTGTAGATATGGGAAAACTGCTGTGTTCCTCTACCTATTCTTTTCCTTTATGGTGTCAAGTTTTGAAAGGATAAAGGGAGAATAAGTGTGTAAACCTGGAGATTCACAGACCTGTACCCCTGGGGATAAAAATATATATTTATAAAAAGTAAAAGATTAAAAAAAAAAGAATGATTTACTACAGGGTCTGTGACAACACAATGAAACACCTACAAAACCTTGAAAAATAAGGATCATACAACTACTCCAGAGGGACTTGCAGCATGAGCTTAAATAGTTCCCATTCTCAACTAATGCTTTGAATTTCAGAAGGGAAAAATAAGCAAATAACTAAAAATGAGTCACTAAAATTAAAGTAAAACATAAATAAAGCTGCCTCTTTACTTAATTTTACTGAATGTAGTGTATATAATACAGATAGTATTATCTCTGATTTCAGTGAAATTACAGAATCAATCATCAGATAATTGCTAATTACAAACAGATTATAAAATAAAGGAAGATACAAAATGTAATCCTCCACATCTATTGTGATTTAAAAATAGGATACAGACATATAGAGGCACATGTTATGGTTACAAAGGGTTTTAAAAGGATTCAAAGGGATAAGCCTGATATTTTATTGATCTGATATGGATGATACAATTTATAACCTATTTAAAGAAATCTTGGTCAGTTTTTATTCTATTGAAACTGAATGCCATTAAGAAATAGTTAAAGTGTCCCAACATGATTCTTTTGAAAAATCAGAATTAGTAATATAAATGGATACTATTTATGAGTGCAAGAGGACACAGTGAGATATAAATAACAATTATGTTTCAGAATATATTGTATTTTTCATAAGCATAAAATAGTGATTACACTAGAATAAGCTTAGAATAAGCTTACACTAGAATAATATTAGAAAAAAGGGCATTATTTATAACAAAAGACTAAATGTTATAACATTCGATAATAGCTGAAAGTACTATTAGCTATGGATTTAGCATACTTTTTGTGTTTATATTCAGGTTCACTACAAAAATGTTTTAAATACCTTCAAAAGATATCTCTCTAGTAAGTATATTAATATTGAAAATGTATAGTTTCTTGCATATAACTTTTTAAATATTTTAACAGAGAAATAAAAAAGAGATGTTGATTCAAATTTACTTTGAATTTCCTATTTTTTTTGCCATATTTTATCGATTGCAACTTAATGTTATAGGATGTCTATGTATGAGACATAAATTGCTTGCAAATAGTGAAACTGAATCACTCACTCCTAAATAATTTATTTGAATAAAGTAAAATATGCTTCTGTAGCCAACTAATTTGTATATACTTGTACAAATTAGGGAACTGTATTTAATCACAATTGTAACAGGCTGATGTCAGAATATTTCCAGTTTTAATTTTTTCTAGTTATAGTTTTCTCTAAAATTAAAAATGTATATGTAAAAATTCTCTCCAAATATAACATAATACATGATATTGAAGCATGGTATATCAACTTTAAATGAGTAAAAAATGTTCTTTGTTCTTCCTTCATATTGGAAATATTAAAACAATTGCCAAAATTATATGTTACAAAGAGGAGGCATGGCACAAATGAAGAAAAACACATAGGAGAATAAACAAATGAATTTTCTCTCAGCCAAGTGCCAAATTCTGGTTACTGACTGACTCTTCTCCATGGAGTGATTCATGGACCTGTGCCACTTTATGTGTAGGAACTAATCTCCATCTGTATCTCTATCAAGTCACCAGAAAGGAAAATGAGAAAATGGAGGGGTCCTATTTGTTTATTAAAAGTGCCATCCCTTGGTGGGGGGGTGCACCTGGGTGGCTCAGTGGGTTAAGCCTCTCCTTTTGGCTCAGGACATGATCTTGCAGTTCTGGGATTGAGCCCAGTGGGGAGCCTGCTTGCAATCAGGTAGTGTGATGCCCCCAGTTTTATTTTTGTTTTTCAACATTTCCTTAGCAATTCAGGGTCTCTTCTGATTCCATACAAATTTTTGGATTATTTGCTCCAGCTCTTTGAAGAATACTGGTGGAATTTTCATCGGAATGGCATTAAAAGTATAGATTGCTCTAGGCAGTATAGACATTTTAACAATGTTTATTCTTCTGATCCAAGATCATGGAATGGTCTTCCATATTTTTGTGTCTTCTTCAATTTCTTTCATGAGTGTTCAGTAGTTCCTCGAGTACAGATCCTTTACCTCTTTGGTTAGGTATATTCCCAGGTATCTTATGGTTCTTGGTGCTATAGTAAATGGAATCAATTCTCTCATTTCCCTTTCTGTATTTTCATTGTTAGTGTATAAGAAAGCCACTGATTTTTGCACATGAACTTTGTATCCTGCCACGTTGCTGAATTGCTGTATGAGTTCTAGTAGTTTGGAGTTGGAGTCTTTGGGGTTTTCCATATAAAGAATCATGTCATCTGCGAAGAGAGAGAGTTTGACTTCTTCATTGCCAATTTGGATACCTTTTATTTCTCTTTGTTGTCTGATTGCTGTTGCTAGGACTTCTAATACTATGTTGAACAAGAGTGGTGAGAGTGGGCATCCTTGTCTTGTTCCTGATCTCAACGGGAAGGCTGTAAGCTTTTTCCCATTGAGGATGATAGTTGCTGTGGGTTGTTCATAGATAGATTTGATGAAGTTCAGGAATGTTCCCTCTATCCCTATACTTTGAAGCATTTTAATCAGGAACGAATGCTGGATTTTGTCAAATGCTTTTTCTGCATCAATTGAGAGGACCATGTGGTTCTTCTCTCTTCTCTTATTAATTTGTTCTATCACATTGATTGATTTGCAAATGTTGAACCATCCTTGTAGCCCAGGAATGAATCCCACCTGGTCATGGTGGATAATCTTTTTAATGTGCTGTTGGATCCTGTTGGCTAGGATCTTGTTGAGAATCTCAGCATCCATATTCATCAGTGATATTGGTCTGAAATTCTCCTTTTTGGTAGGGTCTTTGCCTGGTTTGGGGATCAGGGTAATGCTGGCTTCATAGAAAGAGTCTGGAAGTTTTCCTTCTGCTTCAATTTTTTGAAACAGCTTCAGGAGAATAGGTGTTATTTCTTCTTTAAAAGTTTGGTAAATGGGATTGGGAGGGAGACAAACCATAAGTGACTCTTAATCTCACAAAACAAACTGAGGGTTGCTGGGGGGAGGGGGTTTGGGAGAAGGGGGTGGGATTATGGACATTGGGGAGGGTATGTGCTTTGGTGAGTGCTGTGAAGTGTGTAAACCTGGTGATTCACAGACCTGTACCCCTGGGGATAAAAATATATGTTTATAAAAAATTAAAAATTAAAAAAAAATAAGAGGGAAAAAATCAGGAAATACCAATAAATTTTTCAAAAAAAAAAAAAAGTTTGGTAGAATTCCACAGGGAATCCAATCAGGTCCTGGGCTCTTGTTTTTTGGGAGGTTTTAGATCACTGCTTCAATCTCGTTACTATTCAGGTTGTCAATTTCTTCCTGGTTCAATATTGGGAGTTTATAGTTTTCCAGGAATGCATCCATTTCATCTAGGTTGCTTAGCTTATTGGCATATAACTGTTGATAATAACTTCGGGTGATTGTTTCTATTTCCTTGGTGTTCGTTGTGATCTCTCCCTTTTCATTCATAATTTTATGAATTTGGGCTTTCTCTCTTTTCTTTTGGATTAGTGTGGCCAATGGTTTATTGATCTTATTAATTCTTTCAAAAAACCAGCTTCTAGTTTTATTGATGCATTCTACTATATCTCTGCTTTCTACCTCATTGATCTCAGCTCTAATCTTGATGATTTCCCTTCTTATGTGTGGAGTTGGTTTGATTTGTTGTTGATTCTCCAGTTCTTTAAGGTGTAGAGACATGAAAAAATGTTCATTATCACTAGCCATCAGGGAGATTAAAATTAAAACCACATTGAGATATCACCTTACACAAGAGTTAGAATGGCCAAAATTAGCAAGACAGGAAACAACATGTGTTGGAGGGGATGTGGAGAAAGGGGAACCCTCTTACTCAGTTGTTGGGAATGCAAGTTGGTGCAAGCCTCTTTGGAGAACAGTGTTGAGATTCCTCAAGAAATTAAAAATAGAGCTTCCCTATGGCCCTGCAATTGCACTACTAGGTATTTACCCCAAAGATACAGATGTAGTGAAAAGAAGGGCCATCTGTACCCCAATGTTTATAGCAGCAATGGCCACGGTCTCCAAACTGTGGAAAGAACCAAGATGCCCTTCAATGGACAAATGGATAAGGAATATGTGGTCCATATACACTATGGAGTATGATGCCTCCATCAGAAAGGATGAATACCCAACTGCATGGATAGGACTGGAAGAGATTATGCTGAGTGAAATAAGTCAAGCATAGAGACTCAATCATCATATGGTTTCACTTATTTGTGGAGCATAACAAATAGCATGGAGGACAAGGGTAGTTAGAGAGGAGAAGGGAGTTGGGAGAAATTGGAAGGGGAGGTGAACCATGAGAGACTATGGACTCTGAAAAACAATCTGAGGGGTTTGAAGAGGTGAGGGGTGGGAGGTTGGGGGAAACAGGTGGTTGGTATTAGAGAGGGCCCGGATTGCATAAAGCACTGGGTGTGGTGCAAAAACAATGAATACTGTTGTGCTGAAAATAAATAAATAAATAAATTTAAAAATAATATAAAATAAAAGTGCAATCCCAAATTGATAAGCCCTCCACACATCAATGCTGTCTTCAGTATATCCACAGAGAAGAGTCCAGAAAGAGTTCAAACTATCCACACAACCTTAGTTAAATAGGAACCTTAAAAGTGTCTTAAAGTAATCTTCCCAACCCACTCACAGATACATCAGAAAAGGCTGAAACACTAACTGACTCAAAAAGTTGGATCACAAACTCTAATCAGTTGTTAATTGACAACTAAGCACTGTAAACTAAGACCACCAAAACAACCCTTGGCCACCTCTAAAACCCCAAAATTTAAAAATTAAAGTGAGGTTAAAGGCAATAGCAACCACAGGCTGATAAGAGACATCAGTGGCCATACACTACAGAGGAGAGAGACTGGGAAGATTTAGACAAGAAAAGTTACTAAAAGCACAAACAAATCAAGAAACATAAAAGCAATGAAATAAACACAGAGAAGAGAACCCAGAATTAAATGTTTAGTTTTAAACAACTAGAAGGAATATGAAATATCCAGGGAAACAGAAAAGTGTGACCAGTACTCTGAAAATACAACAGTCAAAAACACTGCCAGTGAGAATCCTAGATGTTGTATTCAGCTGATAAATATTTAGTAAGCATTAGGCATTAGGATTTTTCTCTATACATGCAAATGAATACAAATCTAAATTAGGGAGGGCACATTTTGCATGAAGCACTGGGTGTGGTGCATAAATAATGAATTTTGGAACACTGGAAAAAATGAAATTAAATTTAAAAAACAAAACAAAACAAAAATCAAATCTAAACATTATTTTTAATCCCCTAAATATTACTTGTGATAGTAACTTGCCTATCCCTACATTTAGATAGGTAAAATTTTAACATGGAAATTTAGAATGTATACAATATATTCAAATATTTTCTAACTCTTGGATATTTAGATGATTAAAGTTTTAAGAAAGCATTCTACAAACAAAATTCTTGTAATACATATTTAAATATCTACTATTATTTTAGTCACAATACCAAACACACAATAAAAATTAAACTCACAAGCAGGAAACTGAGATGCATAATTAAGAAAAAATCAATATACATACTTACTGACAATTTGGATGCTAAATATTTGGGTTGTATTTTTCCTCCAATTTTTGAATATTATTAATACAGCTACAGTGAACATTCTTACATTGGGCTAATAGCATAAAAGTACCATTACAGAGTGGATGTTTGTGCCTCCTCAAAATTCCTATATTAAAACCTAAACCCTGATTATGATGGTACTTAGAGGTGGAGCCACTGAGAACTGGGTAGATTTCGAGAAGGTCATGGAAATAGAGCCTGAATTATGGGATAATTGACCTTATAAGAAGTGTAAGGGACCAGAGCTTATTATGTAAGGATACAATAAGATGACAGGTACCTACAAACCAGGAAGAGACCCTCACCAGAACCCAACATACTGCCACTTTGATCTGACTTGCCAGTCTCCAGAACTGTGAAAAATAAATGTCTATCTCCTGAGCCATCCAGTCTATGGTATTTTTGTTATGGCATACCAAATTAATGAAAACAAGTTATACTTTGAGGTGGTAAAATTATCGATACCTTGACACTAGATTTAGTAACCCTGATGCATACCTTTGTATTTATTTACTTATTTATCTATCTATTTACTAATTTATGGTGGGTGAGAGGGAGAGAGAATCTTAACCTAGCTCAGCATGCAGCCCAACATAGGGCTTTAACTTATGACCCTGAGATCATGACTTGAGCCAAAAATCAAGAGTCCAATACCTAACTGGCTGAGCCACCCAGGTGCCCCTAGGTAATCAACCCACATACTTTAAATATTTCATTTTATTTTATAGGTTATATTACTTAAATGTTAATCTGAGAATTTTCAAAATTCAAGGATAAAATACTTATGGCATTTTAAAAAGTTAATTTAAAAACTTTATTCAAAGCAGAAAAAGCCCAGTAATTAAATAGAAAATTGGACAAAGAATTGAAAAGAAAAATGTTTAAACCTATAAAAATATGTTTAACCTTTTTTTTACTCACAAGTCTAGTAAAGAAGAAATCATCTGTAACATCACTGAAGAGAGACTATGATGCTCACCTTTGCATTTGTAATACAAATAAAATTGCTTCAGCCACTAAGTAGGGGAATTTGACAATATTATTGAAATATAATGCCCTTTCTTTACCAGCAAAAGAACTGTTAAAATTCATGCCCTCAACCCTCTTACTTAAAAATGGAGGAACAGCTAAGAGAAAAATGTCATATAATAAAATATTTTTATAAACACTTATACATATTTTTCATATAACTATAACATGTAGTTATAGAAGAATTGAGAAGCAAGATAAAATTATTAAGAATCCTAGGGAGTGGGGTGCCTGGATGGCTCAGTGGGCTAAAGCCTCTGCCTTTGGCTCAGGTCATGGTCTCAGGGTCCTGGGATCAAGCCCTGCATTGGGCTCTCTGTTCTGCTTCCCTAACCCCTCTCTGCCTGCCTCTCTGCCTACTTGTGATCTCTGTCAAATGAATAAATAAAATCTTAAAAAAAAAAAAAAAGAATCCTAGGGAGTGGGGCTACTGCTTGAGATAAAATGGTGAAAGAAGTCCTTTTCTAAGGAAGAGACTTTTAAGCAGTGATAAAAATGAAGTCAGGAATGAGTTTCTAGGTTGATGGGACTAGAGTGTCATGAGGATTGAATGAGGTTAAGTAATTCAAGAATCAATATGGAGTTCAAGGTATTGAATACCATGAAGCAAGATGAAAAGGGGTAGTAGATAAAATTAGACATATTATCTGTGGATTAGGGGCTGTTGGGCCTAATACAACCTCGTAAGGATTATATTTTTTAACTTTTTTTTTAAGATTTTATTTATTTACTTGACAGAGAGAGAGATCACAAGTAGGCAGAGAGGCAGGCAGAGAGAGAGGGGGAAGCAGGCTCCCTGCCAAGCAAAGAGCCCGATGTGGGATCCGATTGCAGGACCCTGAGACCACGACCCAAGCCAAAGGCAGAGGCCCAACCCACTGAGCCACCCAAAACATTACGGAGGACGTTGAGTGAGAGAGTGATTTTTAGTGGATCTCTCCAGCTTGTGGAGAAAAGATTAAAGGAAGCCTAGACTGGAGGAAAGAAGATGGGTTAGGTTACTGCATTATTCTCAGTAAACAAATACTTTGGTTTAGGATGGGCTGCTATTAATAGAAGAGGTGAAATGTGGCTGAATTTAGAATATAAGTGCACTGATACAAGTGCACAGATCTGATATAGTGATAGACTGAATATGATTTGTGAGAGTAAGAGAGGAGTTTAAAATATTACCAATAACTTTTCTAGAAGAATTTGTAGTTCTAGTTACTGAGAAGTGGGGAAACAAGAGTTCAGTTTTATGCATGGTTACTTTAAGATGGTTACTGTAGGTCCAAGTGGTGATGTGCACTACTACATGGCTGCTCCATATATGAGTGTCTAATTCAGGGCACTGGTAAAGCTGGATGGGAATCATCCAGTGAAGATGTGCACCTGAGAGGAGAAAATCCTGAGACATTACAAAAATTTGAAGGAAAAACAATACTTCACTTAGCATAATCCTCTCCAGTTCCATCCATGTTGATGCAGAAGAGGGCTATTCATCCTTTCTGATGGCTGAGTAATATTCCATTGTATGTATGCACCACATCTTCTTCTTTATTCATTCATCCATTCATTTATTCATTTGTTCATATTCTTAATTATTCATTCTGGGCATCTCAGGTACTTCCACAGTTTGGCTATTGTGGACATTGTTGTTATAAGCATTGCGGTGCATGTGCCCCTTCTTTTCACTACATCTGAATCTTTAAGGTAAATACTAAGTAGTGTAAATTTTGGGTCATAGGGTAGTTCTATTTTTAACATCTTGAGGAACCTCCGTAGTGTTTTCCAGAGCTGCTGTATCAACTTGCATTCCCGCCATCGCCATGGATGGATCTGGAGGGGATATGCTAAGTGAAGTAAGTCAAGCAGAGAAAGAGAATTATCATCTGGTTTCACTCATATATGGAACATAAGCAATAGCACAGAGGACCATAGTGGGGGGGGGGTTAGAATTTCCATGTATGGATTTTGGGGCAACACTTCTGTCCCAAGTATCAAGATAGAAGCATAGGCATATTGTTTGGGGATATATGCCCTTAGCTAGCAGATTCAGTCAAATGTTTACTTTATCACATAAATGTGATACATATGTGTGTTACATATTTTTATTTTGATGTATTTTCAAGACATTTTTATTTCCTTCCCTTTGTCCAGAAAACTCAAGGGCTGGGTGTGCGTGTGTGTGTATGTTTGTGTAGGAATAGTTATATTATACTTTTACTAACATAGAATACTGCTAAAATAAGAAAAAATAAATTAACAAAGATAAGATCCACTGCATTTATGTCCTTTTTATCTGTCTTGCTCATAATTCTGTGAATTTTAAAAGTTCATTAACATATATTCTTCTATATATATACTTTATATATACACACATTTACATATATTGTAAAGAAACACAAAGTTAAAAAATGTGGAAGAGAGAAACAGAGATTGAAGCTTATGCCATTCTTCCTAATGCAATAAACCTTGGTTTCTAGTATGTAGTCAATAAATATTTCTAAAAATTAAAAATTATGCCTAAATAAAAGATTTAAATTAGTATGCTGTTTTGTAAGCACTTTTCAGAGCTTCTATTGAATGTAAAGCATTAATCTATTATACATTTCTTTGAAATCAAGGTTAATGTATTTACAGTTCATGTATTTGTAGTATAAAACTCTAATTTGAAGTGCAAACTTTTAACAAAATACTTTTCTTCCACTTTACATATCATGCCATGCTTCAGCCAGTAGATCCTACATCCCAGATCTTTTGGCATTAAATTATAAGGAAAAGAGGAGAAAAAATAGATTACTGATCAGAAAAAGCAAGGCCACAGCAACTACCTTGTTAGTGTCAACTTTTAATTTTCTCGTTTGTAAGGAAATTCAGTTCATCAATAGATGGATTTTTCAGGCACAGGCCTCTTATGCTCTGCAATGCTGTTCCAAGGGGCTCGCAAAATAATCAGCCCCTTTGAAATCATTTGGCTAGAGCTAAATAAGTCCTAGCTCCAATTATATTAATGAAGCAGTAAAGGCAACTGCTCTTTTGGGAGCTGCACTAAACCATTCAATGGTTGCTTGTACAGGCAGCATTTCTCTACATGTCAGTAGCTCAGAATTCTATAGATAAAACAGTTCATCTTGGTTAGTCTTCATATGTAATAATATGCCTAGGGTTAATAAATCTGTATGATTTTATTAGTTTATCAATGAAATTCAAACTTATGTATTTAATGATTGTCCAAAATCCATCAAAAGAGAGTTTTTGAATTATAAAATGTGGACCACTATAGCCTTGTTGAATTATGAAGTTTTATATGAGTCTAATGACATTCCTGGTGGTTGATGTGCATTAGCTGTGCATAGTACTCCTGTAACCCACCACGCTCTCCCTTCATTCTTCTGTATATCATCTATTATCAGCTATTTTGGCCATTGTGTTTGTCTTATCTGGAAAAGAGGGATTCTTTTGATGAAAGATTTTATTATTGTTCTGATTTTAATGATGAAATTAAATATAGAAATATTAATTATTTTTCATGAACTATGCAAAAACTGACCATTCCATTGCATTTCTCTAGGCCTAGTGTTCAGAGTTAATCTCATTCTTCTACACATTCATATTTCACATTTTCTCTACTATGTTATTTCAACATTATGGAGGATTTCTTTTTGGGGTGAGTTATTAGGGAAATGTATGTCTTCTTCATTAAATTTATCTGCAGGGGCATTGAACACTTTCACTTCAATTAACCGTTCAACTCGGTGCTCTCCATAGGACATCATCATGATGGCTCTGATTGATAACTGTACCACAGTAAATTATGAAAGCTCTATGAAGGAGGTAGAGCATAGTACGTATACTGCTCCACTATAGCTAACAAGGATAGGTCTTATATTTTCTATAGTATAGCACCCTAAAAATTCATTTAATGTTTGGCCCTTTCTGGTTAAAAATCAAATTTTTTTCAGCAAGTTTATATGTGTGTATGTGTGTGTGTGTGTGACACACACAAACATATCAGATTGATATATATATCATTATATATATATATATATATATATATATGATACAAAGCAGTGATCTGCTAATTCACACATATCTATGAATTCCTGCCTCCCTTTTAGTTTCCATTTTATTTTTTTTTTAAGATTTTATTTATTTATTTGTCAGAGAGAGAGCGAGCGAGAGCGAGCACAGGCAGACAAAGTGGAAGGCAGAGTCAGAGGGAGAAGCAGGCTCCCTGCGGAGCAAGGAGCCCTATGTGGGACTCGATCCCAGGACGCTGGAATCATGACCTGAGCCGAAGGCAGCTGCTTAACCAACTGAGCCACCCAGGCGTCCCTTAGTTTCCATTTTAAAAGCATTGCAATAAAAGAAGAAAGCAGAACAAATCTGGGTGATTTTAGACTACAAAGATCAAGATGTTTTATGTTGTCATATACATTACAGAAGCAATGAAACATGGATCTAAAGATAAATGATCATTACAGAAGCAATGAAATATGGATATGAAGATAAATGATCTCTTAAAAACAAAAGATAAATGATGATAAATAAAAGGTCCTTATAAATAAAAAAGAAATAAAATATAAGAATACTTAAGTTAGATAATAATTTGCTCAGAAATAGGTATTTAAAAGGTATTACTTTTAATTTTGATGTGGTGGGAATTATGCCTTCGATACACCTGAACTATACATACACACACACACACACACACACAAACCCTACACTAATTTCATATATAAACACAAAATTAATATTTATATATACACATATATAATATACATACATACATAATATACATATATAATATACATACATATATAATATACATATGTATGCACATATATAAACATACATATATTATATATATATAATTTATATATACACACACACACATAAACATGCTCAATTTAGGAAGTTCATAAAATACTCGAAAGTTTAACAGTTGCTCAAAATAACCATAATAGGACCAACTCATAGTGATACCACCATAGGCAAGATCATTAACAAATTTCAGGTATTTTTGAATTTCTTGCAGAACTGACCCTTTATAAATGGTCCTGAGCATAACCTTTGGGATCTGTTCAGCTCTTATACTTATTGACTGTGTTATATTGGATGAGTCATTCGACCACTGAACATTTAAAGCTGGATTTTTATCAGAAAAATGGAGAAGCTAAGTGTGGTAATATGTACTAACCTATGAGGCCGTTAAGTGTGAAACTTAGCTGTTGTAGCTATGATACCGAAGGTGGGGATGATAACAAAGATGATGATGATGATGATGATGATGATGATGATGAATTCTGCTCCAAAATAGCAAAGCTGGGAAAAAAAAATCTCATAAACCAACAAAACTATTCCTATAGGCATAAATCAAATGCCCAGAATATCCATATAATAACTATTTTATTCATCTGAAGTCTTTGGAAGTGAGTTAGAATAAATTAAAATATACTGGCAAGTGGGGTTAAGAAAAACAAACCAATAAATAAACAAACAGATGCTGGAAATAAATCCTAAGATTGCTCTTCTGAAAGCCCAAGACATTTGGATGTGGAATTCATCTTGTACTCTATTGCTCCTATTCTGTTCTTATAGATACAGTGGATCCCCTCTTTACTAGGAAAAGCCTGCTAAAGTTTTAGTTGTATTTATTGCCTAGCCAGAAATAATTTAAGGTCTACATTTAGTGTGGAAGGCAGGATACCAAGTCTAGGCCAGTGTTGTTGGTGAAAGAAGGAGAAAGCAAGGAAAAAAGAGAAGAAGAAGAGATGGTAAAGAAAAGGGGTTTAGAGGAAGAAGGGAAAAGGAGATAGCATGTTGAGAAGAAAAGGGGAAGAAATAATAATAAAATGGCAGTAATAATTCTGTGTATGAAAGAGCTTCACATCTTCTATCAATATCCAATTATTATTTTGCTAACAAAATTCAATTTCTTACAAAAATTCTTTTATACAAGTGGATATTTATATCAGTTGTACATGTGACTTAAAGCAGCATCTTGGAGTGCAATGGTTTTCACTAGAATTCCACAAAATTCTGTCACTGCAGATGTGCAGCATGACTTCACACGGGTTTATGGGATGCTATGAAAATCTGAATGAGAGTGGGTTCTTTATTACCGCTCTAAGGTGCAGAAGTTTGTTAACTCCTTTGTATACATTCAACATGAAAACAACAACAACAACACAGTTGGTGGAGAGAGAAAAAAATCAAAAATCATGGAAAGAAGGAAAGTTGGAATTTTTAAAGAAATATAAAAGCTCATCATTTTTAAAACCATAGCATCACTGAAGTCATATAATATATAATGTGCCCCATTCATGTGCTATTGACATCAGTTGAGGAAGGTATAATAAGTTGAATTAGGTATAATACTCACTTTTGTGGAGATAGAATTAAATATGAATCCATATGATATCAGGTAACCCTTTTCCCAGAAATGTACACATTTTTTAATTTAAAAAACTATCATGCGTAGTTATTATTGCTATACATGTCTTGAATGTATAAAGATGAGCAAATTTTTTTCATAGTCAAACAGTTGTACTGCCTAACAAACAAAGAAACAAAGTTCCAATTCTTAAAAATTACATAGCTGGGTATGCTGGCCCAGTATTAACCTCAGGGAACTCACTTCCTTCAACGTTTCAGAGCATCACCAATTCCAGCATTGGTATCAAACTGCCTGCCTTTTTGCCAGGGTATTGTGTTTTCTCATTCCCCCAAGCCATGCAGAAATATTTCTCTGTAACCAGAATGCTACCTTCCTAAGAAAGCAACTTTCTAGATGCTGCTTGAATTAATGCCCCAGGCTGAGTTGTATACTTTTTCCCTTGTTTTTTTATTAGTATCCTCATCAGAGTTGTATAACTAGTCACATTTTACTATAATTACCTGATAGCTATAAGAGACTACTGTCTTTATCTTGGTATTTTTTCTGTGAAGACACCTAGCACTTATTATGCAATTTAATGTTTTTGTGTGACCCCTGATACTTTCAGCTTTAATATAGCCTTTTTCATATAATTTATTTTACCACTAGATTGGGCTCAGAAAGGGAGATAATTTGGTTATATGTAGGGAGGTTTGGGATCCTGCATTCCTGCACTGTATTTGAAGAGGTATTTCAAAGTAACTACAGTACTCTAAGATTCCAAGGTTGAGTGAGTACATTCTGAAATTGTTAATGTAACACTTTAAGTCCTAAACTGTTCCCACCTCATAGGTTTTATCACAGAAAGGAGTTTGCAAAGTGTGATTGCTTAGTTTTATGTGTCAACATGGCTAGGCTACAGTATCCAGCTATTTAAATCAAACGCTAATCTAGGTGCTGCTGTGATAGCATTTTGTAGCTGTAGTTAACAGGTACAATCAATTGATTTTAAGTCGTCTACCTTTCATAAAGTGGGTGGACCTAATCCAATCAGTTGAAAGGCCCTAGAGTAAAAACTAAAGGTTTTCCAAAGAAGAAATTCTGCCTCAAGACTGCAGGCACAAATCCTGTCTTGCTTTCAAATCAGGAGGCTCTACTCTGCAGGCTTGCCCACCACAGACTGTGAACTTGCTTGTCCCCACAATAACATGAATCAATTTAAGTGAAAAATATACACACACATACACACACACACACACACACACATACACAGAGTTGACCCTTGAGCAACAGGGGTTTAAACTGGGTGTGTCCACTTATACAAAGATTTTCAATAAATATGGTACTGTAATGTAAATGTATTTTATTCTTCTGCTTTTCTTAATAACATTTACTTTTTCTTGCTTATTTTGTATATAATACATGCAAAATATGTGTTAATCAACTCTATGCTATTGATAAGGCTTCTGGTCAAGAGTAGCAGGAGTAGTTTCATTTCTGGGCAGTCAAAAGTTATATGTGGATTTTTGACTGTTAGGACTCCTAACACCCACACTGTTCAAGTGTCAATGGTAGGTATTCATGTATATATTGTATGTATGTATCTATGTATAAATACATATATATATATATACATATATATATATATATATATGTATTTTTTGCCCTCTCTAGAAAACACTGATACACACAGAATAATGAGTTCAAAGAATAAAACAAACAAACAAACAAAAAACAGGTAGCATAATAAATGTTAATGTTTTCAGCTTCAGTGCAAAGTGGAAAAAATGTAAAAGTAATGTTCCAATAATAGCACTAAATACTCAAAATATATACTTTTAATACATAATGTTTTTGTTAATTCCATGTGATGCTTATATATAAAAAATGTAAATGTGAATTCAGGTAACAAATGACCACTTTATATTCACATTAAGCATTAAAACAAAGAACATAGAGCAAACATAACATTTCTCAATTTTTAAATCTCGCAATATTTAGGCTGCTAGTTATAATATCTGGTAGAAATAATTTAACACATTGCCCTATGCATACATTTAGATGCCATAAAGTAAACCTTACAAATGAAATGCAGACAAAAAACATTATGCTCTAAAATTATATAAACCAACAATATAACATTTTTTAAAAAGATTTCACTTATTTATTTGACAGAGAGAGATCACAAGTAGGCAGAGAGGCAGGCAGAGAGAGAGAGAGGAGGAAGCAGGCTCCCTGCCAAGTAGAGAGCCTGATGCGGGGCTCGATCCTAGGACCCTGAGATCATGACCTGAGCCAAAGGCAGAGGCTCAAACCCACTGAGCCACCCAGGTGCCCCAACAATATAGCATTCTTTAACTGCTTATTACACCGTACTATTATTCAGAACCCTCTTGGCTTCTTTGCTCAAAAGAGACAGAAAGGGAAGGATGGAAGAAGAAAAGGGGAAGCAGGGGCGGGGGTGGAAGTGGGGAGGAAGAGATACATGATGCGAGGAGAAAAGGAAGAGGGGGAAGAGGAAGAGAAGAGAAATGTATTTTTCTTTGATTAACAGAGAGACTATTTTCAATATCTAAGTGTCCTTGGGGATTGAATCGCGTATTTATAAAAAAAAAAATTTACATTTTCCCCAGCCACTTTTGACAGTGCTCTTTTATTCTTATTTTTTTAATTCACAGTGCATTCCCAAAACTGTAATGCATTTATTTCTATGATTGTTTTTGAGAGACCCTGGAATGTTACTCAATTATCTGCACATAAATGAGGACTTTCACACAAATGCTAAGCCTAAAGATTCCAAAGCAAATCCTGGCCAAGGTATGAAATGTGTCAGAATTCTTAGCCTCATGGTAGGTTTACTTCAGGTTTGGAATGGGCAATATTTGTGTAGAGAGCCCTCTGAATACCCATGCTGCTCAGTCTTTAGCTTGCTCCGATTCTTTACATATTGACCCAAACCAAAAAACGAGGCTTCTGCCATTTTTTTTTTTTTTATATAGTTTCAGTTTTTCACTAGGTGGAAATTCCTGTCAGAAACTCAGACGCCTGGAATGGTGTCCTTGGTGAGTAATACATTACCTGCCAAGCTAAACTCTTCCTCTAGGAAACTGTTATTTTTGTCCCATTTTCCAGTTTAACTGATCTTCTCCATGCTTTCAATGGGTTAATTTTTTAGATTAGTGGGGTAGCTAACTATATTCTTCGAGGATTTGAGAAACTAACAACTTAGACCAGCCAATCTTATCCAGTATCATCTTTCTTATTCCTCCTCACATCTTGCTGTTGGGGCCCTAGCATGCCTGAAGCCTAAATCAAACTGAATAATAAAGTTATGCTTTCAAATACTTCAGAGATTGTAAGCATAATAGAATATACACTATGAAGTTAAAATTATATAGGCAATGATAATTTCAGGAAAGTCTTCCTATTTCTCAGAAGTTGGTAACTCTGCAGTTCTTAATTAGAATATTTATCTTCAAGGTTAGTATCTATTGAATATTGACAAGTAACTATATCACTTATATCACTAGTTAATAAAAGACTAGTAAAATGCCAATGATGTATGAAAAAGACCTTGCAAAAATTGATTTTTTTAAAAGATTTTATTTATTTATTTGACAGAGAGTTAGAGAGCACAAGTAGGCACCACGGCAGGCAGAGAGAGAGGGAAAAGTAGGCTCCCCAACAAGCAGGGAGCTGGATATGGAGCTCGATTCTAGGACTCTGGGATCATGATCTGAGCCAAAGACGGTCACTCAACAGACTGAGCCACCCAGGCATCCCTAAAAATGGATTTGTTTTTTTAAAACACAAGAAAATTATATAATGTCAGTTTCATTGTTTCTGAGGAACTTATAAGTGAGGAAACAAAATAGTCAAGGTGAAAGAATATATAGTCACTTTTGGAGAAATTTCGTAGTTTTGTACATAAAATTAATAATCCATAAGAACAGGAATATCTCTGTATATGCTAGCTAAATAGTTTTTCTCAATTTTTAAACTTTTGTCGAAGTATGTGGAGGATAAATGGTCATGGTTTTCTAAACCAGCCACTTTATCTAACAGATGGACAGACAGCCATCAACTAGAGATTATACCTTATTGGAAAGTTTCAAAATACAATGCCTGGTTAAAACCTTTGTGCCAGATGAATTTTCTACCTTGGCATGATAAGTCAACATTGATGGCCATATTATAGTTTGTCAACCACTCTACACAGCTAGGTGTTTATTAATGTGTATAATGAATATAAATGACTAAATAACCTTTGCTAGACAAGAAACATTTTGATGAACAGTGAAGAATTTATAATCTTTTTCAAAAACATCACTACCACTTCAACTTTTTATCATTAGATTGGACTTATTATAAGATAGCACATGAACAAAGAAATGATAAATTATAGATTGAGATATGTGTTCTACACACTCCATAGTTAGCATTCTCTTTGTTCTCATGGAATCCTATACAAGGAAATGGCTTGTCTAGAATGTAGGTTCTTATTCATATGCTTTGTATTAATGGAGATATTGGTTTGCTTACTTCACCAGAGGCTAAACAGAAATCGGAGCTAGTAAGGCAGTCCAGAAAGATTAAAAGGTCATGCAAGGTCCCACAAAGGCTCAGGGTCCTCATGCAAGGTCCCACAAAAGCTCAGTGGTCCACCACTACAGGGTGTCCAGCACTCATAGTAGGTAGCCTACATATTTTTAGTGAGTAAATGAATGACATAATCTATGTATTTGCTCTTCCTCTCAAATAAACCCGCTCTCTCTCTCTACACACATACACACACACACACACACACACACACACACACACACACACAAATGGTAAAACAGGTTAGACTTAAATTTAAATAAAGACTACCAAGCTCTGGCAATGATATAACACAATGAATTAATGACATCAATTTTAATTTTACCCAGTTCTTACTTTATTAGGTAGATAGCTGCAAAGCACTAGAACTTGTAGGGACTGAGAATCTCTTTTTTCCTAGAATACACTGTGGGATGTAATTCTTGTTGTAGATGACATGACTCGTATCTATCTACCTGTTAAGGAATATGCTTCCAAAAGAAAGGATTTTATAAAATGCCTTTTATCAAAATCAAGGATTGATACAATCTGTTTTTCTTCAGATATAAGCAGGGAAATATGGAAATAATAGGAACTGCCTAGTCAGTTTTTAAAAAACAAAAACAAAAAAACAAGTTATCATCTCTGAATCACTAGACCAATAAGTAATGTTTCAATTTTTATAGACACAACACTGCATTAAAAATGGACATGATGGGGTACCTGGGTATTGCAGTCAGTTAAGTGTCTAACTCTTAGTTTCAGCTCAGGTCATGATCTCAGAGTTGTAAGATTAAGGCGCACGATGGGCTCTATTTTCTGTGTGGGGTCTGTTTGAGATTCTCTCTCCCTCTCCCTCAAATAAATAAATAAATCTTTAAATAAATAATACCCCCAAATAAATAAATCTTTAAAAAAATGGACAAGATACTCCATACTATTCTAGCCTTCTTGTTATCATATGTAAAAACCATGTTTAAACCTCTTATATGTATTTATATTACATATAAAGTATGTTGTTACTTCTTATAATATATGAAAGTATTAAGGTATTAAGGTAGGTACTATGGAAAGTATTAAGGTATTAACCTGCAGACAACTCAAAAATAAAAAATATAAAAATATTTTTATATTTATAGGAACACTTACTAATTCAAAGACCTTCATCTCCAACATCTAATAGGAAAAAAAATTTTATATAAATTTTATAGGTTTCCAGACTGCTAAATAATGAATATCTTATTCAGTTTCTCTTGATGACTTTTGGGTTTAAGTATAGAAGATCTACAATCTGTATTTCTAATATGACTTTGGATAAAGTCCATTAACAGTAATTTAGTAAACAAAGAAAGAATCTCTGTGGATTCAGAACATATTAAAATAGGCATTAAATGATGCTCCTCAAATTAAATGCAAATTATGGAATACATTAATTACCAAATAACTCTAAGAGTTATGTCAGAAATCTGAGAAATTCTCAGGTTTGATTTTTACTGAAGTCATCAAGTTATAGGAAAGGGTCATGTTTAAGGAAATATTGTGGGTAATCAACAATTATTTTCAGAGAAACTGAACATTCTAAACAGGTGTGTTAAAAATTATTATTCTTTCTCCTTTATTCATTATTAATGCTTTAAATCAGTGGTTCCTAATGAGGGGTAATTTTGTCCTCCCTCCTCCCCTTTCCCACCAAGGAGACAGTTGGCCACATTTTAGAGATATTTGGTCATGACTTGAGAATTGCTACTGACATCTAGTGGGCAAAGGTCAGGGATGCTCCTAAACTTCTACAAGGCAAAAATGATCCGGCCCCAAATTCCAAGAGCACAGAAGTTGTTATTCAATAAGGTGTTGAAACTTCATGTTAAAATTTCACAACTATTCCTGGGTAAATAATACCACACCTTAACACATAAAACTGAATCTGAAGATCATTCAGGATAAAGAAAAAATATCTTAAAAGCTAAGGAAAAAGAGACAAATTAGCTAAAAGGGAATAGCAGTAAGATTAACAACAGAATTCTCATCAGAAGACACAGATGCTAGAGAAAATATTCAAAACGTACATCAAAATTAAAATAGAAATCTGTTTTAAACTAGAATTCTACGTCAAGAAAACACTGCAGACATAAAATTGTTATAAGGAGTCACCACTCACACTTCTTCACCGAAAATCAAGTTAATAAATTATATTCTTAGGTAAGAAGAGCAAACTCAGAGGAATGTTAGAATGCCAAGGGAAGAAACTGATTAATAGCTAGACAAACTGCATCAACAACTGATTATAAAATTTATAAAACCAAACCTGATGTTTTGTGTTAAAAAGTGGAAATGGAGTCCTATAATTCATTGTCATAAAACATTCATATCACAATTAAAGCATTATATGCATGCATATATATAAATATATTTCCTAAAAAAGACGGAGATTTAATATATTTAGTCAGTTATGTCTTGACTTAGATATGTTTAACATTTTTAAGGCAGCAGTTTTCAAATTAAACATGGCAGCTTGGATATATAGAGTTACTAATGGTGTCTCACAAAATCACCCCCAAAAATGGCAGTAGAGCAATAAAAGGACATGAGCCCATAAAGATAAAGCAAATATTTAAAATAAAAAAAGAAAGAAAAAGATGGTATAAGTATTTTTGAATCTGGAAAGATTAGAAATGTAAATTTATAGTGATATTCTGAAAAAACCTAGTAGCAAATAGTGGCATCAATTATAGGACTTTGCATGCCCTGTAACCAGAGAAATATTCAGGAATTAGAAGCACTATATACATTTAAAAAATGGGGGCCCATTGTAGCTGAAAAAAAGATTAGTTGTACATTTTTACAAGAAAACTTTATTTTTTCCCTATCTTCTTCCAATCCTCAAAACAACAGAATAAATTTTAGTCTCCTGAGAGTATTAACCGATGAAACTGCAGTTATGGACACTAGGTCTAGTGTGAGATCAGGGGTAATGTTCTGCATTTAATATTAGAGCAACAGTCATTCTCCCAGCCCTTGACTCTGCAAATACTGTCTGGAAACTTATTATAACCTTAACCTCAGTGCAAACCTACTGAAGATACAGTATCATTCAATACATAGTATTAAAAGGTTCCTCTCTGTGGAAACTGATCTGCATAAATGAAAACATCTGACATTGGGGCTGATAAATAAAAAGCCTAACTTACTCACAGTGAGGCTTACCATGTACCATTTAGCCCATCCCTAAAGAAAGCACCCCCACATACAAATTTTGTGTTTATTCTTCAATCTCCATGCTAAGCCATAGTTTAAAAATGTCAAATATTTAAGAAAAGTCTGACATTAAAAGCAGGGACTATGAGGGGCGCCTGGGTGGCTCAGTGGTTTGAGCTGCTGCCTTTGGCTCGGGTCATGATCTCAGGGTCCTGGGATCCAGCCCCGCATCAGGCTCCCTGCTCCGCAGGACACCTGCTTCCCTCTCTCTCTCTCTCTGTCTGCCTCTCTGCCTACTTGTGATCTCTGTCTTTCAAATAAATAAATAAAATCTTTAAAAAAAAAGCAGGGACTATGAGAAATACAAGGATAAAAGGAATTTAAGGTAAACGGAAACTTCATGTAATAGAATACATTTTAAAACAATAATAATTCAGAGAAAATGTATACATAAATTAAAAAAAGAATATAATGAAATAAGGTAATAGATAATGAAAAGAGGCCTTGGAACTTAAATATAATTCCAAATATAATGACAAAGAACATAATAAGAATATAATGACAAAACATAATTTTCATAGACATTTGAAAAATAGTGTTTTCAGAAACTCAGAAAAATGAAAAGATAAAATCTAAGGAAAAAATATTTTGTAAAGGTAGATTCAATCCAGGAAGGTCAATATACAAAGAAGAGTAGTTCTAGGACTTAAATAGAAAATATTATAAAAGATCAAAATGGCCAACATAATGTGGTAGTCATTATGTGATATTAATCTAAAGGTACAAATATATTGAGAGAATGAAGAGAAGAAAAATACAACGGGTGGTGACAGGCTGAAAAAGAGCTAAATCTTTATCTTCTAAATTAAATTAAGATGTAATAGATTATATATAAAGTAAAAATATTGATATTTTTACTATCAAGAAGGAGCACAACACAGAAGAAATAGGTAATTCATTTCATAAAGTTTGCACTAATAAAAACTAGAAAGTATATGGTATATAAATTAAAGTATTATACAATGGAGTCAACAAAATAAGTTATGTATATTATCATATAAATATCATGGAAATACTGAATAGATAAAATTTCATAATAATATCATATCAGTTTCATTTGTCTGCAAGTAAAAATAAAAACTTCCCAAATCATCTCAATAATAATAGAATTTGTCATTTCATTTTTAAAGAATTTTAGAACTTGTTCAAGATTTTTTTTTTAAGATTTTAGAGTGTGAGAGAGAGAGAGAGAGTGAGAGAATGAGTTGGGCAGGGGCAGAGAGAGCAGCAGACTCCCTGCAGAGAGCCTGACATGGGACTTGATCCATGGGATCCTGGGATCATGATCTGAGCTGAAGGCACACAATTAAACAACTGAGCCACCCAGATGCCCAAGGTTTTTTAAATCAATAATTCAATAATATTGGTAGATCCCAATTCTTTCCACCTCTCTTGTTTGTTAGTTCTAAGAAATGGTTTCACTTTTAGGCTAGTAACAGATTGAATATGGAAATCTCAGGCATTATGACAGATTTGACAGGATTAGGTGACAAGATAGAATATCTTCATGTTTTTCTTAGTAGAGAAAAACACTTTCTGAAAGATCACCCAGGAAACTCTCCTATCTTATTGGTCCCAAATAAATCACATGCTAAAGCGAAATGGAAAGATTCAGAGCTGATCCAAAAAAGATGACCATGAAGGGAAAGTACTGCACAATGAGCTTGCAAAATAAAATAAATGTCAGTCAAGTATGTGTGTGTGTGTGTACACATATATAAACATGTTTGTGAAAAGTGGTACAGGTACATATATCTATATCATAAAAATGCATGGTATATGCATTTTTGTGTAAACTACAGTACAGTTTATGTATACAGTATAGTTTATGTAAACTACAGTATAGTTTACAAAGAGAAGGGAAGATAATAGGCTGTCAAAGAGAACACAAGGTGGACCTCAGTTGTGTGTTACACTTTATTGATTTAAAAAGATTTTCTAAATCTGAAATAGATACAAAAAATGTTAAGATATATTAAATATCATCTATACATAAGGAGCAATCTTCTATGCACTTTATCTATATGGTCGATATAGTAAATAATAGGTCATGGGGAAATATGAAGGAATGCCTGTATACTAGAATAGTTAGAGGATTAAAAAAGTACAAAGGAAAAACATTATATAAAATAATACCATTACATAAAGATAGCGGGAATAATAATCTATCACATCCTAAAATCTTAAGTTCCAAAGTAATGGGGCACCTGGGTGGCTCAGTGGGTTAAGCCACTGTAGTCAGCTCAGGTCATGATCCCAGGGTCCTGGGATTGAGTCCTGCATTGGGCTCTCTGCTCAGCAGGGAGCCTGCTTGTGATCTCTCTCTCTGTCAAATAAATAAAAAAAAATTCCAAAGTAATGATCATTTGTTATACCACATAAGTATATAACTTTTAATCATCAAGATGATTCCAATTCAGAGGCGCGTGGGTGGCTCAGTCCGTTAAGCCTCCGGCTTTTGGCTTCGGCTCAGGTCATGATCTCAGAATCCTGGGATCAATCCCTGTCATGCTGCTTGAAAAATTCTCTCCCTCTGCCCCTTCGCCAACTCACATGCACACCCTCTTTCTCTCTCAAATAAATAAAAAATCTTTAGAAAAAAGATGACTGCAGTTCAGTAATTTTTAATAGATTTTATTTATTTATTTGACAGAAGGAGAGAGATCACAAGTAGGCAGAGCAGCAGGCAGAGAGAGAGAGGGGGGAAGCAGGCTTCCTGCTGAGCAAAGAGCTCAATGTGGGGCTCAATTCCAGGACCCTGAGATCATGACCTGGGCTGGAGCAGGGGCTTAACCCACTGAGCCACCCAGGAGTCCCTGCAGTTCAGTAATTAATAAGAATATAAATGAACTAGTCCCACTGGAATGTAAATCAGTATGGCTATTGTGAAAACAGTATGGAGGTTCCTCAAAAAACTAAAATCAGAACTACTGTAAGATATAAAAATTTCAAACCAAAAGAAATTAAATCAGTACCTCAAAGGGATATCTGTGTTCCCATGTTCATTGCAACATTATTCACAATACCTAATATATGAAAACAATCTAAAAAGAGAGTATCTGGAACTATTGTATTATGTGACAAATTTGTTACAAACATTTCAATCTCCTCAAAATAAAATTTTTATATGAAAACACAAACTTCACATTTACCTCATGAGAACTAGCTATTTCAAAGACTGTGTAAAAAACCCGACAACTCTTCTTCTCCCCAAAACAACAGTTTGACAAAATTCTTCAACAAAAAAGTCAAGAATAACCATTGAAACCATCTATGTTAAAGATGCATTGTGCAAAGTCAAAAGCTACCATATTAAGCCCATACACCCCTAGTGGTGCAGAATGTGTGTACCTGTGTAAGGCCACACACGATCAGAAGTGACAAGAGCAAAAATGTGTAAGCTACTAGTTCTTGACTAAAAGTGGAACAGAATTGTTAACTTCCTAAATCACGACCAAATGGAATTTATCCCAGGAATGCAAGGTTGGGTTAATATCAGAAAATGAATTAAAGCTACTTTCCATATCAAAAGAATACAGAACAAAATATCTGAAATCATCTCACTGGTTGAATACACATCTGACAAAAGCCAATATTTATTTATAATAAAAATTCTCAATAAACTAGGAATAGAAATATCAAAATATAACACATAAAAATGGGAAAAGATGGGGCACCTGGGTGGTTCAGTGGGTTAAAGCCTCTGCCTTCAGTTCAGGTCCTTATCTCAGGGTCCTGGGATTGAGCCCCGCATCTGGCTCTCTGCTCAGCCCAGAGCCCACTTCCTCCTCTCTCTCCGCCTGCCTCTTTGGCTATTTGTGATCTCTGTCTGTCAAATAAATACATAAAATCTATTTAAAAAAATGGGAGAAGATTAGAGCTAACATCATATCTAGTGTGAGAGACTAAATATCTTATTCTTAAAATCAGGATAAAGGCAAGAATATCTACTCTCATCATTTTTATTCAGCATCATACTGAAGGACCTAGGAAAATAAAGAAAATAAGGTAAGTTAGCAAAATAAGTGGAACCTGAATTGGCAAAGAATAAAAACTGATTTTAACCCCAAAGTATGTGATTTTGTAGAAGAGTACCAAAAATAGTGACTTAATCCATTCTATGGTAGTAGAGCAGGTCTTCCAACCATAAATATTTTACTAGAGAAAATGGTACCTGAGCCTAACATCAAACTATAAGTAATACTTTCAGTTTAAGAGGTTTTGGGAAGAGAATTCATTGAGAGAGGGAGAGAGAGAGAGGGAAGATTGAGAACATGGTATGTGTGAGAAATCCCAAGCTCTTCCATGTTGCCAATGTGAACAGTGTAAGGTAAGAATGATTAGAAAGATCTACTGAAGCTAAACAAGGAGTGGATATTTACCTTTGTACCGTGGTTGATGGAAATTACCACAGTCTTCTAAAATATGTGGTGTCATTTGTATTAAAAAATTCACTTGGGTGATTTTTTGGAGTATAGATTTGAGAACGACATTACTGGTAACACAAAGACAAGGTAGCTAGATGACACAGAACTGCACACAATGAATGGTGGGGACGTCCATCATGACTTTAATAACAGAGATGGGAAAGAGGAAATATTTCTTCAGACACGTAGAATGTAGTAAAAACTGAGCTTTGTGATTAATGGGTTTGGATAGATGAGAAAAAGAAGAGACACTGAGGCTTCAAGCTTGGGTGACAAGATCAAGATTGTCTCACTACAGAAGAAAAACATTGGTTTGGAAAAGGATGGGTCAAGATGACACCTTCCATTTGAGATATGTTAAGCTTAAAATGCCTGTTAGTTAAGGTACCAATGTATAGTAGAGAGTTTTAAAGATCTTAATAAATCTATGAGTAATGTTGTTCTGGAAATAAAATTCTAAGGATGTAAACAACAAACACATGGTAACTGATACCCTGAAATGAAATCAGAAATGAGAAGAACAGAACCAAATACAAAATACTAAGGAGTAATTACACACAAGGGCATGCAATAGTGCATAGAGACCAATGCATGAGGAGAGAGAGAAGGATCAATGGATAGAGAGAAGGGGAGAAGCTGAAGGAGGTGGAGGAGAAGCATAAGGAGGAGAAATGTTTAAATATATGTAAAGATAATCAGAATACAGAATTTTAAGAAGGTAAAAATGGTAAATCACCCAATATGGCAATGAACAAATGAGATTCATTCCACGTAACAGTAGAAAGTTTACTGCTCAACTTAAAGTTTACTGCTCTCATTTAAACAGAATGAGAGAAGCCATGTGACAGTAGTTTTAAGACTGAGACTCAAAAAAGAGGAATTGTTCAGAATGAGATACCAGCACAAGTGATTTAATTTAACAATCAACTACCTACAACTAATAATCAAAAAGGGATAATCCAAGTAGTAGCCACTGGGCAGATAAGCAAGAGATTTCACAGCTACCTGTGATGTATTTCTTCCTTGAGAACCAGTTAATTCTTGTTATCACTGCTGCATTTTTGCAATTAATAGAGGAAATAGTATTACAGAAGATGAAATAAGGAGCCCGTAAGTAGAAAAATATTCTGAATGTGAGACAGATATTAATAAATATAAAAAATTATATAAATCAGTTGTGAGTAAAGATCTAGTATGTTTTTTAAGTGTTTCTGGTCTTTCAAAAATTATTTTATTACATTTCCTTGTTAGTCACAGATAATAATTCCTATATAAATGAGCATAGTTCAATTTGAGTTTCATTTTTATGGGAAAAAGATAGGTGTTTAATATGAAAATTTTCTTAAATGACAAAATGAATCATTATTTTTCTAACTCAAACATGTATATAAATATGTCGGTGTTAATACTCTCTGTGAATAAAGCAATTTGGTGACAGTAATCATTTAAGGCAGTCTAAATTATGCATAGAATGTTCTTTAATCTGTTCATCTATAAGATAAATAAATGTAACTAATTTAAAGCATAATTACATTAGAATTTGGATTATGATTCTGTTAATATCCTGTTAATAATATGTTAATAATATGTTAATAATATTACTATGGATAAAATATCAACTGCATGAAAAATTATTTCTTTTTGTGTGTTGACACTCAAGAGAGTCGAAGGAAAAAAAAACTTATTAAAAAGAAGGTCCTTATTCATATTTTCATATAGTGTAATTTGTTTTGTAAAACAACAATGATAAAAAAATAATTGCATAGCTCCCACTCAAGTAAATAATCACAGTGGTTTCCCAAAGGGAAAAAATATAATCTAAAGCAGCTTGGCTGTACATCTTTTTATTGTTTATTTTTTAACATGTTGATGAATATATTATATAATATTTTGAATTTTCCAGGTAGTTATTTTCACTCTAACATTTATGTTACTTTGTAAACTTTCACTTCAGGAAATAAGAGTTATCATTAAATGAAAAGAAAAAAAAAAGTTGATAAGGATTTCTGAGGGGTGACAATTTTTTTTCTTTTTATTTAATCAATAATCTCTCCCTACTAAAGATACCCATGATCAAAAAAGAACAAAACTCCCCAACAGCAAGGCAGTATGTGGTATGTGGGCTATCTTCCTATTAGCAAATCTTATAAAATGTATCCTTTTACTTGCCTGTCTAAACTATTATGCCTGTATCTAATAGATTAGAATAATAATTTTTCCACAGAATTGCTAGGTCACAATGCAAGGATTCCTGAACTAGAAGGGACATGAAATTGTTGTAGGCCAGTTAAGGATTATGTAATTCTTTAAACTTGTGCAAAGTTCACTGCCTATCACAAAACTCCACTTTGCATATTATGTATGTAACCTGGCATTTCCTCAGACCTCAGTAGGTTTAGTCATGCCCTTTGGAAAACTACGTTGTGATAGCTGGCAGGTAATTAGTTGGGGTATAGAATAAGCTGCTGTAACAACAACAACAAAATCATAGAAAACAATGGACAAAAAGAGAATCTTTTTTCCTCACATAGTAGTCCTAAGCTAGGATGGGATTCCAAGGTTTGTAACACAATCTGGCCATCATCGACATGCGCTTCTATCCTTGCATCTAAGACCCTGCTCCAGTTTTTGCAATTCCCACCAAGAAAAAGAGAAGAAGAATGCAGGGCAGGAAGCAAATTCTTTTGGAAATTATGTTTAAAGCAACAGTTCATACCAAAATAATGGTGTACAGCCTAGCCAAATTTCAAAATTAATTTTTCTTTCTTCCCTTCCAAAAATGGATCCATTTTTCCAGGAAGTTACAGTTGTTGGGTTGCAGTTGAAAGAGAAGAGTGAAAGTGTTTTCTTCTGCTTGCTAACTTGTCTGTCTTTGTTGCATAGATTTCTTTATCCTCAGTACAAAGTCTGGCTTCTGTCTGACTTTTGCATCTCTCCCACAGCCACTATCTAGGGTCTAGGGGCTTCCTAATCTGTCCCAGCCAGTCCAAGATAGACAACTTTTGCCTGCATGTTATGCCAGGCCACTGTTCTTACTGGCATTCTCCTTTAAAGTGCTTTAAAGGAATCTGACCTTAAAGATCAAGCTCAGATTTAGTTACTGAGCTCCTCTACAATTCTGTATAGGAACATTGTAGTGGAAGTAGGGCAGACTGCAGCGTCCCATCTTTTCCTATATCGGGTTCATTCTGCAAATTTCAAGGACTTCCTTCAAATCTGCTCCAATAACTCTCCCTTACCTAGGCTTCAGGTAGAGATTCCACACTTATTAGCTGCACCCCAGTCTACCTCTCTGGTAAGATGGCACAGGGGAAGTGGGCTGCACAAGGCCTAAAGCCAGGTGGCGGGTTTTGGAGGCAGAGATTTTCTAACGGTTTCCCCAGAGACTGGTGTAACAGGCAGGGCAGCTCCCTTTGACCCTGAACTCCTTTGCTGCAGAGAGAGGCCCCATCAATACATGGAACTACACTGGGACCCCTCCTACTTGTCCACAGTCAGTGCTGACACTGGGACTACAAAGGAGGCTCCGTTAGACAGAGGAAAATGTGTGAATGGGACACAACAGAGAGGCATGCCTGTGGGCTTGGTTTTTGGAAGATGAGTAAATCTGGGGGAAGGAATCTCTTTTCCATAAACCCCAAACTGGTCAGGATCCATATTCCAAGTCTCAGGGGCAATTAATCTTCCAGCCATAGCCTACCTTCTCAATTAGAATATTGTTTAGAAATATTTGAATTACTGAGAGTTCAAAAGTTTCTCTTTTTTCAGTCATTCTTATTTCTTCAGTTGCTTATTCTTGGTTTTACTTTTGCCTTCTGTTTAAATTTGTTTAACTTTAATTGGATTCTACTTTTTCTCCTTAACATAAATACTTTTTTTCTAACTTTGATTCCTTACTGTTTTTCCCACCCACATGCTTTTCCATAGCATCAGTTTTCTTTTTTAAAGATCTCCATTAACCTTTGTTAACTCATGTTACTAAATGTTAATCATCAACAATTTGAAACAAGGAATCTAAGAAACACAGACTGAGGGAACAGGAATTGGGCAGGTTTTCTCCAATTCTTATGATGATGTCTATCATTCACAATCATCAGTGTGGATACTATATGCCAAGACAATAGGTTCTCAAATTAATAATAAATACACTCTATAAAAAATAAACCCTTTAACAATATTTAGAACAAAATCACAAATCTGTCTTACCACTCACTGGTTTATATTGTTTATATTTTTGAGTGTCTCCATAGGTTGTAAAGACCATAGGGTCAGGTACTATATCTTATTTACCTTTATGCTTAAGAAAGTGCCTGGTATATGGTACATGGAGAAGGCTAACTATCTGGTATTAGGCTTTAATTTTATTTTACCCCCAACTTTCTTGTCAACAAAATTAAAGCAGCAGTAAGTATATAAACAGTAGCTTTAAGTAAAGGATAATAATTTAAAAAAAAAAGAACTCATTGCTTTTGAACCTTTTTAAATTCTCTGAAAAGTGTTAGAAGAACAAAATCTTGAAAGCCACATAATATTTCATTTGCCAGAAGCAGTTCCTTAAGAAGTATAGGGGAAACTATGAAAATCTCAGGCCTTCAAAAGGAATGTGTAAGTAGCTAGGAGGATTGGAAGAAGAAAAGAAAAAAAGGCCTTCAAAATTTATGAAAGAACAATTTAGAGTGTTCTCCACAGCTAGATATTATCTAGGAGCAGAGATTATAAGTAGTTAATGCCAAGGGACAAAGGAAGACCTGCCCATACACTTCAAGATGACTTAGAACTGAGTGGAGTCTAGCAAGGAAAGAGTCCAACCATGGACGGCCCCTTAAATCATCCCTGACCCAATGCTACATTGCAGGACTCCTGGAAACCCACATATCACCTCGTAGGATGAGCACGGGTTGTAGAGAGATGTAAATACTGACTCATTTAACAGGGACAGTAAAGAGAGTAAGTATAGACTAACAGTGCTAAAATTAGAAAAATTATTCCAAGAGCCAAGTTAGTTTCAGTTACAGGAAATTAGGATTGCATATGTTTACACATAAAATGTATGGTCTTATAATCTTTTAGCTACTATGAAACAAAAATGATGCTTAAATGTTTGGATAATTTCTAGCAAACTTAACTTTGACTCAAGGTTTGACCTCCTGTATCTGATACACTCCATCTCCCAAATGCATATCTCATTTTCATTCACAGGCACCAGCCTTCTTTCCCAACATCTAATTGCTATCAGTATTAGCATTTCTGTAGGTTAAAGCCCCTTCACTATTTGTCAACCCATTATTAAAATTTTGTCCCAGTTTTCCTTGCACATTTGCATCACTAAGATACATTCATATGCAAGCAATAGAAGCCTAATGAACACAGGCATAACTGATATAGATTTGGGTTTTTTTGTATATACTTAATAAGAGGTCTGAAGGTTGATTATGTCAGGGTCAGTTTATCACTTAACACTACTGCCAAGAAACTAGGCTCTTTTCAGATTCTAAGTGGACCATGCACAGCTGTTGAGTTTTTAATCATTAAATTCTTCTACTCATGATCACAAGGTAGCCGATGTAAGTTCAGACACTACTCAGGTACAAGGAAGAAAAAGTAAAAGGAATGGTGCCAGTGAAGAAATCTCTAGCGGGTGTGTGTTAAAATTGGGCAAAGGCTATCCCTGAACTCTCCTATCAGGCTTCTTAAGTTTCATTGGCCATAAGTAGGTTTAAAAAAAAAAAAATCCCCAGCCCTCAGGATGTCAAGGAAAAAACTATGTTCATGAGGACTGCTACATTAGTTTTGTTTGTTTGCTTTTTTTTTAGATTTATTTATTTTAGTTGAGAGAGAGAGCACGAGTGGGAGGGGCAGGGAGTCTTAAGTAGACTCTGTGCTGAGTGCAGGAACCTGCTATGGGGCCCATCTCAAGACTCTGAGATCACCACCTGAGTCAAAGCCAAGACTCACACGCTTTAACCAAACAGCACCACCCAGGTGTCACGCAACATTAGTTTTGGAGGGAATCAGAATTCAATAAGCTCAGATGGCAACAAAATATGTATTCCTCTTGTTTGTGACAAATTCTAAAGATCACGTCTCTAGTTTTTCCAATAGAAACTTATATTCATTTCTTCATTCTTAATATGTCTCCAATTTCAAATAACATTCCAAAGAACTTGTATAATATCTTTGTTGTTAATGCATGCTGAGACATGTTTCTTATCTTTCCAGAATTCAACATGGTAGCATAAGGAAAGTAACTATATGAAGCCAGTTGGAATAAGATTATCTCCTTCCCAAACTATTTCATTCAGAAGTAAATTCTACCTGATCGTACCACTTACCAACACAATACCTCTGGTTTCTGGAGGTGCATTAAAACCTTACAATTCAAATGCATATGAAAATATATGATTCAGGGGCACCTGGGTGGCTCAGTAGGTTAAAGCCTCTGCCTTCGGCTCAGATCATGATCCCAGGGTCCTGGGATGGAGCCCTGCATCGGGCTCTCTGCTCAGCAGGGAGCCTGCTTCCTCCTCTCTGCCTGCCTAAATAAATAAATAAATAAAAATCTTAAAAAAAAAAAGAAAGAAAGAAAGAAAATACATGATTCAGATGGTTACTTACTATTTCAATGAGTTCTGCCTTCTGAAAACTTTGCATCAACACAACCCTTTCTCTTGCACTGATAAATGCCTTTAAAATTCTGGAAACATAATTTTCTGTATTGGTTCAAAATATCAATATAAGAATTATTTTTGCTTCACATCTTAAAAAACCAGTGCACCTAAGTTATCTAAGATGTGTTGTAAACTTATATGTGTGAAATATCAGATTACACATCTTCATTAAATGTCATAGTGTTAAGTAAACCAGAGAATTTTGCCATTTTTATTTATGTATTGAGAATAAAGATAACTACCACCTTGATTTTTTTTAATCAATTACCTTTACCAAGTTTTGCTAACAAAAGAAGAAAGATAATCAGATAGTGAATGGTCCAGAGATATTCTTTACCGCTTCATATTTTTTTTCTAAGATCAGTCCATATCCAAATATATGCGGGAAAGAGATGAAGCAAACTAGCTTGTAACATGGAGAACTTACACGTAAGTGACTGTTTTATTGTTGTACAATTTTTTAAAAGATTTTATTTATTTATATGACAGAGAACACAAGTAGGCAGAGTAGCAGGCAGAGAGAGAGAGGAGGAAGCAGGCTCCCCGCTGAGCAGTGAGTCCGATACGGGACTCGATCCCAGGACCCTGAGATCATGACCTGAGCTGAAGGCAGAGGCTTAACCGACTGAGCCACCCAGGTGCCCCATTGTTGTACAATTTTTAAAGTGAACAATTTTTAAATAGATCATTTTACTCTCATAGAAGATTAGAGTCTGGATCATTATAATTAGAGAGTTGTAAAACTCAAATGCCACAGTCGACAACTCAATGTTAGTTAATATCTGTCCCTCAAAGCTTGTCATTTGTTTTCTTAATATCTACAGCTTCCGTTCTTTAGGCAAAATGTAACAGTCACAGCACTTTATTCTTGTGCTTATGTGTTTCATACCTATATGTTTAGATTTGGTTCCAGATCCTCAAATAATTGCCTTAGTTCAGAAATGCTATTTTGCAGGAAATTTTAAAATGCTCATAAATATTACTCCCTTCCACATACTACTTTGATTACAAATTGTTTTATGCTTTATCTACCTTCCCCAGTTCTTACCTTGCCATCTTTTATTTATTTATAGTAATTCTAAAAAGCCAAACCACCGGATGTGCTTTCAGTTCACAAATTAATCAGACAAAAATAGAGGGACCCATTTCACCAGTAAAGTCATTCAAGATACTCAAGGAATGCTTGAGTTGGATTCATGCCTTGGATTCATGTCTCTCAACTAAAAATGATACAAAAGCAACTGTGAATGGAAGTTCATTTCAATTGACAATGTTAAACTAAGGCTCTCACCCAAGAGCCCCCAGAAGCATGTAGTGCCATGAGGTAGAAATCTTCCCCAGAACCTTGGACCGAGCAGATGAAATCATGAGGTCATAATTTTCCATCCAAGAGGTCAGAATAAGACACCATAGGATTCTGTTTCCTATTCTCGATTGTCACTGTTTTTACTATTGTTTGTATATCTTTTTTCTCTATCCTCCTTGTAAGTACAATCTTCTATGATACACTGTATTATCACCTCTTCCTCGCTCTTTCCCCCTCTCCTTCTCCTCCTCCTCAAGTAGTCTTTTAATAATAGTCATCCCTCATCCCACCAAGGACCCCAGAAACTATGGCATTCTTTCCCTCAACATGTCTCACAATCTTATAATACAGCTTCCAATTGATACTGATATACTCTTTTTCCTTTGGAAGCCTTAGCTTCCCCCACATTGCTAAACATGTCTCCAATTTAAGGGCATTCTTTGTGTTAACATTAGGGAAATTTGCTTTTCTCTGTAAATTTCAAAAGGAATATTCTTCAACTTCAATACTTTTCAAAAGAACAATCTATGCTTCTACCTTACCATAACCAAAGGTCACTTCAATGAATCTAAGTTTTGCTAATTTTTTGCCATTATCTACTCTGTGATTATAAGAGGCAAGAATGTACATTCCTTGCCTTGTTTTATGCATCTAATAAAAGATCCCAGTGATCCTGAGCACAATTTTACCTGGTACATTTGGAATTGTCCTGTAACAAAAACCTGACAATTCTCTCCTCAGTTGTATGGGACAATGTCTACATCAAAAGAACTCATACGAACTCAATACAAATCTGTGGGCAATTATTCTCATGAGCATGCATAGCCCCTAATAAAACACATTTTTTTCTGTGGCAATTGTGCCTTTATTTATTTATTTATTTATTTGGCAATTGTGCCTTTAAATATCAGCCTATTAACTAGCCTGGGACCTGCTATCCAGTTAATTTAATCAGTTCTTATCTAATCTTTATAAAAACTGACATCTTTTCTTAACTATTTTTTTATCTTTCATTTAAGTTTTCCTGACACTAAATGATCCCAAAGGTCAAAGATGGTGTTGCACCCCTCAAGTTTAGGTGCCAAATCCTAATTCCAAAAGGAGGGTGTGGCCTTTCTTGCTTTTACTAGGTTCTCAAGAAGCTTTAGAGTGAGAGTCTAATATGTTGAAAGTAAATCTATTAAGAGTTAACTATCAAAGCAATTCATGTATGAGCACCTTTCATGACTGAAGCTCTGGAAAATAACCATGGCTATGGAAATCACTGAAACCAACATCATTGCTAGAGAACTATAGCAACTCCAGTGAGTGGTTCTCTAAAATGGAGTGGCATTGGCTATGGTTCTGGCTTTTCATGGTGATACAGGTAGTGGTTAGAAGTGACATATATTCCCTGCAACTTCTCTGATGTCTATTCTATCACCAAAAATATTCAGTCTGTAAACCAGGAAATTTACTGGATCTCCACTGTTGTCTTCATTCTACCATCTGAAGATATTTCAGGTCCAACCTCCTAGAATATTCTCAACTAGCTCCCTTCAAATCTCAAACCTTGTTTTTATTCCTTTATTCAACCACTAATAATTAAGTAGTCCTTTGAGGCCAACAAGAACATGAAGGTCAGTCCAACTCTAAAGTTTTGCAAATCTTAATTTCACAATGACTTGGATTCTAACAATAACAGTGTTTAAAAACAGGCTTTGTTTTAAACAAGGGGTAGGAGGCTGTTCTCAATTACCTCCAACTTATCTATTGATCTGACTTGGTCAAACTTTAGTCAGGCTTTTCTCCTCTACTAAGGTCCCTGCACTTGGGCTCACCACAAAGATTAAGTAAGCACTAAGGTGCAGAACATCTTCCCTTAACAGCTCATTCCAAGAATGAACCAACTTTCAGAAAAAATATTTCCTATTGAGGCATCCTGCTTTTCCCACCTGTTCACTCCATCACCTATCCTTTCCCCCCACAAAGTTTATGCTATGCCTACTTTCCTTTTTCTATAAAAGTCTTTTCCTCTTTGATTTTGAGACACTCTGTAGCTCCTGGGATGGAAGTATTCTCCCTATGGCAATTTTTTTTTAATAAAGTTTCTCTTTACCTAAGTCAGGATTTATTTTTAAATCACACCCAAGCTTGGAAGAGGTTCTGCACCTCGGATGTTGATTTCAACCTTTAAGACTATGATCAGACAACTCTGATTATACTCCTGACACACGAAAATACAAGATAACAAGTGTGTGTTGTTTCAAGCCACTAAGCTTGTAGCAATTTGCTACATAACAACACAAAACCAATAAATGTAGAAATGCACAACATGAACTTGAGTCCCAGTATAGAATTTAACCCCATTTTTTAAAATAGAAAAACTACCTTAAGCATTTAATATGCTCCATGTAATTATTTTCTTCTGTGCTTTACTTTATGTTAACTAGAAAAATTCTTTATTCTAATTTACTATATTTAATATAATGGTCTATACTGAGTCAAATCAAATTTACATTAAAGAAACTTCAAAAATGAATTTTAACATTTACAATAAACTCTTTTGGGAGATGCCTTGAGAGTGATATTTCATGACTAAGATATTTCCCATCTACACATCTGAGAAACTATTATAATATTTACTTAAAACTGATATTACATACATTATTTGGATACAGAAGTACTTCCCATAGGACATTACATCTACAAATGAAAAAAAGTCTTCCATTGGTTGAGCAGTAATATTCAGTTAAAGTAAATATTATCCAGACATGATCTCCAATTCATTTTCATTAGTAGAGTCTTTTCAGGCAGATTAGGAAATCGGGAGATCACTTGGTAGAGACGATAATGTGGGGACACAGTACAAAGCTGGTTCTGACATTTAGTAAATATTTTTGTGAGACAACAAAGCTGAATTTTAGAGATTTAGTTTTGACTTGGTAATAAGGAGATGCTTATTTTTACCAGTTGTACAGTGGTTCTCACAGACCATTTTTGAAAGTTTGTTTAATCTCATCCAGGTGTACCTGAAGATATTCTTCAAATTGTAATTTTATTAAAAATATATTTGAGTATTTGAACCAGAAGCCCATTTTATAGATATTCTGTAACTTGATGAACTGATACAGAATCCCAGATTCCCTTGGTCCCTTGCAGGAATTGTTAAGGACATTCAAGGGACTAGCCAGTCATCTGCTAGGACATAGCCAAGGTCTTCATGCTAGCAGAGTATAGCTCAGAGGAGCATAATAAGCTGAAAAAGTAATAATAATAGGGGCACCTGGGTGGCTCAGTGGATTAAAGCCTCTGCCTTCGGCTCAGGTCATGATTCCAGGGTTCTGGAATCGAGCCCCACATCCAGCTCTCTGCTCAGCAGGGAGCCTGCTTCCCCTTCTCTCTGCCTGCCTCTCTGCCTACTTGTAATCTCTGTCTGTCAAATAAATAAATAAAATCTTTAAAATAATAATAATAATAATAATAATGAGGTTTTTCAATTGTATTCCAACAATGAGAGGACTGAGAATATGAATGTTTCAGCATGTTCTGTATTTGCTACAAGAAATTTAAGGTTAGTCAAGGATGTGTTGTTTTGTTAAGGCAACAAATACATAACGCTCTCTCCAGTGTGTTGTGGGTTAAGTTTGTAGATGGACAGTAAGGGAGCTACTGTAATTTGTGCCTCAAGACACAAACAGTAAAGTTGATATTAAAAGGGTGGCAAACTTGGTTAACTACACACACAATTTTTAAACATGCCCACCATAAAATTTTTTAAAGGAAATATACATTTGCAATTTTTTTAGTGACAGAAATTGTAAACCACACATGAACTTTAAATATCTGGGAGCTTGACCTCATAGAAAACAAAAAGAAAAGCCAATGTTCTGTAATTAATTCACCATATTTTGAATTTTTAATATAAATGATATAAAACTTATTTTTTAGGAATGGCATAAGGTAAAAAATAAAAGGACAGCTGCTCATAACAATGTCTTCTTTCCCAAGTCATCAGTAATAAGAAATTGAATAAATTAAGGCAAATGTATAGACAAGCCTCTGTCACTGTCACTGCTTAAAAGAAATAGGACTTATAAATTATTTTATGAATTTTCTAATTCATCACGATATCAAGTATTAATTTAGATGTCAAAATAGTGATGCATCCACACTCTAGTATCTAAGCTGGCTCTCATATTGAGACAAGAATAGAACAATACAAATAATATTTATTTAATGTTTGTCAGGTAATATTGTAGGCATTTTAAATATGCTTTCTTTTTTAGTCTTCTAAACAACCTTCTGAGGTAGATACTGTTATTATGCCTATTTTACAATTAGGGTAGCATAGGCTCAGAGAGATAAAGATTAATTTACCAAAGATTCACAACTAGGTGTAGAAGTCCTCCCCTACTCTATCCGTTCTCACAAAGGTCAGCTGAGATTAGGCAAAGTGCTGCAAAATGGAGAACGAGCAACGGTTTATTCTCTGATCCTTGGGTCCCTTCCTGCTCCCTCATTAGCATCTACCCCATGTTCTTTCAGGTTCCATGTGACACCAGGTGCCAACCAACACTCACATAAAGGGATTTGAGAGGCATTCTTCGTTTCATTAAAACTCACTCACTGCAGTGTGTTTCTCAGAGAATGTGTAGTTTTAGTGCTTTTCCTATAATTATCTCATGAGAGGGGCCTATTTTTTGAAGTTCTGTGTGACCACCCAACTATAGGGAAGTGGTGAGGAGAGAGGAGATTAGAGGCAGACTGTTTCTTAGCTGCTTGTGATGGCACTTCTGAGAGCACAGCTGCCCTTTGCCTCCGCCTTTGCTCAGCAGCCTGGGTCTCTCTCCTCTAACTTCAAACTTGCAGGTACTGTCTACGATGATCAGGCTGCTGTAGAATAAGAAGAGTTCATACACACAGGTCCCAGAATTTCTGCTGCCTCCACACTGCTAAGATCCAGGCTATAAAACATTTGTTGCATAAAGCTATCACCTCATGGATGTTGATCTGTGAGAGGAACTGTAAGAAACGTTACTAAGGCTATGAAATGCGAGGACAGAGCCAAGTCTTAAAGGGGCTACCTTTAGATGTGACACTTAGAGGTGGTTTCAAAACTAGTTTCTGTCCTCCTTGACAATCTATAAAAATTTATTTATGAATTTTGCATTTAAAGTAGCCTCTTATGTTCATTTAAATCTTAAAAACAAATGGAATTTAGGGAGGAGATAAAAAAGATTGTAATTTATTCCAGAATCCCCATGTACTTCTTCGTTTATGTCAAAATGAGCACCTGATACACTCTGAAGACCATCACTCCAGAAGTCTCAAAGGATCTGATTTTTCTCATAAACTCGGTTTTAATCTCTCTTGATTTATTTCCTTTCTGGTACTGCTGATTTTCTCCTGCTTTATCTGAAATGTTGTCTGTCTTTTTAGAATCGCTTGGGATTGCCCACTTGGCTTTACCTTCAGTTTCATGTTATTTGTGGAATTATTTTAGATTCCTGTTTTGCTTCACCTGGACATGCTAGAAAGAACTCTAGGCTCTGAAGTCAAAAACATGATATTATCAAAATGTAAGTGTATGAAAATAATGTAGATGTAAAGTTGAGAATGCTTTACTCATTCTCTGATTATATAAATATTTGAGGACCCACTATGAGCCAGACAGTATTCTAATCAATGAGGGTCAGCAGTAAAAAGAAATGAAAAAGCAAAATCTGTACTCCCTACAGAGCTCACATCCTATTGGGCAGAAAGAAAAACAAATAGATAAACACACTCACACAAATATGCAAAGTGGCATTAAGTTGTATGAAAGTACAGATACTTTTGTATGCTTACTTAGGGAATAAATTCTGGAAACAGACTGCCAGGTTTTAAAGCCTGGCACCCTTCCCTTCACTTATTAGCTTAGCTGTGTGACAATGGACATGTTAATAAGTCTCTGCATGTCTAGTCCCTAGTTTGTAAGTCATAAATAATAATATCCCAATGTTGTTGTGGGTATTCAATAAATTAACATTTGTAAAACACTGAATAGTGCTTTATGGGTTAGCTATATTGCAATGTGTGTTAGCTACAATTATAAATAAAGGAAATAGAAAGCATATTAAGAGAATAGTGTGACGCCTGGAGAAATGTTATTTTACATACGTTGGTCATAGAAAAATCCTAAGGATAATGAAGTCATACTGTTCTTGATCAAAAATATGTCTAATGATTTTTTTTATGTATAAGATCATGTTAGTGCCCTGGTTTCTGAAATAGTAGTAATCTCTCCCTGTTTTAGTCTTAAAATTTTGTTCTCAGTTTGAACAACAAATTGTGGGTTCATTCTATTATACATAATGGAGAACTAACACCATGCAAAAACACAAAGCTATATAATCATTTGGGAAGTTACAAATATTGATTTTGTGTTAATGGATAAAATATATGCACTAAGTTGCCACTTGGAATAATAATACATATCTTATTACTTAATACTTCAGAAAAATCTGAGTATCATTTCTTTTTTTAAAGAATTTTATTTATTTGATAGAGAGAGAGCATGCACAAGCAGGGGGAACAGGAGGCAGCTCTCCTCACTGAGCAGAAAGCAAGATGCAGGACTTGATCTAGGATCCTGGGATCATGACCTGAGCTGAAGGCAGACGCTTAACAACTCAGCCATCCAGGTGTCCCTCGTTTATTTCTTTTTTAAAAACATGAAGCATCTTAATAAATTCTTTCTGTACTGGACAAATCATACAGATCTTCCCACAAAGAAATTTATCATCTGACAAGTAGCATGTATCACCTATCATATAATAAGAAAATACATTTGTGAATAAACCACAATAGACAATGATAAAGAAATCTAAGTAGAGAAAGTGAGCTCATTTTGGAAATGTACAGAATGAGAACACTGGTGTTCTGCTGTGGACCAGACTTAAACCTGTCCCAGCATCAGCATATGCTATGAACTTCCCAGATTTGGGTTATGGAGCTGTATTTCATTAAAGTAGGTTTGGTACATACATGAATAGTCTCCAGATTTGTCTGCTCAAGTTGTATGTTTTTCCATCTCCAACAATCATAAAATTGGAGGTGGCATTAGTCTCTACCTGGTACCCTTTTTCTTTTGTTCTTCTAATACCACTAATACCCTTTCACAGACCTTGAACAGGAACACTAAGTGGGACCTAATTACTTGTGCCCAAAATAATACACCTTTCCTCTATTCCTGCACGGTTAAGACTAATCAAACTGTCATTCAGCATTATCTTCATTTCGGATATGGAATGTCTTTGGAGTTTTTTACTTGGAATCCGGCTCACTGTCACAAGCCATGAAAAACAACCGATTTTTAATTTAACACAAGAACCGCAGTCTAATGTATTCTCCAATATATCAATTTTCAGAAACCCATGATTTCCACTTAGTTACACAAGGAATTTTTAAAACATGTAATTCTTGTTACATAAGCTTGCAAACATTTTATGTTGAAAAATATCTGATAATATGAATCAATAATTAAAGAAAAACTGAAAAGGTCCAAATCCTCAGTGTCCCCATGTAGGGAGCTTCTGTTTTGTTTTTGTTTTTTTTTAATATTTTATTTATTCATTGGACAGACAGAGATCACAAGTAGGCAGAGAAGCAGGCAGAGAGAGGAAGCAGGCTCCCTGCTGAGCAGAGAGCCCGATGCGGGGCTCGATCCCCATGACCTGAGCTGAAGGCAGAGGCTTAACCCACTGAGCCACCCAGGTGCCCCGGGAGCTTCTGTTTTAAATGGCTCTTACCTTAGCTAGTTAGCTGGGATCCAGATCTCAGGACACTCAGTCCGGGTCCCCTTTCCACTCTTCCAGCTCAGGCTGATGATGTTTCTTCTAAAACATGACAAGAAAAGTGAAGCAAAATACTGCTTTTTGTTGGTTCCTTAGAATCAAAGAGCTTATCTGAGGTATCTTTTAACCACAAAATAACCAGAGCAGGCTGCTGGGCCCACCTGTGCTGTGAGGGCCATGGGAAGGAAGGAAGGGCCTGTGGGCACCACAGAGGGAACCAGAAGCCCATCAGGCAATGCCCGCCCAGGTGCAGCTCCTTGGAGAGTGAGGGGTAGAGTTTATTTGAAGCAGCTACTGAGCTGGCAGTTCCAGGAGTCATCTATTAAGAGGTGGCAGAGAACTTGATAAAGTTTGAGGTGAAGGAAGACAAATCCATTGTAAACCTCTAGGATTCCACAAGATTTGCAAGATTTCCAGCTTGTACAAAGACAGTCCTCAGCAGATGTACAATAGGTCAGGAACAGTTACAGGAATAAGAATATGTGACCAAGCAAGTGGATCTTCTGAGGTACCATAAATAGCATGCAAAGCATTATGAGCAATTAGATGTCACAGCAAGGGAAATGGAAAGAAACATCCCAGGCATTATAACTAAAGATTCTAAATCTAGCTGAAACAACTGATGCCTAAAGACCAATGTGGATAATCTCCAGAATCAGTTGGAGCAACTGAAAACTTTTGGCCAGGGAGGTCAGAACCAGGAGAGGTGTGACCAGTAGAAATCAGAGCGAGCATAGCTTCTCATGTCTGCCACAGCACCAAGACCCACAGGGAAAGACAAAATGAAAACCACCACATATCACTGGGCAAATAAATCCTTCTCTTTACATAGTATTCTTATAGAAGACAAAAGAACATCTAAGAGAATTGGGAATCTGCAAAGATGATCATAAAGTCTTGAAGATCAAACAGAAAATCTGGATGAAAGTCATTATGAGAAAAAGTAAAAAGATTTTTCCAAGTTGAGATTGGTTGGGTCAATGAGATTGCTGAGTTCCAAAGGATGTATATACCATTCTTCTAAGAGTATGTAAATGTGTAATAAAGACAACAAAAGCACGAAGGTCAAAGATGACAGCAATGGCCTAAAAATTGGTAAATTTTACAAGTTATCAAATATGGGGTCCCAAAAAAGGGGATTCTGATAAATCCTACTAGTAATGTAACATGGCTTTATGTAACACGCTGAAGCTTATTTTTTTTTTTTTTTTGGTCTAGTGAAAATTCTGTAAACAGTACTCAGGAGACTTGCTAAATAAATCATACCATCAAAAGGACATAATGAGGGGCACCTGGATGGCTCTGGCAGTTAAGCATCTGCCTTTGCCTTGGGTCATGAGCCCAGGGTCCTGGGATTGAGCTCCCGGTTGGGCTCCCTGCTGAGTGGGGAGTCTGTTCCTCCCTCTGCCTGCTTTTCCTCCTGCTTGTGCTCTCTCTCTCTGACAAATAAATAAATATTTTTTAAAAAAGAACATAATGATATCACAAGGCAAAATACACTAAACCAAGTCACCAGTATTACAGTATATTTAAAAGCACATAGGAAAGCTAATACACATAAAGAACACCACAGAAATCTGAAGACAACTTCATTGTCTTAAAGTTACCTCAAAAATATCCAAAATCATGTCATTAAAAAAATTCTGTCATTAAATTAAGATTATCTAAGGAAAAAATATGGGGTTGTCCCAACAACTTATAACTACCCTATAATTAACACCAAATTTTTATTAGTCAAGTAACCAAAGATGATTGGTTAAAAAGTTTACTTTAAGACTAGCAGTGGGCATATATGCTGAAACATTAATTATAATATCTAATACTACATCAAAAACCAATGCTCACTTACTCTGTTTCAGGGATTGTGAAAGTTTTTTACATGAACGATCTCACTGAATCTTTACAATAATTCTAAAAGAAAAAAATAAGGAACAAAATGATGATGTCATTTTGTGAGATCATGTGTTACATGTTCTAGGATTGCAAAGACTGCAACTCAAATGCTTTCAGAGGCCACAAAATGAACATATAAAGAACTGAGTTTGTGAAGATAGAGAGGGTGAGGTGGAGAGCTAACTGAAGTTGACGCATTCAAAAGCATGCGTTTATGTAACAATTCTGGAAAAAATATTTCTAATATTAATATTATCTCTGTAGACAGAAGATTTTTAATTCCGCAAATAGGTGAGAATATGGGCCACTTTGTAACATTCTAAGACAGTTGCTGTTAACATTAGAACATTCCATCTTAATGGGGCTCCTGGGTGTCTCAGTGGGTTAAAGCCTCTGCCTTCATGATCCAGGGGTCCTGGGATCAAGCCCCACATCGGGCTCTCTGCTCAGCAGGGAGCCTGCTTTCTCCTCTCTCTGCCTACTTGTAATCTCTGTCTGTGAAATAAATAAATAAAATCTTTAAAAAAAAGAACATTTCATCTTAAATCAATCGATTTATTACTATAAATTGTAGTGAGGGCTTTCATACAGAGGGAAGGTTAATTTGACCTAGGAATGTTTCTCAAAAATTAAAAAAAATATGTCATCTTCTATTTCATCTTATTATTGATATTTATATGTTGACTTTATTTCATGATTTCAACTGTGAGATATTTTAGAACAAATGTTATCTTTTGTCTCTGCATTTCTTTCTTTAAAAAAAAAATTCAGTTAGCCAACATATTGTCAGCACGAGGTTCAGAGGAAGGGTTGAACAGTTGTGTATAACACTCAGTGCTGATGATATCACAGGACATGACATCATATGTCCTCCTTTATGCCCATTCTCGTAATTACCCCATCCCCCTACTAACCTCCCTTCCAGCAATCCTCAGTTGTTTCAAGTTAAGAGTCTCTCTTAGGTTTTTCTCTCTCTGATGACTTTCCAAGGTTTTCCCTCCTTCCCCTATGATCCTCTGCATTGTTTCTTATATTCCACATATGAGAGAAACCATATAATAATTCTTTCTCTTATTGACTTATTTCACCTAGAATAATACCCTCCAGTTCCATCCATGTCCTTGCAAGTGGTAAGATTTCACTTTGACGGTTGCATAATACTCTATTGTGTGTGTGTGTATATATATATATATATATGGATAAAGAAGATGGGGTGTATATACGTATATATATATATATGTATATACATTTTTATCCATTCATCTGTTGATGGACAATTCAGCCTCTTTCCATAGTTTGGCTATTGTGGGCATGGCTGCTATGAACACTGAGGTGGAGGTACACTTTCGAGCATAACATATTTTATCTTTGGGGTAAATACACAGTAGTGTATTTATTGCTGGGTCATAGGGCCAGGCTTAACTTCTTGAGGAAACAAGGAAACTTCTTGAGGAAAGCCTTAACATAGGGCTTAACTTCTTGCAGAAACTCCATACTGTTTTCCAGAGTGGCTGCAGCAGCTTGCATTCCCAGCAACAGTGTAAGAGCGTTCCCCTTTCTCTGCATCTTTGCCAATATTTGTTGTTTCCTGTCTTAGTTTTAGCCATTCTGACTGGTTTGAGGTGGTATCTCACTGTGGTTTTTTGATTTGCATTTCCCTGATGCCAAGTGATGTGGAGCATTTTTTCATAAGTCTGTTGGCCATTTCAATGTCTTTGGAGAGGTGTCTGTTCATGTCTTCTGCCCCTTTGGGTGTTGAGTTTGATGTTCTTTATAGATCTTGAATGTTAGCCCTTTATCAGATATGTCATCTGAAAATATCTTCTCCCATTCCATAAGTTGTCTTTTAGTTTTGCTGTCTATTTCCTTTGCTGTGCAGAAAATTTTTATCTTGATGAAGTCCCAATAGTCCATTTTTCCTTTTGTTTCCCTTGCTTTGGAGACATGTCTAATAAGTTTCTGCAACCAAGGTGGAAGAAGTTGCTGCCTGTGTTCTTCATTAGGATTTTGATGGATTCCTGTTTCACATTGAGGTCTTTCATTCATTTTTATTTTTTCTTTGTGTGTGGTGTAAGAAAATGGTCTAGTTTTATTCTACATGTTACTGTCCAATTTCTTAATTTCTTTCACTAGTTACCCGTTATGGTTTTCACTTACGATATTTGTGATCCCCAAGAAATGCTTTCGAAAAATAGAGAGGAATGTTTTTAGTTACCACAAGCATTATAGATACTTAATGGGTTTAACTAGGTGAAGATAACTTCGCTAGATATATTTCGATACATGGATCACTTATAAGTAATCAATAATTGCTCTACATCTGCTCCAAACTTCCAGCATCCCTACAGAAAATCACGTGAAAAAAACCACTATAATTTTTGGAGGTAAAACACAAATCTCTTTTACATTTTTCTGAACTTTCAGAAATGTACTTATCATATAATTCAAGGAGATTTTGATTTTTTTTTTTTTGTTTCAATCTTACTAGAGATGATTAGCTAGTTTAAGGTATGTAACCTTAAGTAAATCTGCAGAGTCCCTTTTGAGATATAATATAACGTACTCACAACAGGGACACCTGGGTGTCCAGGGACACCATTGGTGAGCCATCAACATGGACATCTTTGGTGGGTCATTCTGATACCACAGTGGTCTAGCTGTGGTTTGATAGCTGGTTCTAACATCAGGCCTTTATCTGTTTCCTCTCTGCCTTTTTACTCATTCTCTGCGACACAAAGTCCAGAGCTGAGTAAGAACTGGAAAATATGCTGGAATACCCATTACCAAGATCTTAATGTCCTATTCTTTCTAAAATGTACAACCTGATATTTGTGTTATGGTCAATGTCTTTAATATCTTTACAGTTATTCACTGTTCTTTCAAAGGTAGTTACTAAGTTAAAATGAGAACATACTTATATGTTGATTTGCTGAATAGCCCTCAAAATTATCATTGCCCATTAGAATCCTATGTCACATATATATGATTTTTTAGGGGTAAAATTATTTTACTTAGTAGAAACAATATTTTTTTAAAAACTAGATATTCAGATTTTAAAAAGTGATGAATCTGAAATGCTATTAGGCAAGTTAATTATATTTTCTGTCAATGCAGTAAGTGTAACAGTAACATGAAGCTATAGATAAAATTTACCCTAATAACTGGGTGTGAGTCAAGATGGTGGAGAAGTAGCTGGCTGAGACGACATCAGGAAGCAGGAGATCGGCTAGAGAGCTTATCTAACCATTGCGAACACCTACATATCCAACAGGAAATCAAAGAGAAGAAGAGCAACAATTCTAGAAACAGAAAATAAATCACTTTCTGAAAGACAGGACCTGCAGAGAAGTGAATCCAAAGTGACGGGAAGATAGACCATGGTGGGGAAGGCCGGCTCCCAGCAAGTGGTGGAGCAATGGAGCACAAAATCAGGACTTTTAAAAGTCTGCTCCATGGAGGGACATTGCTCCAGAGGCTAAACCGGGGGGAAGCCCAGTTGGGGTCAGCATAACTCCACGTTCTGTGGGGTCACAGAAGGACCGGGGGTGTCTGAGTGTTGCAGAGCTTGCAGGTATTAGAGCGGGGAAGCCAGCTACAACAACAAAGCCAAAGAGGGAGCTCTCAGCTCGGGGTTACCTTGAACCGGTCACTGGCTGGGTGAGCTTGGAGCACGGCCAGAGGCCACAGAGACGGAAGAGACCGGGCGCTTTTCTCCAAGTGCGACCAATTGAGCGCTTTCCTACCAGCCCCACCACAGGCCAGGGAGACGGCAGCAGTTGGGCGCTTTTCTCTGAGGGCGCACTGAGGAGCGGGACCCTGAGCTCTCGGCTTCTCCGGGTCAGAGACTGGGAGGCCGCCATCTTCATTCCTGTCTTCTGGAACTCTACCAAAAGCGCTCAGGGAACAAAAGCTCCCCCAAAAGCAAACCCGAGGAGATTACTCAGCCCAGCCCCTGGTAAGGGCGGTGCAATTCTGCCTGGGGCAAAGACACTTAAGAATCACTACAACAGGCCCCTCCCCCAGAAGATCAACAAGAAACCCAGCTAAGACCAACTTCACTCCCCAAGGAGAACAGCGAAATTCCAGAGGAGGAGAAAGCAAGTCTTATCTGGACAAAATGACAAGGCAGAAAAACTCAGCACAGAAAAAAGAACAAGAGCCAGTACTGAAGGCTGGGGACCTAATCAATACAGACATTGCTAGTATGACAGATCTAGAGTTCAGAATGACTATTCTCAAGGTTCGAGCCAGGCTCAAAAAAGGCATAGAAGATATTAGAAAAACCCTCTCTGGAGATATAAAAGTCCTTTCTGGAGAAATAAAAGAACTAAAATCTAACCAGGTTGAGATAAAAAAAGCTGAGATGCAATAAAAAATGGAGGCTCTTACTAATAGGATAAATGAGGCAGAAGAAAGAATTAGTGACATAGTAGACCAAATGACAGAGAATAAAGAAGCTGAGCAAAAGAGAGACAAATAAATACTGGACCACAAGGAGAGAATTCGAGAGATAAGTGACACCATGAGACAACACAACATTAGAATAATGGGGATTCCAGAAGAAGAAGAAAGAGAGAGGGGAGCAGAAGGTATATTGGAGAGAATTATTGTAGAGAATTTCCCTAATATGGCAAAGGGAACAAACATCAAAATCCAGGAGATGCTAAGAATACTCCTCAAAATCAATAAAAATAGGTCCACACTTCGTCAACTGATAGTAAAATTTACAAGTCTTAGCCACAAAGAGAAAGTCCTGAAAGCAGCCTGGGAAAAGAAGTCTATAACATACAAGGGTAAAAACATTAGATTGGCAGCGGACCTATCCACAGAGACCTGGCAGGCCAGAAAGAGCTGGCATGATATATTCAGAGCACTAAACGAGAAAATCATGCAGCCAAAAATACTATAACCAGCTAGGCTATCATTGAAAATAGAACGAGATCTGGAAGTTTTCCTTCTGCTTCAATTTTTTGAAACAGCTTCAGGAGAATAGGTGTTATTTCTTCTTTAAAAGTTTGGTAGAATTCCCCAGGGAATCCATCAGGTCCTGGGCTCTCGTTTTTGGGAGGTTTTTGATCATTGCTTCAATCTCGTTACTAGATATCGGTCTATTCAGGTTGTCAATTTCTTCCTGGTTCAATTTTGGGAGTTTATAGTTTTCCAGGAATGCATCCATTTCATCTAGCTTGCTTAGCTTATTGGCATATAACTGTTGATAATAACTTCTGATGATTGTTTCTACTTCCTTGGTGTTCATTGTGATCTCTCCCTTTTCATTCATAATTTTATGAATTTGGGCTTTCTCTCTTTTCTTTTGGATTAGTGTGGCCAATGGTTTATCGATCTTATTGATTCTTTCAAAAAACCAGCTTCTAGTTTCATTGATATGTTCTACTGTATCTCTGGTTTCTACCTCATTGATGTCAGCTCTAATCTTGATTATTTCCCTTCTTATATGTGGAGTTGGTTTGATTTGTTTTTGATTCTCAAGTTCTTTAAGGTGTAGAGACAGCTGCTGTGTTCTGGATTTTTTTAATTTTTTTGAGAGAGGCTTGGATGGCTATGTATTTCCCCCTTAGGACCGCTTTTCCTGTATCCCATAGGTTTTGGCGAAGTGTCTTCATTCTCATTGGTTTCCATGAATTGTTTCAGTTCTTCTTTGATCTCCTGGTTGATCCAAGCATTCTTAAGCAAGGTGGTCTTTAGCTTCCAGGTGTTTGAGTTCCTTCGGAACTTTTCCTTGTGATTGAGCTCCAGTTTCAAGGCACTGTGATCTGAGAATATGAAAATATGCAGGGGATAATCTCAGTCTTTATGTATCGGTTGAGTCCTGATTTGTGACCCAGTATGTGGTCTATTCATGAGAAGGTTCCATGTGCACTTGAGAAGAATGAGTATTCTGTTGTTTTAGAGTGGAATGTTCTGTATATGTCTATGAAGTCCATCTGGTCCAATGTGTCATTCAATGCTCTTGTTTCTTTATTGATTTTCTGCTTCAATGATCTATTTCTGAGAGAGGCGTGTTAAGATCTCCTACTATTAATGTATTCATAGCAATATGATTCGACCCTCCCATTGCACTACTGGGTATTTAGCCCAAAGATACAGATGTAGTGAAAAGAAGAGCCATCTGTACCCCAATGTTTATAGCAGCAATGGCCACAGACACCAAACTGTGGAAAGAACCAAGATGCCCTTCAATGGGCGAATGGATAAGGAAGATGTGGTCCATATACACCATGGAGTATCATGCCTACATCAGAAAGGACGAATACCCAACTTTTGTAGCAACATGGGCGGGACTGGAAGAGAATATGCTGAGTGAAATTAGTCAAGCAGAGAGAGTCAATTATCATATGGTTTCACTTATTTGTGGAGCATAACAAATAGCATGGAGAACATGGGGAGTTAGAGAGGAGAAGGGAGTTGTGGGAAATTGGAGAGGGAGGTCAATCATGAGAGACTATGGACTCTGAAAAATAATCTGAGGGTTCTGAAGGGGCGGGGGTGGGAGGTTGGGGTACCAGGTGGCAGGTATTATAGAGGGCATGGATTGCATGGAGCACTCGGTGTGCAAAAATACTGAATACTGCTAATGCTGAAAATAAATTAAAAAAAGAAAATAGAAGGAGAGATAAAAAGCTTCCAGGACAAACAAAAACTGAAAGAATTTGCAAACACCAAACCAGCTCCACAGGAAATATTGAAAGGGGTCCTCTAAGCAAAGAGAGACCCTAAAAGTAGTAGATCAGAAAGGAACAGAGACAATATACAGTAACAGTCGCCTTACAGGCAATACAATGGCACTAAACTCATATCTCTCAATAGTTACCCTGAATGTTAATGGGCTAAATGCCCCAATGAAAAGACACAGAGTATCAGAATGGATTAAAAAACAAAACAAAACACATCAATATACTGCCTACAAGAAACTCATTTTAGACCCGAAGACACCTCCATATTTAAAGAGAGGGGGTGGAAAACAATGTACCATGCTAATGGACATCAGAAGAAAGCTGGGGTGGCAATCCTTATATCAGATCAATTAGATTTTAAGCCAAAGACTATAATAAGAGATGAGGAAGGATACTATATCATACTCAAAGGGTCTGTCCAACAAGAAGACCTAACAATTTTAAATATCTATTCCCCCAATGTGGGAGCAGCCAACTATATAAACCAGTTAATAACAAAATCAAAGAAATACATCGACAATAATACAATAATAGTAGGGGACTTTAATACTCCCCTCACTGAAATGGATAGATCATCTAAGCAAAAGATCAACAAGGAAATAAAGGCCTTAAATGACACACTGGACCAGATGGACCTCACAGATATATTCAGAACATTCCATCCCAAAGCAACAGAATATACGTTCTTCTCTAGTGCACATGGAACATTCTCCAGAATAGGTCACATCCTGGGACATAAATCAGGTCTCAGCAAGTATCAAAAGACTGGGATCATTCCCTGCATATTTTCAGACCACAATGCTCTGAAGCTAGAAATCAATCACAAGAAGAAATTTGGAAAGAACCCAAATACATGGAGACTAAACAGCATCCTTCTAAAAATTGAATGGGTCAACCAGGAAATTAAAGAAGAATTGAAAATATTCATGGAAACAAATGATAATAAAAACACAACGATTCAAAATCTGTGGGACACAACAAAGGCAGTCCTGAGAGGAAAATATATAGTGGCACAAGCTTTTCTCAAGAAACAAGAAAGGTCTCAATTACACAATATAACACTACACTAAAAGGAACTGGAGAAAGAACAACAAAGAAAGCCTAAACCCAGCAGGAAAAGAGAAATCATAAAGATCAGAGCAGAAATCAATGAAATAGAAACTAAAAAAACAATAGGACAAATCAACAAAACTAGGAGCTGGTTCTTTGAAAGAATTAATAAGATTGACAAACCCCTGGCCAGACTTATTAAAAAGAAAAGAGAAAGGACCCAAATAAATAAAATCATGAATGAAAGTGGAGAGATCACAACCAATACCAAAGAAATACAATTATAAGAACATACTATGAGCAACTCTATGCCAACAAATTCGACAATCTGGAAGAAATGGATACATTTCTAGAGACATATAAACTATCACAACTGAACCAGGAAGAAATAGAAAACCTGAACAGAGTCACAACCAGTAAGGAGATTGAAACAGTCATCAAAAATCTCTGAACAAACAAGTCCAGGGCCAGATGGCTTCCCAGGGGGATTCTACCAAACATTTAAAGAAGAACTAATTCCTATTCTCCTGAAACTGTTCCAAAAAATAGAAATGGATGGAAAACTTCCAAACTCATTTTATGAAGCCAGCATCACCTTGATCCAAAAATCAGACAAGGACCCCATTAAAAAAGAGAATTACAGACCAATAACCTTGATGAACACAGATGTGAAAATTCTCATCAAAAAAAGGATTATTCACCACAACCAAGTGGGATTTATTCCAGGGCTGCAGGGTTGGTTCGACCACCACAAATCAATGTGATACAATACATTAATCCAAAAAAGAATAAGAACCATATGATACTCTCAATAGAGGCTGAAAAAGCATTTGACAAAGTGCAGCATCCCTTCCTGATAAAAACTCTTCAAAGTGTAGGGATAGAGGGCACACACCTCAATAATATCAAAGCCATCTATGAAAAACCCACTGCAAATATCATTCTCAATGGAGAAAAACTGAAAGCTTTTCCGCTATGGTCAGAAACACAGCAAGGATGTCTGTTATCACCACTGTTATTCAACATAGTACTAGAAATCCTAGCCTCAGCAATCAGACAACAAAAAGAAATTAAAGGCATCCAAATTGGCAAAGAAGAAGTCAAACTATCACTCTTTGCAGATGATATGATACTATATGTGGAAAACCCAAAAGGCTTCACTCCAAAACTGCTATAACTTGTACAGGAATTCAGTAAAGTGTCAGGATATAAAATCAATGCACAGAAATCAGTTGCATTTCTCTACACTAACAACAAGACAGAAGAAAGAGAAATTAAGGAGTCAGTCCCATTTACAATTGCAACCAAAACCATAACATACCTAGGAATAAACCTAACCAAAGAGGCTAAGAATCTATACTCAGAAAACTATAAAGTACTCATGAAAGAAACTGAGGAAGACACAACGAAATGGAAAAATATTCCATGCTCATGGATTGGAAGAACAAATATTGTGAAAATGTCTATTCTACCTAAATCAATCTACACATTTAATGAAATCCATATCAAAATCCCACCCATTTTTTTTCAAAGAAATAGAACAAACAATCCTAAAATTTATATGGAACCAGAAAAGACCTCGAATAGCCAAAGGAATATTGAAAAAGAAAGCCAACGTTGGTGGCATCACGATTCCAGACTTCAAGCTCTATTACAAAGCTGTCATCATCAAGACAGCATGGTACTGGCACAAAAACAGACACATAGATCAATGTAACAGAAGAGAGAGCCCAGAAATCGACCCTCAATTTGATGGTCAATTAATTTTTGACAAAGCAGGAAGGAATATCCAATGGAAAAAGACAGCCTCTTCAACAAATGGTGCTGGGAAAATTGGACAGCCACATGCAGAAAAATGAAATTGGACTATTTCCTTACACCACACACAAAAATAGACTCAAAATGGATGAAGGACCTCAATGTGAGAAAGAAATCCATCAAAATCCTTGAGGACAACACAGGCAGCAACTTTTTCGACCTCAGCCGCAGCAACTTCTTCCTAGGAACATCACCAAAGATAACAGAAGCAAGGGCAAAAATGAACTATTGGGGTTTCATCAAGATCAAAAGCTTTTGCACATCAAAGGAAACAGGTAACAAAATGAAAAGACAACTGACAGAATGGGAGAAGATATTTGCAAATGAAATATCAGATAAAGGGCTAGTATCCAATATCTATAAAGAGCTTAGCAAACTCAACACCCAAAGAACAAATAATCCAATCAAGAAATGGGCAGAGGACATGAACAGACATTTCTGCAAAGAAGACATCCAGATGGCCAACAGACACACGAAAAAATGCTCCACATCACTTGGCATCAGGTAAATACAAATCAAGACCACAATGTGATACCACCTCACACCAGTCAGAATGGCTAAAATTAACAAGTCAGGAAATGGCAGATGCTGGCAAGGTTGTGGAGAGAGGGGAACCCTCCTACACTGTTGGTGGGAATGCAAGCTGGTACAACTACTCTGGAAAACCGTGTGAAGGTTCCTCAAAAAACTGAAAATAGAGCTACCCTATGACCCAGCGATTGCACTACTGGATATATATCCTAAAGATACAAATGCGGTGCTCTGAAGGGTCACGTGCATCTGAATGTTTATAGCAGCAATGTCCACAATAGCCAAATTATGGAAAGAACCTAGATGTCCATCAACAGATGAATGGATAAAGAAGAAGTGGTATATATACACAATGGAATACTATGCAACCATCAAAAGAAATGAAATGTGCAATGACGTGAATGGAACTAGAGGGTATTATGCTTAGTGAAATAAGTCAATCGGAGAAAGACAACTATCATATGAAGAAGTGGAGATGCAATGTGGGGGCTTGGCAGGTAGGAAAAGAAAAAATGAAAGAAGGTGAGATTGGGAGAGAGACAAACCATAAAAGACTCTATCTCAAAAAACAGACTGAGGGTTGCTGCAGGGAGAGGGGACTGGAGAGGGTGGTGGGGATATGGACATTGGGGAGGGTATGTGCTATGACGAGTGCTGTGAAATGTGTAAACCTGGCAATTCACAGACCTGTACCCCTGGGGAAAAAAATACATTATATGTTTATTTAAAAAAATAAATAAATTTAGTTAAAAAAAATTTTACCCTAATAAGTCATTATTCCAGGGACATGTTGAATATTTTCAATAGTAATTTTTAATTAATGCTCATTTGTGCAGTAAAATTATTATAATGAATAAGACAAAGCAACAAGCAATGTAAATGAGGTTAATATTTTTTAAAACTTGGAGAAATAAATTACTTTGAATGTTTAAATATGATTTATATTCCTTGGAAATTATGTTTTCTTTATTATTTTTTAAATATTTATTTATTTATTTATTTTAGAGGGAGACAGAGAAAGAGAGAAAGAGAGAGAATGAGCAGGAGGGGCAGTGGGAAAAGGAGAGAGAATCTCAAGAAGACTCTCTGCTCAGTGCAGAGCCCATCACAGGGCTCAGTCCCAGGACCCTGAGATCATGACCTGAGAAGAATCAAGAGTTGGATGCCTAACTGACTGTGCCACCCAGGCACCCCTATGTTTTCATTAGTTTAATGTAAGCTGCTAGTCACAGAATTTCTTTCAATATCTATATCATCTAAAGTGCATGCATCTCTTAATTTTAAAACATCAAGAAATAATAAGTCAAGGAATAAATCAAGAAATAATATTTTAAAAGTTTGTTTTTCTTTGTATTCTATCATAAACTTTAAGTTCTAAGAAAAACCCTTTCTTTCTTAAATAAAATATTGTTTCTAGTATAATTGTAATGGCATTCATGAAAAATAATTAACATTTGTTAGTCATCTGTTATGGTCAAGTTATGAATTAGATGTTTCATAAAAGCAATTACTTTTAATCATACCAACAATTTTATGGGCAGACAATTTATAATCACTAGTATATTACTTGGGAAATTTTGTCTTGTAATGATTAATAGAAGTCCAAGGTTTTGGAGCTGATAAGAAGACCCAGGTCTGTTTGAAAACTACCAATGGTGCTCTTCATCTCTAAGCAATGCTATCTTATAATATAAATTTGCCTATCTGTAGAAATGTAGACATAACAGTGATGCACTGACTAAAAATATAACTAATTAAAAATGTAATCAAAAAAGTCAGTTATAATTTTTACCTAGCAGGCTGGGACTATTGATAAAGTTCGGTAGGAATGGAATTGGTTGCCCAATGGGGGTCATAAGTGTCTATGACCAGTCCATGATCATAACTAGATTTGGGTATTGAACATCTTTGGAACTTCACGGGGCAATGTGGAATCAACCTTATTGAGAAACATAATTTCAGATCACTGTGTGGTAGAAAGGAACTGCTGTTACTTACTGAAAACAGCTCTCACACTTATTTTCAAGTCTTTTTTTTTTTTTGAACAGTTATGCTATTTTGGGGGGGGTAATATTTTTGGTTTTGGCTCTGAAAAACCTGTCATGTGCTGTACACATTGAATAAGTGGCATATTATATTCTATTCCCATGTTCAGTTTGTGTGTAGAGGATACATGTGTCATGTGAATGAAATGAACTATATAAATAACTTTGTTCCATATGATATTAAAGTGAACTACAAGGCTGAAGTGAACTTCGGCAAGGTAATCTTTTCAAAAAGGAGTACAGACTATCCTGACTCTATGTTTTATTAGTATTAACACAAGGATTTATGAGGAAGCCAAAAGGGATAAGAAAAATGTAAGCTTTCCTTATTCATTTTGTGGCTAGTATATTTTTTCTTTAGTAAGTTGGTTATGTTCTATATATTGCAGTTTAGAATTATAATGATTTTGATCCAAGTCAAATGAAGCATGATTCTAGAAAATGCCAATCAGTAATAGATAATAATTAAAAAAAAACTTACTTTACTTTTTTTGTTGTTGTTGTTAGGTTAAAAAATATTTACACTCAAATTCACTCATTCTTTATGGGTTTTTGTAGTCAGCACATACACACACACACAGCATGTGCACCATCTATTATTATTTCAAATGAAAAAAGTCTATAATTACAGGCCTGGCTCCAACCTGCTTTCCTTTCAATGCACTGATCATCTTTGACTTGATGCCAACACAGTGCCTTACAAATATTTTGGTCAAAACTTCCAAAATATACATTTAAAAATTTTTAACATTAATATGCAGTATATTAATGTTATATATCAATACTACTTTTCATCTCCCCAGACCAATTTCAATTGCGAGGTTCTGAAATAACCTTAAAATCAGTATTGTATAAGTAATTTTTTATTTTCTGTTTTACCAACTCCAAGCCTTGATCCTTGTAGTTCTGTTAATTGAACCACCATTCTCCAATTCTCCCAGGCTAAAAATGTGCTATTGTCATTGATTAGTTCATAGCCCTTTCTTCAAATAGCTAACTAGCCAATAGATCTTGCTGACTGAGTCTACCTTCCGCATACCGTTTGGAGTTATCTCTTTCTTTCTATTCCCCTTGCCACAAACAACATTCATGCCACTTTTACCTCTCACTCTGCATAGCTCCTTAAACTCACATCCTTTGAAACACACACACATGTATCTCTCTATCAAGCTATAAAATAATTAGAATTGAATAATTCCATTAGGGCTTTATGTATGCTATAATATTTGGAAAATTACTTAAACCCTCGAAATTCATTTTTTTTAGCAAGTAAATGAAAATAATATCTAACCCCCAAAAAAGAAAAAAAAATCTAACCCAAGAAGCTAATATGAAAATTAATTTTTTTATAAACTTGTTAGTTTTATGGAAATATGACCATAATTGGAAATATTCTTTCACTGTTTTGTCTTTAGTCTACTCTTTATTCAATCAACCAATTATTTATTTAGTCATTTTATTTATCTCTTCAACAAATAGCCATTTGTTTGAGAGGCATTAAGCGAAGTCCTGGAAGTGCGGATTTGGTTTATGTGAATTTGAAATTACACTGGTAAGTCTCATTCCTCACAACAGATTAAAGGAAGTTCAATTCCAGAGCCCACAGCATATAATTACTTTCTCTCTTTTTCTGATTTGGTCTTCGGACTTAAGGAGTGCATTTCACACTAGGGTAACAACTGTATGTTAGTTCCATAATGTTTAAAATACCATTACTGAAGTATTCACAGTATTTTTCAGTACATAGGATATATTTAAATTAGAAGAAAAGTTAGGGAAAGACTTTTAACAGAGGCGACACTGGAGCTGATACCTAAGAGACGCATATAAATTGGTTAAACCAGTAAAGGGTAGGTAAAAGACAGATGAAAGTATAGGTAAGGGTATATACATATAGGGCGTAGCAAGTCCTTAATCACAGAAGAGACTATAACTATTAAGAGAGACTTGTATTGTCTAGAGATTATTGAAATCTAATCATGAAGATGATATAGACCATTTTAAGTGTGTGCAGGGGACAGACTTATTTCTAATTTGAAATGAATATATGCCATGTATGAATAGTTACCGTAAGCACATTTTTTTTAGAAAGCAGCTTGTCTTCGTTTGTGTTCCTGGGAAACAGTCTCTGAGACAATGATTTGCCTAAAGGATGTTTACTTCGAGCACTCTGGACAACAATATCTATGAGGGAGTGAGTGAGTGGACTAGTTGTTTCATGTGGGCTATCTCTGGGGAGAGGATTTAACTGTGGGTAAGGCTGTGAAAGACAATTCCCCAAGAAGAACTCAGCTGTGTGCCATAAACACATCCTTTCTGATGGTTGGGGGAAGTCTCAGTGCTTAGGTGAGATCTTTGTGGAAAAGTACAGCAATGGGACGCCTGGGTGGCTCAGTTGGTTTAAGTCTGCCTTAAACCGCTGTTCCTTTCCTTTCCTTAAGTCTGCCTTCAGCTCAGGTCATGTTCCCGGGGTCCTGGGAACAAGTCCTGCACTAGGCTCCTTGCTCCGTGGGGAGTGTGCTTCTCCCTCGGCCTTCTGCTCCCCCTGCTTGTGTTCTCCTTCTCTCTGTGACAAATAAAAAAAATCTTTAAAAAAGAGAGAGAAAAATACAGCATCTACAAGATTCTATTGCCCACTTAGGACCCACTTACTGCATATAATACAGCCACCCACCTGGGAACAACTCTTGCAAGATTCTTGTTGCTTTCTTTCTCTGGGTAAACTCAAAAAAGAAAGGGTAGGAGGATAAATCAGGGTCCCTGCCCCTGCCTCTAGTCTTGGTGCCTTCGGGTACCAGTCATCTTCCCCCATTATTCTACATCTTCTTCATTAGAAGTTCCTTTCATCCTTAGTATTTATGCTAGATTATAAAAGACCAGATGACTATGCCAGTGGTATGACTCAGACAAAGATCCTCAGAACTGTCATTTTGTCCTTGCAAGATTGTAACTGCTGCGCTTGTCCATCTAATGTCCAAAGAGAATTGGTAAGTAACAGGAGTCACTCCCCATGAATCACCTTGTCACTAAGGATATTATTGAATAACAGCATTCCTACCCCTGCCTAATGATCAGTCATTGCACTGTTTATTTACCATTTAATGGTAGCCAGGAAATGGTGACTCCTGTGACTGCTTTTCTCTTGCTGCAAGAAAACCAAGATTGCCACAATTAAAATTAAATGTAACCCTTGAGGCCCCCTGATAAAAGTGTTCCTTCTCCAGAACCAAGACCTATAGTTAGTAGTTCCTAGATTTGCATGGGAGATGGCGGGGGCAGAATTCCCAAGCATGAATGGGAATGAGAGTAAGCAAAGTTGCTGCTACTTTCCTTTCTTGGTTCTTGGATCCATGTGTTCTACTCACTGGGACCTAGAAAGAATATAATTTTATTTCTTTAGACTGGAAGATGCCTAATTCTCATGAGGTATAATCTCACAAGCTGACAACTCAGCTGCCTCTTGAAAGGACTTTTCCATCAGGATGTTAGCCTCTGGATGGTATGCTTTAAGCTAGGACCAGTGTATCCTATAGTTATTCAACCATTTTTCATTTACTTTGCTGAATGTTGATCTCTTGATCCAAGGCAATGTTATGTGAAATATGAAGTCAGTGGACCAAGCGCTCTGAAGTCTTCATATACCAGTGCAGTCTGAAGTATTTTTTCCTTATTCGTTATTTATAAGATTGAAAACATCGTGAGCCACATCTAAACAGCCTGCACAAAATGGTGGTTCTCCAAATTGCATGTGCAAATCTCATTATTTCATTGAAAATCTATGTTTTTCAACCAAAGGTATTAGGAACATTATTGAATCCTGTTGTGCTGAGTTTACATAATATTAGTGCATTTTTAAAATCTGAAATAACTGAGCAAGAAATTTGTTGGAATTTCTTTGAAAGAGAAGTATCAATGAAGACCACAACCATTACCTAAACTATGAGGACCTGGAGAAAGACAGAATAACAAACCAGAAGAAGAGAAACAGCACTTTCCTTATTGCTCTACTGAATTTGTTAAAATTTCAGAAAATACCATTTACTTACTCTATAAGATCCTGAAATTGAATTTTCTCAAGATGCACTCCTGATAATGCTTTCTATTTTCCCAACACATACAAGATATTACATCAGTTTGGTGAAGAACGTGATATTTGAATTGAGTCCTTTGGAATGCACATGAAAAGTATAGGAAGAGGGAAGTAGGTGACTAAGGAGTTGGAAATAGGTTGGGAAAATATATGAGAACCACTTTATTAAGCAAGTTCAATGCCAGGCTAAGGAAAATAACTTTTATCTTGTTTCAAAGCAAATGTGTGTAAGGTCTCTAAGCAGTGATCAGAATGCTGTGACAGGGATCTTCATCTGAAAAAAGTATAGGGAGTAGAACCTAGGAAATAGCACCCTGCATGTATGCGGTGAACTCGTTGCTAAGTTACAAAGCTGATTATGACTGGCCTTCTAACCTTTAGAACCTTATCACTTGATGGGGTACCTGGGATTTTTGTATCACGCCCCATCCTTTGCATAATAATGCCATGTACTCTGCCCCATATCCCCTTCCACTTACTGTCTTTGCCACTGTTGCCGCAATTTCCAGGTACAGCACAGTAGCCTCTCACACATCATCACAGCTGAACTGTCCTACAGCTTTTCTGATTTAAAAGCTTAGGGACACACAGAACAAGTGCAACCTGAATGTGAGAGGCTGTTGTCTCTGCTATAGGCCAACTATAGCCCTTGAACAGAAGAGCTCCTGTTCCATCACGCAAAAAATTCTAAGCTGAATTCAACATTGCTCTTCTCAAGTGTCTGAAAGGATAAGTCCACATTTGCTCACAATGGTGAAGAACTCTAGAGCATTAACTTTCTTTCTTCTAATTCTCTATCCTCAGACCCCCCCTTCCTGTTTCCTAGGATCACTTCCTGACAAACTAACTGAATACAACTACATATCTAGTCTCCACTCTAGTGGTGGTGGTAGAGGAGGCGTCCAGGCTATGATAAGATTTAAGTATGAAACTCATAAATTGTTTGGGATGCATCCTAGACCAATACATGCAATACAAAAGATTACCAAAATAATGTAGGATTAGTCAAGCATCAAATTATATCTAGATGGTATAACTTCTATATTTATAGTTTAACTGATTACATTATATATGGTACCAAAACATTCTCTTCCTCATTAAAGTATCACAACTAAATCTTTAATTACAACAGAAATTTATAGCAAAATTCAAAATTCAAAATTAGTGCAATATACAAAATTACTGTTCTTTGGAGAAAGACAATTAAAGCTAGTATTTTAATCCAACAGTAGTATTATTCAACTGTGTCATTAAAAAAAAAAAAAAAGGAAAAACACTGACTCTAGGGTCTTGAAAAAAAAGTTTTGAAATCAGGATAGGGGCTATACCTCTAGCAGTCAAAAAGTTGGTTACTGTGGACAAGCCTTAGCAAAGTTCTCATAAACTACAATGGGATACCCAGTATACAACCTATGTCAGCATATCTGGTACGTTTTTATGACTTTTCTATTGCTGTTTCTTAATTTTTCCTTCAGTATATGAGGCATAATGTTAAATATATCCCCAAAATTCAAACAACATAATCTTAAGAGAGAACATTTATGAAAAACCATGAAAATAATTTAGGTAGCTAGATTTAGTGAGAAGTTGAAAATTGCATGGGATTCGGCGAGGATCTTCTCCTCTTACTCTGTAATCACCAGCAATTTACTTAAGGCCAAACCCTGAGGCTTCTGTCTCTGTTACACATGAAAGGCTACTATTATACTTATTTTAAAGTCTAGTGATTTTTAGGTCTGTAGGGTATTAAAATACTAAAGTCCTAAAAAAAATCATCAGCACATTTCCAAAACCGCATTGTTACTGCTATTACCATTTTGTGTTTTAGAGTACTTTAAGGCTTATAAAGTATATTTGTGTAAAATATTTGAACCTCACAATGATTTCAAAATATAAGTAAATACTACTAATTTCATTTATAGGTAAAGCAACTTATGGTTCCGATAGGTTATAAGAAAAACCAGTTTTGAGCCAAGATTTTTAATTTTCTAAGTTTTCATAGATCTACAAAATGGAAGAATGCTTGGAAGAAGGAACGGTTCTCTGTGAGGCAAAATCAATATGCACGAGTTATCATCCAGGCAGCCGATGAACAACTTTGAAAAGGAGTCTTTCATTCACCTCTCCCTCAGTTAGAGATAAAATTGGAAATCACTGTGGATGGCAAGGTTAGACTTTTACCAGTAAACAACTGTCCAGGTCCACAGGGAGACATAGCTCTCACATAATTACAGCTTTCCAAGTCACTAGTAAATGATATCTTCCTAAAACAGACTTTAGAAATGTGAAAGCTTTGCTTGTTTGCCTATTTGAGTCAATGAAACAATTTTTTTAGTAAGGACTTTTCATATACTTGCATCTATGTTTTGTTTTTAATGAAAAAAAAATACACTCTAATTTCTTTTTTAAAATAATATATTGCAATCCTAGAAGATTGTCCTTTGAGGCCGCAAAGAGATGAAAGATACCATGGCCTCAAAATTAGGTTTATTTTGGGGGTGCCTGGGTAGCTCAGTAGGTTTAGCCTCTGCCTTTGGCTCAGGTCATGGTCTCAGGGTCCTGGGATCGAGCCCCGCATTGGGCTCTCTGCTCAGCTCTCTCTCTCCCTGCCTGCCTCTCTGCCTACTTGTGATCTCTCACTCTCTGTCAAATAAATAAATAAAATCATAAAAAAAATGGGTTTATTTTGAATCATTGGCAGCAGGAGAAATGTTCACAAATATATGTAAAGTAGAAGATAGGAGGATCATTACAATGGATTAACTCAATATTCATGTCTGAAATGCCTATTAAGAAACAAACTTCCTTAACAATGTATTGCTTTTAAAAATGTGAACAATGTGGGGTGCCTGGGTGGCTCAGTGGGTTAAAGCCTCTGCCTTTGGCTCAGGTCATGATCCCAGGGTCCTGGGATGGAGCCCCGCATTGGGCTCTCTGTTCAGTGGGGAGCCTGCTTCCTCCTCTTTCTCTACTTGTGATCTCTGTCAAATAAATGAAAAAATGTGAACAATGTCTACTCATGTTAATCACATATAAAATTAGCATATGAAGAAGGAAGTAGTATATCCTCCGTTGATTTACAGTTAAGATAACATGTCTTTATTTCATCATAGGTAAATGATATTATAGTTTTTTATATTATTCCTAAAAATATGACTCTAAAAGTGACTGTTAGAAAGAGTAGAGAACTTAAATCACATTAGCCATTTTTTAGTCCAGGACCTAATGATTCATACTTACATTAATGGTCAAATTACCTAGGTCTCTTAAGTCTTAGACTCCTGTTGTATGGGAATAGATATACTAATGTATTTCACATGCAGAATTACTTATATTGGTATGAGCATATGATTTTAAAATGTGTTTTCAAAAATGGTTAGCACTGTAAAAATAAGATATCCTTTTCATTTTTAATATGAACAGTCCAAATTGTTTAATGAGATATGATCCTTTCATCCACAATCCACACATTATACTTTAGAAATATCAGATCTCTTCACTGAAATAAGAAAACCTTTAAGCATTTGGGTATGTCTTCCATCTACAATTAAACCCTTGATCTTCATAAAAAAAAAAAACCCTATTATATTTTACTTGCCCCTCCCTCAAGATATGTTATGACTGTTGTCTTTAAATGAAGCCATAATGCAGAATTATTAAATATCAATGCACTTATTTTAATTAATCCTATATCACTTTTTCATTTTTGATTAGTCAGCTATCATGGACTAACAATTACCAAGCCAAAATGAAAGTGCCCCTAATATGACCATAAAATGTACTACATACTTAATTCTACTTGAATGTAATGGGTATTAGGCTCAGAAAAGAATGAATATAAGTGTGAAGATGTGGTTCTGGCGTTACTAAAAGAGCTTTGAAACCATCTAACTGAGTGAATTTTGAAAAGTCACATCTCTCTGGATCTTTTTTTCCTATGCAATCAAATCTGTACTTTTCTGTCTTGAAAGATATTTTGCTGTCAAGATATTCATGTTCATTTTATTATCATATTGGATGGATTTTCTAGCCAGATAATAGATTTTGTTTATAAAACTAACTATATCATATGGTTGCTTTATTTTATTTTTTTTTAAGATTTTATTTATTTGACAGACAGAGATCACAAGTAGGCAGAGAGGCAGGCAGATAGAGAGTGAGAGAAGGAAGCAGGCTCCCTGCTGAGCAGAGAGCCCGATGTGGGACTCGATCCCAGGACCCTGAGATCATGACCTGAGCCGAAGGCAGCGGCTTAACCCACTGAGCCACCCAGGCGCCCTTCATATGGTTGCTTTAAATATAAACATATAAGCTTTAAGAAAAACTTAAGCTAAATGGAAATGTAATGTATTATTGAGAAATATTAGAGGAAGAGAACCCAGAAATGGACTCTCAACTCTATGGCCAACTAATCTTCAACAGAGCAGGAAAGAAAATCAGGTGGAAAAAAGACAGTCTCTTCATTAAATGGTGTTGGAAAAGTTGGACAGCCACATGCTGAAGAATGAAATTGGACCATACACGGAAATAAATTAAAAATGGATGAAAGACCTCAATGTGAGACAAAAATCCATCAAAGTCCCAAAGGAGAACATAGGCAGGAACCTCTTTAACCTTGACTACAGCAACTTCGTGCTAGACATGTCTCCAGAGGCAAGGAAAACAAAAGCAAAAATGAACTATTGGGATGTCATCATGATAAAATCTTCTGCACAACAAAGGAAACAATCAACAAGACTAAAAGTAGAGTGATGAGGGTCACCTGGGCAGGTCAATCGGTTGTTTCCAACTCCTAAATTCATCTCAGGTCAAGATCTCATGGTTGTGAGATGGAGCTCCTCTCCCATCCACCACCCTCAACTCTCACTGGACTTCTCACTTGGTGGGGAGTCTGCTTGAGATTCTCTCCCTTTCTCTCTGACCTTGCCCTGGTTCACATATTCTCTCTCTCTCAAATAAATAAATATATATATTTTTAAAGGTAGTTTGGGGGTGGAGGAGTCAAGATGGCGGAGAAGTAGCAGGCTGAGACTACTTCAGCTAGCCGGAGATCAGCTAGATAGCTTATCTAAAGATTGCAAACACCTGAAAATCCATCGGCAGATCGAAGGGAAGAAGAACAGCAATTCTGGAAACAGAAAAACAACCATTTTCTGAAAGGTTGGACCGGCGGAGAAGTGAATCCAAAGCGACGGGAAGATAGACCACGGGGAGAGGGGCCAGCTCCTGGCAAGCGGCGGAGCAACGGCGCACAAAATCAGGACTTTTAAAAGTCTGTTCCGCTGAGGGACATCGCTCCAGAGGCTAAACCGGGGCGAAGCCCATGCGGGGTCAGCGTGGCCTCAGTTCCCGCAGGGTCACAGAAGGATCAGGGGTGTCTGAGTGTCGCAGAGCTTGCGGGTATTGGAACGGGAAAGCCGGCTGCAGAGACAGAGTTGACAGTAAGCTCGCAGCTCGGGGTTACCTTGAACCTGTCGCAGGCTCCGTGAATCGGAGCGCAGCCGGAGATCAGGCAGACGGGAGTAACTGGGCGCTGTTCTCTGAGGGCGCACTGAGGAGTGGGGCCCCCGGGCTCTCGGCTCCTCCGGGCCGGAGACCAGGAGGCTGCCATTTGTATTCCCATCCTCCGGAACTCTACGGAAAGCGCTCAGGGAACAAAAGCTCCTGAAAGCAAACCCAAGCGGATTACTCACCCCGGCCCCGGGTAAGGGCGGTGCAAATCCGCCTGGGGCAAAAACAATTGAGAATCACTACAACAGCCCCCCACCCCCGAAGATAAACAAGAAATCCAGCCAAGACCAAGTTCACCTACCAAGGAGTGCGGTTTCAATACCAAGAAGAGCAGCAGAATTCCAGAGGAGGAGAAAGCAAAGCACGGAACTCATGGCTTTTTCCCTGTGATTTTTTTTAGTCTTGCAGTTAATTTAATTTTTTTCTTTTTCATTTTTTGTTTTTTTTCTCGCCTTCTGGTAAATTCTTTTTTTAACATTTACCTTTTTCTTTTTAAAGGTTTTTTAACTAGTTTATCCAATATATATATATATTTTTTTTATTTTTCTTATTTGTTTTCTTTTTTTTAATTCTTTTTTTTTCTTTTTTCTTTTTTTTTTCTTTCTTCCTTTTTAAACCTCTTTCTATCCCCTTTCTCCCCCCTCACGATTTGGGATCTCTTCTAATTTGGTTAAAGCATATTTTCCTGGGGTTGTTGCCACCCTTTTACTATTTTACTTGCTCCTTCATATACTCTTATCTGGACAAAATGACAAGACAGAAAAATTCAACACAAAAAAAAGAACAAGAGGCAGTACCAAAGGCTAGGGACCTAATCAATACAGACATTGGTAATATGTCAGATCTAGAGTTCAGAATGACAATTCTCAAGGTTATAGCCAGGCTCGAAAAAGGCATGGAAGATATTAGAGAAACCCTCTCGAGAGATATAAAAGCCGTTTCTGGAGAAATAAAAGAACTAAAATCTAACCAAGTTGAAATCAAAAAAGCTATTAATGAGGTGCAATCAAAAATGGAGGCTCTCACTGCTAGGATAAATGAGGCAGAAGAAAGAATTAGTGATATAGAAGACCAAATGACAGAGAATAAAGAAGCTGAGCAAAAGAGGGACAAACAGCAACTGGACCACGAGGGGAGAATTCGAGACATAAGTGACACCATAAGACGAAACAACATTAGAATATTTGGGATTCCAGAAGAAGAAGAAAGAGAGAGGGGAGCAGAAGGTATACTGGAGAGAATTATTGGGGAGAATTTCCCCAATATGGCAAAGGGAACAAGCATCAAAATTCAGGAGTTTCAGAGAACGCCCCTCAAAATCAATAAGAATAGGCCCACACCCCGTCACCTAATAGTAAAATTTACAAGTCTCAGTGACAAAGAGAAAATCCTGAAAGCAGCCCGGGAAAAGAAGTCTGTAACATACAATGGTAAAAATATTAGATTGGCAGCTGACTTATCCACAGAGACCTGGCAGGCCAGAAAGAGCTGGCATGATATTTTCAGAGCGCTAAACGAGAAAAACATGCAGCCAAGAATACTATATCCTGCTAGGCTATCATTGAAAATAGAAGGAGAGATTAAAAGCTTCCAGGACAAACAAAAACTGAAAGAATTTGCAAACACTAAACCAGCTCTTACAGGAAATATTGAAAGGGGTCCTCTAAGCAAAGAGAGAGCCTACAAGTGGTAGATCAGAAAGGAACAGAGACCATATACAGTAACAGTCACCTTACAGGCAATGCAATGGCACTAAATTCATATCTCTCAATGGTTACCCTGAATGTTAATGGGCTACATGCCCCTGTCAAAAGACACAGGGTATCAGAATGGATAAAAAAACAAAACCCATCTATATGTTGCCTCCAAGAAACTCATTTTAAGCCTGAAGACACTTCCAGATTTAAAGTGAGGGGGTGGAAAAGAATTTACCATGCTAATGGACATCAGAAGAAAGCAGGAGTGGCAATCCTTATATCAGATCAATTAGATTTTAAGCCAAAGACTATAATAAGAGATGAGGAAGGACACTATATCATACTCAAAGGGTCTGTCCAACAAGAAGATTTAACAATTGTAAATATCTATGCCCCCAACGTGGGAGCAGCCAACTATATAAACCAATTAATAACAAAATCAAAGAAACACATCCACAATAATGCAATAATAGTAGGGGACTTTAACACTCCCCTCACTAAAATGGACAGATCCTCCAAACAAAAGATCAGCAAGGAAATAAAGGCCTTAAAGGACACACTGGACCAGATGGACATCACAGATATATTCAGAACATTTCATCCCAAAGCAACAGAATACACATTCTTCTCTAGTGCACATGGAACATTCTCCAGAATAGATCACATCCTCGATCCTAAATCAGGACTCAACCGGTACCAAAAGATTGGGATAATTCCCTGCATATTTTCAGACAACAGTGCTCTAAAGCTAGAACTCAACCACAAAAGGAAGTGTGGAAAGAACCCAAATACATGGAGACTAAACAGCATCCTTCTAAAGAATGAATGGGTCAACCGGGAAATTAAAGAAGAATTTAAAATAATCTTGGAAACAAATGATAATGAAAATACAATGGTTCAAAATCTGTGGGACACAACAAAGGCAGTCCTGAGAGGAAAATATATAGCGGTACAAGCCTTTCTCAAGAAACAAGAAAGGTCTCAGGTACACAACCTAACCCTACACCTAAAGGAGCTGGAGAAAGAACAAGAAAGAAACCCTAAGCCAAGCAGGAGAAGAGAAATCATAAAGATCAGAGCAGAAATCAATGAAATACAAACCAAAAAAACAATAGAAAAAATCAACGAAAGTAGGAGCTGGTTCTTTGAAAGAATTAATAAAATTGATAAACACCTACCCCGACTTATCAAAAAGAAAAGAGAAAGGACCCAAATAAATAAATTCATGAATGAAAGAGGAGAGATCACAACTAACACCAAAGAAATGTAAACTATTATAAGAACATACTATGAGCAACTCTACGCCAATAAATTTGACAATCTGGAAGAAATGGATGCATTCCTAGAAACATATAAACTACCACAACTGAACCAGGAAGAAGTAGAAAGCCTGAACAGACCCATAACCAGTAAGGAGATTGAAAGAGTCATTAAAAATCTCCAAACAAACAAAAGCCCAGGGCCAGACGGCTTCCCAGGGGAATTCTACCAAACATGTAAGGAGGAACTAATTCCTATTCTCCTGAAACTGTTCCAAAAAATAGAAATGGAAGGAAAACTTCCAAACTCATTTTATGAGGCCAGCATCACCTTGATCCCAAAACCAGACAAGGATCCCATCAAAAAAGAGAGCTATAGACCAATATCCTTGATGAACACAGATGCGAAAATACTCAACAAAATACTAGCCAATAGGATTCAACAGTACATTAAAGGGATTATTCACCACGACCAAGTTGGATTTATTCCAGGGCTGCAAGTTTGGTTCAACATCCGCAAATCAGTCAATGTGATACAACACATCAATAAAAGAAAGAACAAGAACCATATGATACTCTCAATAGATGCTGAAAAAGCATTTGACAAAGTACAGCATCCCTTCCTGATCAAAACTCTTCAAAGTGTAGGGATAGAGGGCACATACCTCAATATAATCAAAGGCACCTATGAAAAACCCACCGCAAATATCATTCTCAATGGAGAAAAACTGAAAGCTTTTCTGCTAAGGTCGGGAACATGGCAGGGATGTCCATTATCACCACTGCTATTCAACATAGTACTAGAGGTCCTAGCCTCAGCAATCAGACAACAAAAGGAAATTAAAGGCATCCAAATCGGCAAAGAAGAAGTCAAATTATCACTCTTCGCAGATGATATGATACTATATGTGGAAAACCCAAAAGACTCCACTCCAAAACTGCTAGAACTTATACAGGAATTCAGTAAACTGTCAGGATATAAAATCAATGCACAGAAATCAGTTGCATTTCTCTACACCAACAACAAGACAGAAGAAAGAGAAATTAAGGAGTCAATCCCATTTACAATTGCACGCAAAACCATAAGATACCCAGGAATAAACCTAACCACAGAGGCACAGAATCTATACTCAGAAAACTATAAAGTACTCCTGAAAGAAATTGAGGAAGACGCAAAGAAATGGAAAAATGTTCCATGCTCCTGGATTAGAAGAATAAATATTGTGAAAATGTCTATGCTACCTAAAGCAATCTACACATTTAATGCAATTCCTATCAAAGTACCATCCATCTTTTTCAAAGAAATGGAACAAATAATTCTAAAATTTATATGGAACCAGAAAAGACCTCGAACAGCCAAAGGGATATTGAAAAAGAAAGCCAACGTTGGGGGCATCACAATTCCGGACTTCAAGCTCTATTACAAAGCTGTCATCATCAAGACAGCATGGTGCTGGCACAAAAACAGACACATAGATCAATGTAACAGAAGAGAGATCCCAGAAATAGACCCTCAACTCCACAGTCAACTAATCTTTGACAAAGCAGGAAAGAATGTCCAATGGAAAAAAGACAGCCTCTTCAATAAATGGTGCTGGGAAAATTGGACAGCCACATGCAGAAAAATGAAATTGGACCATTTCCTTACACCACACACAAAAGTAGACTCAAAATGGATGAAGGACCTCAATGTGCGAAAGGAATCCATCAAAATCCTTGAGGAGAACACAGGCAGCAACCTCTTCGACCTCAGCCGCAGAAACATCTTCCTAGAAACAACGCCAAAGGCAAGGGAAGCAAGGGCAAAAATGAACTATTGGGATTTCATCAAGATCAAAAGCTTTTGCACAGCAAAGGAAACAGTTAACAAAATCAAAAGACAACTGACAGAATGGGAGAAGATATTTGCAAACGACATATCAGATAAAGGACTAGTGTCCAGAATCTATAAAGAACTTAGCAAACTCAACACCCAAAGAACACATAATCCAATCAAGAAATGGGCAGAGGACATGAACAGACATTTCTGCAAAGAAGACATCCAGATAGCCAACAGACACATGAAAAAGTGCTCAGGGAAATACAAATCAAAACCACAATGAGATATCACCTCACACCAGTCAGAATGGCTAAAATCAACAAGTCAGGAAATGACAGATGCTGGCGAGGATGCGGAGAAAGGGGAACCCTCCTACACTGTTGGTGGGAATGCAAGCTGGTGCAGCCACTCTGGAAAACAGCATGGAGGTTCCTCAAAATTTTGAAAATAGAACTGCCCTATGACCCAGCAATTGCACTATTGGGTATTTACCCTAAAGATACAAACGTAGTGATCCAAAAGGGCACGTGCACCCGAATGTTTATAGCAGCAATGTCCACAATAGCCAAACTATGGAAAGAACCTAGATGTCCATCAACAGATGAATGGATCAAGAAGATGTGGTATATATACACAATGGAATACATCAAAAGAAATGAAATCTTGCCATTTGCGACAACATGGATAGAACTAGAGCGCATCATGCTTAGTGAAATAAGTCAAGCAGAGAAAGACAACTATCATATGATCTCCCTGATATGAGGAAGTGGTAATGCAACATGGGGGCTTAAGTGGGTAGGAGAAGAATCAATGAAAGAAGATGGGATTGGGAGGGAGACAAACCATAAGTGACTCTTAATCTCACAAAACAAACTGAGGGTTGCTGGGGCAAGGGGGTTTGGGAGAAGGGGGTGGCATTATGGACATTGGGGATGGTATGTGCTTTGGTGAGTGCTGTAAAGTGTGTAAACCTGGTGATTCACAGACCTGTATCCCTGGGGATAAAAATATATGTTTATAAAAAATAAAAAAATTAAGAAAAATAAAATAAAATAAGGTAGTTTGGGGCATCTGGGTGGCTCAGTGGGTTAAAGCCTCTGCCTTCGGCTCAGGTTGTGATCTCAGGGTTCTGGGATCGAGCCCCACATTGGGCTCTCTGCTCAGCAGGGAATCCTCTTCCTCCTCTCTCTATGCCTTCCTCTCCGCCTACTTGTGATCTCCCTCTGTCAAATAAATAAATGAAATCTTTTTAAAAAAATAAAAAAATAAGTAAATAAAAATAAAAATGGTAGATTGATGGTATATCTCCATAAATAAATAAATAAATAAATAAATAAATAAATAAATAAAAGAAAAAAGACATAAGCCCTTTGAACTGAGAGCACTAGGAGAAAAGAAGATGATAGTATAACAGTGGTTCTTTGGAAACTGCAAAGTGAAATGGAACTTTAACTGATAGCTTTAGCTCATCCAATTAAGTAGAAACCTAAGCAGCACAGGGAAAACAGAAATTCAATTCTTCCTACATGAAATAATTCCCTAAAACTTTAGTAGTTCCAGAAGTAAAAACATGGAATACAAGAACAGAGAAAATTGTCAACAAAATAATTAAAAACAACTTTCTGAAATTAAAAGTAAAAAGTTACCAGACAGAAAGGACCCACCTGATGCTTATAAAGTTAAATAGAATCTCATGATTATTATTTCAGAACATTAGAGACAGAGAGATCAGAGAAAAGTCTGTGGGACTTTTACATGGAAAATAGGGGTAAAGAATACATGTGTAAAGAGTGTGAATGACTTTAACTTTGGAATTCTCATTAATAACACTGGATATTGGAGTCATTGGAATAATGCCTTCAAAGATCTTCAAAAGCTTTTCTAGACTATAATTCTATACCTATACATTAGTCAAGTGTCAGGGTAAATTAAAGACATTGTCAAATATTCAAGATCTGAAAAACTGCCCACATATAGTCTCGCTGATGAAGTGACTACAATTTAGCCTTCATCAAAATGATAAAGCAAATAAAGATCAACAAATACTTGAGACATACAACCCAAATCCAACACAGGAGAGAGGCAGAGGCATATCCCCAGGATAATGGTAAATGCACTTCCTGTAAACCAGATAAATAACTCTGAATACCAGTTTGGAGCAGGTCAAAATGCACATAGGATAAAAACAAATAGGTAATCAGTTATCATACAAACCTCTGATTAGATGGAATTGAAGAACTAATCTCAATATTCTAAAACATTATTCTGTTATTTAAGGTTCATGACTTCTTTTAGGATTTTTTTTTTCTGTGATCAGCAATCAACATGACTAAGCCTAGAAAAAGATAATACATTGAATTTTAAACCAAATTACTGTTAATTATTCTCTATGTGAAAATTTCTATGTATTTCTCCTTCAGAAAGAATGTTACAGCATAGCACATAGTTGTAATATCCAGAGAACAATAACAATGGAGTTTTTTAAAATTCCTAACAGATTAAACATCCTTTAACTTGTTTATTGAGGTATTTATGATCCATCTAGTATTTTCATGAATAATAAGAAACATACTTGGAAATGTATATTGTTTAGATATTTTAAGAGTAAGCTAGTGAGATATGGTCACTGAAAACTCCTTATAGCATAATAATATAATCTAAAGATTAAAGGAAGATTCAGTATAATCTTTAATACTATCAAGACACTTCATTTTAAATACCAGCAACCACAATGTGTATGATCATGAGTTACGGCATGTGGTTTTTAAAACATTTAATAGCTTCATTGAAAGCCCTTTTCAAATTAACAAGAAATTAAATATTTTTAGCAACAAGTCCTTGTTTTGAAGTGCCCATTTCCTTTTTTTTAGTCCTCAAATACTGGCTAATTGAAAAAAATTCATTACAAACACGATGAAAAAATCTGAATTATTATGTACTAGAATTCAAAACTAAAGCTGATTAATTATATTAAACTGAGTTATCATAAAAGTTAGATCCAAGTGGGGTTTTGTTGTTGTTGTTGTTGTTGCTTTGTTGTTAGTGTTCATCAGACTTTAAATTTAGTTATAAATCTCAGCAGTTAGGGAAATACATAAGATTTCCACTTCACTGTTATTTGTGCATGGAAAAAATAAAAGAACGTTTATAGAAGATTAATTGGGTAAACAGAACTGAAAATTATTGTCTTCCAACATGAACAATTAGGTGTGCAGCAGAAATGAATATAATATTAAAAATCAAGATTCACTTCTCAGCGTCTGCCACATACAGCTGGATTAATATTACTGTATCTCCATTTACTGAAATAGGATTCCATAAAAAAGAATTAAAGTCTGTGGGGAAGTTTTAAGAGATCAGCTTTGAACAGGTTCAATTTAAGAGTGAGCAGATCATAAATGTATCTATTAAGCAACTGGATTCTAGGGTAGTGCTCATGGCAGATATATGAATTAGGAAGTAGATACAAACTCAAAAACAGGTGAGTCCACTGAATAACCCAAAGAGAAGATATAGATTAATTCTAAAATTGGACTAAGATATAACCTTGGGAAATACCAATATTTAAGTTGTGGTTGAAAAATAGCACATTAATTTTCAGGTAGTAGAACACAAGTCACAATAAAACAGCTTTCTAGAAGGCAGTAGAAGAATGTGTTTCAAGGGTTAATGGCCTGCAATAGCAAGCACTTAAGAGAACTTTGTTTGGTGAGATTAATATCAGAAGAATAATGAGTATTGAAAATGCATTTTAGGGCATGATGATAAACAGAGGCACTGAACAGAGATAACTATTTTAATAAGCATGTAGAAAACTACCTGTGACTGAGATCTAGTCCAACTCTGTAGTTCCAGAAAGGAAGGGTACAGGAAAGAACCTGAGTTTCTAGAAATGTGTCATCATTCTAAAGGTGCTCTTTGGGGAAGAACAGTGGAATCATTAAAAAAAAAAAAATAGTTATCAATTCTATGTTCCAAATTCTAGATTATTTCTGATACTTCAGGATATTTTTATAGTGCTTATCATGTCCGACACACTCTTACACACTCTTACACACTCTTATTAAACACTCACTAAGATGTAAATCTGTAATAATTACTATACAAGGTAGGTAGAAGTTTTTACCATCATCTCTTATTTTACTTACTCCAGGCCTCAAAGGAAATGGATACTGGAACCAGGACATGGGCCTAGCCTATTTGATCCAGAAAATATGTTCCTATATGTTGATAGTCCCCCTTTTCCCTCTTTTGTATAACAAACTGTATTTATTGGCTCACTAAAAGAATGAAATCATGGTATATAGGAATTAGAAAGAAAGAATTATGGCTTGGTGTAGGAGTTAGCATCAATAATCCAGGATCAGTTCTTGTATCTGCCTTTCCTTCTCTTAAGTATTACTAATCATCAAACTTAAGCCTTTTACGAAAATGATCAACTTCAGCTTCCCCAAATGGCAAGATCTTCTTAATTTGTAAATGCTATAATCATCAAATGTTATTATATATCCACCAGGTCAAATTATAGTAATTGATTTTTGAAATTATGGGTCACATGAAGGAAAATGCTTCTAAACAGTAAAAGCAGCTTTGATTTCTGAAAATATAAAGAAATGAACATGTCTAAGAGTAGAGAATGAATATTAAAAATGACAGAATATTATAACATCCCAAAGCTTATGTTCAGTTAAATTTCCAAAACAAATCATTAGTTTTAGAAAAAAAGATTAATAGGCCATGATGTACAAAGCTGTCAAATTGATAGTAGAGTATAGCATATAAAATTAATAAGAGAGTAAGCCGGGCATTATTTGACATATAAATAAAATAGATACATGATGGATGGATAATAAAAATAGATAAAGATATAGAAACAAAAGCAACAGATATTTATTATTACTAATACTCTGTATTAGTTTTCTGGGTTTCCTTAACCTAAGTGGCTTACCAAAGGAAAGATATGTCTAACAGTTCTGGAAGCCAGAACTCCGAGATAAAAATGTGAATATACATCTGTTTTAAGAAGAGGTTAATAATAAACATCAGATTCTGCATAATGTTTATTCCTTGGAAGAAATAAGAGAACAGAGTAAAAATAAGTGCATAGGATAATTTAGTAATGGCTTAGTTATTAGACAATACAGCCATTTAAAATATCATCCTTCAGAAACAGGCTTAATAATAAGAGCATGGTAATGGTTAAACTACATAGTAGTTTTAAAATTATACTCCAGAGCCTTACTCCTTGGGTTTAAACCCTAGTGTTTATGCTGAGCAGTTATACATTCTCAGGAAATTTATAAATATCTCCATATTAAGTCCCTTTCTAAAAATAGAAATAATACTAACACCTTCCTTCTGGATTGTAAAGCATTTGGAACTGTGCCTTACGTATTGTAAGCATTTTACAAATGTGTGCCAAACAAAAATATATCATATTATTTAAATAAAGTCAAATACATGTCATGAAAATGTCACTCATAAAGAATTATAATTAATTAAATTATTTGTGACTGAGTACCACAAGATGGGAAGAAATATGGTGAAGGAACATAGCAAGAAACATGTTAACATCTATACGATCCATCTTTTTAAATAGAAATGTACAATTTATGATTTATTTTTTTGGCGGAGGGATAGTTGGTAAAACTTTGTCATGCTTTTCCTAAGATTAATTTTAACTATAAGGATGTAAGCTGTTCACAGCAGGGAATATGCCTTATTTTTCGGTTAACCCTCCCTCAGCCACTGTTCAGAAATCTCTTCTGCATCAGGAAAGTTTAACCATTGCCATGCTCTTATTATTAAGACTCAAATCACAATATTTCTTATAGTCAGTTATTCAACAACAGACCAGGAATGGAACCCTGGGTGGTAGAAAGTGAGGGGCTAAATGGATCACATTATCCATCCCCAAGAATACATGAGAATGGATGTGGTAGAAAATACAGCTAATTTTGTGCACCTTAGACATATCATCTTTGTAACAGACACCATTTCCACCTCCAGCTCTCACCCTTCTAAAGCTGAACAGCATGTGGCTATGTATGTGTCTCTGACCAGTAACTCCACTTGTCCTTTTGTTTATATCTGTTCTTGGGTCATAATTTCCCTACTTGGTATACTTTTATTTTATTTTATGTCCATTGGCCTAGTCATTTAATTGTAAAATTCATTATGGTAGATTGGGGGTTGGATCTAGGGCTTAGGATTGATAGGACAACAGACAGAGCAAATGGACATTTATAGGAAAGAAAGGAGGATGGTGATGACAAAATGATCCAAATGATCAAGAAGATAGTTTTAAGACATATTAGAATATGAGTAAAAAATTGAAGTTCTTAGACATCTGAAGTCTCTAGGAAATCAGAGAGCCATGAAAATGAAAAGAATAAAGGGATACCAAGACAGAGTGCTGTGATTAAAAATTGGGATATTGATGGGGAGCCTGGGTGGCTCAGTTGGTTAAGCATCTGACTTTTGCGACATGGGATCAAGCTCTGTGTCTGGCTCTATGCTCAGCAAGGAGTTTGCTTGAAGATTCTCTCCATCTACCCCTCTCCCAAATCCCTTGCACTCAAATAAGTATATCTTAAAAAAAATGGGATATTGGGTTTTAATATAAAGTATCCTTTCAGTAATGAATCATGTTTATTGACCATTATTTATCATCTGCCAATTTATGCTAAGCTTTATTCTAAACAAAGTCCTGAATATAAAAGACAAACATCCCCGAATTCCTGAATTTTATGTTCTGTTAGAGGGAAATAGAAATAAACAAAATAACATATTTAGACTATTTATTGGAGAAAAAGAAAGCATTGATGGGTATAGGGAGTATCAAGAGAGGTTAGTAATTTTAAATGGGGTGGTTAGGGAAGGCTTCTTTAAGACACACTAGAATAAAAAATCTTAAGAATATGAGGAAATAAACTAAGTAGGTATCTTGGGAAAGAGCATTCCAGAGAGAGTGAACAGAAGTGCAAAGTCTGAGGTCGGAGGGGCTGCCTGACAAATGTGAACCACAGCAACCTGGCCTCCATAGCAGCTGAAAGTGAAACATGTATTTTAACAGGTTTATCTGGGTCAATCCTATAATGTTTCACTATTACTTTGGAAAAGAGAATGGCATAAAAAATGTAATTTAAAAATACATAAAAAGTTTTCTAAAAATAAAATTTAAATTGTCCCAAGGTTGTTTGACATATTCATTAAATAAATGAGGTTTAGTTATGAGCCTTTGGTTAAATAACAGGCTAGGGGTGAAGTGGTCTCCCTTCTATTAGTGATACAGAAGAAAGTAGGAGAGGAAAGCCATATGAACACCTGAAGAAAATCACAGACAGGAAAGAACACACATTTTAAAAAAATCTTTCTTTTTTCTGTATACAAATTTAAGTGCCTCTGGGGACCCTGGAGCCCTCCTCTGCCCCACTTTGGGTCACTAACTTTCATACAAACTGAGACTCTCACCTCCTTGGGGTATCTCATTTCAGATTCCAGTTAGGTCCATGTATAGCTGTAATCGTTCTAGAAGTAAACATATTTATTTTTATACCTCCTAACCTATCATCTCTGTGACCATTCAAATTAAAACATCCTTAACACGCCCGACCTTTAAACATAAGCTTTCTTTTCTATATGGCAGGGCAGTGATGAAGAAAACCAGTTCAGAACATTGTCTGCCATTCCTTTGCTCACTCATTGGTACCAAAGACACACAGTTCTTAATTCAAGGTTAAAAGAATCCTGGTCATTATGACCTAACAGAGGATGAATGGAAAATGCGCTTCTAGGTGCATATCCTAATATCTGAACACAACTTCTCTCTCTACTCATTCCTACCAGGAGAGGTATTAAAAAGCCAGGGATAAAGGAGACGGACAGAAGACACCCACTGCCTTGATCCTAACCATCTTAACCATTTCACCTTGAATCAGGGACTTAATCTTTTATCACCGTTTTTCTTAAAGATTAAGGAAGAATTCTATAAAAATTATATGCAGAGATAGGATCACTACAAGATTAATATGTATCTTTATCTCTAGTATACAATTCCAGTATTTTTCAAATCAATATAAGCAGGACATAAACAAAGAAGGTGCATGCGCACGCGTGCGCGTGCACACGCGCGCGCGCGCGCCCTCATACCCTTTGAAATGATAGTCCTGAACAGAAGTTGGTACAAGAAGTAGGAGCACTCTTTTCGACATTGTGCAAGCAAAATATAATTGTTGAGTCTGTGTGAAATAGACAAAGCAATTTTATGAAAAAGCTAAGAAAAGAGTTAAATAATTAAACTTACACAATAATATGTGTGCATTTTTATAAAATAATTCAGTTCAGCTTAATGCATCTTAATAGCCAATATTAGAGAATAGCTACCATTTTTGACTCTTAAGCTGTTTTATTTGCGTGCAGAATTGTAAAGAATTGAGAAGACATTATTGAAAAATATGCCATAATAATGAGAAATGTAAAAGTGAGCTTACCAAAATTATGTACATATCACATATAAACATTTAATATATAAATATTAACAAAAATATTAAAACAAAATAAAACTTAAAACCCTAGTGTAGATGATAGAGTCATAGACTACCTAGCAGAGAAGACATGTTAATTAATAATCTGCAATGGAACATAGAAAGTACCATTCTTTTTTTTTTTTTTTTTTAAAGATTTTATTTATTTATTTGACAGACAGAGATCACAAGTAGGCAGAGAAGCAGGCAGAGAGAGAGAGAGAGGAGGAAGCAGGCTCCCTGCCGAGCAGATCCCAGAACCGTGGGATCATGACCTGAGCTTAAGGCAGAGGCTTTAACCCACTGAGCCACCCAGGCACCCCAGAAAGTACCATTCTAAAACTGTAAGCAAATGTTATATGTGCACAGAGGAAGAAATATACTTGTTCCTTAGTTATAAACATGATTCAGTTATTTGACTTCATATGATTTTCTAAATATGTCTACCAATATCATCATATATTATAAAATTATTTGACACATAGCCTTTTCCTCAACTACAAATTCATCAGTGTGTACCATTTGGGGTCACTTAAGTAAGCAAACTAAGGTACCTAATTCAAACTTTATTGTTAGAAAAATCCTAATTTTCAATGTTCTCAGATTTCCCATGTTGATATGTTTATCATGGTTAGTAAACAGCTAAATAGTAGTTAATATCTTACTAGTTTCTGATTAGCATTCATTTTTTTTTTTCTTGGCCAAATAAGAATTTGTCCCAGGAGCATAGAGTTATATGTGATTTTTTATTTTTTATTTTTTTTTAAAGATTTTATTTATTTATTTGACAGAGAGATAGAGAGCACAATTACTTGTGAGCAGAGCAGCAGGCAGAGGGAGAGAGAGAAGTAGGCTCTCTGCTGAGGAGGAAGCCAGATGTGGGGCTCTATCCCAGGACCCTGGAACCATGGCCTGAGCCGAAGGCAGCTGCTTAACCAACTGAGCCATGCAGGCGCCCCATATGTGATTTTTTAAAACTGTAATAACATTACTGGACAGTATGAGCAAAATAGACATATATCAAAAATTACCTAATATCATTGTTCAAATACTGAATACCAAGTAAGTTTTGCCTAATTTTCACAAAAATATAAAGGCAAATCGTTTCAGTTATACTACAAAACTCATATATGAAGATTAAGAAAAAAAGCAACTTGTGACTTTCTTAGGAAAAATGTGTTTTATAGGAGAAAATGATTCCGAAGATAAGTTTCACATCTTATAATTTTTATGTAAAGTGATAGTTTGCCCACAAAAAAGACCTTATACTTTCTCTTCTTTCCTCTCTCTCTCCCTTCCTCCCTCTTTTTCTCTCCCATTCTTTCTTTCTCTTTCTCCTTCTCTCTCTTTCTCTTTCTTTTTTTTTCTGTGAAAAGGACCCAGGCTTTTGATAACTTATGGTTCTCTGGAAAAGCACATTCTGTTATTATGCTCTCTGTTACTATGTCACATTCTGTTATTATGCCTCCCATATTAGATTCACAGTATTCTAGGTGTGTTTTCAGAAAATAAAATGCATTTTTACTAGAAATCTGTCTTCTCAAATATAAAATACTTAACATTTTACATTTAAGCCAAGAAATGATAACTTAATTCTTGAGAGTTTTTTTCTTTTTGATGCTACTGACTCTACTCTTCCAAATAAATTTTTCTTGGATTTCCTTTCCCTAATATTAGATACAAAAATAGAACTTTAGACAATTTTAATATAGATTTTCTTCTTAGTACCTTGACATCACTAAGTTGAGCAGACTACATTGCATAGTGCATGTTTAATCTTCCGGAACCTTCAATGGTTTAATAGTGGCAGTGAATATAATGACAAAATTGACCTAAAATAATTTTAACTTTGTTTCTAGAATTGTAGAATTGTTTCTACTGGAAAACTATGTTCACAATTTCAGTTATCTTTTATCTGCATGTAAATGTTATTGTTAATTGATACCAATACTTTTATCAATTACTTTACTAGTTTCATAAAGACAGTGCTTTAGAAAAGGAAAGTAATTATATGAAACAAACAATAGCCACGAAAATCATGTCACTCCTGAAAATGTGCCATCCACTGATGGGGACTTTAAGAAATCTTTTTAAGGTATCTTGGAGTTAATGCCAACTTAGAGATAGAATAGTAGGCGTAACTAGAGAGACAGAGTTCAGTATTTTCATGCAAAAAGATTAGTATATTGCTCAGATCCACACCAGAACCACAGCATCCCTCAGATGCACTCTCAGTTCTTTAGTTTTCTTCCCCCGACCTGAGTTTCCATATTTGGATTGTATCAAAGAAAATGACCTCTGGTTTTCTTATTATTTTACCTTCCTTGCTTCAAAGAGCCACAGAGTGACTATATAACAATGCTCAGTGCAGAGTGGCTGGTTATTTGCTCCCTTTTAAGCCCAGGTGAGGTCACAGATCAACTGCTACCAGCTTATCATTCCCACACACTTACATCTTCAGAAATGGCTTAAAATAATAAACCCTCCTTGTGTTATCTTATATTGATTTTTCTAATTTTTTTTTTTTTTTGATGTTGGGTTATTGAGCCATATCCTATACTTAAGGAGACTGAAATTACTAACCCAAGGACCTCATTTTGCAGGTGAAGGTACTGAATCTTAGCAATATTAAATAATTTTAGAAATGGTCAAAATGTGGGGCGCCTGGGTGGCTCAGTGGGTTAAAGCCTCTGCCTTCGGCTCAGGTCATTATCTCAGGGTCCTGGGATCGAGCCCTGCATCGGGCTCTCTGCTCAGCGGGGAGCCTCCTTTCTCCTCTCTCTCTGCCTGCCTCTCTGCCTACTTGTGATCTCACTCTCTGTCAAATAAATAAATAAAATCTTAAAAAGAAAAGGTCAAAGTGTGGATTTTTAATCAGTGTTACAGTCTTATCTAGTTTCTGCTGTTTTTACCATCATTTCTTAACCTTCACCATCTGTCAGAATAGCTTCGTGAGTGTTGAAGCACCCAGATTTCCCAGGTACACCCTGTTAATCTGCCTGTGTTGCAGTAAGACTGAGTTGTAATGTCTGAGTCATGCTATACCGATATCATACCAAAATGCGGGAGATGGAGCATTTAGGACGTTTATGGAATTACATTTAAATGAAAAAAGTCTGAAAATTAATAATCTAATTATTACATTAGAGGATAGACTACAGTTAAAAGAGATAGCAGGATAGAAATTGTGATATTAAGAAAACAAAGTAATGAACCAGTGGCAAAGGAGCAACAGAACTTAATTTTTTTTTAATGTAATTCTTTTTCTGGAAAATCAATTATAAGACTATGAAAAGTTAACCAAATTACCAAGATTACCAAAGCATTGATTTTATAGACTAGCGGGTTTACTAAATATAGGGCAAAGTAAAGGATATATTCTTATAAAATTTTAGTAAAATTTCTGAATTAAAATTTGAAGTTTAAAACATAACATTTCTATAACCTAGAAACATAGTACTTCTACAATCAATAATATATAGTTAAATAATTGCAACTATAATTATTAAAACAAAGTATTAGAGAAGATCATCCAAGAAACCATAATGAATCTTTATTAAAAACAAACAAAAAACCCCACAAAACTGTGGGGTGCCTGGGTGGCTTAGTCAGTTAAACATCTGCCTTTGGCTCAGGTCATGATCACAGAGTCCCGGGATCAAGTTCCACATAGGGCTGTCCACTCAGCAGGGAGTCTGCTTCTCTTTCTCCCTCTCCCTTTGCCCCTCCCCAATCCTGCTTGTTCTCTCTCTTCTCAGTCTCTCTCTCAAATGAGTAAATAAAAACAAAACAAAACAAAACAACAAACCCAAAAGAGATGAAAAGAGAATGATGATATGTAGTGCTGGATGTACGTATACTTCAGAAACATGACAGTGGAGCTTCTCCTAGCAGGTAAAATTGTGATCACAGATATAGGGTAAGAAGGAGAAAGGAGCCACATTATGTAGAAAGTAGAATGAAATTTTAAGAAAGTTCCACAGCTTTCCACAGTGGCAAAAGTGTAGAGTGATTGAGAAGTAATAACATAAAGTTTCAAGAAAGTTAAAAAAAAAAAAAAAAAGGAACTATTAAACATTCCTCAGGGAAAATGCAAATTATTTGGTTTCCACAAGATGCTTTTAAAAATCCATTTTATTAGTTATTCATGCATATTTTCCCCATAAACAATGTTAATATTGCTGAAAACGACATTTATTTTATTGTATGAGGAAAGAGGAAAGAAATACAGCTTTTGTTTAATTGGAATAGCAAAAAGCTCAGACCAAAAAAACTGATCTTAAGGACTGAAGTTTTACATTCATGTTCATTTTTCATAGTGAGCACAGTATAAAACTGTTAAAGTTAAAAAAGGACTCTTTGCCTTGATTTTCTTCATAGTGTATTTCATTACTTTTTGTATGCTAATATCTTAGAAGAGATGAAAAAATAATCCTAAAGTGAAATATTCAGGTCATATAGGGGATAACTTTAATACTTTCTTTCCTAAAACCACTCATCCTGCTTAGTACAGTCACATATTATTTTTCAATCAACTCTGGCAATGATTCATCATGAAATCTCATAGCCACAAAAATGTATTTCTGTGTCCCAAAGCAATAATGAAATTCTAAAACTAATTTTTCTTTCTTTTCTCCTTGAATAGAAATATTTTATTTGTAAAAATGCAGTTGTCAACATTCATATTCAACTTGAATTGATATGGTACCAAAGCTCAAAATGGAAAAAAGAAAGGTAAAGTATAAACTTGAAGGAGTATAGTTTCTTATTAAATACATAAAATTTTTTCCAGGAAATATAAATTCAATTATTGAGTGTTTCCTTTGGTATACCTACAATTTAATGTGGCTGATGCTATTTTTTATTTAATTTTGAAGGGAGGATTAAAAATAAAATTGGTTGTTAAACCATTGTATACATTGAAATTACCCACATAACTACACTGATGTTTTGATATACATTGTTAAAAATAGGCTCATACTGTTAACCCAAACAGCTGAGTAAATTATGCTCATGAAATAAAAATACGCTATGGTCTGTGGACTCTTTACATTATCTAACTTAATCCCAAAAACTTAGTGGAGTTTATTATTATTCTAGCTTTACAAATGAATAAACTGGGATTTAAAGTGTATTAGATTGTCAAAAACACACAGCCATCACAACTTGAAACTGAGTCTTCATGACACCAGAATTCAGGTTCTTCATGGTGTATACTGCTGTACTAAAAACTGTTTTCTACATTTGTTGTACAAAGGAGTACACCTGATTAGACTGCAAACTCACAGTACTTTGTCTCTCAAATCAATGCAGTCAGCAGGCAAAAAGGGTTAAGACTCTGTCTGAGTAACATTTCATAGTTTGTGTAGATCTCTCACATCCTTATTATCAAAACTCTGAGTTTTCATTTTTTAGCCCATTCTACAGAGAAGTCACCTTGGACTGAGGTTTTAGCTGAATTGCCTCAACTTTCACAGCTAGTGATTTCTGTGTAACAGGGACTTAGAGACACACTGTCTTCCTAAAAAATAACAAAAATTCTAAATTAAGAGAAAAGAAGCCCTTTTTTCTTAACCTTACCTCTGCCACCTTTCCCCCACCAAAAATAAATTTAAAAATTAATTATAATAAATAATAATAAAAACCCTGAAATGACCAAATAAAAATGTGTATAGAGAAAAAAAAATTGCTTTCATTAAGGAGCTATGATTGCCACAAATTTTATATCTACAATCAATGGAATCAAATTAAAGAAAATCACTATAAGCCAATTTTCAAATTTGCTTCAGAAGAAGTTTAAGGTCTTGTCGTGGCTGCTAAGGAGTAGAGATAATGCACTGATTACCTTCTAATTTACAGACAGTAGAACTTTAAGCAAGTTTCATTTGTAAATCATATGAAGACAATTATTGAGTTGGCTTTGTCATTCTAAAACGGAAGCAATAACATTTAATTTTTCAAACTTAAATGTTTACTAGTAATTTTCTTTAACATATATCTTAGGACAAGATCGAATAATGAAGAAGTCCTCTATGAATTATCAGAATACCTTTTATTAATGTGTGGTTTAGAGTTATCTTTTTCTTACAATAGTACTCTCTGTTTATAGCCAGGGGTACAACAGATAGAGTGACTTGAGTCCGTGATTATTAAAAGGGAAAAGAAAGAAAAAAGATAATGCACTATTTAACTTTTCCTCTATCCCACACCCTCCACCATATCCTATCCCATCTAGCCTCAAGGAAATTCCCTGAGGGTCTAGTAACCAACTGTGAACATCCTTCTATAATAGTATGTCCTTAATTTGTAATTCAACACTTCTCATACTGCAAATAGAAGCTGAAATATTCCTCCGTGGTTGTGTTCTCATCTATTTATCAATGAGAATTAGGTGTTTCTTTGTACCCCCAATTCCCAATACAGTATATTATACTGAGTACTTACATAATGTCTTTGGATTAAATTAATCTTGAATGTTAGGTAAATTTTTTCTCCGTCGATTAGTTTAAAATATTTTCAGAAAGTCTTCAAGATGGTTGAGAAAATGTATTATTAAAATCAAATATTTTTCTCCAAAACAAAACCTTGCAATATTCTAAAATTATTGCTGTCCTCTGAAATATCTTTACTCAAGTCAAGATGTACGGGTTTAAAATCTTTGAACTTAATAAAAATTTCACATACTTATTTATATTCTGAACTGCTCTTGCCCTATCCATATTAATGAATCAGAATATAGATTCTACTGTATTTGCCATGATATACCTTCAAAAGGTATATCAATATTAATTTTATGCCTTCCAGGAAATGAGCTGTTTAAGTAAGAAAATTGAGTTAAACAAAGGAATAACAACTTTTTTGTTAAAAAAAAAAAGATATACAGGGAGTTTGCATACATATATCTATTATTTTTGTATTTCTATGAAGAATCAAAACAGTTTGTATTAAAGTGTGCTTCTATACAATATGCTTTTCCCCAAAGCTAAGGGATGTCTGGTAGAGACACACAGATCTAGAAGGTGATAATTGTATTACATAACTATATTGACTACATTTCTCAAGACAGAAATTTACCATTTGTGAACCTAAATGTTCTCAAATTCATTCAAGGCAGTTCAGGCATATCCATTTCTTTTTATTATGACTAGTCATCTTTCCATGAATTTGAACATTACCTCGCCCATTTCCAGCCTCCTTCTATCTCTAAGATTGATTATGGCTGACATTCTCAGCAGTCAAAACATCTTGCTAATGACTTCTTAGCCTGGAGAGCCCAACCAAAATGATGTTCACTTCACTGCCTGCCTAGTTTGTCTCCCATCTAGCCATCGAAGCATTTACAAAGAATACTTCTATTAAATTTGTTCCAACATGTGTTCAATTAGATGAAATCTTCTTAAATATTGTACTAGATGTGAATTGGGAAAATGCTAAATTGCCTCTGTATTTGTTAAGTGGATTCTCAAAGGTAGAAGAAGCCCATATTATATCATTGGATTCAAGAGGTAAAATAAATAGATTTTTTGAAAAATTTCACTATGCTTATACATTGAGTTTTACATTTCTAATATAGTAGAATGTATTAAAGAAACTGAATATAAAGAGTAGCCCTGAATGAAAAGTCATGCTTTATTTTCTATTTATTAGTTTAATGAGAACATAGAAAAAATGTGCCTTTCCATGTAATATAAAGAATGAGTGACAGAATTAAAAAATCAACTTAAAGACATCATTTAATCTCCTTATTCAATAACTAGTAAGCTAAATAGTGCCTACTGGTTTTGTCAAATAGCAAATACACTCAGGATTAATGCTTTGTTCCTCAGAGAACAGAGAGAAAATTTCAAATAACATGACAAACATTATATTAATACTACATGCTGTAGATCAATATTTGCTTTTCTTAATAGTAGGACTTATTTAATGAAAAGCATCCACTAGAGCCTATTTAATGTGGCAGTAAAATATCTGAAACTTCAGAAATAGTAAAATAAAAATAACCTAAAACATTGTGTCTGGTAAATTCACAATGCCTGTGATGGTAGCAGTAGCGGTGGGATTGCCTATGGTTGATTGATTAGATTTGTTTGTTTACTAAGCTGATTCTTGTCACTCTTCTAATCTCACTATACACATAGATGCATTTAAATAATATACACGTTAAGGGTAGAAGAGTGTGCACTTTTTAATGAGACACTTTTCAACATTATTACTCCTTGCCATTCTAATATTGGATATTTACTTATATATGCTTTCCCTTTTCAGGATCTTATTTGTTAATCTATGGGCCAAAATTGAAATTATGGCTACATATTTGTGGATTTAAAAAAAATCTGTGTAAATTTTGATTATGCATTTTCTAAGGAGAATATTAGAGCTTTCATTAGATTCTTTAGAGGTCTGTAATTTTATCTTTTTAAATTTTTTTAAAAGATTTTATTTATTCCTTTGACAGAGAGAGCAAGAGAGAGGACACAAGCAGGGGGAATCGTAGAAGGCGAGGGAAAAGTAGGCTTGCCGCTGAATAGGGAGCCCGAGAAGGGGCTCTATCCCAGGACCCTGGGAATATGACCTGAGCTAAAGGCAGACACTTACCCAACTAAGCTACCCACGCACCTTTGAGTCTGTGATTTTAACATAAAGAATCACTCTTCTAAGTATTGTGTGATTGATATTTAAGTCATAAATCATTTGGTATGTATAGTGCATATTTTAAGATCAGATATTATTTTATTCCGTATATGTAAGGACTCCTGAATTTACTGTCTTTTTACCCTTTTTGATTTTATTAATTTGGTTATCTTTATTCCAAAATGATGTAAACCAGTTTTGAAACCATTTGTAAAAAACTAAAATGAATATGATGAATTCAGGACAATGACCCAGAAAAAAAGGGTTTAAGGAAGAAAAAATAACAAATGTCTTGTTACAATGATTAAAGGAGTCCCAAATTCAACTCTGAGTTTCCTAGAAATTAAAGTGAAGAAGTATAACCAATTACAGAAAGAAAGATAAAATCATAATGACTTAGACTGGGAAATTATCTTTGGTAGTTTTCCTAAGCATAAAACAATTTTTATTATAAGGATTTTTTATTATAATTTTTATAATTTTTATTATAAGGATTCTCATACACAGCTTTCCCTTACCCCGACTCTATTGAACTAGTTCCACACACCAATCTGCATTGTAAAAATGTAAACACAGCAAACGTAAAACATAAAAACAGCAAACCAGAACCTTCTGCAGGATGATATGAAAGGAATGAAAGATTATTCCTTACGTGAAAGAGAAAGATTATAAAGGTGAGGTGCCTTATAAAGGTGCCTTAAACGCAAATTTGGGTTTGCAGGAAAAGATTAGCTGGGTTAAATGAAAACCACTGTTAATTTAAAGCATTATATGAGTCAGCCTGGCCAGCTTTCTTTCCCAGTGGCTCCTTGTTTCCACTTTGAAGGCAAGAGTCAGTGTTTTGTCCATTCATCAAATGTGCTTGAGAAATTTTTAATAAAATGAGTAATGAATAAGCAGCAGAAGAAACCAGAAGCCACTAAGGACATGCCAGATAACAAAACCTAGGTATTCAAACACTGCTCACGTGAAGACCTTTCTTACTTCATAACTGTTATTTATTAGCATATGTATTCTTAACTCTTTGTGCTAGCATATATTCAAAGTAGATAGTTTAAAGCTATTTAAATCATCTATATATTTTTTAATTATAGAAAATAATGAAAAACCAAAAAAAAAAAGTGTAACATTTTCTTCTATGTCTTTTCAGTATTTTTCTATGTATCTATATGTGGTAGTAATTATAATTTACAATTAATTACAAAATTTTTAATTACAAAAATTAAATTTTTACAATTAATTACAAAAAATTACAAAAGTAATTTTTCTTTTGAAAGAAAAAAAAGAACAAATGGAAATACTGAAAATGACAAAATCTTGTATGGTATATCTTTTGCTCGAGTTGCATAAGTAATATAACAATCTGGATATTTCTGGTCATTGATTTTCTTTATTAATGTCTGTGCTGATTGAAGAGAAAAACCTCCTGCTATATATAGGCTGACTCACTGTCCCCTGATGATTTTCCCACTTACAACTTTTTTTAATAGTTTTTGTTATAAAATTATGTATAAAATTGAATTGAAAAGGAAACTGAGATAACATAGTATCTATGTTAGAGCACAAAATTCATCACATGTTTCCTTAAACAATGCCATAGTAGGTCTAATTTGGAGCAAAATAATTAGTATTTTGTAAATACTGTTAGAGCACAAAGGATTAGGTTGTGAAATTAGCAACCTAACTCACAGGAATCAGCTATAAAGTTAGGATCAAGCTTTACTCTTAAGTTTAAGGACAAGCATTTTACAGACACAGACAAAATAGGTCCTAGCCTTGGACACCATCACATCTCCATATTTCCTTGCATCTTAGGATGTGCTCTGGTTCTGATTAAAATATGATATTTGTAATTGACATATGTTGTCATTGCTTATCAAAGAGTATTATTTTGATCATGAAAATCTCCATTTTATCTCCAGACTGATATATCTTGCTTGACATTTTATAGAAAGTCATGTGCCACAAATCTATGGATTCAGATTTATTTACCTTCACTAATCCAGACAAACTAGGTCCATCCTGTTAAAGCATTCCATAGCTGGGGATAGTCTGCCAGGCCTGTTATTGCATATTTATAACACATGTGACCATGTCTTTTTTTCCTTTATTTCCTAAAGACTTTCCCACTAAAAGAAAAGAATAGCTTAAAAGTTGACTGCCATTTTCCCCCCTTTACCAATGTCTATTATGTGTCAGGCATTTACTGGATCATATTTTATTTTTTTACTGGATCACATTTTAGAGTAGTTCTCAAAACACCTCTATAATTATCATTGCTTTAATTATCATTTTTAAATTAGTAAATTGAAGGTTAGGGATTTTTAGAGATTCATTCAAGGACAGAACTAGAATTCAAATACTGACTTCAGGTGCACATAATTGAGTAAATTCTCAAACCTTTAAAAATGTCTTAGTCAAAATTAAGTTCAGGCAAATTGTCCTAAAGTAGTGAATAATGTTCAGCTTTCAACTCTGAACACCTGATATGTCCTCCACAGGAGGCCTCAACAACAAGAAGAGATTAAAAGGAGAGATGGAGAGGAGAAGGGAGTTGAGGGAAATTGGAAAGGGAGGTGAACCATGAGAGACTATGGACTCTGAAAAACAATCTGAGGGTTTTGAAGGGGTAGCGGGTGGGAGGTTGGGGGAACCAGGTGGTGGGTATTATAGAGGGCACGGATTGCATGGAGCACTGGGTGTGGTGCAAAAACAATGAATACTGCTACGCTGAAAAGAAATAAAAAATCTAAAAAAATTTTAAAAAAAAGGAAAGAAGTAGACAGAGGAAGTGAAAATATGCAGAAACCAAGTAATGTGCACAAGTTCATTTTTAGGGAATTATATTAATTGTAGAATTAGAAATAGTTTTTAGTTAACTTGTACTAATTAGCTTTAGATTCCTCAACCTTTGGAAAAAACAGTATTACTAAATGTATTGAAAATTCCATCTTTTATTTTAATAAGAAATGATATTTTTATCAAAATCTCTTAAAATATATTTTTTCTAGTTAACATTTATTTTAATTTCTATTTATTATATTTATTTGTATTATTATTTTTCTTAAATAATTTTAATTTCAGTTAGATATATTAATGTCATATCCTGACAGTGGATTGTCTCAAATGAATTCACTTTTGAAGTGTTGTATAACCAGTGCTCAAACCTCAGTTTATTTATAAAAGACGATTATAATCCATCCTTAATGTTTTGAAAAGATAATAAAAGGAATTCAATGGGAAAATAATCTTCTTATAACTTCTGCAAATAAACTCACAGCATTTTCCGAAGGTCATGTGCATACATTATGCCTAATGTCAATCAGTAAGTCCCCAATGCACCAAACATTAAGAAACAATCCTGGTGCCATATGGAATGTTTGCACTCTGTGGGTCCAGAACAGCATGAGAAGATATATTCTACTTTTTTTTTTAACTCCTTTAAAATCATTAAAAAAATTACCAAAATTATGAAGAAATAATAAGAGTGCATTCTACAGTTTATAAAGAATTAAATTTGATTAGTTTGTATCCTGAAAATTCTATTTTATAATTTCATGGTAGACAGTATTTTTGTTTATACCTATTCTCTTCTCTCCCTTGGAGGGAATTTTATATTCTATCTGGAAGAACAAAACATTTGGCCATATGAATTGTTTTAGATACGAAAGATGAAAGTAAATAATAGGTGTCGCCTCTGGGCACAACTTTGAACTTTGAACTTTCCCCCCCTCACTTTGAGTACCAGACTGAAGATGTGAAGCACAGCCATGGCTACATCTTAATATGTTAGGCTTTTATCATTTTAAGTCACTGAGATTTTTCCTTTTTTATCTTAAATTCAACTAATCAACATATTGTTCATCATGAGTTTCAGATGCAGAGTTCAATAATTCATTAGTTGCATATAACATCCAAGTTCATGACATCATGTGCCCTCCTTAATGCCCATCTCCCAGCTGTCCCTCCCACACTCAACTCCCCTTCTGCAACCCTCGGTTTGAAGGTTTTTTAAATTATTATGCAAAACCTAAGTTTCTTTGAATCATACTCATGTTTATATATTTCATCCTTTCAACTTTTCCCTCACAGGTCTAGCATTCTCATATTCCCCACTTAGGTAATTTCTCCATGAACACTACCTTTGTGATGTACCTAGCATTAGAGGCCATCATAGGAAACTTACATTGTTAAGATTGTTGGAATTCTGCTAATGATGATGGTGCCATAAGTCCCCCTTGAACAGTAGAAATCTCTACCAAGTAACTTATCACCCCACCCCCATATCCTAAGTGTCAGTCATTAACAGATTATTGTAGGTTTGCTACCCAAATTTGATTCTCACATCCCTGATAATTTATCTGCTATATATTTGAAAATCCTACCAAGTGAAAAGTGCTAAAATTTGTGAATTTTATACACACACACACACACACATAGATATATATATTACTTCACTTAATCATTACACAACCCTATGAAGTATGTATACTGCATCTACTAAACACATTAGAGATGAGGACACTACCTGCTGGTATTTCTTTAATCCTCAACCATAATATTTTACATTCCTCTGTCATAATATTCATCACAACTATACTAAGTCATTTATATCTTATGGGTTATTTTTCTGCTAGAATATGAACTTCAATTAGACAGATCCTGACAATGCTAAGTGTTCAATTACTATTTGTTGCATGCATCAGTGGATTGGGAATGCAATTAGTTAACCAAATAACACTGAGGTTTTTACGTGGTATGTGACACTAGGTCTGAATCAGTCTGAATCAGTCATCTTTGCATATTGCTCTACTTTGGAGGCTATCCTTCCTTGAGGATTATATATTGACATAAGAAACATTCTTTCATGCTTCTGCTGTGTCATGCCCATCACAGCTGGAATCTCAGAAAGACTGAACCTACTGAATGACTCAGAACATACTCTCTAACCATCTTTTTCACACTTCCATTATTTTAAATGAGTATGCTCTTTTCTAGGTTTCATGTTAGAAAACATTTTATAAATATATTCATATCACTTTATCAGTAATGTATGGCAGCAAAATGACTATAAATAAAGATATGCTTCTTGAAAGAAAAAATACTTTAACCCAAATAAACTGATTTTGAAGGAAAATTGCAGACATGCCAACTACCTATTTGTAAAAATAAAAATACTCAAATTATCCTGAAAGCATACTGCTAAGGAAAGTGTATACTTTAATTTGCTTCATTTGTATAATGTCCCTTCCTGTATCATGTCTAATATAAAAGATGACAATCTAAAGATCGAACTCTGCATATCAGATTTTTTTTGTGAAACCTCTGATTTTTTTTTTAAACAAGTTACCATCAATTCTTAATCTCACAAGGGTCATAACCCCCTATGAGAACCAATGAAAGCTTTTTTTTTTTTTAAGATTTTATTTATTTGTCAGAGAGAGAGAGAGAGAGAGAGAGAGAGAGAGAGCGAGCACAGGCAGAGGCAGAGGGAGAAGCAGGCTCCCTGCCAAGCAAGGAGCCCGATGTGGGACTCGATCCCAGGATGCTGGGATCATGACCTGAGCGGAAGGCAGCTGCTTAACCAAGTGAGCCACCCAGGTGTCCCCCAAACCTCTGATTTTTAAACCTTATCACTAAGTCTTCTTTTTATGATCACAATTTACTGGTTTTTACAAGAATAAATAGCACTTGTTTTGTCATTTGTACTTGTAAATTAAAGCCTAGATTTTCAGGGTTTCTTTAATGCCTAGAGTTACATCACTAGGAAAAGCTTCACATGAGTTCTAACTATATGTAGCTTCATCCCAAATGTCACTCACAAACGTATAATATATATTGATACAGAGAAATATAACATATACCACCTATACTACATTAGAGATTTAGTTTTACTTTTAGGAAAACCAACAGGGGTAATACAAAGGCAATCAGATTCTGCAATCTGTTATCGGGATGTATTTTCCTAAAGCCATCAGCAAACATATACATTTAATTTAGAGGCATGGGCAAGCCTCACAGTGTCAGAATACAAGTTTAATTAGACTGGTATTTCATTAATTTGTTCTCTGCAGTATCTTCAACAAAGAATATGTAGCCTATACTTAATAAATATTTCTCAAAACAATGATCAAAGTAGGTGTCTGTTTCAAAAAGCCATTATTGTTGCTATTAAACAGGAAAAAAGGGAGAAAAAGTCTTCAAAACATTGAGTTTAACAAATATTTAAAAAAATAAAGGTGAAGATATTTTTGAAATTCAAGCAGTATCAAACTCTGTTGTAAATTTGGAACTTAAAGTGGAGTCAGAAATATCAGACTGAAGAGAACATCTAAAAGCCCACTTTTAAGTGAATTACGAGGGGTGGAGGGTGGAACCTGCATTGTCTGAATATGCAGGCCAGAACTGGGATGCAGACCTACACTGGGAGAGTGAGCAATGGAAAAATTAAAGAGCAAAATAGAAAGCAAAATAGAGAACAGTGCAAACTGCAGGGAGAGAATGTGGAAATTCCAAAGATTTAAAGGAAGGATCTGAAACGGGATGGAAGTAAGGACAAGACATTGGAGTAGAAACAAAAAATGGTGTAGAGATAAAAACAGTCTTGAAAAGACTAAGGAATGCTTAGTACAAATGATAAAAAGAACAAAGCAGATTTTGTAATTTGCCCTACTCGGGAAGCCAGGAAAGGGCAGCCGTCAAGAGTTAGATCATGAACTATCTTGTGGCCAAGCTAGGGAATTTGAACTTTATTTGGAAGACTACGGGGAGCTCTTGAAGGATTTTTAGCTGGAAAGTGACATGATTAGTTTTGTATTTTATAAAGGTCACTCTGGCAGCTGTGCAGACCGTGTAATTGAGAATGGTAATAAACTTGGAACATAGAATTTAGACTTTCCTGGAGTAATTAAATTAAACCTTCTTTAATGAACAAGAATACTATTACCCAACATTCAGATCAATATATAAAACTTAATCAATAAAAAGTACAAGAATTTCTGTTAGAGAAATCAAATCAACAGGCCTGTTAATGTAAGCAATTTCACTGTGCATTTAAAATCAGTAAAGCATATAATAAACTTGTTTTATCTTTGTCTTACCCTAACTCCAGTTCTGATTTACTGGATGCAAAATTAATATTATGAAAGGTGGTTTAAATGCTTGCATGGAATTTATTTCACAGATGTCCAAGCTCCTTGTAGTATATATGTATCCCCAACCTCATTTGAATGGTTAAGGACTTCACGGGCAAGGACCTTGAAACCTCCATGGATAGATCACTGCTTCTCGAATCTTACATTAACAAAAACAAGCTGTTCTTTCCCTGTACTTACTTTTTGGGTACATGTGCTGTGGTTCAAAAAAAAAAAAAAAAATGCTGCTTTAGAAAAAATGAATCTTCTGTTGACTTCATGAAATAAGATAAAACAATTATTTTTTTTTCGAGTAATAGCTCTTCAATAGCCTTTCCATGAGCTATAAATTTAAATGTTTCAGCAATAATTCTCAGTCATAATGCATAATGTTAACAGAGGGAATAACTAAATTTGGTGCCAGAAATATTTATTTCTGGTTTCTATGGCTGACAAATAATAAAATTTTGTAAAGTTAAAATGTGCAGTAGTAAAGTAAGGGTCCATGCAGATTTCAAGACATCTTAACTAGAAGCTTACCATCCTCACCTTTCCTTCAAATGTTTAAGGAAATGTGATATTGTGACACACCCCACTTGGCAAGAAACTGGGGTAATCCAGTAGCCTGGGGATTACTTATGTAAAAAATAGGAATATAGATATTACTGTGCAAGATTAATATTTTTCTATTTTTTATTTCTGTTCCTAGACAAAACAAGGATTCACTCTCATTCATGAAAATGGCTCACTTTTTCATAGACTTCTCTAATCTGTATATAAAATAAATCTAGGCTGAAAGCCCTTGAGATAAACTGGCCTCACACACTAAAGAGAAATATTATATCTGGATGCTATAATTTCACCTTATATTTATCGTTCATTGAACCAATAGTAACCTTGTGTGCTGTGTAAATAAGAATGGACCTCATGCTCCAAGCTAAGAGTTAGAATTACAGCCAAACCTTTTCTGTAGAATCGATATCTGAATTTGTTAGGGGTGCTATTAAAGATGCGGTGAGTCCTTGGCCGAATGTGGTGTTAAATAAGGCCACAGCTTGCTAATTCGTATGGCCTCGAGCAGGAAAAGCAGTAATTGTCCACTTTGAAAAATTTCTTTAGAAGTTCACATTTATGAAACTCAATGTACTTTCCACTAGAAATCTGGAGTAAATTGAAACTATCTTATTTTAAAATCCAGTTTGAGTCATTTTGCTTTCTTTCTCCAAAAAGAGCTTTCAATATATTATTCCATTCAGTGATAAAAGTGATGGTAGGGTAATAAAACAATTGAAACTTAATGAAAAGCTATGAGCAACTTCTCTAATGCAACAGAACATTTTCTGTTCCCAACAGCGTTCTTGTAATTTCACAAGACTGAATAAAGAATTTAATAAACACTTAAATATAAATATGTGCCATTTTAGACCTACAATTAAATTGAACTGTGTTAATAATAAAGTAATAAAATACTCACCCATTTTACTCCTGGATATGGAATTCCAAAAAGTATATGCTATTTGAGAACACATTTTCAAACTAAAAATTTTAAACTGTGAACTCTGTCGAATCATTTGAATGATCTAAGTGGAAAGAAACAAATAAATGTGGTACCAAATTTCAGTATCTAATACGCAATAGGTAAAATTTTCTTCCTGATATTGTCTCATAGTCTCTTAAGGGAAAGGCACTTCAAAGACTCATTCCACTTTCCCAGATCCTGTGTTTATTACCAACAAACAAACAAAAACAACAATAAAACCACAATGAGGGACTTTCTTAATTTTAGAAGATAACTATTTATTCAGTAATAATTTGCAATACAACATGAATGCACAATAACATAAATAAGATACTCTTAATTATTTCTCTTGACCTCCCCTGGGGATTTTGCACCACAGAGAGTCAACGTCTTCTACAATTTTTTGGTTATAGACAGATTGAGATCAGAAACTTTGTTGCTAAATGGTGGGTAATATGGAGAGCCCAGTCCTCTTAATTGGTAGTACTAAACATGAATAATTTTTAGAGATACTAATTTATCATTCCTGCTTAAAGGACACTACCAATGTTCAGGTCCTGAATCTGCAGATTGGATCAGGAAAGTGATACTATTATTTCTACAGTGTTCTTATTTCTGCTCAGAGACAATGATAATTGCCTTCTGGAGGTTTATAGTTTTCCTATGCCTCTTTTACTGCTAGCTTTGTACAATTTCCCCACCCTTAAAAAAAAACCCTCAAATGGCATATAGTGGATGATACCGTATATCACTAGAATTCCCTCTTCAGTACTGAAATGCTGAGATGCTAGAAGTGTTGCTTTTTTTTTTTTTTAATTTTTTTTTTTTTTTTTTTTACAGAGAGAAATCACAAGTAGACGGAGAGGCAGGCAGAGAGAGAGAGAGAGGGAAGCAGGCTCCCTGCTGAGCAGAGAGCCCGATGCGGGACTCGATCCCAGGACCCTGAGATCATGACCTGAGCCGAAGGCAGCGGCTTAACCCACTGAACCACCCAGGCGCCCTAGAAGTGTTGCTTCTGATGAACTAAGTTGAAGTATTTTGAAACTTTCCATTGGAAGACTCCTCTCCAAGAACACAAACCCTCCAGAGAGCAGTATATATCAAACAAGTGGCCATAGTGTGGAGTAAAGGGATAAAACCCCTTACCTCAAATGTAGATTATGAAGAGGATCAGGTGAGATCTTTGTTAAAACTGCATCAGAGTTCAGTGCCTACCTTTGCCCAATATTTATTTCTTTCTTCACTCCCAGTATACCTCTTGCATGTGAATCCTCAGCTTCCTCCCAGGGAACTGACATCTGCAACAAGCTGGGCCAGGCCTGGTCTAGGGAAGCAAACTCTAAAATGGGACTTGGGAGTTAGATCACTTACTGGCTGGATGATAATGAGGACCACATTAGAAGTTACAGGGATGGCCCTGAAAACCTTTGGCATCCTGAAATAATGTATTTTCAAAAAGTTTTCACAATAGTAGACTGAAAGGATTCCAATGCAAAGAATGCACTGATAGGCTTTACAAGGGCAAAATTAAAGTAGTAATTCTAAATACAGTAGAAGTTAGCGGCACTAGCTGAGTAGAATTAACACATCAAAGACTGGCAAAGTAAATCTGAAGGTGATTAACTGCCAACTAAAGGTGAAGTATGAAAACAAGGAGACTACTTTGGCAATATATAAAGGACAGTTACATCCTATAGAAGGAAGTTTGAGAAGTCTAAAGATTGGAGTAGCAGATTTCCACAAAGGGTTGAATCCTAAACCTTATCAAGCAAGACTAAGATGGAATTCAAGTGGGTTTATCCACTCATCCAATCTCTGTCTTTTGATTAGCACATTTAAACCATTTGCATTTTAGGTAATTACTAATCTGTTAGCACTTAAGTCTACCTTTTAAAAGAAATTTTGCTTCTGTTTGTTTCCTTTCATTGCCTTTCTCATTTTTTTTTTTTTTAATTTCTTCCTTCCTGTGGGTTACTGGAGCTTCTCCTGCACCCATCTGTTTGAACTTTGATTTATTTATGAGGTGTTTGGTGTATTTCTCTGTGTGGTTTTGTCTAGTGTCTCTGAGCATTGAAGTATTGACTTATTGCACATGTGACTTATTGCAGACTCCTGATATCTACAGTTCACACTTCAAGTGAAGTGTGAAAATGAGGTAAATAAAAATACTACTGTTTTGAGTGTCATATGATGTTTTCCTCATAGAATATAATTTATAAAATGCATGAGGAAAAGTAATAGGCTATTGTATATATAAATACCTCTGTTTTTCCATTGTTCATTTTTCCTTCCTGATGCTTCAAGTTTCTTTCTTTTATCATTTCATTTTTGCTTGAAGAACTCCTTATAGCCAGTCTTTAAAGACAGTCCTGGTAAACACAGATTCTTTTTAGTCTCCTTTGCCTGAGAATGTCTTTATTTCTTCTCCATTTTTGAATAATAGTTTTAGTGGCTATAAAAGGCACAATTGACAGTTCCTTTTTTGCAGAGTTTGAAAAACACTGTGTAACTTCCTTCTTGCCCCCTTGGTTTTGGATGACAAATCCAAAGTCATGTGAATTTGTTTTCAGGCAGTGCATCGTTTCCCTTAACTGTTTTCAGGACTTTGTCTTTATTTTTCAAAAGTTTAATTACAGTGTGTGTTGGCATGATTTTCTTTGGGTTTACCCTGTTTGGGGTTACTTAGCTTTTTAAATCTTTAGATTTGTGTCCTTTGCCAAATTTGGGAAATTTTCAGCCATTATTTCTTTTAACACTCTTTTAGCCTCACTCTTTCTCTCCTCTGGGACTCATGATATAAATGTTGGATCTTTTGTTCTTCCACAGGTCCCTAAAGCCCTGTCTTTTTTTTTTTTTTTTCCCATTTTACTCTCCTCTTTGCTATTCAGATTGGATAGATTTTTGATTTATCCTCTAATTCACTATTCTACTCTTTGTCATCTTCACTTTCCTACAGAACTCACTTGGCAAGATTTTTTTTTTTTTTTAAACTATGTTAGTGGATTTTTTTAGTTCCTTAAGTTTCAATTGTAGCTTTTCCTTTCTTTCTTTCTTTCTTTCTTTCTTTCTTTCTTTCTTTCTTTTTGTAGCTTTTCTGTAAAGTCTACTTGCTAAAATGTTTTTTTTTTTAATTTTTCAAGACAATTTTAATTATTATAGAAAAAATTCTCTTTAGTCTTCTTTAAAATACTTGTGAGATACCATCAATATAATTCATCTCAGGGTTTGCATCAACTCACCCAAGCTGTTATTTTCTTGGTTCTTGACATGACGGGTGATTTTGTATTTATACTCGACATCTTTTCCATGATTTTAGGAGACCCAGGGTCCTATTTAAATATTTAAGTGGATGTCACCCTGTTTAAGTTCAGTGGGCAGGTCCTCACCTACATTAGTATGCTGTGGTTCTAATGACAGTTTAATTTTCAGAGCCTTTACAGTGTTATTTTCTCTTTGGTATCTGATGCTGCTGGTATTCTCACTTCTCACTGATGTCTGCTGGTGCTGCCTACCGAGGTTGAAGGGGTTTCCATAGGTTGAGTAATCATTTGTTCCTTGATGGTAAAGATAATCTCAGGACTTGGGGCCTAAGAGACTTCCTAGACTTGGATGCTTGCTTTTAAGTGTCCATCTTGCTGATACTTCCCACCCATCTCACTCTTTCTGAGTGTGAGAGGGAAGTTCCAGGCCCACAGAGACTAAGAGACTTTCTGGGCCAAGCCAACTTCTGTGACTGAGTACCTCCTCCCACTCCATCAACCTACGTATATGTCTCTCAGCAAAAAAGGGAATCCTCAGGCCTGGTGAACAAGAGTGCTTCTTTGACCATTTATCTTTAGTAGCTGTCCCCCACCAATCCTCCTTTTAGGTAGTGTTAGCTCACCTAATGTCAGAGGGATTCCTGTTCCATCTAAAGGATGGATGAGTCTACCTGAGCTGCCTTTTGTTCCTATGCCAGGGATCAGACAGGGATGGGAAGACCTGGGAGAAATAGCTCTAAATCATTGTATACAGACTGAGAGGGCTCCACTAATGCTCAGTTAAAGAGATTATCCTTTTTTTTTTTTTTTTTTTAAGAGAAAGAAGGATTTCCTTGCCTAGGAAAAGATAGTCTTATTAATTACCCTGAAAACATGAAATATGGGGGCCTTGTATGTAAAATAAAAGATACCTCTTGGTTTTATGCAGCAATTGATGCCATATAAAAGTGCTTTACAAAATTTTTCTATACCTCATCCTCAGAGAAGCCAAGAAAGATGGCCAAATATTGGAGTGAAAGTGGTTGTCATCTAAGGAAATGCAAAAAACTTTTATTCCAAGTTAACGCAAGATTTAAAGTTCTTTGTGATGCAATTTTCCGCATTCTAAACCTTCAGATGTTTCCAGGTCTATCTCTGGAGTTTGGCCAAAGACATGATTAGCTATTGTCAATGTCTAATAATAGTCGCCCATCTGTCTTCTCTCATCCTAGTGACAAGGAAAAAACCAAACTGCAACGGTGCCCAGTGAGACTCAGAGTCCCTGATGACGTGGAGGAAAACAAACAAACAAGGAGAAAACTACCTTGGCCATGGGGAGACCTGAGAAATCAGGACTATGTGAGCCAGATGACAGAAGACAGAGGATTAAAGACATCTGTGTCTGTATCAAAAACAGATATTGCTGTGCCAAAGCTACGGTTCTGCTGAAAACGACTGTTATTTGCCTAGTGTGCTTATTAATGCTTCAAATGAAAAAGCCCAGTTGCTAATCCTAAACTAAGATGAGACCAGTATGGTATTTGAAAATGGGTCAGAAAATTGAGAGTGTAAACAGGGCTTAGATCTTGAAACTTGCTATTCAGCTTCTGCGTGCCGCTACTCAGGCCACCAGCTGGCACGCAGCAGGCTCTTTTATATTCCCAGCAAGTGAGAGAATCAAATTCAACCAGACTTCATTGAACCATCATCTGCATGATCATCGCCTGCATAGGACTAAGAAATACAGAGACAGGTGAGGTTTCTTGAACACTCTCTTTAGGCAACTTTGGAAGATAAGAGAGTAAAGAAAAAGAATATATTCTACCTGGAAATCTAGGGAGTAACATAAATATCCATCTGCCTGAGATAGTTTATAGAATGTCTCTGCCAATGGAATGGTCAAGGTAACCTTGGACTTTATTCCAGTTCAGTAGTTTCTGGCTCTTCAGCAAAACAGAAGATGAGGCAGGGCTCAAACTAAAGAATGCCGAGCCAGCCATTCTGTGAGGCTTACCCTGAAATCTCTCTGGAGAAACACCACCTGTTCATGTCCGCCTGGCACTGGATGCTTGTTAGATCTCTGCCTTCCTTGTTTATCATATGCAATTGATGTTTTCCTCAAAGTCATGGCAAGATTCTGTCTGTACTGAGGTGATAGATGTACAACTACCTTATAACAATCAGTCTAGACTAGTGTTTTGAAATAGTCCCTGATGAATATGCCAACATTCATGTTGAACTCACAATATTTCTTTATATTCCTATAATGAGAAGTGACTTCCCTGGAGCCAATATTTCTATAATTTTCCCAAGTTTCTCTGGTTCTCTTGGGGATATGAGCCATAAAGATTAGAAGCCAGTGCATTGGGCCTGTAACTGCTGGCCAGAAGCCTGAGATTGTACACACTGCCAGCCAGCTTACTCAGGGCCAGCTGGCAGGCTGGGATGTGGGGACAGATGCATCTTATAAATGGACATCTGTGGAAAGGCTGCACTCCAGGCCTTCCAGGCTGGCAAAGGATCAAAGGGACCATTCTTCTTCCTTGATGATGGGAAGTACAACCTAACCAAAGATGTGATATCCAGTTGGCAGAGGAAAGGCTGAGATATTAAATGGATCGAAATTGCAATCTCTCCACCCCATAACTTTCACAGGAAAAAGGAAAAATCCTACTAGAATAGTGATTTTTTTTTTTTTTTTTTTTTTTGCTTTTCCTTCATCTATAAAATCAAGTAATAATGAGCTGCAGGGAGGAATTAAAAAACAACTTTTTGTTTTGTGTAGTTCTCCAAAGAGCAAATGTTATATATGTGTATTTACATCCATTGCATATGTTGATATATATACATGTGTTTGTATATATAAATGAATATATGCACAGGTGTATATACATATGATATGCACATACATGTGTATGCACATACCTACATATATACATATGCATACATATATGTTTGTGTATGTGTGTATGTGTAGAGAAAGAGAATATATGTTCTTAAAATTTCCGAGAAAATCCCAGTTTGTTTTAGGTCTTAAGTTTTAAACATGTCTGAGCAATACCTGGTAAATGACTTGGTGGGACAGTACTCAAAAGTCTTTCATGAGAGACTGATTATATTCCTATGAGAAATTAGTCTTAGTAGAGCAAACTGTCAAGAAGACAACTAGTCTCCATAAAAAGCCCTAGTCTGGGGCGCCTGGGTGGCTCAGTGGGTTAAAGCCTCTGCCTTCGGCTCAGATCATGATCCCAGGGTCCTGGGATCGAGCCCTACATCGGGCTCTCTGCTCAGTGGGGAGCCTGCTTCCTCCTCTCTCTCTCTCTCTCTGCCTACCTGTGATCTCTGTCTGTCAAATAAATAAATAAAATCTTTAAAAAAAAAAAAAAAGCCCTAGTCCATTGTTTCCACAGACATGGACTCTGTCAGCATGTGTAGGTATACAAATACACACACAGAGCAACCTGTAATAAGTTATGAAATATGATGGATTAAACAAAGACATTCTGATTCTCTTTCTACAGCATTTCATAGAGGTTTTCATAAGTGTGTGTGTGTGTGTGTGGGTGTGTGTATAATAAATGTCCATGATGAGACTATTAGTATGTCATGTTCTCCGGATTTTTTCTGATCAAGAATATGTCACAGAACAACATTTAGCAAATGCTGAAATAATAAATGGAGGATGGAGTGAGTCTTATTTATGGCATGAAGTTTAAGAACGAAACATGTCTCTGGACTCTGTCTTATAAGAACTCCTGTCTGAGTACAAATCACAGGAGGAAGAAGCATTGAGGGAAGAAATGGAGTAGACACTGAATTGTTCACAGAGCATAAAGAATGCCACGAATACTGCTAGGACCTAGATTGTTGGGGTTTTTGTGCTTCCCTATGGAGCACAGCTCCACTTCAGGACAATGAAGTCTCCAGAGAACTTGCTCTCCTTAGCACCTGGGAACTCCAGTACACCAGCAGAATGCCTAGAGAAAGGTGACAGCTTACAAAAGCATTGGTGTCTATGCCAACCAAACACTTGGACATCCAAGACCATACAGTTGGGCCTGGATGCAATGATTCCTGGAAGACCTCTTGGTCCTCAGCAGGAGTCCTGGTGCATTAAAGAAAGAAGCAGCAATAGTAGTAAGCAGTTGGGATGGTGCCTAGGAACACACAGTGTCTAAAAGATGTACCAGCTAGAAATCTTCCCTGTAAGCAGTGAAAGCGTGAAACTTCCTGACTAATGTCGGTAATACCCGGTGGATGGAATGCTATCTAGCCACAGGGTCAGTGACTATAGGAGAGGGTGCTGCCTGTCAAAAATAGCAGCATTCAGAAGCAGAAGCAACAGCCCACAGCAGATGCTGCAAGCACAACCAGGCCCTGGTGCCCAGCGAAGTGGGTCTTTTCCAAGCAGATACAGAATTTAATTTGTTGTACAATATAAATTGCCTCCTGTTTGTGCTCTGAACTACTTTGGGTTCTCTGTTAGTGGGATAACTTAACAGATAGGATTAACATTTTATATATCAAACTCTAAAGAATGTTTTTTTTTTTCTTACAGTGAAATTTTATTTCTTACAATGTAATATCAATAATATGACTTGATATAGAAATTTGGGGTATAAGGAAAAGTTATAAAATATATCTGGCATATTGATATAGACATTGGATGAGTACAGAAGTCTGAGCAACTGAAAAATCAATGTTGGTACAGCTGATAATAATATAATTCTGCCTGAAAGATTTCTATTTGTAATGCATATAAAGAGGGATATTCCTCTAGAGAAGTAATATTTGGCAATAGCATAGTATATGTAAGTTTTCTTACCTTAAACAGTTGTATAGATTTTCAAGAATTTTGCTATTTGGCCACATTAGAATATGTTTGGGATAGGAAAGTAGGCATGCATTCATGCATCCAAAAAACATTTCAAATATTAATTTAGAGCTTACTATATCTGAAGCTATCTGCTTTTCCCTGAGGAGAAAAAGAGTGATACAGAGTCCATGCAAGGCAGACCCTCAAAGATGAGCAGAGCTGTCAAACTGGAAGAGAGGGAAGGACACATAAGGAAGCCACAGTGATGTGTGCTGATGGGTTCCACAGTCGATATATGTATAGATTATTCTGAGATTATAGATGGAGGAAAAACTAATCTTGTCAAGGGTAATAGCAAAGGTATCAGAGCAAGGTGACATTAATGCTGAGCCCTGAAGGGTAATTAGAAATCTTGACAGCAGAGAATGTGAATGCAAAGTAGGCCAAGCAGTGGGAACATTGCATAAAAGGCCTAGTTTGTCAAAGGGCACAAGATATCCAGGGAATCCTAAATAGATAAATAAGACCGGAACATAGGCTTTGTCTAAAAAGGACAGAGGGAGGAGGAGTGAATATTACATTATAGTAAATGAGAAGCAGGATAAATTTAAAGTTATATTTAAATTAAGCAGAGAAACCAGTTAAGGGATTACCATCAAATGCCAGGTAAGAAATAGTGAAGGGAAGGGGTGACGGAAGATAGTGGAGATGTGTTAGAGACAGAATCTAGATATATTGATGAAGTAGAATATGACAATGATATGACTAATTGATGGCTTGGGGATAATGAAGAGGGAGTCATGATGACCTCCAAGGTTTAGCTGGATCACTAGAACAACTCCCTTAACAACTCAGGGGCAGCTGGGTGGTACAGTCAATTACGCAACTGACTCTTGGTTTCAGCTCAGGTCATGATCTCAGGGCTGTGCGGCTGGGCTCTGTGCTTGGTGCATCAGAGAGAGAGTCTCTCTCCCCTTCTCTCCCTCTTCCTTTTGCCCCTCCTGCTCATGCTCCCTCTCACTCTCTCTAAAATAAAAACAAATCTTAAGAAAACACTAAAAACAAGGTGTAAACTCTAAGGAAGAATACATTTGAAAGAGAAATATGAGCTCTGTTTTGGACATAGTATGCTTGATATTTGCTGATTCATTCCCCTTGGTTTCACTAATTAAGATCTAAGAGATCTGAGATCCTTAATCCATGAGGATTGTACCAGAAAAATAGATTTTGAAATCAATTGACCCATACACATATACAGTCTTTGAAGACACAGACACAGAGGAGATTGAGTAAAGTGTGAAGTGCAGGTGAGTGTCATTGGATCCCTTAGGACACCTCCTCCTGCTTTTTAATTCTTCCTCCTTCCCAGTTGTGTTTGGATAATCCTGTACTTCTCCTCATGGCCACGTGTTTGTCTGTGGTGTGATGGGGTTAGAAATAAACATGTGTTCACATCCAAATAATGAGAATGAAGAAGAATCTCTGCATTTTGGGGCAGGACTGGAAGGATCAGTGCTGGTTATAGGAAAGGTGTCCTCTACACAAAGAAACAGAAGAGATGAAAATTAAATAAGACACCCCAATTCATCCCAAGAAATGTTACACAAGTTTATTTTAGAAACATACATCTAATTAGTCGTTTCAGTATTTTCTTCTATCAGATGGTTGTGTCTATATGTGTTAGGAGTATTCATGAAAAGGGGCAGAGATTAAAGACCCATAAGTCATGTATTTATTCAGAAAACGTACAGTGCTCATACCAAGCACAATGTAGGCTATCATTAAGCCAAAAAAAATGAATAAATATTTTCTTCACTTCCCTAATAACTCATGATCCAGTAAGAGGAAAAGACATACATTTAAATAATTATAGTACAGGGAATAATTAGAGAAACAAGGGGTAAAGGGAATCATATACCAAATGTTTTACACATAGTGTCTCTTAATTTTTTAATTTATGTTTAATAGGAAAATGATCAAAACTTGCAAGTGTGGGTTAATTTTCCCTTGGCGAATCAGCTATTAAATAATTCCCTGGGGATTAAACTTTAAGGTTCTCTTGGGTCAAAAGAATTTTAGTGCCTCAGAAAGATGTCAAATGCTTTAATCAGCTGATGCTCACAAGGGAGACATGCACAGAAGGTGCTCTGTGAGGAGAAGCTGGATCCAACGTCTATAGGCTGAAGAGCTGAGAGAGGAACTTGTTCTAGTGATACGGCACAGTTAGCAATTTTCATCTTTAACTTCTGGAAAACTTGGGGTTGGAATGTTTGGCTATTGAGTATTATTCCAGTATTTCATGCCTCTTACTTGGCGTCTCTGACACAATCCCATCCTGATAACTGATAAAACAGTGCTTTCGAGAGAGCTGCTTTTTAAAAAATTGTTTTCAGTAATTATGGTTTATCAATGTTCAGAGTCAGTCTGGGGGCGGGGAGGGAGGGTAGGCTTGCCAAAAAAAAAAAAAAAAAAGGCAGCGTGGGGGGCTGGGGAAAGAAAAGAAAAAGGAGAAGGAAGCAAAGTTTGATGGCAAGGGAATGAGAATTGCTGGGCGAAGAACCAGTTTTAAACGTCTGCAGTTCCATACCCAAATCTCTTTTCTATGACAATTCTCCGCCGCACTGATTTGGCTTGCCCTTGACTTCTAGAATCCACCTGTGTGAACTAAGAAGCAGCAATAAATACCTGCCTGAGAGATCAGGTTCAGGCGTCACAGAGGAGATGACATAGGATTTAAGGTTATAGGGATAAGTAGTATTTCAGTGGGTAGACAAAGCAGAGGCTTTGAGCCAGTACAGTATCTTGGGAAGAGTCTTGGAATCCCTAGCAAAAAAAGACATAGGACTGAATGATAGAAAATAAGGATATAAATATTACTTGGAATTACTAAATTCAACATGACAATAATGAAGATTAGAGACATGCTTGAGAATTAATAATTTTCTGTTTGGGGTGTCTGGCTGGTTCAGTGGGTAGAGCATGCAACTTTTGATATTGGGGTTGTGAGTCTGAGCCCCACATTGGGTGGAGAGATTATTCAAAAATAAGAAATATATATCTTATATTTCATATATATATACTTTCTGATCACAATCAGGTTTAGTATGTGACTTCAAATCCATTGCCCTAGGCAGGTAATGAAGGATCAATAAAAATTTAGAAAAAATCCATTCCAGGGGTAATGTGAAAACCAGAGCAAGGGTAAGCTAGAAATAATAGAGGGGAGAGAAATAGGCAAAAGGTTTAGTGAGAGGTTTTACTCATAAAAATTCCTCTGATGCTTGAAAAGCAGCTGAATGTCACAATACACTTCGATTCTTGAGCCCTAAATAGATTTCAGAGACAAAATCCCTGGGTTCAAATCTTAGCATTGACATTTACCAGCTATATGATATTATGTAAGTTATTTAAATGTATGGAAATTGCACAACTATTTCATATAGTTGTTATTAAGATCTCTAATCTAAGATACTTAAAATTCTTAAAATATTATTGGGCAAGTAATGCTTGTTACCACCTACTAATTTAGCACAATGATGATATTTACCTGAGAGCAGTGATTCTTAAAATGTATTTTCCAGAACAGGAGCATCAGCATTCTCTGGTAACTGTCAGAAACAGAAATACTTGAGCCCTATCCCAGAGCTATGAAATCAAAAACCACAGAGTGGAGAGAGCAGCAATTTGAGTTTTAACCTGCCTTCTTAGTAATTCAGAAAACCATAATGTTTGAGAACCACCTCTTTAGAGCAACTTAAGGTTAAAGTAATGCTTATTGCTATGAAAAGTAGGGCCATTTTTGAAGCAGGTTTTAAAAGAAGAGTGTGGCAAGACTAAGTATGTCAAATTATAGCCACAATATTGGCCATATGTAAATACACTTAAGATGTATGTCTCTTGCTAAATGTCTACTAATTTGTTGCTTTGAGTTAAGCAGTGCTTGCTACAGATGTCCTCTTTTTATAATACAAATGGTCCTGGGGTAAATAACATTGCTAGGCAAGCTGTAAGACAAATCCAAATTAACATTTAATAAGAAAAATATCATTTACAAACACATTCCTCACAATAAATTTAAAATTTATACAGGGGAAGCATTATTACTACTTTTATTTTAAAATGAGAAAATGAGAGAAATTTAAAATGATTTGACAAGGGGTGCCTGTGTGGCTCAGGTGGTTAAGCACTGACTCCTGATTTCAGCTCAAGGTCATGATCTTATGGGTCAGGAGACTGAGCCTTGGGTCAGGCTGTGCTCTCAGTGGGGAGTATGCCTGATATTCTCTCTCTCCACCTCTCTCTCCTCCCTCACTCTCTCTCACACACAAAACAAATAAATAAATCTTTAAAAATAAATAAATAAAGTGATTTTACTAGAATTATTTCCATGTCTTTGATACTAAATTTCATGTTTATTTTATTTTCTTTAAATAAAAATAATACAGTACTTACTAGTCTATTTGTTCTTAATAATTATTAACACACCTTTCCACAATGTACCTAATTCTTTAATATTATTTGTATAATCAGTATTTCATCCTTTACAGAAAAAAACTGAGGTTCTGAGGTTGGAAGATAAAGAATCTGGGTTCAATTAATTTAAACAGACTTAGATTAAATATGCATCTTGTCTTAGGCACAGTAGTAGATGCTGAGGATACAAACACTGATTGGATACAATATTTTCCTTCAAAGAACTTATATTTTGATACAGGATTTTACAGTTCAATGGTAAATAAGTTAGGAAATTGAGTAGAAATTGTTACTGGATGTGAAATGGACAGCTACTACTAATTTTATCACGTTCCCTGATGTTATCCGAGACAATGTTTGGATAACTGCCACCAATCATCACCATGGTTCATGGGTATAAGATTGACAACTGCACCTGGGTCAAATACCAAGAACATGTGACCTAAATTTTGTTAAAATTTCTATAATACCCAAAACAATCTACAAATTTAATACATCCCCATCAAAATACCAACATCATTTTTCACAGAAATAGAACTACAATGCTAAAATTTGTATGGAACCACAGATGACCTCAAATAGCCAAACCAATAAAAAAAAAAAAAAAAAACTGGAGGTATCACAATTCCAGTTTTAAAGTTATATTACAAAGCAGTAGTAATTAAAACAGTATGGTACTGGCATTAAAAGTAGACACATGGGGCACCTGGGTGGCTCAGTGGGTTAAAGCCTCTGCCTTTGGCTCAGATCATGATCCCAGGGTCCTGGGATCGAGCCCCACATTGGGCTCTCTGCTCGGTGGGGAGCCTGCTCTCATTCCTCTCTCTGCCTGCCTCTCTACCTACTTGTGGTCTCTGTCAAATAAATAAATAAAATCTTGTGGTCTCTGTCAAATAAATAAATAAAATCTTAAAATAGATGAATGGAACAGAATAAAAAGCACAGAAATAAACCCATAATTAAAAACCAATTAATTTCTGAAAAAGGAGGCAAGAATATGCAGCAGAAAAAAGTCTCTTCAGCAAACGGTGTTGGCAACACTGGATAGCCATAAGCAAAAGAATGAAACTGGACCACTTCCTTTCACCACACAAAAAAATAAATTCAAAATGGAATAGATTAAAGACCTAATTATGCAACCCAAACCATAAAAATCCTTGAAGAGAGCACAGACAGTAATGTTTCTGATATTAGTCATAGCCATATTTTTTCTAGACAAGCTTCCTAAGGTAAGGGAAATAAAACCAAAAATAAACTATTGGGACAACAAAATAAAAAGCTTCTGCACAGCCAAAAAGCAATCAACAAAACTGACAGGCAACCTACAGAATAAGAGAAGATATTTGCAAGTGGATTATCTGATAAAGGGTTAGTATACAAAATATAAAACGAACAGACACACCTCAATACCTAAAATACAAATAATCCATTATGAACAGACATTTCTCTAAAGATGAAATACAGATGGACAAGAGACACATGAAAAGATGCTCAACATCACTCAACATCAGGGAAATGTAAATCAAAATTACAATGAGATATCATTTCATACCAGTTAGAATGGCTAAAATCAAAAACACAAAAACAACAAGTATAGGCAAAGATGTGGAGAAAAACCCTCATACCATGCTGGTGGGAATGCAGATTGGTATAGCTATTGTGGAAAACTGCATGTTCCTCAAAAAGTTAAAAATAGGACTACCCTATGATCTAGTACTTGGACTACTGGGTATTTACCCCCTCCCCCCAAAAAATGAAAACACTACTTTGAAGGGATACATGCACCTCTGTGTTTATTACAGCATTATTTACAATAGTCAAGAAATGGAAGCAGCCCAAATGTCTACCCATAGATGAATGGATAAATAAGAGGTGATAGATATATACAATGGAATATTATCTAGGCATAAAAAATGAAATCTTGCCATTTGTATCAACATGGATAGCTGAGCAAAAAAAGTCAGAGAAGACTAATACCATCTGATCTCACTCATATGTGGAATTTAAGAAACAAAACAAATGAGCAAAGAAAAAAAAGCACAAGAGAGAGAGAAAGAGAAAGAAAAAGGAGAGAGAAACCAAGAAACAGACTCTTAACTATAAAGAACAAACAGATAGTTACCAGAGGGTGGGTGGGGGGATGGGTGAAATAAGTGATGAGTATTAAAGAGTACACTTATCAACTTATCATAATGAAGAAATAAAAAAGAACATGTCACCTTGTAGGAAAACAACCCTAAGCCCCATCTGATTTCCTTATATTCAAAGATTATTAGAACTCTGATTATAGTTCTTTTCAATAAGTTTAGGTGCTATAATTATGTAGGGGCTACCAAAGTGCTAGATTAACTAAGGTTCCTTTAAATCAACTTATTCTTCTACCTATTGCCTTCTTGTCTTTTACCAAGCTCTGCATGCATGCAAGTGACCTTGACAAATAAAAATTGTCAGGTCCTAGTTTTGATTTTGCATTACATTCTACTATTGCTATTTAGATAGTGAATAAATGCTATTCTATAAGATGATATTCTAATGTTATTTCGACATTCAAATTTCATGTTGACTAGTTGTACATATTCATTATTTTTTGTCATTCCTCACATTAGATGTGCTTATCCCATGACTGTCCTCTGTTGGTCTTCAATCTAATCATTCAACCCGCTCAAATTATTGAGTTAATCATTTGGTCAAAAAATATTAAATGTACCAGGTGCCACTTTGAAAACTATAAAGATGAAGAGCAGTTCTAGGCCATATGGCAGACTGAAATGACAAAACTAATCCCACTCTTATTTCAAGCATAACAGACCTCTCTACAGTAACTCCATGTGTTGAAATGGGAAAAATATCTTCTCATATTGAAGGGAAATAGCTATAGACTTAGAATTCTATACCAATTAAACTGTCATTCAAACTGGAGGAAGACTAAAAACATTTTCAGACTAACACAAACATTTTTCCACTTAGAGATCCTTGCTAAAGGAGTTAATAAAAAATTTTCACAGAGGGAAACAAATAAGATAAAAGAAGTGAGATATGAGAATCAATCATGGATAGTAATATGCCAAAAATTAAAATTAAAAATTAAATTGGCAAATATGTGGAATTTAATACTGACTGTAAAAATGGATAGCTATTATCTTGGGTTTAAAACTAAGGTCCCACTAATAAAATGACATGGCGTAAGGTGATCAAATTTGTATTCCAAGGTCCTTATTAAATATAGTAAGATAAGAGCAATTTGATAAATAAATGTATATAAAAAGTTATAGAGATAATCATTTGTAGAAGAGAAACAGAATGAGTGATTTCTCAGCCAGTATAAGAAATAAGATGAAAAGGGAACCTATTCAAGAGAACACAACACTGGAAATACTAAATGTTTATTTTATAACAAGTAAATGTTAAAATAAATAAGTATGGATAGCAAGGAATATAAATAGTAACTATTGTTATTATGTGTCTAACTTTATATATTAAATGTACAAAGATGGACTTGTAGGAGACCTTCTGAAGATACCAGGGGAGTGAACTCAGGGAGGTAAAAAAGTTATTTAAATTTTGTAACAATATTTTATTTATTTAAATAACATTTGAAAAAATGAAATGTCAACATTACTTTGAGGTAATTGATACTCGTAATTGATACTCTGTAATCTACTAAGTATTTTCTGTATTTTCTTAATTTAAAAAATTAATGCAAAAAACAAACACATATAATTGGTTTTACACTTACTGGTACTTTGTTTTTGACCAAAAAAGTTGTTAAGTTTATATATGATAAAACGGTCACACTGCTGAATCTAAATTTCAACCCCACACGAGTTTGTTTTAAATAATTTTAGTTTGAATTAAAATAATTTTAGTTTGCATATAACATTATTTTCTGATAAATAAATTCCCCAGGATCTGGCAGAAATCAGAACTAACAATGGTTACATTCTAACCTCAAAATCCTAGAAGTAGGGGGAGAGTCAAGATGGCAGAGGAGTAGTAGACTGAGATGACATCAGGTTGCAGGAGTTCAGTTAGATAGAGTTATCAAACCATTCCAAACACCTACAAACCCAACAGGATATTGAAGAGAAGAAGAGCAGCAGTTCTAGAAACAGAAAATCCACCATTTTCTGAAAGGTAGGGCAAGCGGAGAAGTGAATGCAAAGCGACGGGAAGATAGACCATGGAGGGAGGGGCTGGCTCCTGGCAAGTGGTGGAGCAATAGAGCACGAAATCTGAAATTTTAGAAGTCTGTCTTCTTCAATTTCTTTCACGAGTGTTCTGTAGTTCCTCAAATACAGATCCTTTACTTCTTTGGTTAGGTTTATTCCCAGGTATCTTATGGTTCTTGGTGCTATAGTAAATGGAATCAATTCTCTCATTTCCCTTTCTGTATTTTCATTATTAGTATATAAGAAAGCCACTGATTTCTGCACATTGACTTTGTATCCTGCCATGTTGCTGAATTGCTGTATGAGTTCTAGTAGTTTGGGGGTGGAGTTTTTTGGGTTTTCCATATAAAGAATCATGTCATCTGCGAAGAGAGAGAGTTTGACTTCTTCATTGCCAATTTGGATACCTTTTATTTCTCTTTGTGGTCTGATTGCTGTTGCTAGGACTTCTAATACTGTGTTGAACAAGAGTGGTGAGAGTGGGCATCTTTGTCGTGTTCCTGATCTCAACAGCAAGGCTGCGAGCTTTTTCCCATTGAGGATGATATTTGCTGTGGGTCTTTCATAGATAGATTTTATGAAGTTCAGGAATGTTCCCTCTATCCCTATACTTTGAAGCATTTTAATCAGGAACGGATGCTGGATTTTGTCAAATGCTTTTTCTGCATCAATTGAGAGAACCATGTGGTTCTTCTCTCTTCTCTTATTAATTTGTTCTATCACATTGATTGATTTGCAAATGTTGAACCATCTTGTAGCCCAGGAATGAATCCCACCTGGTCATGGTGGATAATCTTTTTAATGTGCTGTTGGGTCCTGTTTGCTAGGATCTTGTTGAGAATCTTAGCATCCATATTCATCAGTGTTATTGGTCTGAAATTCTCCTTTTTGGTAGGGTCTTTGCCTGGTTTGGGGATCAGGGTAATGCTGGCTGTTCCACGGAGAGACATCAGACCAGAGGCTAAGCATGGGTGAAGCCTGGTCTCAGGTACTGCAGGATCACAGAAGGATCAGGAGTGTCATGGTGTAGCAGAGCTCGCAAGTATCAGATCAAGGAAGCTGACTATAGAGACAGAGCCAAGTAGTGAGCTCTGGGCTTGGAGTTACCTTAAACTGTGATCTGCAGCACAGGAGGACCACTGATCTTTGAGCAGGTACACAAATGACAGATCTGGGGAGACCCACCTCCCTTTGCCAGAAGACCAGTGTGGCAGGAATCTCTTGCATTTGGACCCCCCAAATGGGGCTGTGTGCCGGAGACAGAAATGTTCAGTCACAGGCCAGGTGAGCTTGGAGTGCGGCCAGAGACCAGGGAGATGGGAGTGACTGAACGCGTTTCTCTGAGGGTGCACAGAGGAGTGGGACCCTGAGCTCTCAGCATCTCTGGGCCAGAGACTGCAAGGTGGCCATTTTCATTCAGTCCTCCAGAGCTCTATGGAAAGTGTTCAGGGAACAAAAGCTCCTGAGACCCATAACCAGGAAGGAGATTGAAGCTATCTCCCAACAAACAAGAGCCCAGGGCCAGATAGCTTCCCAGGGGACTTCCTCCAAACATTTAAAGAATTAATGCCTATTCTCCTAAAACTTCAAAAAAATATAAAGAGAAGGAAACCTTCCAAACTCATTTTATGAGGTCAGCATTACCTTGATCCCAAAACCAGATGAAGACTCCATCATAAAAGAGAATGACAAACCAAAATCCTTGATGAACACAGATGAAAATTCTCACCAAAATATTATCTAGTAGTATCCAACCATATATTAAAAGATTATTCACCATGACTAAGTAGGGATTTATACCTGGGCTGCAAGGTTGGTTCGATATCTGCAAATCAATCAATGTGATACATTACATTAATAAAAGAAAGAACAGGAAACATATGATACCCTCAATAGATGCTAAAAAAGCATTTGACAAAGTAGAGCATCCTTTCTTGATCAAAACTCTTCAAAGTGTAGGGATAGAAGGTACATACCTCAATATCATCAAAGCCACCTATAAAAAACCCACAGCGACTATCATTCTTAATGGGGAAAATCTGAGAGCTTTTCTAATAAGGTCAGGAACATGGTAGGGCTGTCCACTATCACCCCTGTGATACTAGAAGACCCAGCCTCAGCAATCAGACAACAAAAAGAAATTAAAGGCATCCTAACTGGCAAAGAAGTCAAACTCTCAGTCTTTGCACATGATAGGATACTTTATGTGGAAAACCCAAAAGACTGCACTCCAATCCTGCTAAAACTTACACTGGAATTCAGAAAAGTGTGAGGACATAAAATCAATACACAACAATCAGTTGCCTTTCTATACACCAACAGCAAGTAGTCAATCCCATTTACAATTGCACCCAAAACCATAAGATACCTAGGAATAAACCTAACCAAAGAGGCAAAGAATCTGTACTCTGAAAACTATAAAGTACTCATGAAAGAATTGAGAAGACACAAAAAAATGGAAAAATGTTCCATGCTCATAGATTGGAAGAAAAAAATATTGTGAAAATGTCAATGCTATCTAAAGCAATCTACATGTTTAATGCAATGCCTATCAAAATACTATCCATTTTTTTCAAAGAATGGAAAAAATAATCCTAAAATTTTATATGGAACCAGAAAAGACCTCGAATAGCCAGAGGAATGTTGAAAAAGAAATCCATAGCTGGTGGCATCACAATTACAGACTTCAGCTCTATTACAAAGCTGTCATCATCAAGAGAGTATGGTAATGGCACAAAAACAGACACATCGATCAATGGAACAGAATAGAGAGCCCAGAAATAGACCCTCAACTCTATTGGTCAACTAATCTTCAACAAAGCAGGAAAGAATGTCCCATGGAAAAAAGACAGTCTCTTCAACAAATGGTGTTGCGAAAATTGGACAGCCACATGCAGAAAAATGAAACTGGATCATTTTCTTACACCACACACAAAAATAGACTCAAAATGGAAGACAGACCTCAATGTGAGACAGGAATCCATCAAAATCCTTGAGGAGAACACAGGCAGCAACTTTTCCGACATCAGCCGCAGCAACCTCTTCCTAGAAACACTGCCAAAGGTAAGGGAAGCAAGGGCAAAAATGAACTATTGGGACATCATCAAGATCAAAAGCTTTTGCAAAGCAAAGGAAACAGTCAACCAAACCAAAAGACAACTGAGAGAATGGGAGAATATATTTGCAAACAACATATCAGATAATGGGCTAGTATCCAATATCTATAAAGAACTTAGCAAACTCAACACCCAAAGAACAAATAATCCAATGAAGACATGGGCAGAGGGCATGAACAGACATTTCTGCAAAGACATCTAGATGGCCAACAGACACATGAAAAAGTGCTCCACATCACTCAGCATCAGGGAAATACAAATTAAAACCACAATGAGATACCACCACACACCAGTTAAAATGACTAAAATTAACAAGTCAGGAAATGACAGATGCTGGTGAGGATGCAGAGAAAGGGGAACCCTGCTACACTGCTGGTAGGAATGCAAGCTGGTGCAACCACTCCGGAAAACAGAATGGGGATTCCTCAAAAAGTTTAAAATAGAACTACCCTACAACCCAGCAATCACACTACTGGGTATTTACCCTAAAGATACAAATTTAGTGATCCAAAAGGGCACATGCATCCAAATGTTTAAAGCAGCAATGTCCACAATAGCCAAACTATGGAAAGAACCTAGATGTCCATCAACAGATGAATGGATAAAGAAGAGATGTATATGTACAATGGAATACTACATAGCCATCAAAAGAAATGAAATCTTGCCATTTGCCATGACATAGATGGATTTGGAGGGTATTACACTGAGCGAAATAAGTCAATCAAAGAAAGACAATTATAATATGATCTCCCTGATGTGAGGAATTTGAGAGGCAAAGTGGGGTGTTTGGGGGATAGGGAAGGAAAAAATGAAACAAGATGGGATTGGGAGGGAGACAAATCATAAGAGATTCTTAATCTCACAAATCAAACTGAGGGTTGTAGCAGGGAGGTGTTTAGGGAGAGGGTGATTTGGTTATGGACACTGGAGAGGGTATGTGCTATGGTGAGTCTTGTGAAGTGTGTAATTCTGAAGTTTCATAGACCTGCACCCCTGGTGCAAATAATATATGTTAATAAAATTTTTTTTTAAATAATAAAGACTTCTAAATTTAAAAAAAAAAGAATCCTAGAAGTATAACATAGATCTATAGTGCTGAGAGAAAAGTTCACTTGCATAATCAAGTATGAATGTTCTTATGTGTCCTTAGGAAAAGATAACCTTGAGGATTTCACCTCATTTTGCTAATTATTCTTTAGCATACTAGGTATCATTGTGCTGAGAGTTTTAGTCACATGGGAATTTTTATTTTAGGATGATATACTTCCAATACTGTGAATCTTGACTATTAAAGATATACCAGTAAATCAGTGATATAACCAGTTTTCTTTCAAAAAATTGAGAATAAAATAAAATTTGATAAAAGGAAGTAATTCCTAGTAAGATTACAAGAAAACAGGCATAAAGCCAGTTTCATGTCCAAACTCTAGCTATAAAATGTTTTCTTCTCACATTTCTAGATAATGTCCTTTAATAATATTAAAAGAGGAGAGGTAGGTCATGTTTTAATCAAAGACAGGAGCTCTAGGATATTTACAAGTTAAAAGAATATATTGTATACCTAAAACTAATGTAATCTGTGTCATCTATACTCAAATTAAAAAATAATATTACATAAATTATTGATATGGAAATACTTCCAATTATTTTATTTTATGCATTTTTGGCAATAGGATTTAAACAGATTCAGAGTAAAAACAACAATCTAACAATCTATATTTCATAATTATCTTGATTTCCAATATTACCATAGGTAAAAATAACTGGACTATAAGAGCATTTATTTGTTGTGTTTAATTATTTAATCATTATTTATATATGCCAGAATAAATTTTAAAAAATCATTTGAGTTTACTTACAATAACCTCATATATACAATATACAAATAAAAATTATACAATGGGGGTGCCTGGGTCGCTCAGTGGGTTAAAGCCTCTGCCTTCGGCTCAGGTCATTATCCCAGGGTCCTGGGATCGAGCCCTGCATCGGGCTCTCTGCTCTGCTCTCTCTGCCTGCCTCTCTGTCTACTTGTGATCTCTGTCTGTCAAATAAATAAATAAAATCTTTAAAAAAAAAAATATATATATATATAATGTAAGCATCTAGGAAATGTTAAGGTAGAATAGGGCCCCAAACTGAGGTAGGGGGAGGAGGGTTCACACAGATTTAGAATGTAAGGACTGATGGTTTTTCTGTGTTTGGGTCCCAAATTTGTTTTGAACTTCCTGGCTCCAATATAAAATACAAAAAAGACATGGTCAGTTTTATTGTTTGTATAGCAGTGAAGAAAAAAGCAACTATATATGCATATGTATACACACACACACACACACGTTTATAGATATATATACACACATGTGTACAATGTGTGTATATATGTAAATATTTATCTTTTTATTCATGGCTACACAATGGGTATATATGCACACATATACATATGTGCATATATGTACACATATATATACCTGTAGACATAAATATACACACATGCACACCCTGAGTTCTAAATTCTAAAATAGATTTTTTAAATAAGAGTTTCCATTTAGAGGCACTGAATGATGTAGTGGAAAATGTTCTCTATTTTTGTTTTTAAAGTTATTTCATTTAACATCAATTAAAAATATGAACATTCATTCATTTATCTGAGCAGCTATCATGTGTTCATTGATTGCCTGCTTGTTTGAGGCAACACACTAAGTACTTGGTGCAAAAGTGAGGAGCTTAGACATCTTTGATATATTTATAAATTTAGACTATTTGGGAATCAAATTATATACTCACACGATAAATACAATTAAAATAAAAGCTTATGTAGTAGTATGGGGATATACATATATATTCACATAGATCTGCATCTATATACCAATATATATCTATCTTTGTATCTGTCTCTCTTTTATGTCTCCCTCTCTCTCCCTATATATAGATAAACATTTATAAGCATGTTGCCTCAGACCTGCACTAGTGTGTCTATAAAGATATAGATATATAGATACACATATGTACATATATAGAGGATATCAAATTCATATTACATTTTTCAAGAGAAGGACTCCACAATCAATTATAGTTTAAATTAGCAAAAGATATTCAGATATATTCTAAATCTGTTCATCATGGATTATGAGCTCAAAATAAAAACTGATGTTGGAATCAATGCTAAAATGGAAACCAATCATAAATGGTGCATTAGTTCAGTGTAATCCAGTTTATATTTTAACTTTTATGCCTCACTTACCCTTGATCAGATGTGTTACTCTCCATAACATAATGTATACTCCAAGTGCAAAGATTCTATCTCCTAGTATTTACAGATATTATAAATAATAGATATCTAAACACATGTGTTAGTAAGCTGAAGTCAATGATTACTAGACAAGTTGAAAAAAGCAAAGATAACCCTTAACAATCCACTACAGGAAACATAGAAAAAAATTCCAAATCACAGCCATTTCATTTAAGCATAAGACAATGATAAACAGATCACTTTTAAGTCAGTTAACATTCACTGTAAAGATAAGTATTCAATATATAATCAGACTTGGAAAGGAACACAAAGTAGAAGAATATGAAGGAGAAAAAATGCTAAGTTCAAAAAATAATTTAGAAGGCATGAATTATTTCTTCTAGATGAACTCTCCTAATCTTCCATTTCTCTGACAACTACTACTCAGAATTGTTCTAGATTCTACAATTTTAAAGCAGATATAGTTGGGGTGCCTGGGTGGCTCAGTCATTGGACGTCTGCCTTTGTTTGGCTCAGGTCATGATCCCAGGGTTCTGGAATTGAGCCCCGCATTAGGCTCCCTTCTCAGAGAGAAGCCTGCTTCTCTCTCTTCCATTCCTTCTACTGTGTTCCCTCTTTCTGTCTCTGTGTCCAATAAATAAATAAAATCTTTTAAAAATAAAAAATAAAGCAGATATGGTTGTCATTTCTTGATTCTGTCATATCCACATAAATCATGCATAAGATATATCAGTAGAGGTATGATTTCTGTCATTTATATAATTCTCTTTATAAATTCTCCCTTTTTCCCCCCCTTAGAATTGCTGTTTACAACCCGTGTTCTTTCTGTGTTAGTTTCTCTTTTTCTTTCTTTTCCTTTTTTTCACATTTGTGAGAAAGAAAATGCTGGTTTTCTCTTGTTTGCAACTTGATATTTTCGTTGTTGCTATCAGTGTTGCATCTCCAGACTAAGACAACCAAGATAGTCACTTATTCTGAAAACCAATCACATTAATATTCTTTATCTCATTGCTCAGTGCCTCCTAAGGACAAACATGCCATAAAATAGTACCCATAAATCAAATTTAAGTGAACTACAGAGGTAATGGGGATTGTAAAAATGTCATGCTTTGGCAGTGGTTGAGTGGAGAATGACCCATTATCATATTAAAGTGATAAAAACTATGTGATAAAACATGTAAAGATTGTAACATTTCTGCTTCTCGGTAGCCTAGGAGATTTAGATCAAAGTTATAGCATCAGATTGAGTTCTAGTAATTTAAAAATAAATTGAATTTTCAAAAAATCAAGGAATTTAAAAGTATTTATTTTCCTTGTATGAGATTTAGATTTATTAAAGTTAAATAACTTATAGTAGATTAATGTGTAATATATTTGGGAGGGCGTTAGTGATAAAAAGTTTTCATAATCTATAAATTGGTGTGTAAGGTGACATAAACAGGAGGAAACATTTGCAAGTGTTGTTAAAAAAGTTACTTTCAGACCACATAGTGGCATACAGAATAAACTACTTTCACCTTAAAAAAACAAGATCATATGGCTGTCCATGCAACATACTGACATATGGCTTAGTCATCATATAATGTTAACTTGTGGTTTAACTGGAGGCCGATAAAGAAATGAGTCCTGTTAATTACAACCAGGTAGAAAATTTTCTCAGAACCTGGAAAAAAATCACAAATGTTACTGTGCACCAGAAGTGAATACTAAAAAATTTCTCCTGTCAATATAAAAGCTTCATAGGACTTCCCAAAACAAACAAACAAAAAGCAAAAACAAAACAAGTTTTCTAGCCACAAGGAATTTCCTCCAATAATGGGATACTGCACCATTCATTATTTTCCAATTAGTTGGATCCTTTGGTCAACCAAATTACAACAATTACATTGCTGACCTCACAAGCTTTAAGTAAAGAACAATTTTGCTGAGAGCATCTAATTGCATGGCATACATACACCCCATTATGAAATCAACATGAAATTACAGTATATGTACATAGAAACAGGGAAAATAGTAGCTTTCTTTCCCAAATATCTAATTAGTTACAAATTATAGCTTACTGGTAAATAGACAAAATAAGGAATGTACTTCCTCAATAAATACAGATTTGATATTATGCTCTAACTAAATGTGAACACACTATTTGAACAAAAATGGCTCGACCTTATCCAAATATTATCTTTCAGATGAAGAAGTGAACTAAATGATGCCTTAACAACACACATACATTTGGAAATGCAGAGAAATTCTTGTTTACTTTTTATACAGAAGTATATATGAATAAAATATATCCTATGTAGCAATTACTGAAGTTGTAATGTATTACTTTTTTTTTTTTTTTTTTTTGGCTGAACACTTCAGAAATGATTTGGTTTTCAAATCATTCAGGCCTGGTCTAAAAAGCAGCATTGAATGAAAGAGAAGTTATTTATTTTTGAATCAAATTTACTCAAAATGAGCAAATACTAGAAGATATATGACTTTTAATGAGCAGAACCAAGATTCCTTTTCTTACTAATTTAAACTTCCCCCGTATTGAAATGCAATTCTCTATGGTTTTCATGCATTTATGCACATCCTGTGAGCAGAGACACTGACAACTTTTCTTTCACATTATCATTTCAAGAATGATTGAAGAGTAAAAACCTGAATGATAGAAATAGTGTCACTTTCCAGACCAAAGGGAAGATTTCTTTTCTGTTCATATCTCCCTGCGGGGAAAAGATCAGGCAGCTTTACTGAAGCTTATTATCAAAGGTTCATAAGCTGTGTTGAGTTCTTCAGCTGTGACACAAATCTACTGTGTGCACAGGACCCACATGAGCTTGTCCAAGTCTTCCCTACGGGACTTAGGAGACATCAAGAACCACCATGAACATGAAGTGCATGGGACTTGCTGTGCAATGAGTAATAAAATCTTTGTCTCTGGCCCAGGAGACTCATGTCTCTTACCAGAATCCATAAAACAGTGTCAAGCTAACATGTTAGCTTTTAAGTAAGGTAAAGATCTCAGACTCTTCGCAGTTCCTGAAAGTACTCAAATACAAATCCCCAAATATTCTGTGGTTCTCAGGTGATGGCATATTAGACAACGGAGATAAAAACCACATATTATGACAACAAATTTGTAAAAAAAAAAAAAAAAAAGCATATAAGCGGTAACGATGTATATAAAGTCTACTACAGTTTGTAACCTGAAGCTCTGAAATTTAATTAAAAAATGGGTTGGCATGTCATAGTAAAAATAAAACCTGTTCCAGCTGAATGTCAAACTGATTGAGATCTGCAATAATAACCGGAAGTACTACACTAAAACCAGAATTCAATAGCTCTGGGGTACTAATAGAGCAAGTCATCTGAAGAATTGGCCTATTTTGGAAGGCACATAAAAAGAAATCAACAAACGAATAAAAACAATGCTTCTGTTCAGGCTTTTTTTTTTTTTTTTTTGGTAGAAAATTATAAACTCCATTTGCTAATGTGGAAACTGTTATTAATTCATTGATAGACATATTCCCAGTGCATTTATGCTAAGAAATATTGATAGTTTATACTTCTCTTAAATACTCCTAACCTATACATGTAATGATTACATGTTGCATATAATTGTGTCTCTGTGGTTCTAGCATTTTCCATCTCTGACAGTTTGTTAAAGATATATGACCTCCGATTATCAACTAAATTGTGCCCCCTCCCAAACTGTGCTCACTTTTCACCTCCGCTACCTCAAAATGTGACTGTATTTGAAGATAAGTTATCTTAAAAAGTAAAATGAGGTCCTTAGGGTGGGCCCTAATCCAATGTGACTGAAGTCCTTGTAAGAGGAAGAGATGAGGACGAAGACATGCCCAGGGAGGAAGACAAAGCAAAGATAAAAAAGACACTTGTAAGCTAAAGAGAGAGCACCATACTCAGAAGAAACCAATCCTGCCAACACTTTCTTCTCAGACTACCTAGCCTCTAGAGCTATGAAAAAAATAAATTTCTTTTTGTTAAGCTGCTGGTCTGTGGTACTTTGTTATGGCGACCTTAGCAAATGAATACACCTCCCTTATACCTAATTTTGTTGACATGTGTAAATAAAGAAATATCACTATATGCGTTTTAGTATTTCTGGAATATTTAAAGGACGTAATATATTCCAACCATAATAGAAAATGAATATTATCATTTATATCCCTAATAGAAAATGAATGCTCAGTGAAATCTCAGAACCCTCTTTCCTCCTCTAAGAACTTGAAAAGCCTTCTATGCCCAAGGAGAAAAATCCCAAAGATGAGTGATGTGTGTCCTGCTGCCTTCATCTGTTAAAGATATAATAAAGAAAAACACAAATACATATCTGGAATGAGAAAAGATATGGTATCTAACCTCATGATTTAAACTCTAAAGGATGTGAAAGATGTGTTAGATATCACATCTGAGGGCAAAAATGGGTGCTAATGGGTATTCTGAAATTTCAAGCATGGGAATATTTAGAACTATAATACAAAGTCAAAATTATAAGAGAATTTTTTAAGTGCAGACTAATGAATTTGAACAGTTCAAGTATAAAATACCCAAATGTCTAAAGGAATAATTATTATACCACCAAGGTATTTTCCCAGAATAAAAAGGTGCTGACAACTTATAATAATAGGAAATTCAATATTTGTTGGAAGGGGGATAGTTAAAGTTTAAGGTCAGGTTATCAGAGGAAGGACTTTAGAAAACAAAATTCTTGTAGATTAAAAATGCAGTTGGGAGATGTGAGGACACAGCAGCAGTCACACAAAGAGAAAGGTTTAATGAAACATGACACAGTCTAAGAGAATACAGAATTAGACTCTAAATAGAGAAGAGACTCCTTATGCTGCTGAAGTAGAACTGCAGTTCTCAGAGAATAGGTAGAGTATTAGAGAAGCATCTCAAGATTATGGTTTGTGTCATTGTAACGGAAAAATGTTTTACCACTGTTTACTTGGTTTGCTTTTCCATCCGACACTCTACTCATAAGGGAGAAAGACATTGAAGCCACGAGGGAGTATGTTTTGCTGAGCACTTGGTTGGGTTTATAGAGGTAAATTTGGAAACAATACATTTCTCAATGACACACCTGGTAACACTTCATATCAGGGCTTCAGAATGGAAAAGATGGTTACATGAAAGAAGGGAGATAGTTTTTCAAAGGCCTGAAAGTGAAATATATCCCTATGTATTTAAACGTAATTTTTAAAAAGACCATGAGGAGCAGATGCAAGTGAAATCTGAAGAAGGAACAACCAGTTATGCTATCAGAGCCTTTACTTAATCCCCTAAATTACAAAGAAATTAAACTAAAACTCATGCAGTGGTTTGCACAGAGACATCTCTGTGTACAATGTCATACATTCTGGGGAAAAAAAAGAAAATCTCAATAAAAGGACACAGGCACTAGCTCCATAGAAAAATAAATACCAGATATCTCAAAATTTTGCAGAGAGGATCACGCAGTTATAGGCTGTAGAACTTGATCATATTTATGCCTCTCATAAAGGGATTCTCCAAGGTGGACACCAAGGGACTTCCCAATAGCTAAAGTACAGTAGAAAGAGTGGGGCAGATGGCAACAAGGTGCGATAGCTCAGGCGGTGTGGTGTTATAGGGACAGCTGTCTATGCTTTAAGAACTATTATTTGAAAATGTGTTTAAATTTCCAATTGATTTTTGTTATTTATGGTAGGGGTAAGATGTGAGAAGGCTAACTATGTTGTGCGTATTGAAAGAGATTGCTAGAATGCTAGTTACTTTGGGGGAAAAAAAGGTGCTGCTTAGCTAATATTCTTTTTAAGGACCATGTAGGAGACTTCATTGTTCCAAATGCAAGGAACAGATTAGGTCATAATTCTATACAAAACCTGTTCTTTACCCACATTATAATTTGCATGCATTTGAATTTTCAACAAAAGCGTTTCTTTCCAAAAAGCCCAAAAAGCATAGTGATAAGTAAAAATAGAACTGATTTATTGGCAAGAACTACTAAGTAAAGGACTCATAATTTTAAATGTATTTATACAGTTGCAAAGATAATTTACACATTCTCTGATTATAGATAAAAGAAACCAGCAGAAGAAAAAGAAAAGTAATGTACTTCTATAAGATCCTCTTATCCCTGGTATAATTAGGACAATATTAGCCATGCTTTTCTGTGGTGATCAATACTGACATATCTACAATTTTGTAAAATTTAGTGAAATTACTTTTTGGACCACTGATAATTCATATTATTATGTAACCCTCCTGCATATGTTTGAATATTCTGCAGATATTACATTAATCCAGTCTTATGCATGTACATAAACTAATATTTACACATACACAAATACAAAGCACAAGCCTATTTCTTAATGTGCAACCAGCAACAAGACTATGTTTTCCTTTTGACTCTCAGATTTAGGATAAAGCTGCTTATTTACTACATTTTCGTATTTTTTTTTCTGTGCTGTGTTTTTTAATAGCCATTATAAATACTAAGCAGTTTTGCCTGGTCATTGCTCAGTTAAGATTTGTTCAGAAAATGCATTTTTACACATAAGGCATTATAGTCTTCCTAAATTATGTCTGGAAATGAATTTTGGCTCATGGAATAGATGGGATAGAGAGATAATTAACAAATGAAATTGAGGTCCTTCAAAATAGAAAATTATTTCTTTTAAAACTTTCAAATATTGAATTAATCAAAAACTAAAAATGTTGATTTCTTTCTTTGTCAATATATCCCTTCAGTATACACAAGATATAAAGAAATGTTAAAAGCTGTGATTAATCAACTCAACAAATACTTATTTATGTTACAATTATGTTATAATTTCAATGCTATGTAAAATACAGAGTAAAATTTTTCATGTTGGTTATGTTTATATTGCAGGTGGTGGTAAAATGTAAAAGGTTAATTACAGTAGCACAGAAAAAGTGCTAACGGAAACAACTTTTATGGGGCTAATTGCTGTATCAGAAAATATTTATTGGGGCTAGAATCAAAAATGTGGAATGATGTCTACAACCATAAATGCACTCTTTATTTTTTTTTTTAATATTAAATGCACTCTTTAAATGAATTACTTTGAAATACTTTCCAGAAATACTCTTTTCCTCAAACTTTTACCATCTTAGAGTCATTAGTGCATGTCAAGTCTGGTATAATGTAAATAGTATAATTATAAAAGCAAGACTCTAAACTTTATGCCTAGTCCTGCCAGTAGCTCTTATGTTGCTCTCATGAATAAGTTTTCTTCATTTTTTAAAAAATGAGGTCACTGAAATTGATCAATGTCTGTGGAGCTTTAGGATTTCCCAGAGATGCCTCAGTCCCCAGAGAGCAACTCATTGCAACCCTAACTTTAATAAGATCAAATCTGCTTTGACCTATTTTTATAATAGTTAGAAAATATTTCACATGGAAAACCAGTTTCATGGTTTCAATTAATTTAAAAAGAAGTAAGTGATATTTAGGTCCTTGCTGATCCAAGCACAATGAAAATCTAGCAAATTAGAAAATGAATTTTGATGACGATCACGTCAATAAACGTTAAAGTAAATTTAATTTTTGCTTAAAACTTAACCAAAATAAGAAAAATAACATCTTTAATCAAATCAAGATAATTTGATATAATTTCATTGTAATATATATTTATTTGGATATCCAAATTAGGGAAGCTCAATGAACAAATAGGTGATTAGTTGATTGTATATATATATTTTTTAAGATTTTTTTTTATTTTTCATTTCTTTTGAGAGAGAAAGAGAGCGCAAGTGGAGGGGCAGAGGCAGAGGGAGAAGCAGACCCCCTCTGAGCATGGAGCCTGATGCAGGGCTCTACTCCAGGACCCTGGGATCATGACCAGAGCTGAAGGCAGATGCTTAACCAACTGAGCCACCCAGACACCCTATATATACATTTTGCTTTTGTTGTTGCTGTTATTGTTAGATCAGACTAAGTTTCCCTCTGCCTTTGTTATAAGAATATGGCTATTTTTTTAAAGCCTTACTGAAAAATATAACATAGATCAAATGTAACCAACATTCAGAAACTTAAAGAATTAGCCACTTATATTTTATGTTGGAGGGAATGTCCTGTTATATCTGCCCCTAAGCCCTGGCTCCCTAAAATTTTTGCTGAAAGTGGAAAGTCTTTGACATTACAGGGTTTATCACCAACCGTCTCCCATTCTGGGGTCTTATCATGGCATCTAGTATACTAAAGCAAGATGTTATTTCTGTATTAGGTTAATGTGATGTCTTGATGTTTCTTGGAATATATAAGTGGTCTAAATTTTTTGTGACTATACTAGGACAGAGGGCAAGATATTTAGCTTAGCCCTGGTTCAAAATTATGAATGCACACTGTTGTCCATCCAACACAATGGCAACTGTTTCTCTTCTCTAACAGGAATAGAGAATAATACATCTGTCATATCAATGGCCAAATATCATATACCTGAAATCTTTTTAATCTGAACAATACTGTATTGTGCAAGGTAGCTGTGATTTGAATTGAGAGTTGGTTGAGTAGTCATCCTCCTGAATTCTGGTTTCTACAGAAGCCAGACTGCGTAGTTAAATATAACCGTGATAAGGACAACCATCCTCACATCATTGAGATCTTTAAAGGTGGTCCTTATGCCCACTATTGATATTTCCTTCCACTCTGGTATGCATCTTATTTTTGTTGACTATTTGACTACTGGGAGGAACAGATCCAGAGGCTTCCCTCTGGCCTTCCTCACTATGACAGCTCATCCCACAGGCCAAGGACTCAGTGTCAGAATGATATATCTGGGGCCTAAAGGAACTACAACTAAGTGGATCACTGAATCAGTGGACTTCATCTGGGACTTTGCTTATTACTTGACCCCTACATACTCCGACTCAAAGAGGGTTATCAATGTCAACTCAGACTCATTGTGCAACAGTCTTGAAATGTCCTCGTTTTTCCCTGTGCCCACAATAAATACAGCTAAGTAAATTGCTGTAAGTCTCTTTGGGGCAGGGCTGGAGTAATTATTATAAGATATACCCACTGTAGTATAGCAGGGCCATTCCTCTTGGGGGCTGGCCACCTTTTCAGTCATTAAACTCCACACCTGAATATTGACTCAAGCTAAGAAACTCAAAAATGGCTTGTGACTTATTATTAGGACAATTGTTCTAAACTTCTTGATCCTAAAGTGTGCCTTCTAAAGTAGATGTTAAGCAGCATCTTCATTTACTTCGTGTGTTTTGCCCCTGAGACAAAACATCATGTTTTATTAACCTCCTGAACTCTCTGCAGGGACAGCCCGATGGCAGTCCCTCCAACCTTGCCATTTGCTATGATAAATGTGGCATCATGGCTTCTGGCAGTTATGTGCTGCCTTTTGACATTTAACACTCTGGAGATCTGTCGGCCCCATTGCTATTAATGAACCAGACTCTGGGAATATCTTTCCTATCCTCAGCCCTACTGTAAAGAAAAGAACCAACACTGGACTTAGTAATGCTGTCATCCATTCTATCAGTACATTCTCAAACTGACTGAACTGAATTGAACTGTCTGAACAACGCTTGCAATTTTTTCCTGCAATATAAAACTTTCCTAAAATAAAAAACTTATTAAATGTTTGGAAATCTATAAGATAGTGTTAGAGGAGATTCACAGAAGTATTTATATTTAAAATGTATATATTTATTTAATCTGAAAGTATATTACATGAAATGGAAAAATTCTTGAAGGGCAACTATGTAATTTGGTTATTTCATCATAATTAACCATTTATAGTACTTTTGTAAGTAGGAAGACAGGAAATGTCTAGGTCAGAGAACTTGTGTAAAATGAAAAAGACAAGATCAAAATTCTCTCCTATTGAATTGCTCAGAATATTTTTTTCCTTTTTTTCCTCATTATGAACCTTATGAGAAAACAAAGTTTCTTAAGTTACTGTTGGAAATGTTGAAGTTTTAAAGACAGGTCAGAAAATTCTCAGTTAAATTGTCTCATCTTCAAATTAAATGTTGCTGAATTTCCAGTGTACTTCATTTAAGGACATTAGGGCTGGTTATAGTTTTGAAATTTCTTGGAATAATCGATCCTTTGCTGAATCACTTGTTAAGGTACAGGGAAATTAGCTTTCTTTATTACACATTATGTGCACAATTGGTGGTGTGTTTACAGTTCTGGATATATAACACTCTAAGGAGAATTCTGAATTCTAGTCCTGTGGGGAGAATGTTGATTGATACAGTGAAGATGTTAACAATGCTTATTCTTGGCAAAACTTTGAAAAATCAGTGTTGCCTAATCATATGATTTGTATGGATTTTCAATAGTTAGTGACTTTGTAAATTGGTGAAATAACATGAAAAATTACTATGTTTCAGTTGAATATCTTGTGAAATAATTTCGCTGATGAAAATAAGAGAATTTACTTTGGCAAATTTATTAAGCTTTAACTTTGCTCTCTAAGTCTTTTAATTTTAAAAATTAGGTGAAAAAACTTTAACATAAGTATGTTACATGTACACATTCAATCTTCTTTAATATATATATATATATATATATTCACATGTTAACTATTTAATTGAAAAGAGTTTTCACTAAGCACTTACTATAGACTATTCATTAAATACATCTGGGTATAAATAAATAAATAACATATCTTGTTAGCCCTGAATTATACTCAGTACAGTGGACAGAAGAATATAGAGAAGCACATCAGATCATTAATTTTCATACTTTTCTGAAAATTACACCTTGAGGGATGAAAGAAACTACTCTAAGAAATTCAGGAAAACTGTAAAGGAAGGGTAGAGTAAGTGTGATAAATAAAGAGTATAATAGGACGGTAGGCAGAAATAACATCTGATGCACCTGATTTGCCTGACCCAGAAGTTTGGATTTCCTATCAACAGGGAAAGTAAGACTGTTGAAAGATGTAAGCAACTGAAAAGCATTATAAAATTAAAGAAATTGACTCTTGAATAACAAATTATTAACTTAAACATTAGAGGCCCCAAAACATGCTGGCATTTATTGCAATAATTCAGGTGAGCAACATAACAATGTTATGTAGACAACATAGGCAATGTAAAAAGAAGACAATGTTGATGTAGATAAGATCAGAAATAAGAAAATGACTGAAGAGAAAAGAACATCTTGAGATATTTGGGCAGTAAACTGGACATGGTATCATTGTGGAAAGAAAACAGAAGTGCCTAAAACAACTACTTTGGACATCAGTGACCTTCAGAGATACCTGTTATGTCAACTGTGTCAACTGTGTTCAACCTTCCCTCCTAGTTTATGGATGTGCCCATATTTCTTAAAATCTTTTTTGTAGCAATACACATGCTGTTTCTCAATTTATAATTATATCATTTGCTTAAAGGCAGCTAATAAAAATTTTAAATAATTTCTATTTTTTTCTTACAGACAGCATAAATATTTTTTTAAATATTTGAATTTAATCATTTGAAATGAAAATTCCATGTATTAGGATACCATTTGTAATAGTTTGCTGAAAAAAATCTACACATACATATTTAATTTTTAAAATTAAGGTTATTGTATATGGTATGCTCCTAATAAATAGAAAAAATCAGTTGTTATAATTAGAGGAGATTATCAATAACAACTTACTTATGATGTGAAAAAGCAAAAGTGCCCATCATGTAAAACATCATTAAACAAGTTTTACTAACTTAATAATGGAATATATACATTTAGACAGGCAAGATGAGAAGTAAATTATAAGTTTATCTTTTCAGCATATATGGAAAATGCAAGAGTTTTAGCCCAATGTCATCACATATACTTATAAATTAGAATAGGCCTTTCACGTATTCCTGATTGGTCATACTTTTTTTGAAGATTTATTTATTTTAGACAGAGTACACAAGCACATGTGTGTGTGTGAGGGGTGGGGAAGGGGTGGAGAAAGAATCCCTGAGCAGGCTACACCCTGAGCCTGAACCCATGTAGGGCTCCAAATCATGGTCCATGAAATCATGACCTAAGCGGAAAGCAAGAGCCACACGCTCAACTGACTGTACAACCCAGGTGCCCCCTGAGTGACCATATTAATAAGCTAAAAAGTACCATTTTGATTTGGATTTGTTTGTTAGGGGAACCAGTGGTTTAGACTTGCTTATTGATAATTGTACACATAATGTAATCTAGTCTGAAAGCCTGATGTAGTAAAATGTTTCTGGATAAGGTTTCAGAAGCCAGCAATATGAACCGTGGTTTGCAATTAATGTCTGTGTGACCCAGGTAGTCACTTAATTTTTCTGAATTTTTTTTTTATTAAGGAAGTTTAGCATCCTTTAAGGCTTTTGGTAAGGGAGACTAGGAATAACAATCCATAATACTACTGGACATAGTTGAATACATGTATCAAATAACATAGTAATTTTTGCTTCATACAACAAAAATAATTTCTAAGTGATAGATATGTACAAGGCAATATTGAAGTTACTGATGATTCAGCAAGGAAATAAGACCAAGTCCCTGTTTATATGCTTCACACATTCTGATGGGGAGATTAACTGGACTTGTTTTAATGTATCTTTTTAAATTTCTCTGTACATTTTATTAGCTGCAGTCCAGTAAGCATGTGTGAAATTGCTCTAGATAATGAATATCCTTGGATTTGTAGTTCTTAACTCAAGCATATTTTAAGTGTTGATTAGAACACGAAATAGTCTCAGCTCTGTGAATAGTTCTGATATTATTCAGTTTATACCCCTCCCAGCCCTGTAGTCCTTTGTGAAGCTATATGAAGTTTCTCCTTATGCCTCACACACTTAGTAACATTCCCAGGAGGAATCTATGTAGACTTCTGGCTTTCTTTTTTCTATGTAGCTCTTTCTTATTTATATTATTTTCCCTAAAAATCCAGCTAGCTGTGCCTTTCCAAACTCCAAACTGTCTCTAAAATTCAATGAAATTACCATGCACTACTTGCCTCCTCCCTCCTGTGCTGAAGTCTGGAAAGTACCTCTAAGCAGAAGCTGGATGATCTCTGTCCTAGCTTTTCAGCTGCCCAATGTTGGAAACTAATTTCTCCAATAGTCTTACTGTTTAGAGTAGGAGGTTAAGTCTATTATCTGTTAATCCATCCTGGTCTGATAAAGTTCTCTACTTCTTTTTCAAAATTATCTATTTGATTATTTTTATAAAGTTAAATTCCCTTTTGAATTCATCTACATATTCGTCTAATTTTCCATTTTTCTATATTTTCATGAACATATCAAAGCTATTTATTGATTGATTTTACTATTTTTATTTATTCATTAGAGAGACAGAGAGAGCACATGTGAGGGAGAGGCAGAGGAAGAGGGAGAGGGAGAAGCTGGCTCCCCACTGAGCCAGGATCCTGACATAGGGCTCAATCCCAGGACCCTGGGATCACGACCTGAGCCCAAGGAAGATACTTAACCATCTGAGGCACCCAGGTGCTCCCAAAGTTATCTTAAAGTCTATCTTCTATATGCAACTTCTAAGTCATTTGTGGATCTGCTTCTTATTTTATTTATTTTTTTTATTTTTATTTTTTTTTTTAAGATTTATTTATTTTAGAGAGACAGAAAGGCAGAAAATGGTGGGGGGGGGGGGCAAGAGGGCGGGAAAGATTCTCAAGATGGCTCCACGCTGAGCACAGGGCCTGATGACTGGGGCTCTAGCTCATGAATCTGAGGTCAGGGCCTTGAGATGACAACCTGAGCTGAAACCTAGAGTTGGATGCTTAACCGACTGAGCCACGCATGTGCCTCTGTGGATCTGCTCTATTATTCATATTATCTCTTACTTTTTAATAATGACTACTTGCCTCTTCACATGTCTAAATACATTAGTTTGTGTGGTAGGACTTTACATGTGGAAGACTCCCTTTACCACATAATAATTTACCAAGAAGGTTTGTCTGTTCATATATTAAGACAACAAGGAGCTGGTAATCTCAAAACACTTAGTGGGTTATGTTGTGTATTGTTTGCAGTTTTAGGACAGCTAGTGAACTGCTTTAGTCTTTTTTTCTGGCATGTTAATTTCCTAGGTTTTCATTAGAAATTCACAGGTTTGTCTCCTCTTAGCCCTAAAGACTATGAGAAATTCAAATTTTGCCCTCCCTTTAAAGTAACAACAAAAAACCAATCTGTCCTTCAAATGTTTTCTCTAATTCTTCAGACTTCTGACCACTCAATTTCAAAATGTGACAGATTTCTTGAGTGAAAAAACAGCTACGTGCTAGAAGCAGGTCAACCTCCCTCAGGCTGGTGTTTGCTTATCTAAACCTTAGGGGACTGTAGATTTCATTCTGCCTTTCCCAAACACTTGGCTTAACTTTCTGGCCTTCCATGTGGATCCACAACTGAACAAATGATCCTTGAGGAAACCAGTGAGTTTTAAGTGGCTACATCGTTGCAATTTGTAGCCAGTCACTTGTAACCACCAAAAGATGTGCTGGTTATTCTTTTTTCTTTTTTCTGTTTAAAATGCACCTTTAGGAGTCTTCCCAAGCCAAAACCAAATTTCAGATGATGCCTGAAATTAGCAAATGTCCAAGGGGAAAATGTACATAGAAATAATAGATCATTGTAGAAGAGTTTTTCCTCTCTCACTCTTATTTCAAAATCATTTAATTTTTCTTGGTGCCATATCTCCCTAAGGACTGTAACTTCATCTCACTTTTTTTTTTTTTTTTTTTTTTTAGTTTTTTCAATTGTAATGTTAACATGCTATGATACATTATATCCTACTTGGAAACAAAATTCTGTATTGTGGTTTTACTTACAATAACTATATTTTTAAGATCAAGAATCTATTTTTTTTTTTTGGTAAAGAATATCCATTTTCTTAATTTCAAATCTTCTTGGTCATTCTTTATGGACTCTTGTACTTGCTTATGTTTTCAACTTTCACAGGAATTCTCTTAGGACTGGGGGAAGTTAAGCTTCTCCATAAAGAACTTAAGGTTTTCTGCTAATAATCTTTCTGGAAGCACTATGAATCTGTAAGTATTTTAATATTTTTTCAAGGTTTACTTATTTATTTGAAGGAGAGAATGAGAGAGAAAGCACTCTCGCCTGTGTGTGTGCATGTACACATGTGAGCAGAGGAGGGGCAGAGGAAGAGAGAGTCACAAGAAGACCCTGTGAGACACTCAGGTGCCCCAATGTTTTTTTGGTTTTTTCCTTGAGATTTTTCAAACTAAGTAGCAGGAAGTGGCACAAAAAATTCTGTAGATAGGCCATTTTATAGTTAGAAATTTCAGAAGTAATTTACTTTCTCCTACTCAGTTTCAAGGTGGAGATATATTTTGTCTCCGTCTATGATTTAAGTAAATTTCTCATTTATCTTGTCCACGAAAATGTATTCTATTGAAAGACTGAGATTTATTTTGTGTATTAAATCCATTTGGGGAAAACCTTATCACTATCCTGTTCTCAGTTTTTCAAGAATCCAGAAAAGCAGAAGCCTAAGATCTCAAATGTATGTTTATAGAGGATTTGCTTATCTCCAAAAGTTTTTGTAACTTTGTAATAGGGTCCTGCAGATACTTTAATTTGATACTAACTTCACAATGTATTACTATATATACACCATTTCTATACATATATACTATATATATTTATAACATATGTATATTTATTTATACAAATAGCATGTTTGTATTTATATATCCAATATCCAATATTCTGTTTGTACTTATTTTATTTGGGGTAGTTTATAAGTTATCTAATTAGCCATACCTCTAGAAAGAATTCATTTTTATTTAATTTTCATAAATTATCTGTTAGGTACCACTATTACACACTACAAATAAATTATATACTACTTTGTAGTTGTTACAGATTTGACATATGTAGTTGTTTCTTCCATTATGTAACATGTAAGAGTAGACTAATTATTTTAGTAAGGTTTTATTTATTTGAGAGAGAAAGAGAGTGCATGTGAGTGGGGGGAGGGACAGAGAGAAGGAAGGGGAGAGGCAAATGCCAAATGAGCTTGGAGTTAGAGGAGAGGCATCATCCCCTGACCCTGAAATCATCACCTGAGCCCAAAACTAAAAATCAGATGCTCAATGGACTGAGCCATCCAGGCACCCACGAATAGACTAACTCAACTAACACTTGTCTTTTAATAGTAAATTAAATAAAGCTAAAGATCTTTGTTAAAACATGAGAAAGTGGGGTTGCCTGTGTGGCTCGGTCTGTTAAGTGGCTGCCTTAGGCTCCGGTCATGATCCCAGGGTCCTGGGATCTAGCCCCTAATAATGTTCCCTGCTCCATGGGGCATCTGCTTCTCCATCTCCCTTTGCTGCTCCCCCTGCTTTGCTCTCTTGCTCTCTCTCTTTCTCTGTCAAATAAATAAACACAATCTTTAAAAAAAAATGATGAAGTGGAGTTAACTGGCACTTCAGAAAAATCTGTCTAAAGAAAAAAAAATGCATAGTTGATAAGTTGTAAGGACTGCGGCTTTTGGTAAGATATTGCAATTGAAGTCATAACAGAAAACCTGCTGGAAGCTGGAAATGTGAAATTGGTTTTCCAAAAGTGTAAAGTGAATGTTATTGCACTGCAATTTGGCAGTATAACAAAATAATATAAAAGTATTATTGTTTCTCATGCTGATCAAAATTCAGACAAAATAATGGATCCATACATATTGGCATTTTTATCATAATAATTTTTAAGGATTTACTTGTGTCTAAAACATAAGATACTCTTCATTATGCCACAGATTCAAATAAAATTCTAAGAAAACTCCCTTAAATCAGATGCTTTACACAAAAGGAAAATAACATGACTCTGGCTTAGTTTTTAACATTTTTCAAGAGTCATGCTTTCTTTATTATTAATATAATTCACTTTATATTTGCTATCCTTAATAAAATTTGAATTAAAATGTAGATAAGTGGCTGCCTTAGGCTCCGGTCATGATCCCAGGGTCCTGGGATCTAGCCCCTAATAATGTTCCCTGCTCCATGGGGCATCTGCTTCTCCCTCTCTCTTTGCTGCTCCCCCTGCTTTGCTCTCTTGCTCTCTCTCTCTCTCTCTCTGTCAAATAAATAAACACAATCTTTAAAAAATAATGATGAAGTGGAGTTAACTGGCACTTCAGAAAAATCTGTCTAAAGAAAAAAAAATGCATAGTTGATAAGTTGTAAATACTATAGTTGAAATACTGGGTATTAATTTGTTAAAATATTACTTTGTAAAAGGTAAAATTATGACTCTAATGGAATATAAAGTGAGCACATATCAAAAATAGTATTTAACTAAGTAATGATATTTCCAGTAACCTGTTAAAACCATTCCGCTGAACATTTAAGAAGCTGGTTGTTTATAGCCAATGGTATAATTAGATTGTTGCAAACATAGTTCCAAAAAACATAATCTTTGGAGTTTATCTCTTCCATTAGATAGAAATCATTTGCTTGTCTACCTGACAAATTTTTTTTTCTTTTCCATTGTTTCTACATACATGAATAACCCTTGATAGTTAAGAAGATTAGCAAACACTGAAGAAATATCTTAGTGGTAACATCTTTTGCCTGTATTTATCTTTTGGCTTTATAAATTATATATTCATTGTTTTTTATGTATGAAGTTTTCACTTATACACAGTAAAATGTATATTAAGGATATATCTAGAGGACATTTTCATAGTTTTATTTATGTATAATTAACATGTAAGACATTTCACATATGCCAAGTGTACAAGATGAAAACTGACATTTGTATATTTCTATTAAATAATCACTCCACAAACAGAGCATGTCCATCACCCCCAAAACTTCCTAGTTTCCTTTATAATGCCTTCTCAATAATCTGCATATGGATATCAAATTAATTAAGCATCATTTGTTCAAAACATACTTAGGACATGTATTGTCCATGAAACTGTTGAAAACACAAGTGTCCATACACAGAATCTATTTCTGGTCTCTTCATAGTGTTCTTTTTGCCTATTTTTACACTAGTCCTATACCATCTTGATTGCTGTAACTTTCTAAGTCTTGAAACCAGGTGGTGTTAGTTCTCTACATTTGGCAGATCTCTTTCAAAGAAAGCCTCAGAAAAGTACGCCAAGAGAGAAGATATTTCAAAACAGTAAAGGCCTTAGATGAAAAGCCCACAGGTAGGTGCCTGGGTGATTCAATCATTTAGGTGGCTGCCTTCAGCTCAGGTCATGATCCCAAGGACCTGGGATTGAGCTCCACATGAGGCTCCCTGTTCAGCAGGGATCCTGCTTCTCCCTCTCCCTCTGCTCCACCCCCCCCCCTGCTTGTGTTCTCTCTTCCTCTCTCTCTCTCTTTCAAACAAATAAAACCTTAAGAAAAAGAAAAACTCACAGTTAATATGATGTTCAATAGGGAAACACTTAGAACTTTTCCTCTATAGTCAGGAATAAGACAAGGATTTGCATTTTCACCATTGTTATTTAACATATTACTGGAAGTCCTAGCCTCAGCAGTCATACAACAAAAAGAAAAGGCATCCAAATAAGCAAGAAAGAAGTCAAATTTCACAATGTGTAGACACATGACTCTATACAGAAAACCTGAAAGACTTCACCAAAAAACTGCTAGAACTGATACAAGAATTCAGTAAAGTCACATGATACAAAATCAATGTACAGAAATCTATAGCATTTCTATACACCAGTAATGAAGCGTGAGAAAGAGAAATTAAGGAACAAAACCCATTTACAATTGCACCAAAAACAATAAATTACTTAGGAATAAACCTAACCAGAGAAATGAAAGACCTGTACTCTGAAAACTATAAAACACTGTTGAAAGAAACTGAAGAAGACACAAAGAAATGGAAAAACATTCCATGTTCACAGATTGGAAGAATAACTATTATTAAAATGTCTGTACTACCCAAAGCAATTTATACATTCAGTGCAATCCCTATCAAAATATCAACAGCATTTTTCCCAGAGCTAGAACAAGCAATCCTAAATTTGAATGGAACCAAAAAGAGCTCAAATAGCCAAAGCAACCTTGAAAAAGAAAAGCAAAGTCGGAAGCATCACCATTCTGGGCTGCAAATCATATTATAAAACTGTAGTGATCTAGATAGTATGGTACTGTAGACAAATAGATCAAAGGAACAGAACAGAAAACCCAGAAATAAGCCCACAACCATATGGCTAATAATTTTCAACAAAGCAGGAATGAATAGCTACTGGGGGAAAAATCCACTCTTCAACCAATAGTGTAGGGGAAACTGGAAAACAACATGCAAAAGAAGAAACTGGACCACTTTTTTACACCGCACACAAAAATAAATTCAAAATGGATGAAAGACCTAACTGTGAGTCAGGAAATCATAAAAATCCTAAAGGAGAACAAAGGTAGTAACCTCTCTGATACCAGCCATAACAACTTCTTTCTAGATGTGTGTCCTGAGGCAAGAAAACAAAAGCAAAAATAAACTATTAGGACTTCACTGAAATAAAAAGCTTTTGCACAATGAAGGGAGCAATCAACAAAACTAAAAGGCAACCTATGGAATGGGAGAAGATATTTGAAAATGATGTATCTGATAAAGGGCTAGTATCCGAAATCTATAAAGAACTTATCAAACTCAACACCCAAAGAAAAATCAAGAAATGGGCAGAAGAAGAAAATATTTTTTTTTCCTTAATAGGATTTCAGTTCTTCAAATCAATCATCTCAATTTTAATGTTTAATGAGATGCTATCCAAATTTGTGTTAACGGCATAGAATTTTACAAGATCAAAAAGCTTCTTCTAGAGCCATTTATTTTTAAGTTCTTTCTAAGCCACTCAAGAGTCAACTGGCTCTCCATAAATTGTATCACCTACTTACCTTTTCAGGATTAAAAACAAAATGTGTTGGGCATGCAATGTCAGCCTCGGTGTTAGCTAAGTAAATTAATATGGAATAAAGCTTTGCTCTTAAAAAGTCATTTACAGGATGATCTTAATATTTGTTTTCTCCAAGTGAAACATATTCATAAAGTTTAATGCCCTTCTGGAGGAAAATGTCTGAGGCAAATACAGAAACACTGAAGGACCTTAAGCATTTTCCCCAAAACTATAACCTTCAAAACTTCGTTTCAGATGGATCTATGTATGGCCAAGCTCCTAGGGCTTCCATAAATAAAGGTGATTGAGATTCCTGACTAGATAGTAGAGAATCTCAGTAGAAGCCTATCCCCACTCTAGTGCCTATATATTAGTACAAAACCTTTGTGAACTGTAGTTAGCTATTTAACTAAATCACAATTACAAAGTATTTCATCCTAGATGAAGTAGTTCCTCTGATGTTTAATTTTCATGATGGATGCATTTGCTGAGCTCCAAAAATGTCTCATAACCATAGGATTCTAAGTAATCTAGAAAGAGAGAGAGAGAGACAACGACCTTTCTGTTATTGTAACTAAATAGAATTATTTTCTGATAATGTAATTAAAATTAGAGGTAATATTTAACATTTGCATCTTCAAGATAAATTTAGAATCATGAATAAATTAATTTGCTGAAGTGTTTAACTTGACTTGAGATCCCAGTGTCATGTTAAAGAAAGCATAAAAGTTGAAGTAAATGAGAGAGAAAATCTTATTCCACATTAACTCCAACCTCAAAGCTGGACTGAACTTGAACCTAGCAACTCAGAGGCCTCCTAACAACTATGATGGCTTGATAAGTACATTTAGGAGGCATTGCTTTTCCTCTCCTCATATATCCAGCATAGTATGAGTTTCAGAATTCCAATACTCCTAAGCTATTTGGACAAATTACTTAATATTTCTATGATTCCATACTCTTTTCTGTAATACAAGAGTAAAGATAGTACCTACTTATTCAGCTCTTAAAATGTGATGTATGGCAAATGAATCATAGTCCCTGGCATATAGTAATTTCTCAGTAAATATTTACCATTGTTTCAGTACAGGCAGAAAAACTGGATTGTCATAATGGCGATGCTGTTCTCCTCATGGTAGCCCATGAATGAACACAAAAGATGTATGTAAGATATTTAACTGCCCCTAGAAAAATTTAGTTTTACATATGGGCACTACTATGCTCAAAATGAAAGTATTCTATGATTGGAATAAAAAATTATACATGAATGTTTTAATATCAGAATTCATAAGTGAACTCGAGCAAAGGGGATGGAAAAAGTATTGTAAAGCCTTGTAATATCAGAAGAAATTACAGGAAATCTTTCTGGGATTCAGAAGGGTTAGAAAAAATCTAAAGATATGATTGACCCTGATGAGTTTGTGAGAAAAATATAGTCTATCACCATTTAGAAGAGAAAATCAGTCAAAGTAATTTTTAAGAAAATGTTGTAAAGGGAGAGAACACGAAATGGGGAAGATCAGGTATATAATTATTATAATAATCTAGACATGAGATTCATAAGCATTAAGAGTGGTATTTTGCTTAAGGGGGACAATAGTTTGAAGAGCCATTTTTTGTTCAGTCTAGAGAGGATTTTATATTTTGAACTAGCACCATATGGGGCTAAAGTAATATCCCAAATATATTGGCATTTTTATTCTCAATCAGAACACTTGATTCACATAAATGATGACTATCTGTACTTGATTTACTACTAAAATACCAAACTGGGACTTAAGAAAAATAATGCTAGAGTTAAAAAAGTTTAAATTGAAAATAATGATCCAGTTCAACTTATTATTGAAATAAGAAAAATGAAGACACAAAATTATATGAGCATTTGCTTCTCTCCCGGGTATCAAATATGAAAAATTGATGAGAAAAGGGCAGGAAATTATTTGATACCACAAACCTAGCAAAAGTGCACTGTGTCAGAGGGATAGGAGAAGAAAACACATCCACCTTGAGAGAAGCTCAGGAAGGCCCACTTACTCTCCCTTCCTCTGGTTCTGAGTCCAGGCAAAGGATGACTGCTCTGCAGGGAGGTGCAGAAGCAAAATACTTCTGTACCATCAGAGGGACAGGAAATATTTCTGGGTCCAGTATCTTGCACTAATCAATGCAGAGATGTGCTACTACTGTGGAACAATGCAGAGAAGTGCTACTGCTGAGGGAACACCTCCAGCCAGTGGTCTCAGGCCAATCTACTGTGCTCCTGATAAAGGAAAAGAAAAACTATTTCCCCTTATGTGTGGAGAAGGAAACTTGCAATGATACAATGCAGAGGCTTATTACCACTGAGGATGAAGGCAAGATAAGAATTTTTTTTTTTTAACTGCAAAATGCAATACAGATAAAAGACATCTTTTGGTTCCCATCTGAGTAAGACTTCGGGAATGCTGTGAATGCTTCACTTCTGAGTCTGACTTCAAGGCTGGGTTATGAGTGCCATGAATCATCCTCCTGCCTCCAATATGGATTCTGTGTCTCATTACAGCAATCGTGTGTAAGGCTAGAGGAGTAGCCAGAATATAAAGAGAGAGCTTCTCTGTGATACAGGCATACCAACACCGTTGAAAGAACAACTGCTGGGCACCTGGGTGGCTCAGTGGGTTAAGCATCTGCCTTCGGATCAGGTCATGATCCAGGGTCCTGGGATGGAGTCCTGTGATAGGCTTCCTGTTCAGCGGGGAGTTTGCTTCTCCTTTTGTACTTCCTCCCACAAATTCTCCCAATCTCTCTCTCAAATAAATAAGTAAAATCTAAAAAAAAAAAAAAAAAAAAAAAAAGAACACCATGCCACAACACTGACATATACCCTACCGAGCTCCATGCCACACGAGGCACAAGATAGTCGCAGCCTACTTCTGGAGAAATTTTATTTATATGGTCTACTGAATGTTAACAACGACCACAGGAAAACCCAACCCAGGCCAACAACTGAATGTATTAACCCAACCCTTGCCCTGTGCATAAATATGCATTTCATGGTCTACTATTCATTTCTACCTGATGATCTGCCTCTATTAAAAGATTAGGAGACTCATATAAAAGCAAGAAAAACAAAACAAAATAAATATTGTCAAGAGATAAAGATATCAATAGGATTAGACTCAAATAACACAGATGTTAGGGGGGGAGGAGTCAAGATGGCGGAGAAGTAGCAAGCTGAGACTGCTTCAGCTAGCCGGAGATCAGCTAGATAGCTTATCTAAAGATTGCAAACACCTGAAAATCCATTGGCAGATCAAAGAGAAGAAGAACAGCAATTCTGGAAACAGAAAAACAACCACTTTCTGAAAGGTAGGACCAGCAGAGAAGTGAATCCAAAGCGACGGGAGGAGAGACCCCGGGGGGAGGGGCCGGCTCCCGGCAAGCGGCGGAGCAACCGCGCACAAAATCAGGACTTTTGAAAGTCTGTTCCGCAGAGGGACATCGCTCCAGAGGCTAAACCGGGGCGAAGCCCACGCGGGGTCAGTGTGGCCTCAGGTCCCGCAGGGTCACAGAAGGATCGGGGGAGTCTGAGTGTCGCAGAGCTTGCGGGTATTGGAACGGGAAAGCCCGCTGCAGAGACAGAGCCGACAGTGAGCTCGCAGCTCAGGGTTACCTTGAACCGGTCGCAGGCTCGGTGAGCTCGGAGCGCAGCCGGAGGTCAGGCAGACGGGAGTTACTGGGCGCAGTTGTTTGAGGGCGCACTGAGGAGTGGGGCCCTGGGCTCTCGGCTCCTCCGGGCCGGAGACCAGGAGGCCGCCATTTGTATTCCCGTCCTCCGGAACTCTACGGAAAGCGCTCAGGGAACAAAAGCTCCTGAAAGCAAACCCGAGCGGATTACTCACCCCGGCCTCGGGTAAGGGCGGTGTAATTCCGCCTGGGGCTAAGACACTTGAGAATCACTACAACGGGCCCCTCCCCCAGAAGATCAACAAGAAATCCAGCCGAGACCAAGTTCACCTACCAAGGAGTGCGGTTTCAATACCAAGGAGAGCAGCAGAATTCCAGAGGAGGAGAAAGCCAAGCACGGAACTCATGGCTTTTTTCCTGTGATTTTTTTTAGTCTTGCAGTTAATTTAATTTTTTCTTTTTCTTTTTTTTTTTTTTTCTCGCCTTCGGGTAAATTTTTTTTTTTTTTAACTGTTACCTTTTTCTTTTTTAACGATTTTTTACTAGTTTATCTAATATATATATTTTTTTCTTTTTTACATTTTTCTTAGGTGTTTTCTTTTTTTAAATATTCTTTTCTTTTCTTTCTTTTTTTTTTCTTTTTGCTTTTTTTTTTTTTCTTTCTTCCTTTTTGAACCTCTTTTTATCCCCTTTTTCCCCACTCACGATTTTGGATCTCTTCTAATTTGGTTAAAGCATATTTTTCTGGGGTTGTTGCCACCCTTTTAGTATTTTACTTGACCCTTCATTTACTCTTATCTGGACAAAATGACAAGACGTAAAAATTAAACACAAAAAAAAGAACAAGAGGCAGTACCGAAGGCTAGGGACCTAATCAATACAGACATCGGTAATATGTCAGATCTAGAGTTCAGAATGACAATTCTCAAGGTTCTAGCCGGGCTCGAAAGAGGCATGGAAGATATTAGAGAAACCCTCTCGAGAGATATAAAAGCCCTTTCTGGAGAAATAAAAGGAATAAAATCTAACCAAGTTGAAATCAAAAAAGCTATTAATGAGGTGCAATCAAAAATGGAGGCTCTAACTGCTAGGATAAATGAGGCAGAAGAAAGAATTAGTGATATAGAAGACCAAATGACAGAGAATAAAGAAGCTGAGCAAAAGAGGGACAAACAGCTACTGGACCACGAGGGGAGAATTCGAGAGATAAGTGACACCATAAGACGAAACAACATTAGAATAATTGGGATTCCAGAAGAAGAAGAAAGAGAGAGGGGAGCAGAAGGTATACTGGAGAGAATTATTGGGGAGAATTTCCCCAATATGGCAAAGGGAACGAGCATCAAAATTCAGGAGGTTCAGAGAACGCCCCTCAAAATCAATAAGAATAGGCCCACACCCCGTCACCTAATAGTAAAATTTACAAGTCTCAGTGACAAAGAGAAAATCCTGAAAGCAGCCCAGGAAAAGAAGTCTGTAACATACAATGGTAAAAATATTACATTGGCAGCTGACTTATCCACAGAGACCTGGCAGGCCAGAAAGAGCTGGCATGATATTTTCAGAGCACTAAACGAGAAAAACATGCAGCCCAGAATACTCTATCCAGCTAGGCTATCATTGAAAATAGAAGGAGAGATTAAAAGTTTCCAGGACAAACAAAAACTGAAAGAATTTGCAAACACCAAACCAGCTCTACAGGAAATATTGAAAGGGGTCCTCTAAGCAAAGAGAAAGCCTACAAGTGGTAGATCAGAAAGGAACAGAGACCATATACAGTAACAGTCACCTTACAGGCAATACAATGGCACTGAATTCATATCTCTCAATAGTTACCCTGAATGTGAATGGGCTAAATGCCCCTGTCAAAAGACACAGGGTATCAGAATGGATAAAAAAACAAAACCCATCTATATGTTGCCTCCAGGAAACTCATTTTAAGCCCGAAGACACCTCCAGATTTAAAGTGAGGGGGTGGAAAAGAATTTACCATGCTAATGGACATCAGAAGAAAGCAGGAGTGGCAATCCTTATATCAGATCAATTAGATTTTAAGCCAAAGACTATAATAAGAGATGAGGAAGGACACTATATCATACTCAAAGGGTCTGTCCAACAAGATTTAACAATTTTAAATATCTATGCCCCCAACGTGGGAGCAGCCAACTATATAAACCAATTAATAACAAAATCAAAGAAACACATCAACAATAATACAATAATAGTAGGGGACTTTAACACTCCCCTCACTGAAATGGACAGATCATCCAAGCAAAAGATCAGCAAGGAAATAAAGGCCTTAAATGACACACTGGACCAGATGGACATCACAGATATATTCAGAACATTTCATCCCAAAGCAACAGAATACACATTCTTCTCTAGTGCATATGGAACATTCTCCAGAATAGATCACATCCTCGGTCCTAAATCAGGACTCAACCGGTATCAAAAGATTGGGATCTTTCCCTGCATATTTTAAGACCACAATGCTCTAAAGCTAGAACTCAACCACAAAAGGAAGTTTGGAAAGAACCCAAATACATGGAGACTAAACAGTATCCTTCTAAAAATGAATGGGTCAACCGGGAAATAAAAGAAGAATTGAAAAAAATCATGGAAACAAATGATAATGAAAATACAACGGTTCAAAATCTGTGGGACACAACAAAGGCAGTCCTGAGAGGAAAATATATAGCGGTACAAGCCTTTCTCAAGAAACAAGAAAGGTCTCAGGTACACAACCTAACCCTACACCTAAAGGAGCTGGAGAAGGAACAAGAAAGAAACCCTAAGCCCAGCAGGAGAAGAGAAATCATAAAGATCAGAGCAGAAATCAATGAAATAGAAACCAAAAAAAACAATAGAACAAATCAACGAAACTAGGAGCTGGTTCTTTAAAAGAATTAATAAAATTGATAAACCCCTGGCCCGACTTATCAAAAAGAAAAGAGAAAGGACCCAAATAAATAAAATCATGAATGAAAGAGGAGAGATCACAACTAACACCAAAGAAATACAAACAGTTATCAGAACATACTATGAGCAACTCTACGGCAATAAATTTGACAATCTGGAAGAAATGGATGCATTCCTAGAAACATATAAACTACCACAACTGAACCAGGAAGAAATAGAAAGCCTGAACAGACCCATAACCAGTAAGGAGATTGAAACAGTCATTAAAAATCTCCAAACAAACAAAAGCCCAGGGCCAGACAGCTTCCCGGGGGAATTCTACCAAACATTTAAAGAAGAACTAATTCCTATTCTCCTGAAACTGTTCCAAAAAATAGAAATGGAAGGAAAACTTCCAAACTCATTTTATGAGGCCAGCATCACCTTGATCCCAAAACCAGACAAGGATCCCACCAAAAAAGAGAGCTATAGACCGATATCCTTGATGAACACAGATGCGAAAATACTCAACAAAATACTAGCCAATAGGATTCAACAGTACATTAAAAAGATTATTCACCACGACCAAGTGGGATTTATTCCAGCGCTGCAAGGTTGGTTCAACATCCGCAAATCAGTCAATGTGATACAACACATCAATAAAAGAAAGAACAAGAACCATATGATACTCTCAATAGATGCTGAAAAAGCATTTGACAAAGTATAGCATCCCTTCCTGATCAAAACTCTTCAAAGTGTAGGGATAGAGGGCACATACCTCAATATCATCAAAGCCATCTATGAAAAACCCACCGCAAATATCATTCTCAATGGAGAAAAACTGAAAGCTTTTCCGCTAAGGTCAGGAACACGGCAGGGATGTCCATTATCACCACTGCTATTCAACATAGTACTAGAGGTCCTAGCCTCAGCAATCAGACAACAAAAGGAAATTAAAGGCATCCAAATCGGCAAAGAAGAAGTCAAATTATCACTCTTCGCAGATGATATGATACTATATGTGGAAAACCCAAAAGACTCCACTCCAAAACTGCTAGAACTTATACAGGAATTCGGTAAAGTGTCAGGATATAAAATCAATGCACAGAAATCAGTTGCATTTCTCTACACCAACAGCAAGACAGAAGAAAGAGATATTAAGGAGTCAATCCCATTTACAATTGCACCCAAAACCGTAAGATACCTAGGAATAAACCTAACCAAAGAGACACAGAATCTATACTCAGAAAACTATAAAGTACTCATGAAAGAAATTGAGGAAGACACAAAGAAATGGAAAAATGTTCCATGCTCCTGGATTGGAAGAATAAATATTGTGAAAATGTCTATGCTACCTAAAGCGATCTACACATTTAATGCAATTCCTATCAAAGTACCATCCATCTTTTTCAAAGAAATGGAACAAATAATGCTAAAATTTATATGGAACCAGAAAAGACCTCGAATAGCCAAAGGGATATTGAAAAAGAAAGCCCACGTTGGTGGCATCACAATTCCGGACTTCAAGCTCTATTACAAAGCTGTCATCATCAAGACAGCATGGTACTGGCACAAAAACAGACACATAGATCAATGGAACAGAATAGAGAGCCCAGAAATAGACCCTCAACTCTATGGTCAACTAATCTTCGACAAAGCAGGAAAGAATGTCCAATGGAAAAAAGACAGCCTCTTTAATAAATGGTGCTGGGAAAATTGGACAGCCACATGCAGAAAAATGAAATTGGACCATTTCCTTACACCACACACAAAAATAGACTCAAAATGGATGAGGGACCTCAATGTGCGAAAGGAATCCATCAAAATCCTTGAGGAGAACACGGGCAGCAACCTCTTCGACCTCTGCCGCAGCAATATCTTCCTAGGAACAACGCAAAAGGCAAGGGAAGCAAGGGAAAAAATGAACTATTGGGATTTCATCAAGATCAAAAGCTTTTGCACAGCAAAGGAAACAGTTAACAAAATCAGAGGACAACTGACAGAATGGGAGAAGATATTTGCAAACGACATATCAGATAAAGGACTAGTGTCCAGAATCTATAAAGAACTTAGCAAACTCAACACCCAAAGAACAAATAATCCAATCAAGAAATGGGCAGAGGACATGAACAGACATTTCTGCAAAGAAGACATCCAGATGGCCAACAGACACATGAAAAAGTGCTCCATATCACTCGGCATCAGGGAAATACAAATCAAAACCACAATGAGATATCACCTCACACCAGTCAGAATGGCTAAAATCAACAAGTCAGGAAATGACAGATGCTGGCGAGGATGCGGAGAAAGGGGAACCCTCCTACACTGTTGGTGGGAATGCAAGCTGGTGCAGCCACTCTGGAAAACAGCATGGAGGTTCCTCAAAATGTTGAAAATAGAACTGCCCTATGACCCAGCAATTGCACTATTGGGTATTTACCCTAAAGATACAAATGTAGTGATCCAAAGGGGCACATGCACCCGAATGTTTATAGCAGCAATGTCCACAATAGCCAAACTATGGAAAGAACCTAGATGTCCATCAACAGATGAATGGATCAAGAAGATGTGGTATATATACACAATGGAATACTATGCAGCCATCAAAAGAAATGAAATCTTGCCATTTGCAAAAACATGGATGGAACTAGAGCGTATCATGCTTAGCGAAATAAGTCAAGCAGAGAAAGACAACTATCATATGATCTCCCTGATATGAGGAAGTGGTGATGCAACATGGAGGCTTAAGTGGGTAGGAGAAGAATAAATGAAACAAGATGGGATTGGGAGGGAGACAAACCATAAGTGACTCTTAATCTCACAAAACAAACTGAGGGTTGCTGGGGGGAGGGGGTTTGGGAGAAGAGGGTGGGATTATGGACATTGGGGAGGGTATGTGCTTTGGTGAGTGCTGTGAAGTGTGTAAACCTGGTGATTCACAGACCTGTACCCCTGGGGATAAAAATATATGTTTATAAAAAATAAAAAATTAAAAAAAAAATAACACAGATGTTAGAACTCACATGCAAATACTTTAAAATAATAATCATTAAAATGTTAAAGAATCATGGCACCTGGGTGGCTTAGTAGGTTAAGCCTCTGCCTCTGACTCAGGTCATGATCTCAGGGTCCTGGGATAAAGCCCTGAATCAGGCTCCCTGCTCAGTAGGGACCCTGCTTCCCCTTCTCTCTCTGCCTGCCTCTCTGCCTACTTGTGATTTCTCTCTCTCTCTCTGTCTCTCTCTGTCAAATAAATAAATAAATAAATCTTTAAAAAAAATGTTACAGAATCTAGGGGAAAAACCAGACACCATACATAGACATGGAAAATTTCTGCAATGATAAAAGTAAGTCAAATGCAAATGCTAGAAACAAATGAAAACTTGACAGCAAGATAAAGAATTACACCATATCAGGAAGCTCATTAACAAACTAGTAAGAGCTGAGGAAAGAAACAGTACATTTTATAATAGGTGAATACAAATTTTAAAAAGTAAAACAAAACAAAACCACAAAGAGAGTGCAAAAATTAAGTGATAATATAAAATGGATTAAAATACATTTAATTGGAAACCCAGAAGGAAAGATAGAACCGGGAAAAAAAATTGAAGAGATGATAGATAATTTTGATACATTATTGAAAAACACCAAACCATAGCTCAAAAAACTTAGAGAATTCTTAAGAAGGATTAAAACAAAAATTAAACATATCAAGAACAATCATATGTAAAGTGCTGAAAACTAAAGATAAAGAAAATAATCTTGATTTAAGCCACAGTAGAAAAAAAAGGACATTATCTACAGGCAAACAAAACAAATATTCCAATGACCTTCTTGCTAACAACTATGCAAACCAGAAGCCAAAGATATAAAATGTTAAAAAAAAAAAAAAAAAAACTAAAGGAGAAAAGTCAACCTATAATTTTATACCCATTGAATACACAGCTCAAAAATAACAATGAAATGAAGACATTTACAGAGAAATAAATGCTGAAAGAGTTCACTGCCAACAGGTTTGCACTAAAATAAATGTTAAGAAAAAATTTCTTAAGGCAAAAGGAGTACAAAAACAGATGGAAACTGAAACTACATAAGGAAATAAAGAGCACAAGAAAAGATAAAAATAAGAATTGAAAAATGCAACTCTTTTTCATTGTTCTAAAGATAATTGATGGACTAAATAAAAATAGTAACTCTGTACTAGGGAGATTACAACATTTGACAGTATGATACATGACAAAACTAGTATAGGATATGAGAGAAAAGAAATAGAAATTTTGGGCGCCTGGGTGGCTCAGTGGGTTAAGCCGCTGCCTTCGGCTCAGGTCATGATCTCAGGGTCCTGGGATCGAGTCCCACATCAGGCTCTCCGCTCAGCAGGGAGCCTGCTTCCTCCTCTCTCTCTCTCTCTGCCTGCCTCTCTGCCTACTTGTAATCTCTCTCTGTCAAATAAATAAATAAAATCTTTAAAAAAAAAAAAAAAGAAATAGAAATTTTATTTGAAAGGATTCTATACTGCATAAGAGTTTGAATGATATACATTTTAGGTCACTATAATATGTTAAAATATATACTGAAATCCGCAGAGAAACACATAAATTTTAAAAAGGTGGTATCTATAGTAATTTTTCTGCTAATATTTTTCAAAGTGGTTGTTTTGATTTTACATATGTAGTGAGATTTCTTAAGTATCAATACTTTGACAATTCATGACAAAGACAAATTAATTTCTTTCCAACTAAATAATACTTTTAAAAATAAATATTAAAATAACTATTTAAAAATTTTCTTCTAACACCAGGACACATATTAGAGGTAATAGTTTAAAATTAGTATGGATCATATTAAAGTTTTCTGTTATTTCCTCAGGTCATTTCAGTTAACTTCAGTCTTGCACCTAATATAGACTTGGGGCCACATAAAGGTTGTGTAAAGGAGTGCCCAGGATTAGTATTCTCAGAAGAGCTGTCACACTAGAGAGTTCCTGAGAATGTGTGCTGTTAGTTAAGTCCTGTTACAGTCTCCAGAAAGTAATGCATTCTTTTTTTTCCTCTGAAGATAAATTCCATATGACTTGGAGAAAGTCCTTATATTTTAATCTCTCTCTCTCCTTCATAATATTCATGAATATTTGAAACAGAGGCAGTAGATTCAACAGGTTCAAAGTCTAAAATAATTTCTGAGTTTCTCTGGATGTGTTTCTTGCTCTATTTTTTGCTAGTACATTTTATTTTTATTCTACAACATACTAAATGTCTTCACTCTTCAGCTTCCTGGTACAGTAACTTTCTAAGAATTTTTATCACACTGAATACTGCAGCAGAATCAGATCTGTCATCACTTAAGGATTCTTCACAAATTCTTATTCTTTCAGAAGTAAGGTGTGATCTAGATGCCGTATTAGTCTGGGTTCTCCAGAGTAACAGAAACAATAGGTTATATAGAAAAATGTAGATATATATGAGATTTATTCAATGAATTGATCTGCATAATTACGAAGGTCAAGAAGGCCCATGAATGCTGTCTGTAAGCTGGAAAACCAGGCAAGTTGGTGGTGTAGTTCAGTATAAGTAGATGGTCTGAAAATGAGAGGTGTAGATGGTGTAAGTCCCAACCTGAGTTCAAAAGTTCCGAGAATCAAGAGCGCAAACCTTGGACACAAGAGAAAAATCCAACCAAGGAGGAAATTTCCCTTTCCTCAGACTTTTTGTTCTATTCAGACCCTCAACAGATTGGATGATGCCTGGCCTGAATGATGAGAATCATCTTCTTTACTCAGTCTACTAATTCAAAGGCTAAAGTCTTCTAGAAAAACCCTCACATACATACACAGGAATAATGTTTTACCAGCTAGCAAGGCAAGTCCTTAGCCCAGTCAAACTGACCTATAAAATTAACCATCCTTTACACTAATATGAAAAGTAAAGTTCTGGCTAGAAGATTAGTTCACTGTGTAAATTACTTTTCTGCTACAGTGTCGATTTTGAAGATTATTGGAATTGATTGATATGAGGCCTCTGCTTCAAATCACAGTGGAATAACAGAGAGCAGATTTATCATTACACATGAAACAGCTAAAATAACAGAAAAGATATACGAAACAATAGTGTGCAAGACACTGGACCTCTGACAACAAAGCACAGTAATCCCAGAGATAAGAACAATGAATAAGGTAAACTCTAGGATTACCCCCAGCTTACTTCCTAGACAGTTTCCAGGCTGCAGTGAAATGTTTTGTGGATGTGGGGAAAATGGAACATATTCTCCTTGAGTTTCATAAGCAAAACTGATAGTCTAGTGAGACAAGTGGGTAGAGGTCAGATAGCAGAGTCATGGAGAACAGAGAAGTGCCAAGAGGGAGAACTCTGAAAATCTACAGGGGAAGCTCTCAAGTATTCAACCAAAAAGCGATCAAACACAGACGTGCATTAACTAGTGGTAACAGAGGAAGCAGACACCCAGAAGGATTAGAGATATAAGATGATAAGGGAGTACTGCACCTGTTGCTCACCAAGAATTGGAAATAGCAATTGTTTCCACCAGTCAGAATGGAATTGTGAATCACCTATGAGAGTCGTAAGGGTTCTGTTTTAGTAGTGGGTAATTATTAGCCATAAACAAAACACTACTTTGTTCACACCTAACAATTTTTAAAAGCAAGACCTGACAAGATCAAACTTTTTCAAAGTAATTTTACTGCCTTATACAATAGAGTTCAAAAATATTGTTAGGAATAAAAAAATATCCAAAAGTCAACAAGGTGAAATTCATAGTGTAGGAAATCTGATGGAGCATTACCCAGATTTGCAGGGGAAAAGAAGAATATAGCCCCTATAGGAAAAAAAAAAACAAATCCATTAAAACCAAGTCAGAAGTATTTCAGGTTTTAGAAATATCCAACTAGTTGCTTGATGTCACAGAATAGTTATTCTGCATTCTAATTGTTCAAAAAGAGTAAAAATTAAACACATTAACTAGAGAAAGGTAATAGATATCAAAAATACCCCAATGAAGGTTCTAAGGTTGAAAATCATAATTTCTGGGATGAAAAGTGCTATGATGGGAAAGAACTTGAGAAAATAAATAGCGAGAAAAACAATAAATAATAACACAAAGACAGAAGACCCTTTCTCAAGGGTGGGGACAGCAATAAGGGAAGAAGAAAGTTTCAGTTACTGTAGTAAAACTTTGAGTTGCAAAATATCATGTAATTGGACTTTCCTAATGGAGTAGTGAGTGGAGAAAGAGAAAAAACTAACCATGCATGATAGTACACCAAGCACAGCAAAATCAAATTACATAAAACCAGTGACAGAGATTCTTAAAGGAAGCTTGAGAAAAATGGCACAGTATGTACAGAAGAACAAAGATAAAAATGAGAGTAAATTTCTGGTTAGAAACAGAAATGAAAAGACAATAAAGCAACATCTTTAAAATGCTTAAAAAGAGTGTGTCAATTTAGCATTCATAAACAATACAAAATATTTTTAAAATGAAGGCAAATTGAAGACTCTTTCAAGTATTAAAAAAAAAAACTGAAAAAATTCATGACCATTATAAGAAATACTGAAGTCCTAAGGCAGAAGATAAATGATAGCAAATATGTGTGTGTGTGTGTGTGTATATATATATATATATATATATATGAATATGAACAAGGGAACAAATAACACAAGACATAGTATATATATATATGTAAATATAGTATTATTTTTCTTATTACTTAAATGTCTTTAAAATATGATTGTTTCAACAAAAATATAGTATAATGTATAGTTTATACTGCACATAGAAGTAAAGTATATGCAACAACAACAGAGATGTTAAATAGGGAGAAATGGAAATACACTGTTATAATGTTCTTACTTAAGGTTAACTATGAAAAGTAAAAGTTGTACACTATAAACCCTAAAGAAACTACCAAAAGAAAAAATGCTATTAGCCAATAAGCCAACAAAGTAAAATTTGGTAAAATTTGTATCATAAAAAAGAAAAGTACTGAATCAAAAAGAGAAATCAAACCTAAAGGAAAAGGGGAACAAAAAACATGGGACAGGGAAGAAACAAAGAGAATGCTAGTAGAGTTAAAGTTCATCATATCAAAAGCTATATTAAAGGTAAATAATCTAAATTCCCCAATCAGAGGCAGAAATTGTCAGATTAGACAAAAAAGACAAGAATTAACTACATGCTGCCTACCAAGAAAGCAACTTTAAACACAAAAACAAAATTGGGTTGCAGGTAAAAATATGAAAAAATATACTATGTTTACAGTAGTCACAAGAGAGCTGGGTAGCTATATTAATATCTAAGTAAATTTCAGATGAAAGAATACAACTGGAAGAAAAAAGTCATCTCGTAAAATTTAAAGGGTTAATTTAGCAAATAGACAAAGTGATCCTAAGCATTTATGTATCCAATGACAAATGTTCAAAATAAATGTAGCAAAATGAATAACAATCTTTTCACCAAATGCTGCTGGAAGAAGAGAATATTAGGGAAGAAAAAGTGAACTTCCATCTAGTCATCATATACACAAAAGCAGTAAAAGCGGATGACATATCTAAATAGAAAATCTAAAACTAGACAATTTCTAGGGGCACCTGGGTGGCTCAGTGGGTTAAAGCCTCTGCCTTCAGCCCAGGTCATGATCCCAAGGTCCCAGGATTGAGCCCCGCTTTGAGCTCTCTGCTCAATGGGGAGCCTGTTTCCCTTCCTCTCTCTCTGCCTGCCTTTCTGCCTACTTGTGATCTTTGTCTGTCAAATAAATAAATAAATAAATAATCTAAAAAAAATAAACAAGAAAAAAAAACTATACAATTTCTATACTAAAACATAAGATGCAATCTTTGCGAAGCTTGGGGTTAGGCAAAGATTTCTTAGATTTGGTATCAAAAGCTCAATCTTTAAGACACTAATTGATATAATGAAGTTCATCAAAACTAATAGATTTTGCTCTTTGAAAGATAATGTTATGAGGATTAAAAGTCAAGCCATAGACTGGAGAAACACTGACAAATAATATACATGAAAAAGTACTTGAGTCAAGGATATATAAGGAACTCTCAAAAATACAGTAAGAACATAAACAATCCAATAAAAATGGGTAAAAATATACAGATGGCAAATAAATAAATGGCAAGATGCTTAATAGCACCCAAAGAATATAAGAACATTAATTCAAAAGGATACATGCATCCCTATGCTTATAGCAGCATTATTTACCTCAGCCAAGACATGGAAGCAGCCCAAGTGTCCATCGTTTAATAAGTGGATAAAGAAGATGTGGTATACATACACAATGGAATATTATTCATCCATAAAAAAGAATGAAATTTTGCTATTTGCAACATCATCGATGGAGCTAGAGTGTAGTATGCCAAGTGAAATAAGTCAGACAAAGAAAGACAAATACCAAATGATTTCATTCATATGTGGAATTTAAGAAACAAATGAGCAGAGGTGAAAAGAGAGAGAGAGGGAGACAAGCAAGAAACAGACTCTTAATTAGAGAATAATTTGATGGGTACCAGAAGGGAGGTGGGTGGGGGATGCATTAAATAAGTGATAGGGATTAAGAAGTGAACTTGTGATGATGACTGGGTTATGTGTGGAACTACTAAATCATTATATTGTATACCAGAACCTAATATAACACTGTAAGTTAACTAACTGGAATTAAAATTAAAACTTAAAAAAAAAAAAGCTTAATATCATTAGTCACCAGAGAAATGCAAATTAAATCCACAATGAAACAGTATACCTGCTCCAAAGGCCAAAATTTTAAAAACTGGCTATATCAAATGTCAAAGAGAATGTAAAGAGATAGGGACTCTTAAACACTATTGTGAGAACATAAATTGGACACTTTGGAAAATGGTTTGTCAATTTATTTATTTATTTTTTAAAATTAAACATATACACATACCATATATAAAGCAATTCCACTGCTAGTGAAAAAGAAGGCATGAAAGCATATGTCCATTCACTGGCTTATGTGCATAGCACTTTTCTTTGTAACAGCCAAAACTGCAAACAATCCATATGTCTACTGACAGATGAATCTGCTGTCACAAACACAGTGGTGTATGTATATATATAATGATGTACTACTCAGAATTAAAAGTAGAAATGTTAATACATGTAGACATGGCTAAATCTCAGTTATTTTAGTATATGTGCTGCTGAAGCGAGCACCTAAATCTCAGTTATAAGGAATGATTAAAAACTGTCAAAAAGGGCATGCCTGGGTGGTTGAATCAGTTAAGCATCTGTCTTGGGCTCAGGTCATAACCTTGGGGTCTTGAGATGGAGCCCTGCATTGGGCTTCATGTTCAGTGTAGGGTCTGTTCTTCCCACTCTCCCTCTGTTCCTCACCCTCTGCCTCTCTTCCCTGCTCCTCCTCCCTCTCTAATAAATAAAATCTTAAAAAAATAAAAATAAAAGCCATTACAAAGCAACATACTGTATTATTCATTTGTATGGGCATGTAAACTTATGTACGGTGACTGGGGGCAAGGACAGGCAGGAAGAGGGAATAGTAATTATGCAAACTATTGCTATGTTAAAGATATGCTCATTGATTCTGTATATCCTGCCTTCTGATTCAAATAATAAAACCCTGTGCTAATGGCCATTGTACAGAATATTGCCACTTTTGCATATAGCTATAATTAACCCTCATCTTATACTAACTGGAGATCTTAGGTAAATTAGGACTTTGTAAAAGAGGGAAGCATTGTAAAACTAGAAAATTAGACTAATAAGAAATAATGTAGAAGGCTTTTGGTGTAAGAAATGATGGCACTTACTTTTTTTCCTATTACCTTTACTTTAACTTGTGAAGTCTCTTCTGTTCTTTGTAATTAGCCCTGTTTGGAAATCAAAAATTGTTTAAATGTTACTTAAAACCAAATAAATGCACTAACAGAAATGGTTTTACATAAGAAAATAGGCATTGCTGTTCTTTCTTCTAAGTATTGAGATAGCAGTTCAATATCTTTGAAATTAGCTGTAATAAAGAATTGGTTTTCAACTATATTATTACTTTGTTTATAAGACTGATTCTCTTACAACTTCTTTAACAATAACTTTAAAACTATTGCCCACCTACTTTAAAATCTACAATACCAAATAAATTGAAATAAACTATCTTTTTCTTTAAAATAGGTTTCTCAGGGGTGCCTGGGTGGCTCAGTGGGTTAAAGCCTCTGTCTACGGCTCAGGTCTTGATCTCAGGGTCCTCCATCAAGTCCTGCCTGCATCAGGCTCTCTGCTCAGCAGGGAGCCTGCTTCTTCCCCTCTCTCTCTCTCTCTCACTGCCTACTTGTGATCCTCTCTCTGTCAAATAAATAAATAAAATCTTAAAAAAAATAGGTTTTTCATTGATCCTAAAATTCCTAATTTCCTCTTTAAGTAAGTAATCCTATCAAGTTGTAGTTAGTACAGTGAACTGCTAAGAACTAGTGTCTATCATTTCAAGAGCCATAATCTTGCAGTCCATTCTATATCACTGACTTTAAATCTTTGATCATTGATACTTCATGTTCTCAGTAAGGCTATTTGACAACAGCTGAGTGACTTTAACACGTGGTTTTTAGAGTAACATTCCCCTCACAACCCTTAGTTTAATTCAGATTGACTGACTATTGTTCAGTAGAAGCTGCCAGAAGTATGTCATTGCACTTTGGATCTCATCTCAGTGTTCCATAAAGCTACAGGGTTTTAAATTGTTCAGAAAAATGCCTCATGTTTTCTTTCTAGGTCCTGTTTTTCATGTCCCTCTCCACCCTTGTCAGGATCTGCACTGAGCAAATTGCGTAGAAACTCCCACTATCTTTAAAATGGAAAAACAAAACTGACTGAGGGAGGCAAGCCAGGCAAAGTCTGCTTTGATTGACCTCTAGCCATGGTAGACAGCAATCACTATAGAACACAGCCTTCTGCATTCTGATTAAAAAAAAAAAAAAATCTGAAAAAATGTAATAGCATAAACTCATTCGTCCAGGTACTAAAAAATGTTCTAATAATTTAGCAGATTAGTTGGTACTACTAGGTTAAAATAAGGTGGATAAAACATTTGGTAATAATCTGTTAAAAAGATGTAGATAAAACAAAAGTAAATGTTATCAGATAACCAGGAAACAGCAAAAATACGTAGATATGTATTTGTAATTCTCTTAGTAGAATTAACATTTATTTAATATAAAATTTATAAGTAAACTGCAATTTGCATATTAAGCTTTAATTTTCTATTCATGTTTCCATTCATATTCATAGTCATCATATTTCAAATAGAAGAGGTGCTTCATTGAAAAAAACACTTCAGTGTTGGTTAATTCTGTAGATTAGGGGAAATGAATAAAGTTAGTCTACATTTCTGTGCTTCATGTATATGAGAGGTGAGGAATGTGTTTAATTTCGTTTGGCTAAAACTGAAGTATTTAAAAAAAAAACTGAAATATAAGGGTTCAGTGAATGGATAGAAAATGTGTTGGAACAAGAGTTGGAGGGGCGCCTGGGTGGCTCAGTGGGTTAAAGCCTCTGCCTTCGGCTCGGGTCATGATCACAGGGTCCTGGGATCGAGCCCTGCATCGGGCTCTCTGCTCTGCGGGGAGCCTGCTTCCTCCTCTCTCTATGCCTGCCTCTCTGCCTACTTGTGATTTTTCTCTGTTGAATAAAAAAAAAAAAAAAAAAGACATATAAAAAAAAAAGGCACAAGAGTTGGAATTCATCATTAAAACCAGACCTATGAGGTCTTAGGTCTGCATATATGGCTTCTAATCACTGAACATTTTGCATTTATGAGCTCAATCCCAAAGAACCACAATGAGCAGTTACTCTCCACAGGAAGCTAAGGTTTTTCTGTCCTAGGTCTCACCGTTTGAGCTGACAAGCTCCTTTTCGATAATGAATGTAAGAGTTTTGTTCTTGATGTGGCAATGCTCTCCGGGGGTTTAGCAATTCAGAAATGAAACATTTTGATTTTCAAAATGGCTCAGACACAAGCCCTGCAGACAGAGAGTACTAGAGGCAACCAGAAGCTGCTCAAGGAAAAAGCTTAGATGTTCTTTGGGAAGAAACCCTAGCTGCTCCAATACTGGCGACATTGTCAAATTACCACTTTACAACCTGTTCTGCGCTCCTGAGAGAGTTCTCTAAGACTTTGGAATAGCTACCATTCCTTGGCAGCTCTTCTCACATTTAGCAGCCCCTGACTCTTAAAATGCTTATATGGCAATGATACATACTCAAGAAGTTATTGACCTTTGGATTTAACTGTTATCCAATTATTTCTTAGAAAGTTCAACTGCCAGGAAGAAAACAGGTTCCTATTGCCTCGTGAGATGCCATCAGAAGATGGGAAAATGGGAGGAGCTTCAAGCCTTTGCGCATTCTGGGAGACGTAGTGAACCTTGGCGCTCATTCTCAAACTGACAAACAAAAACTGTTGTTATTTTCCAATTATTCAAAGGCTTTTTCCCTTAAAAATCCCAGGAGTCTCTCCACAGTAGCACTTCACTAATCATGTAGAAAGCATGGGCATGTATGCAGAATAAATTCTGATATTAAGCTGAAGTCAATTCTCACTGAGGCACTTAGAGAGGACAAGCAGCTTGTGCAGAATGCCAACAATGTTACAATGGAGAGCAAATATTACTTACTCTGTCTGAATGCTTGGGAGAATATTTTATTTCTTTTATGTTATCCCAGTTGCAAAAAGAAAATAGAATTCCCAGTATAGATCTCTTAAGCTTATACGGATTAAATGGCACAAAAGGAAGGACATAGATCAGCGTTGTGTATAAACAATAATAAAATAGTCAAACCCTAGCAAAAGAGGAAATCTGTCAGATTTATTGTGAGAGGTTCGTACGAATTTAATGTTGACAAATACGCTAACAACGTTTCCTCTAATTTCTAAACTCTTGTTCTTTAAATAAGTTCAAAGACTCACTTAATAAGTGAGTGGAAATGGAAAAAGAATACTTTAAAATCTTAAAATTAAATAAACTACATACATTTATTTCTATCCTTTAAGGAAACAGGTTTTAGCTACAATATAAGAAATTTACACTGAATTAAAAATAAAGCCCTAAAATATGGGTTGTCTAAAATAGATTTTTTTAAGAGGAGGGTAATAATAGGATGTGGCCTTTAAAACAATAATACATTCTAAAATGACAAAGAATTAACATAGTGTTATAAATGTAAGGTGTAATAAAGCCTCTTTGCCTCAAAAGAAAAGAATCAGGAAAAAAAATCAATTTAGATTTTAATTAAAAAAATATTTTCTAATATACAGTAGATACTTTAAAGAGAGAAACTGTTAAGTCCTTTACCCTGATCCCATTCCTTTCCATTTGAGGAATAACATATTCCTCAACCCTATCAGAGAAACCAAAAACAAAGGCAGAGAAACAAAAGACTTAATGGTGTCAGAATTTTGGAGGAGGGGCTTCCATTTTCTACCCCTGGGATAAAGCTTCAGTGGAAATAGTGAAAGAACTCTCCAACAACTGATTACCAAAACCAGATCCACTTCTGAATCCCAGGTGAACACCTGGGAGATAGAGCCTTCCTTCGAATTGCTTGAGCCACCAGAGCTTGAGTTCAGCAGAGCAAGGAATGAGATACAGTGATGTCAGAGGCAAAGACGGCCAAAGACAATGCCACCGTTCTTCCTGCTGCCCCAGGTTGGCAAAGGGTTTAGAACTAACATTATATACTCTGAGGGTGTAAATTTATAAAATTAGAAAGACAGAGAATTAAGAAATACCGTAATAGTGAAAACAGATACAGTGGGGTTATGGCAGTCTATAAAGGACCAATTAGGAATGCAAGCTTCAGTATGGAGGAATGGCCATGTTTGATGATCTGATTCAGCAATGTGCCCCAAATACCACAATGCTACCCAAGCATGTGGAATTTAGATATCTCCTTAGGATTAAAAAGAAAAAAAGAAAATAATAGGAATTCTAAATTGGCTGAACTCAGGGTTTATTTTTAAATTGACTAAAGAATCCTGATGTTATTGAAATCATTATATGATAAGGTAAAACATGCTGTTTTTCAGACAAAATATGGGCTGGTAGTTTTACAAAGGATAAAAGCTTTATTTCTATATAATTGAATTTATGACCTTAGAAATTTATCAGCACAATATAATGATAACCAATATTTATTACAGAACTAACACTTACAGAATGTGCCAAGTTCTAAAGTATTTATGTAGATTTATTTTATGCTTTTTGAAATAATCTGTATTATTTTCAAAATAATCTGTAAGATGAACATTATGATTATTTCCATTTTACAGATAAAGAAACATGCTGAGAGAGAGTAAATAGATACCCCAGGCTACTAAATAGGTAGAGAAAGAAGGTTTTTGAATTGAGGCAGTCTGACTCCAGACTCTGGATTTCTAAGCACCATGTGTTGTATTATTATAAATAAATTGATGCATTATGGGCTAAAAATTAAATAAGATAAAATAACAAATGTACCAGAGGTAAAATATGTAGTATGAATATAATACATACAGGGAAGTATAATAAACTACGATATTTTTGAATGCTTGTTTAGTTTTGTTTATATTTTTAATATTCCCAGAGTCTTAGAAATAGAAAATAAGGTGTCCTCTCCTGAATTCAGGGTACATGTTTGTCAGGTTTTGTTTCTGTATTTTCATGAGAGCCAGACCTTGAAAACAAATGGCTGTGGATGGATGATTGAGATGAGAAAGCCATGTATGAATTCCAGTTTTTGTTTTGCTTTGTGGTTTTTTTCAGATCCAAAATGGTTAAATAATAATTCTATTTACTGAGGTAAAGAACTGTGAAAAAGTGATACCTTTGGGTAGAAGATGTTGCTTCCCATTTTAAAAGTTAGCATTTGGGCTTCCAATTATAATAGATGAATGGAATTATTCAATCATAAATGAATGTAAAGTTCCATGACATGAGCACACTCTGAAGGCACACACATGAGTTGTGCCTCACCACAGTGTCAGCAGCTTTATTCAATCATAAAGCAAAGTTAAATCATAGCTATAAAGCAGGTTCAGGATTCTAAACTCAATGATGTTTCACCATGTGATTCAACTTGGCTTCTTGCACAGCGCACAGAGCAGGACGGAGGACAAGCCATACCACAAACCAAGATGACAGAAGGGTGGAGGAAGTTAAGGAACCAAAGGCTAAGCCAGTCTGTGGCATGCAATTGAAATAAGGCCCGGGTCTGATCCCAGTTGGCTCACGGCACTTTCTGCTTCTGATGTTCAAGCAGCTAAGGATCTTGGCTCTGTTAGGAGACTAGTAGGGCAGAGTCTTTGGTGGCAGTTGCCTTAAGTGGTCAGACATAAAAGGGTCAGGTCTCAAGAGTCTGACAGTTTGCTGCCAAAATCCTTCCCTTTTTAAAGGGATTTAATCAGTTTTGGGTCTCTGCAGACCTCCCTTGATTCTGTTTGCTATCAGTTCTAGGGGGTCAGCTGACGTTGGTCCTGGTGATAGCTGCAGTACCTTAACTATTTGTGTCACTGCTTGACAGAGGCTCCTGCTTGACATGAGACTCCATCTTGCTCTCTGCATCCCAAGTTCAGGAGAGCAAGGCATAGAGAGTGAACAGGCTGTTTGTAGAGAAATACAGGAGTGCAAAGCTGAGAGCTTAGGACAAAGTCCACAGGAACACTGATCCTGGAAGAGTGGGGACATGAGGATAAGCTGCTCTCTGAGACTCAGTAGTGGGAATACAGGAAACACACTAGAGAGAAAGGGGCAAAGGAGTCAAGAGATGAGTTTCAAAGACAAAATAGTCTATTTTCTTTGCAATACCTGATAAACTGATCTCAGCAGCGTTGTCATTATTGACATATGATTCAATTAAGTGACTTCACTTAATTTATGAGTGCAAATACACAGACTATTGAGTTGGAAATAAAGAAACAGATACAGAAATTTGGACAAACTCTATTGTATATTTTAAAGAACAATGCTGTTTTGCACATTATTCTGATTCTGAAATTTAAACTTTGATCATGAGATAACAAATTCATGTTCCAGTGCTCCATGGGCTAGATCTCTGTTCTCTCTACTATTTGGAAAGAGAGGCTACTCTATAAAATTACGTTCCAGATTCCCTTTATGTTTAGTTGAGCCTGAAAAACATGGGATCAGACATCGAACTAGTTGATTGGTGAGTCTCTGAAGCGATCTCTAGCTAGAAGTGATAATGATAGCAAATTTATATCATTAATAAAGAAAAATATTTCTGACTTTTTAAATTAAAAGTGACATTTCTCAAAAAATTCCCAAGTCTAGATGGTATGTAATAATTTGATTAGTACGCAGCAGTGTTAACAATTGTGTTTTATATTCTAAGTTTTAAACCCTTCAATCAAATATCCTGAATTGGTTATGAAAACTTCTAGAGGTTTTTAAAAAATTCAGGGAAGGTAAAATAGAAATCAATTCTAAGGATAAAATTTCTTGGGATATGATGCCCTTTACCACTAGGAAAAATAAAGGGAATACAAATAAAATTCATTAGGCCTCTTTTCTGATCTCTATTTCCATTTTCCAACTTTCTTAATTCCACAATTCATTGAGAAGACAATCACATTCACTCCTGCATTTTTTTAAAGACTTTATTTATTTATTTGACAGACAAAGATCACGAGTAGGCAGAGAGGCAGGCAGAGAGAGAGAGAGAAGGAAGCAGACTCCCCATTGAGCAGAGAGCCTGATGCGGGGCTCGATCCCAGGACCTTGGGATCATGACCTGAGCCGAAGCAGAGGCTTTAACCGTCCTGAGCCAATGAGGCGCCCCTCACTCCTGCATTTTATATGGGTCCTTCTTTCCACCACATTTTCCAAAAACCATTAGACATCTAAGAGACCCATATTTAGGAAAATAATTCTGCATTTTCTTTAGTGTCAATTTATTTATAAATGTTTAATTTGAATTCAAATTTCATCACTTTCTCTAAATAACAGACCCTCTAGAAATGCCAATGAATTTGGTTAAAATAGGATCATAATATATTTTGTAAAATAGTTCTTGGCTCTTTATTTAATCTTTCTATGTTTTTATTTCTGTCATTTTAGGGTTCTGTGAACATGGAGAACACTTTTTTTTCCCCCTTCCCAACAGAGATGGAGAACAGGTATCGAGGAGGTTAAAGGATACAATTACCCACGGAATGTTGTTTCCCCAACAGAGTATATCTTTGGGTGTTTGCAGATGTCAAAGCATGCTCTAGTTTGGCTTCACAGTTTCACTTTGTTGAACTATCTCAAGACTGATTTTCACATGCTCATATTTCTTTTTTCTAAAACTAATTCATACTGTATGAGTATCTTGGCCTCTTGGTCAATGTGAGACTTCTAGTGAACATTCTTTTTATTTCCCCTGTCCCTACATTCTCCCCACCTTATGCTATTACTAGCACTTTGTTTTTTTTTTTCTTCAGGGAAATATCTTTTCTCTTTTCCAGTTAGTCCTGTCTTTGCTATCAGGCATAAGTTCCCCTCCCTGTAATTAACTCCACCAGAGAAACTTGACTCTGGTCTGGCTATTTCTATTATCTCCTATATCTGAGTAACACTAATTCCAGGATAGGCACATAATTCAAGAAGGTCCAAATAAAACTTGCAATTTTTCACTGCCATTAATATACATTTGTTGAAGGAAAACCTCTTTTCTCCCTACTTCAACTGTAAATGTTAACTGGAATCATACAAGGCAGAAGCATTTGGTTACAACATTCCTTAAATTCTGGAAAACAGACCACTAACATGGGAAAAAGTGAAGCAAAAAGTGTCCAAAGAAAAGTTATTTAGAAGAAGAGAAATAGTGGCAATGATATCTTTGGAGCTCCTTATTACTGATATATGTACATTTTTTATTTTAGAAAAAGTTATCTTAGTTTTCTTATCTCATTATTTAATTATAAATCATCCCAAGGATCATTTTTTTTATTGATAGAATTTTAATTTCAGTAACTTAAAACTTCTAGATATGTCTTTTTCTTAACTCTGTGCTTCAGTTTACATTTTAAATATAATTTTTAAAATTGTACCTATTGAACACCTGTATCATCTTGGACACTTGGACCTGAGGACCAAGCATCTCTTGCTATAATAATATTGCCTTTATTCTCTTTATTTTTTATAGATTTCATATATATAAGGAAGTTCTATCAATATATATTTTAACAATATATATATTTTCAATATATATTTAACATGCCAGATTTAATTACTTAGGCAAAGAATCACCTAATAATAATTCCTGATGTGGGGTTTTCAATCTAGTCACAATCTTTCTAAGTGATTATTTGAAGAAAACAAATGAAATATGAAATAAATATTTCATTTTGATTTATCTCTATAACTCAGCAGACAAATTATAGCCTGTGACACCAATGTATAACAAAAAAATTATTTCCTTAGCATATATCTAAAAATTAATGGATATATAAACAGAAAAAGACTTACTTTTATGAAGGTCCTCTATAAGATATAAATTCTAACTAGAAAAATGGACTTACACTAAATATAGCTAAATATCCTTGTTTGAGGAGGAAAAGGGGAACACAAAATTATACTCTACCAGTTAAAATCTTTCACTTTCCTTTTTCTTAAAGATTTTATTTGATTTTAAGTAATCTCTATACCCAATATGGGGTTCAAACTCACAACCCCAAGATCAAGAGTTGCATCCTCTACCAACTGAACCAGCCATGTGCCCCTATTTTCACTGTTTTAAATAAGATAAAAACAACCTAATCTATATAACGTTAAATGAAAGAGTATATATTGGCTCATAGAATTTGAAAAATTGAGGGATGTGCTGACATCAGGTTTGCTTTGGCTTATGGCCAAAAGGATTTCATCAAAGCACTGTTTTTTAATTTATTTTCCATGTCTTCTTTCTTTTCCATTACTTGTCCCACTATAGCTATGCCAGTTTAGGTTCAGTATTTGTTGTGTTAATATATTGGCAACTTCTCTATCCCTCCATCCCTTCAGAGGGGGAAATGTGAGGTGAGTTAGAGGATCTGTACCAGATTTGCAGAAAAATGCCCTTTCTTTTTAGTTGCCCATCTATGAAGCAATCACTATGACTTCGAGAAATCAGGTTGCTTAGGTTTGAGCCAAGTGCTCTAATTTCATAAACTATGTAGAAATCTAACAGAAAAGGATGTTTTGAGGAGAAGAATTAGCATAGTTTCCCAGATGGGTTTCAAGTCCTAATAAGCCAAAGCAAAGTAAATATATGGGAAGGACCTAAATTATGCATGTCCACTACAAAAGAGAATGAGAGGCTGCTGGTTAAATACAAAGCATCTCTCTCTATTCTTTCACCTTGGTTAATGGACTGCTTGCACAAAAAGACTCTGTCTCAAACCTACCCTTATGGAACTCTCACAAATACCACATGTATGGTTTACAGACACACAATTCATGGTGAAAAATATTTTTGTAATTAACTTGTTATCAACTCCTAAGATAAGGAGATATTTATTACACCTCTCCCAGATTTACTAGACAGAACAATCACTTAGATGTGAGGCATCATTGCATGGGAATGTGGCATTGCTGGAAAAATTCTTAACCATACTCTTGAGCCTAAAATAGATCAGATATAATAAAGAAGGTTGCACATTTCAAGAAGTGGTATATTCCAAACACTCATTTTTAAAGAAACTAGCTTTGTTTATCTGAAAAGTGACCATGAATATCTTACAAATTCCCTTATATAATATGCCCTTTATAAACAAACCTACACATACTACTGTCAAAAATATCTCAGTATTGGGGCACCTGGGTGGCTCAGTGGGTTAAGCCTCTGCCTTCGGCTCAGGTCATGATCTTAGGATCCTGATCTCAGGATCCTGGGATCAAGTTCCGTACCCGGCTCTTTGCTCAGCAGGGAGCCTGCTTCCTCCTCTCTCTCTCTCTCTCTGCCTGCCTCTCTGCCTACTTGTGATCTCTCTCTGTCAAATAAATAAATAAAATCTTAAAATAAAAGAAAAATCTTAGTATTTATTTCAGAGTTTTACTATAACTGACTAGACCATTTAAATTAATCCTATGAAATAAAAGGCATCCATTATTTCAATTTTAGAGGGAAAAAAAGTATAGCCTGCAAATCATTTTGCCAAAGAGAAACATGCAAAACCTTTATCCAGTCATAATAAAATTGTTCCCATTTACTATTAATACTCCACAGGTTTAATAAGGTCAGCAAAAAGAGATAATTTCATAATAAAACCTGATGGCCAAAACTACCTTAAATTAACATAAGACTAATTAAACATAAATTTCTTATGAAAGACAACACACACTTTCTCCAGACATTTCTTTAAACCAGGATATAATGCATAATGTTTTATGCTTTATAATTAGACCTCAAATCCATCATTTGCAACACATTTATTGCTAATTTTCAACTTGTAAACCTGGACTTTTATCACTACTCTCCCTTCCTCTTAGTCTGATTTCTTATTCAAATAAAATAACCTATCAGGGAAAATTAGATGATGAGACATCTTACTAACTTTTTTGAAACCATCTCAAGAACCTTCCCTTTACCTCACAGTGCTAAGTAGAAGAACTGAAGATCTTGTAAATTTGGCAATAATAATGTAAATTTGGCAATAAATTTGGCAGTAATTTCCTTCTCATGAGCCATCCAATCAGGAGCACAATTCCTCAGCTAGTTAGCATAAAGCAGACAGTAAAATCTTACAAGGTAATATTTGTGAGAAAACAATCATGATTCAATTTAAAAAAATACATACTCTTGATTTATATTCATGTAACATACACTTATCACATAAATGAATCATGAACCTTCAGAGTATATTTAGTTACATAGAGATGAAGAGAGCAAAAACACATATTTATATGACTTAAATGATATGAAAATAACTTATGTCAGATAGCCTTGTTATATAAATGCTACTGCAAATTCTGACAAAGAGGACCGTATTTAAATTAAATATTACATATTCCCTCACAGTGTAAATACTGAAAAAATGCATCACAAGTGGTTCAAGAAGAAGGCAAGAGCTACTGTAAGTATTTCATGATGGGGAAATTTAATAAAAGGGATAGGCTTCATACCAGAAAAGGGCTTAAAAGGGAACCCAGGCATTATTAACAGCCAGAAGCTCCTATCATCTTAAGAGCTAGAGGAATAGCAGGAGGTACTAGAATCCAAAATCAGGGCCATCTGATGAGAATTGGGCATGGCCTACTGTGTGCCACAGAGAGTAGAGACGGGAACAGAGGACTTAGGTATAATGCAATACATACATTGTTCCACTGAAATAAATGGGCATGTTGAGAAAAGTAAACTATGAGGGGCACTGGGTGGCTCAGTCTGTTAATGGACAGACTCTTGGTCTCCACTCAGGCCATGATCTCATGGGTAGTATCATCAAGCCCCAAGTGGGGCTCCACACTCAGCCGGCATCTTCTTGAAGCTTCTCCCCTCTGCTCCTTCTCCCACTGACGCACTCTCTCCCTTTCTCTCCATCCCACTAAAATAAATAGATAAATATTTTTAAAAAGCTATGAAACATGAAATTTAAAAAGCCAAAAACAATTACCATTTAGAAAAGCACTTCAAAAAAGAAAAGTTTTGTATAAATCAAATACTATATGTACTATCTGTATGTTGGACACTCTAGAACATTAATAAAAATTTTAAAAAGATAAAAATAAATGGTAAGATAAACAACGATCATGGATTGGAACACTAAACATTAAGATGTCAATTCTCTGCTCTTTGATTTATAGAATCAGTGCAATCTTGACAATATAACAGCAAGAATTTTTAGAGATACAGATGATCTGATTTTAAAAGTTATATGGAAAAGCAAAGAGACTAGAGTGGCCAAGACAATTCTGAAAAAGAAAAACAGTGTCTGAGGGTTCATATTGCCTAATTTCAACACTTAATATGAAGCTACAGTAATCAACGATTTTATTCACATAAGGGGAGACACTTATAACAGTGGAAAGAATAGAGAAGCAGAAATGAACCCACCTAAATCAAGTGATTCTTCACAAAGTTCCAAAGATAATGCAATGAAGAATGTTTTCAACAGATAAGATTGGAACAATTAGATTTCTATATGTCAAAATAATGAATCATGACACATACTCTCCGTTACACAGAAATGAACTTAAAATGGATCACAGATATACAAGTAAAATGGAAAATTATAAAATGTAGTGAAAAACACTTGAAAAAGAATATATGTAACCTTAGGTTTTATGAAGATAAATTGCACACTATAAAAAATTAAAAACTTTGCTTTGTGAAACTTACTGTTAATAGAATAAAAGAGAAGCTAGCAACTAGGAAAAGTATTTGTAAATCACATATCTAACAAAGTACTTCTATCTAGAACATTTAGATTACTCTTAAAGTGAAAAAATATAAACTAATAAAAATTGGACAAAAGATCTAAAATAGACACTCTACCAAAGAATGTACATAAATACAAATTAAGTATATGAAAAGTTGCTCTACCTCATTTGTCACTAGAGAAACTGAATTAAAACAATGAGATACTACAGCACATGGATTAGAATACATAATTTTAAAATAACTAGCAATGCCATTGTTTTGGCAAGAATGTAGAGCAACTCAATTAGTATAGGTGGGAATAAAAAAACAACATAGCTATTTCAGAAAACAATTAGGCAGCTTCTTATAAAGTTAATCCTGTACTTACTTAATAAAGCAGCAAAGCAAATCCTAAATATTTACCCAACAAAAAATATATAAATATGTATCCATACAAATTTGTGTATGAGTATTTGTAGCAGCTTAATTTATTATTGCTCAAATCTGTGAACAGCCCAAATCTAAATTGACTGACGAAGGGATAGCCATAACCTGGTATAAAGCAGAATAGCACATATTATTATATATAAGAATGTACTACTGATATGTTCAGAATGGATCCCAGCTGAATTATGCTATGTGAATAAAATGCCACTCTAAATGTTGTATACTGTAGAATTTAAAGTATCTGACTTTCTGAAAAAAAAAAAAACAAAACAAAAACAAAAAACAAATAACGAGGTGAGTCATAAGTGATTGGGAGGAGATATGGGACTGATTTCCAGGAACATTAAAAAACTTTTTTGGGTGATGAATATAATCTATACATTGATTGTGGTGATACTAAATGACTGTATACCTTTGTCAAAACTTCCTGAATGTTACTTTTGGTGATTAAACTTCCAGTCATTGACTAAAAATGGAGGAAAAATAAGTAAAACTAAATTCCCATGTGTTGTCAAAGTGTTGAACTGGATCACTAATGCAGTGTTAGTGGGGATGTAAATTAGTATGTATTATTTGATATCATCTATAAAAGTTGAACACAAGGATACCTATGAACCAGTAGTTTCATGAGTAGGTAAGTAATCAACAGAACTGTATTAACACAAAAAACATGCACAAGAGAACCCATAATACTACCATTTCCAAGAGTCTTAAAATGGAAACAACTGAAATGTATATCAGGAGCAGAAAGCAACATCTGTATTTTTTATATTTCTTTGCTTGGGTGCTGCTTCATGCATATTTTTGCTTTGGTAAAAGTCAACAAATTGAATTCAATTACCTTTTACATTTCTTATGGATTCTTACATCTTCATCCAAGTTTTCCTAAGAACTAATAGTCTGTGGCACAATACATTTTTGAATAGTAAATTAATGCCTGAATGAAATGAAAAAAGGAAGAGAGGAAGATAGATAGGGCGGGAGCCAAGGAGGGGGAAAAAAAAAAAAAAAGGAAGGACTTCCAGGTCTGTCAGAGCATTTTAAAAAATTATTTTAGAACCATATTCAAAATTATGTATTTATTTTAATAAAAACTTTTCTAGTCTAGCATATACTCAGAATTAATTCTAGAGAAAGACATTACTTTTCTGCACATGATCTTAGCCAAAAGGCCGAGAAGCGATGACATTACTTTTCTGAAGTCAAATTGAATCACATTATTATAAATATTTCATTTCAACACACTGATTTACATTCCAATAAATCTTTGTATATGTTGCTGAAAACCTGAAATAGCTGGTAACTAGTTTTGTATGTATCTATATTTCCTTAAATTTTTAGTTATTTATATCATTTCTTGGCTTTTGCTAGTACCTCATTCAAACACAGTATCCAGGTACTAAAATTTAATCTACTATATCATTTTCTATATGTAAAAATTATTTATGTCTGCATAGTTAATTTTGTTAATACGAACTGTGCTTTTTCCATCTACGTTGAATGCAGTGAATTTTCTTTTCTGTAGGCAGTCCCAGTAAATAATACTGGCATGTGAAATTAACTTTTATAGAAATTAAAATCATTGTTTGAATTTAAAGCTGCCAAGCAAGGATTCTGTTCAACTTACAAAGGTAGGAATGGAAGTAAAGGTTGTTATGTAATATTTGGAAAATAAAAATGATAACACTACATTTTTGTAACTATTAGTGTCCAAGAATAAAAGAGGTATTACTCATTTTTTAAAATATTTTATTTATTTGACAGAGACACAGTGAGAAAGGGAACACAAACAGGGCGAGTGGGAGAGGAAGAAGCAAGCTTCCTGCCAAGCAGGGAGCCCGACTGGGGCTCAATCCCAGGACTCCAGGATCATGACCTGAGCCAAAGGCATAGGTTTCATCACTGAGCCACCTAAGTGCCCCATTACTACTCATTTCTGCCATATTATTTGAATGCTACCTTTAAATGATACTCTATCAGTACTTTTTCTGTGATCTTTTAATGTCCTTCTGTGTTAAAATAATTGTGACAGGCTTAGAAATCTTCTAAAAAGCCTATAAATCAAGATTAGGTCTCTGAATTCTATGTCCAAAAATCCTTCAGTTGCCTCTAGTAAATCTTACACTTCTTAATCTTTTCAAGAATAAATCTCTATTTTTCTATTAACCATTGGATATATGTAAAAAGCAAGGCATTGTATTTCATCCATTTTGCAAAGATGGAAAAAATAATAAAATGACAAGTTTTTAATAAGTAAATGAATTACCATTTTTTACTGATCAATAATAAGTAATTAGTAATGTGGTTATTTTCTGTCAAAATAAATGATACAGTATGAAAGCTAAAAGTGAGCTAGCCAAACCTGAAATTTACTATGTTTTCCTATTTTTAGGCTATGATGTAATTTTACAGAAGGAATTACCTGTCATGTTAATTTTATTAACTATGGTATAATGTTAGATTTCTATAAATTACCTTATATTTCTTCCTTCAATTTTGAAGATAGAGGTTCAGGAACTATTGATTTTTTTTTTCAGTTGTTCTACTCATTAAAAGTAATGTCATAACACTTAATATTTAAATTTCCAATCCTGAAGTATTTATATTTTTAAATAAGTGGTATAATTTTATACCTATGATCATGTAACATGCATTATTTATTATAATATTTTAATTTGACATCTACCTTTAATAATGAAGAATTACTGCATGCAATTACTGCAAATAACCTTCAGCTACTCATGTTCTTGTCATAATCAACTTCTTTAATTTCCCCTTTGATGGTCAAAAGAAGTGATAAACTTCCCAAATGGTATTAATAAGAGTGATGAAGGAGTGGTTTTACATGCTCATAGAAAAAATTAGAGATAATTTACACTCTAGACAAACAGAAACATGCATAAGACAATATGGACAATAATTATCACTGATGTATTAAACTAACTTCACAATTATTATATTATGCTAACTATATAATTAAATATTGTGCTAATTATATAATTAAATTTATTATTCTAATTATATAATTGCACAATACCTTTGAAATACTTAAAAACAAGATTTTTCAGGGCATTCACCTTTGTTTAGGTACTAGAGTATCATTTGAGCCCTAAATCATACAAAAGAAGTCTTTTCATTTATAACCTTGTAAATATGTTTGGATATTAGGTATAAAATGGTGGTCCCTGAAAATGCATGTGTTTTCCTGTTTTTTCCAACTCTCTTGCACTTAGGCACTGCCATATAATTATTTCTGGTCAATAGTCAGTGAAAAGAAGTGTCATCTGTCACTTTTGGGGCAATGCATTTAAGACCTTTAACTTTCTCTTATCTTTCTGATGACCTGGAACCACATTCTATAAAATGTTCTATAAAATAGCCTGTGTCCTTCAGTGACTGGTGGAGCAAATTCTCAGTTTTCAGACATGTCTGACTGTGTAAGGAAAAAGCAAAGCCTGAAATGTTATTGGGGATAAAACTACTGAGATTTTATGTGTGTTACTGCTGCAATATAACCTAATTTCACTTAAACAATATAAACCAAAATTTAAAAATCTTTGACCTCCCCTAACGCATACACACACACACACCTTTTGCTCCAGTTCTCCTAACAATCTATCAATAATCTTCTATAATATTTATATGGATTGGAAAAAATGGAACCCAGTACTTCCACTGCTTTTTTTTCCCTCCAGGATTATTTTAGATGTACTAAATTGTTGAGGTGTGGGATTGGGGTTATAATATTATGTATAGTATATATTCTCTTATAATTTGAATAAATGAAAGACTTGCATTTCTATTAACCTGACATTGAAGTTAGTAATTATTCAGCAGTCTATAGAACATGACTGAAATTCAGCACTAAGTAGTTGAAGAAAATGTATTTAATTGTTTTAACAATAGAGAAGAATAGAGTTAAATTTTGGGACTCATCAATGTTTTTGCATCTCTTCTTGTTATCACTGCATGTCTCTCTGTGTTGGCTTGCTTTTTACCAACTGCCAATACTTTTCCAACTGAGAGGAGAGAGATAGGTGGGAACCCAGTAGCAACACCAAAAAAAAGTAAGAAAGAGAATTATTGGTATTCTAAGTAAGTCTGTGGGGGAAAAATATGGAACACTAATTTTTTTTTAAAGATTTTGTTTATTTATTTGACAGAGATCACAAGTAGGCAGAGAAGCAGGCAGAGAGAGAGAGGAGGAAGCAGGCTCCTGCTGAGCAGAGAGCCCGATGTGGGGCTCGATCCTAGGACCCTGAGATTATGACCTGAGCCGAAGGCAGAGGCTTTAACCCACTGAGCCACCCAGGCACCCGGAACACTAATTTTTAATAGGGTTTTATTACTTTTTCTTGAGGGTAGCTTGAATGATCTTAACCATGGGAATAGGTTTTTATTTTAGTTTTTATTATTTATATAGATATGTGTTCAGATTTTCTAAGTTTTACCTCCTGATCTCATTGAACAAAGTGAAAAGTATAAGTGAGCTTGTAGATAAAGTTACATCACTTCTTAATGGGAATTTAGGGTTGTTCTGACTGATACATTATCCCGAATACATTTGAAACCTGCTGATGAAATATTCAAAGTCTAAAGAAACTACCCAGATTTTTCTGAGGATTCAGAGGAATCTGTCTCATTGAAGTTGGAAATAAATATTACCACCATAAATACAATCACAAGTTAAGTGTTTTGTGTTTTTTCTATACAAATGTTTCATAAATTAGTCCAATAATTACTATATCTAAAGTTTTTCTTCTTTTAACACTTTTTACTGACTCATATATTAAAGCCAAAGTGTCAGAGATCCTACAGCGAAATATTTGGTATTAATGTGAATATAAAGTCAAGATTTTCTGACTGATACATAAGCATGCTGCCTGGAAAAGGAGCAAAAGAAAGCCATTCTGTTACTTAGGAATGTATTAACATCATTACCATGCCTTTATTGTACCATTTTTTAATGAGGGTGACTTTAAAGAAGTAATTCTGTAAATTAATGTATTTAATTAGTGGTTTGTGTGTCCTTTTATCCTTTGCTTTCCATGTTTTTATTTCTAAAACTTGTTTTAAGAGCTCCAGGCCAGGTTGGCTATACAAAATACATTTACAAACAATGCTAAATCTTGGAGTAACATCTCAAAATGAAAGTAGATAAATATATGCACAAACATCTTTAAGGTGTTGAGAAAAATGTTGAGGTTGATAGTTTCTACATTTGAACATCTAATTGTTCCAACAAAATATACTGAAAAGACAATCCTTTCTTCATGAAACTGAACATGAACCTCAAAATTCATTTGACTACTATTTTTGAACTCTCCATTCTATTCCATTAGAATTTTTGTCCTTTGCTAATACCATGCTGTTTTGATGACTGTAACATTATGGTAATTGTGAAATGGATTCACAGGAGTCCTCCAAGTTTATTTTTCATATTCAGAAACCTCTTGCTTAGTCTAGTTACCTTGCTTTTCCATACAATTTTGAACTAGCTTGTCAATATCCACATACATAACTTCCAGGTGTTGATTGAGAATGTTTAATCCATACCTCCAAACAGTGGAATTAATACTGTAGAAAATTGAATCGTATAGTTAATATTGATATGTTACATTTAAAATTATGTAAGTCTTTGCCTTAAATTTTCATTTTTTCCATTGTTCTAGAGTAGCTATTCTGTTCCTCTTGGTTGAAGGCTACTCTTTCAAGGACTCCATTATAAAAAGTAAAATTTAATACACAGATTGTGTCAACAGATTATTCTAGTCTTTCTACATGCCTAATTATGCTGTATAGTATGAACAGCTTTCATTTTTCCTTTCCAACATGCATTAATATGTACTTCTAAAGAAAACTGATGCTGAATATGTAATTTTCACACAATGTGTGTCAAAATTCATCACCAACCCTTTCTTTGTTCAGTGTGTCTTGTCATGATGAAAAGCATAAATTACAAATCTGCTCATGAGCTATTAGTATTTCCTTCAAAAATGATTAGTCAATTTTCGTACTGATCAAGTGTTCACAATCTCCTGGTTCCTCTTTTGTCTTAACCAAACCACAGTCAGGTTTCTCTCATGTCCACTGATCCCTGTATTTTAGGTTGCCTTCAAGGCTGGCAAGCACCCAAAAAAGGAACATGCTCTCTTAGTAGCTGAGCCCCAGAATTGACTGACCATCCTGAGATATGTCTCTTGCCAAAGCATACCAATTATGCATTCTGCTTACTCTTTTTGCTCAGCTTCCCCTCCCTCATTTCCTATCCATGAAAGACAAACTTTTTTTTTTTTTTTTAAGTTTGATTTTGAGGCAATTATAGTTCCTCAATTGGGAGCATCATCCTATTCCCACCTTATTTGGATTTGTTTTTATTTGGAAAAATAGTTGTATCATTGACAAGGGTGCATTACTCTATCACTTTCATACCTAGGATTTTTTATAAAAACTGAGAATTTTAAGCTGACTAGAATCATTTTTTAATTTCAGGATTTCTCATTCACATACTAAGAAGTGCTGCTCATCTTTAATGTTCTGGTTCTGTTAAGACCAGAACTTCAGAAAAATTTTAATGACTCTAACTTTATATCATTATAATAAGAGAGTCACAAAGAATATCAGTGAATTCCATTATTTTCGTTTTCATTAAAAATATAGATGTAAGTAGAGGGTTTGGAGGGTTTTTTGTCTTTGTTTTTGTTTTTGTTTCTGTAAAAGAAAGGCCTGACATTATTTTAATGGCTATTTCAAATTCAGTTAAAAGTTTAGTTTGAAAAAAAAAAAGTTTAATTTGAAGAGAAAATATTTGTTTTGAGTGATGATCTATGACAATATTTGGTAGATAACCATGCTGTAGTAAATAAAAACCATATCAATTAGGAAATATGACTGAATCAAAATAAGATAAAATATTCTACATTATAAATTATTTATATAATTTAAAATTTATATAAGTTTATATAAATATATAAATTATATATAAATATGTATAAATAAATTATAATTAAATATATAATTATAATATAAATAAATATATAAATTTATATAAATAAAATATTCTACATTATAAAACAGAAACTAAAGTAGGCAAAATTTATCCACTTACATACTTTAAAGCAAGGTCAGCTAATATTCTCTGTAGAGAGCATTGAGAGTCATTTGGTTTCTATAACAGCTACTAAATTCTGCTGTTACAGAAACAATATAGCCACAGATATAACATAAAATTAATCAGCATGGATATATTTTCATAAAAATGTATGTACACCATAATTTGGACTTTATACAATTATAAATGTGTTGCAAAATACTACTTTCACTTTTCCAACCATTTAAATATGCAAACCTCATTCTTAGAACCTTGGCTCCTCTGTACCAGGTGACACACCAGATTTAATAAGGAGGGATAGCTTTTAGACTCTTGTTTTGGAGAAAGAGAACTAGAAATTTCTGTAATGAAGCTCGAATTAAATATATCTTGAAAACAAATCAGTATAGCAGTATGCACTCTCTCTCTTTTCTGTCCGTCTTCAAAGGGATTTGAAAAATGTCTGAGCTTGGAAAGTATTACTGGATACATCAACACTGTCCTTCAATTAGGGTTGCTGGATAATAGGATGGAAGTTAAATTTCAATTTCAGATAAAAATAAAATAAATTTTAGATTTTACTTATGACCCAAATATTGCGCAGATCACACTTACAGTAAATTTCAAAGTTAATTTGGTCTTTTTTCTATTTCCTAAATCTATCAACTTTACCTGAAATAGTATTTAACTGTTACTGTAATTGTGTTCTCTACATTTTGTTTGAATCTTGTTCAAAATCAATAGGAAATCTCTGAAATCATTGAAAGGATGAACTGCAAAGAAATTTCAGAAATGAAAGATTTTATAGAATTTCCATTATTATAAACAAAATTTGCAAAAGGAGGTCATTAAAATTTATCCCTATGGGCACCTAGGTGGCTCAGTCAGTTAAGCATCTGTCTTTGGCTCGGGTCATGATCTCCTGGTCTTGGGATGGAGTGCCGCCTGCTTTGGGAATGCCTGCTCAGCAAGGAGTCTGCTTCTCCCTCTGTTCCTTCCTCTGTCCCTGCCCATGATTTCTCTATCTATATCTCAAAGAAAGAAATAAAAAACCTTAAAAAATAAATAAATAAAATAAAATTTATCCCTATAATAGCAAACAGGAAGTTGCAGAGGAACACACAATTAAACTACGAGAGTCCAGGGGTTCCTGGGTGGCTCAGTGAGTTATGCCTCAGTCTATTTCCCCCACTCTCTCTCTGCCTGCCTCTCTGCCTACTTATAATGTCAAATAAATAAATAAAATCTTTTAAAAAATTAAAAATAAAGTATGAGAGTCCAAATAATTAAAATATTTAATTTAAACATCTATAATTGAACTTAGGGAGAATATTTTAATGAAGTTTCTATTTTTTTTTTTAATTTATTTGACAGAGATCACAAGTAGGCAGAGAGGCAGGTAGAGAGAGAGAAGGGAGGAAGCAGGCTCCCTGCAGAGCAGAGAGCCCAATATGGGACTCGATCCCAGGATCCTGAGATCATGACCTGAGCCGAAGGCAGAGGCTTTAACCCACTGAGCCACCCAGGCGCCCCAAGAGAGGACCTATGATTTTACAGCATTTATTTATGATATATAATTAAAATAATTACAAATAAAGACAACTTATGTGATGAGTTTTGACTTACAACTATGTATCATTAAGAGAAACGCTTAGCATAAAAGCAAAATTCAGTAACTAGTAAAATATTTAGACTAAAATATTTAATACAAAAATTAGAAAAATGTTCTTCATATAGGAAAGATGATAAAGTGTTTTCTCAAAATCACAATGATCCACAATGAAAATCAATCAAAAATGTCAATATTTTTATGTGCATTAACCATAGAAAGAAACTCTGAAAAACACTATATGTAGGTAGCCTATTGAAAGACTGAAATTAGAAGACTATATTGAAAGGAAAATGTACGGTTCTCTGATGTTAACACAAAATATTGAGATAATTTTAGGCACAGATATGGCTATGAATCTGAAAACAAATGCACTAATATATAACAAGAATCTGCTTATGTTATTTTTAATATACATAAGATATGCAATTATTCCAGCTCTCCTTAATATACTGATATATATTTTTTACTTCATGACTAATTTTCATGTCAGAAATGTCTTTAAAAAGAATTATTTTTCTTAATAGAATCACTTCATTGATATGCATATAAATGTTTGAAAATTAGTATATTATTTTAATGTTTCTTTTACTCTAAAAAAAAGTTCTACTTTGAACAGTAAATCACATGGCTATCCTAACCTTTATCATACATTCAAGTCCGACTTAATCTTTACTTTTTCTGTAATTATATCCTTGATCAGGATGGACCAGCTTCTTCTCCACACCACTGTATTCAGAATAATAGTTGAAATTATGTATACAATTGTATAATTTCATGCATACAATGCATTTTTTATTAACATATAATGTATTATTTACTTCAGGGGTACAGGTCTGTGAATCATCGGTTTTACACAATTCACAGCACTCACCAAAGCACCTACCCTCCCCAATGTCCATCACCCAGCCTTCCCATCCCTCCTTGCCCTCTACTCCTACAACACTCAGTTTGTTTCCTGAGATCAAGAATCTCTTATGGTTTGTCTCCTTCCCCAGTCCCATCTTGTTTCTTTTTTTCCCTCCTTACTCCCCACGACTCCCCGTTCTGCTTCTCAAATTCCTCATATCAGAGAGATTATATTACAATGTATTTTATATATTCATCTGAATGCCAGTCGGCTCAACGATATTCTTCAGGTATATTTAATCTATATTTTTCTTTCTAGCTTCTAAAATATTACATGCAGTATTTATCAATATATATTTATTGAGTTGAACTTGAGTCATAGTTCTAGAAACAGAGTTAATAAGGTTTGTATTTTCAGTGTAAATTCATTTTCTGTTTAAGTTTCAGGTTTAAGATTATATATCTTTGGTTCTGGTATAATGATGAGCATACATTGTTGGAGATATATTGGATATAATTTTTCTAGCATGTTCCTACATAGAAAAATAAAATACTGGGGTTGGCAGAAATGCTTATATACCTTGAGATAGGCTGCACAGCCCTCCGAAGCCCCAGGCAACAGAAAATAATAGGTGATTTTTTTTTTTTAGCTTATCATATCAAGAAATGGAGATGCCCTTGCTGTAAGCATAGTATATTACATTTATTTATTTATTTATTTAGTGACACTCTACCTGTTTCTGAAATATACTTGAATCTACTTACTACAAATATGCTATTTTAAAACTAAAAATTGCATTTGTATTCGCAATGTATTTAGTAAGGTAATACAAGTAAAAAAATATTGATAGCATCTTGCTTCTTTGCTTCAGCTAGTGCCTTTCTTATGTGGTTTAATGTTTTCTTCTGTAGTTCATACATATAAAGACAATACAGTTACTGTTGATATGATATGAAATTAATCTTTGTCCATAACCTTATTTTTTTATGTCTGACTTATAACTAATGCAGAGATTCAGCTGTTACCATCATCTGGGTGACATGGAGTCATGATGATATTTAAGCATATATATTACTTGTTAAAAGAGAAGGGAAATTTTAAAGAGAATCAACAAACTAAATTAACCATCTAGTAAAAAAAAATTAAGTAAATATACAACTTTAAATAGACAAAAGTACTAGAAACACACAGAAAATAGATACGGTCAAACAGACATCATAAATCTTTTACTTCTATGTCTATATAGTTTCCTAGAAATTAATATTTTAATATATATTTATTTAATGGAAAAGAGTTTAAAAAAAGAGTATTATCAATGGAAAAATTTATTTCACATTTATTTAAAAAACATTTCATTAGTAGCACTTACTGAAATAAATCAGAGCCTGATTACCCAAAGGTAAAAATTAGATATAATAATAGCATTGAGGACTTATGTCCAAGGAATTATATGATACTACACTACATTATGCTACATGGCATTTAGTATTCTCTTTCATTCTCAAACAACCATGTAAATAGATATTTTTAAATTCTCATTCTGTAGATTATAAAAGAGGCATAAAAGTATTTCTCAAAAGTAGAGATTTTAATTTTAGATGCCAGAGTTTGATTCTAGTCTTTCAAATGCATGCGATGCTTTATCGCTTCAAGATAAGAAGCTAAAATTTTAATTGGATATATTTAGATTAACTGGCTATATACTGAAGGAATCCAAATTCTCTTGATTCATCCTACAGCATAGAAACTAAATTGGCTTGTTCTTTAGAGCACTATGAGGGCATTTTGTTGTTATTGTTCATTCTTAATTACGTAGCTGCTTTCATGTCCTATTATGATTTCTTCAGGTCCTTTGTATACTAATATATAGCAATAATTTTGCACATTATCAGATTTCTACTTTATAAAGTAAAGCTGACTTTAAATTGAAATGTACAAAATTAAGCTCCAAGTTTCATTTTCCCTGTCTAAAACATTCATTCCTTCAAATATTTTTAATAAAAATGGTTCCTACTAAACCTCTTGGATGGATATTTTAAAAAAGAGATCAGACGCACCATTATTGTGTGAGGTCCATAGAGAAAAGCCTTTCTTGGCTTGATTACTTCTCTTCTGCCCTGTGTATGTATGACCCTAAGGATATAATAAATAATATTAACAATTTCTTTTCTGGATTCTGAGGGTTCACATCACAAAATTATACTTGGAAATAAATGTATGTGATTTTAGGAAGAAATCCTATTCCATGTGATTGTAAAAAAATAAGTTAATTCATCTACTACCAGCATAATGGGCAATCATGATAATTAGAATGTGTGTCAATTTTATTTCAAATTTAATCTAAGGCATTTTTAGATAAGAAAAAAGTCTTTGAAACACTGTATGTTTTGGGGTAAAAAGCACAGCAAAACTTTATGTATAAATTATGGCTTTTTTAAGTTTGTAACTACTCAATTTTTACAAAGCTGTAACTCTATCTAGGCATATACTTGGTGAATATACTAATTGTTTGCTCCCATCAAGGATTAGTTATGTATATAAATGTGTACATTAACCATTATCTTACAAATTCCTTGAGGAGATTTCATTAATTGTTGAATCTGTCACCAGCTCCTCACAGAGTGTCTCATATACAATATATGTGAAATATCTATGGTTTTGAATTAAACTTTTGACAAATTCATAGAACAGTCTTTTCCTTAATTTCCTTAATTCCCACTGTGTCTTTGCCTCTTCTTCATTTCAAATAAGGCCAACAAAAACATTTCTATAAATTCACTGATTCTGGCATAAGTTAAGAAGCATTCTCTGAAAAGGCGAAGATTATTTGTGTCCTCTTATTCAATATAATGATAAAGGTTAACAGCAAACATTTTTCAGTTGGTATGTTAGTACTATGTAATTTGCTAATTAATATTTGTGCCTATTTTAAGAGTTGTCATAAAATTTTTTGAAGAAAAGTTAATTTGGTATACTACCAAAGCCGGTCTTGGTCTTATTTGATCATTAAATAATTTTAGGTCTACTTTAAGTCTTCAAGTTAAATTCCAATTGGTGGGTAGAAAGTTAGATTCAATAAGTAATCCTGTAAATGGTATTTTTGTTCCTTCTTGCTGTTTTTAAATCATAGCAAATCAGTAAAAAGAAAATATTTCTCATAGAAAGATAAGAAAAGTTAGATCTGTTCCATGTTCTCGGAGCTATTGCTTTCCTGAAGACAGGTACATGCTTCCTTCTTTGAGGAAGCCATCCAATAATATTAAATTCCATGAGAGCTAATGACATAACTCAATTATTTATTGTTACAATAACAACTAATAATAAAGTATCTGTCTTTTAATGAAATGTACATTTCATTCTGTTATCCCAAGAAACTAATTGCACAGAATCCTCTTTATTGCATACTTCTGGGTTAGTATAGGATATAAGAAACAGTTTGTTCATGATTTGGAAGGCTGAGTGAAGCTGCAGCCATCTTTTTGCATAGAAAAGGCAAACGCATGGCAAAAGGCACTACTGCAGATTCTTGTGACCTATGTCCCAGCTGTGCTTACTGGGAACACGAGAGCAGGTGGATCCACAGCTCCACCAACTTCTACTGGACCTTAAGCTTCTCTGATTTGTGCGTCAAGAGTTGTTAAAGCACCAACTTTGCCCACAAGACATCTTAGTCATCAAAATTGAGGCTGGGAAGAAGTGACATTACATTGAAGCTTCCATTGTGTCTTTATAGTTTCACTACATCCTTGCAGCCTTTCAGTGGAGCCTTCTAGTTTGTGTTTGCTTTTCCTATTAGCTTCCAATTTCTGCTCCTGACAGCCTGATCAGTACCAGAAAAAGAAAGGCAGCCCAATACATTCTCTTTAACCAGATCCCAACATTAGGTAGTCAAATTTCTATCATAAATATTTGATTATTTATTTGTTTATCTTTTATTATTTATAAATCTAGTGTTCTGGTGGAGCCAGCACTGATACAGCTTAATACTATTTTAAACTTTTTAAAAGATTTCATTTAGGGGTGCCTGGGTGGCTCAGAGGGTTAAGCCTCTGCCTTCAGCGCAGGTCATGATCTCAGGGTCCTGGGATCAAGCCCCGCATCAGGCTCTCTGCTTAGTGAGAGCCTGCTTCCTCCTCTCTCTCTCTCTCTGCCTGCCTCTCTGCCTACTTGTGATCTCTGTCTGTCAAATAAATAAATAAAATCTTTAAAAAAAAAAAGATTTCATTTATTTATTTACTTATTTCAGAGAGAGAGAGAGGGAGGGAGGAAGAGAACAAGCAGGGGAAGCAACAACGGGAGACAAAAAAGCAGGCTCCTGCTAAGCAGGGAGCCCAATGTGGGGCTCCATCCCAGGACTCTGGGATCATGACCTGAGCTAAAGGCAGATGCCTAATTGAATGAGCCACCAAGGTGTCCGAAAACTTCTAATAAATATTATATTAATGAAGAAATCCTTCAGATGATCTTTGTATCTCTAATGTCTAGAATGAAGACTGTCACAAAATATAAGCTCAGAAATTCTTTTTTGAATAAATGTAAAATAATAAGTGATTGACTTAATCAATCAAAGCCCCCCAAAACACATTAATTGATAAAACACATTAAAGTGGGAAGCAGGGACCTTGGAGAGCACTTCCATGATTTATTTCTATATAAAAATCTCTGAAGAGATTTTCAGGCATATAATATAAGAAGAATATGAAAGATTGGGGTGAGAAAAGATGGTTTTTCAAAGAATGGAATTATTATTCACTATAGTATCTGTCTATTTTGCTCATTTATAAAAGAATTAGTAAAAGAAATACTTAAGGCTAAATATTATATGATTTGATGTATTATTAAAAACATTAAGTGATGGACACAGTTGGAGGCTCTCAAAGAACCACTGACTATTCTGAGTAACTGTCAATAAACTAATTATAAAAGTACAGAAAGCTGTGTTAAAACCCTAGAGATGGTGCTTTATCTATATAGAAGTTATGCTTAAATGAATCATATTAAAAACCTTGAAGCAAAGTTTCAGATCACAATAATCTTTTCCTTGATATTTCTTTCAAGATGTATTCAAATGCATCAAAAGATAGTGCTGGAAAACACTAATAAATGTTCAGCCTACAATAATGAATACATCAGATTGTGGAAAGTTCTAAAATCCTCTTTATAGAAATGTTTTTTTTTTTAAGATTTTCTTTATTTATTTAGCAAAGAGAGACACACAGAGAGAGAGAGAGAGGGAACATAAGCAGGGGGAGTGGGAGAGGGAGAAGTTGGCCTCCCACCAAGCAGGGAGCCTGATGTGGCCCTTGATCCTAGGACCCTGGAATCAGGACCTGAGCCAAAGGCAGACTGAGCTACCCAGGCACCCCAGAAATAAGTATTTTAGATATAGGGATAAGAATAAATTTGGATAAAATTTATATAATTGGTAAAGTTCTGTGTTTCTATGGTAATTTTGATCTTGAAAAGATTGTGAAGGGAACATATCTTACATGAAAATAGTCTTGCCATTATAAGTATCTCTGTAAGACAACTCTGTCCATTTCAAATGAAGTTCAAATGATACACATTTTCTTCATTTTATGGAAAGTATACACATACAAATATATCAATATTTTTTTAAAGATTTTATTTATTTATTTGACAGAGAGAAATCACAAGTAGATGGAGAGGCAGGCAGAGAGAGAGAGGGAAGCAGGCTCCCTGCTGAGCAGAGAGCCCGATGCGGGGCTCGATCCCAGGACCCTGAGATCATGACCTGAGCCGAAGGCAGCGGCTTAACCCACTGAGCCACCCAGGCGCCCCCAAATATATCAATATTAATCCCAAATGAGAGAACTAAATTATCTGTCTAAAATATTATGAATAGGCAAACTATACAGTCATATAGTGATACACTAGGGAACAGTAAAATAGGATGAACTATTGCCAGTCAGGACAACATGGTTAAATATCATAAACATAATATGGAACAATTGAATCAGATCACAAAAGAGTATCTACAATATACTTTAAATTATATAAGTTTCAAAACAGGCAAAGGGACTTATATTATTAGTGATCAGGATAGAGAGTACCCTTTCTTGGGAATTAATGATTGGAAGAAGGCAACAGGGGGATTCTGGGTCTAGAATTTTCTTTTTCCAAGTTTGGTTTGTAGAAAACCCATTGGGATATATATCTATGATTTGTACACTTTATATGCTTACTCTACTCTAATACTATATGGAAAATGTATGTCAATTGGAGAAAAGAACAATCTTGGCCCTACAATGTAGCAAAAACGATTCTCTAAAAGTATAATATATATTTCATCTTTTTTCACTAAAAAAATGAAATTTGCTGGCAAGAGATTATCTTGCCAATGAACTCACCCAACTTTGGCTATGAAACAAGGAACTAAAGGTTTACTTCTCTTAAAAAAAAATTAAAAAAAATATATATATATATAATCTTGCATCCTTGTTAAAACTTGCATCCTTGTTAAAACTATGAATGTATTAAAATGATGAATATATTTAATCCCCATTACATATTTTTCTCTGATTCTGTAACATCTAGATGGTTGACTAGACAAATAAATCATACTACTTTCTCCAAGTATATGAATTATGTACACATAGTGTCAACTTGTCATTGTTTAGTATCCAAATTTGGTATCCAAATTGCCAATTTAATGAATTTGTGAAATAAATATATTTTTTTTCATTATTAAGCAAACCTAATTTCTAACAAAGAAGTTTAGATGAAAGACTTTAAGGTAAATCAATTGTTTAAAAAAATTTTCAACACAAGATAATCTCTCTCTCTCTCTCTCTCTCTCACACACACACACACACACACACACACACACACACACACACAAATACACTTCATAGTTCACCTTTCCTCTCTGCAGAGAAGCCCTGATGTCTCAGGAAGTGACCTTGCTTAATATCATGGGAAAATATCATAATATGTTTAAACCATTTACAACCCATTAATCCAAGTAAAAGCATTTACATATCAGAGTAAGAGGTATCTCAGGCAACTTGCAGTAGTCTCCTCATCCCCAAGAGCCTCCCACAGCTAGTGAGAAAATGCAATTCTATGAAGATAAGTATGGGAGCAGCTATATAATTTGTGGGACCCAGTCCAAAATGAAAAGATGGCACCCTTGTTCAGTATTATTAAAGATTTCAAGACCATAATTCTAGAGGATTAAGCTAAGTGCAGAGTCCTCCTAAGAACACAGTATCCTGAGACTGCACAGGTCATAAACCCATGATTCATCTATGCACAAGTATTTTGTTCCCTATAATCTTTTCTCTAGACATTTTTAAAAATACTGTAATACTACTATACAAGAGAAAAATGCTGTGATTTGCCATCATTTTAGACTCATTTTAGTCAATAATACACACTGCAATATTTTCTTTATTTAGAACAATTCCTCAATTGTATCTTGGGATATTGTAGGTTACACAAATCTTCTCTTGTTTGGAACAAGATTTAAATGTGTGTCATCTACCATCACAAAAAAGCCGAAAATTAAGCTAATAATAGCTACATTACTCATCTTTCACTGTTAACAGATAAATTATAGTCATAATTATGTCCCGTGTTCGATTAAAAAGAAACCAAGAAATAAGTGCCAATTCTATATTCTATGAGGCATAAAAATCCCAGAATTTTCACTTCTCACAACTCTAAATAATCAAGAAGAAAAATCCATTCAAACAGCACACTGCTCCCTTTCATACTTTCATTACCTTTATACTGCTAGTTATATAAAGTAGACTAAATTAGTAACAACAACTAGACCTCTTGCCTTTTTACAGAGTACTACATATAATATTAATGGCAAATAAATCTATCTCAACTATTTTGAATACAACTAATTTTGGGAAACATGAATAGTTTGATTCTTTTTCATATTAGATTATATAATCTTATTTAAATAATGGAAAAGAACAATTAAGGGAGGATTAAAAAGGAACATGCTGTTCTAAGATTAATAGTGATAAAATTTTCAATGTTTCCTTAATTTTTTTCAAATTTAAAAATTATTTAATAATTTTTTGCTATCTATAATCTTTTTAATGTCTTTCAGCATATATTTAAAATATTTCCATACTTTGAACTCATTAAAGACATGTAACAGACAAATAATCTTGGTTAGACGTAAGTAATTCAATTTTTTTTTGGTACAATAATGGACTTCATTGCTTTAGGTTCTGAAATGTACTTGCAAGTAGTCATTCAACATGTCTTAAATGGTAGTGAAATCATCTTACTAGGTAAAACAAAAGACAGGGAAATAATAAAAGCAACAAACCCTGCTTTTTAACTGCAAAGTGATAGTGGGTTAGATACAATTAATTAAATCCAATGAAATATGACTCAGTGGCAGAAAATCTATTAGCAATTTTTAATTAGTTAAGGCATCTCTTTGTCCATACTACAGAAAACATAATAATAACAGTGTGAAATACCAATTTTTAACAGCTGTTAAAATTTGTATCAACCTCATTAGAAAAGCTTCAAGAAGGTTCCCCACAGATTTTATGGTTGTACAAGTGACAATGAAATCCTTGAGTTAGTGTAACTCCCAAAAGTAAATTTGATAGGAAATTATCTGTATTTCACAAAGCAAAAATAACATGTCCACCTAGCTCTTCAAAAATGAATATAAGGGACGCCTGGGTGGCTCACTTGGTTAAGCAGCTGCTTTAGGCTCAGGTCCTAATCTCATGGTCTGGGATCCAGCCACCCAGCAGGCTTCCTACTCAGTAGGGAGTCAGCTTCTCCTTCTGCTTCTGTCCCCCCAACTCTCTCTCTCTCTCTCAAATAAATAAATAAAATCTTTATAAAATGAACATAGTGATATGTACATGGAGGAAACATTTTCACTTTTCACAATTCTAATAGAAAGAAAAAAACCCAACTAGGGGCACCTGGGTGGCTCAGTCCATTAAATGTCTGCCTTCAGCTCAGGTCATGATCCCAGAGTCCCAGGAGCAAGCCCCATATTGGGCTCCCTGCTCAGTGGAAAATCTGCTTCTGCCCCTGCCACTCTCATGTTCTCCCTCACTCTCTTTCTCTCTCCAATAAATAAATAAAATACCAAAAAAAAAAAAAAAAAGAAGAAGAAGAAGAAGAAGAAAGAAAAGAAAAACCCAACTAAACAGCACATTAAACTTTTCCCCCTGTTCCTCCATTACCTTCATAATGGTAGTTATTAAATAGGTTGAGTTAGTTACAAAAACTAGATCTCTTGATATTATACAGAATATCATCTATATTACATGCCTGTGGCAAGTATGTCCAGTATGTATGTCAACAGCAACATACCAGTGTTCTAGGAAAGCAGGAGAATCACAACTAAAAAAGAACACTGAAAATACAGTTTATTCACGTAATCTTTCATTTAGTGCTCCTTGATCATTTACCAACGAGGGTCACTATTCAAAATTCATTTCCCATTCCAAGCTTAAAATTCACCGTGGGTCTCTAAAGTCTTCACAATAAAAACTGAACTCCTATACAGGGCCTCTAAAGGCCTTTCTGTAATCATGGCTCTTGTCATCGTTGTGTCTGTATATATCTATATATGTCCTCCTCGTAGAATTCCTCGAAACCACTTCTTACTATTAGGTATTTCAACTTTATGCTTTTCTTCATATGTTCCCACATGTTTCCTTTTAACTAAAAGCTTGGAAGTCCTTCTAGACCTATGATTGTTTCTAAGTCAAATAGAAACCTTTTGGTTATGGTTATGGTTATGGTTATTTGGACAATTTTCAACTTCCTGCCATTGCACTGCATCCTCTTTCTGCACAGTCTCAATGGAAAAGTGAACTGACCTGGCAGCTAAAATTTCTTCTGCCAACTTCCGGCTCTGAACTAGATCCCATTCTGCTCCAGCTTGATAGAGATAACCCTGGGACCAGAGAAATTATGAAACTCTTTATAAACAATAAACTTAAGGCTAAAAATGATCTTTTACTTGAAGCAGTCTAACAGAGATATTCTTAAGGCTTTCTTATGGTCCCCTTCTTAGTAACGTCCAGTTTGATTTTGCTCTTAAATTTCTCTCTTATGTAGCCAAAAGCTCTGCTTTTTTTTTTTCTTTTTTCCCCCTCCCCAGTGGGACACTTAAATTGTGAAATTGCAAAAAAGCGGTGAGTATTGATTTCCAAAGGAAAACTTAGATTGACATAGAATAACTGCATTATTAAACTAACAAGGGATAGGAGAAGGAGGTGGGATTATGGACATTGGGGAGGGTATGTGCTTTGGTGAGTGCTGTGAAGTGTGTAAACCTGGTGATTCACAGACCTGTACCCCTGGGGATAAAAATATATGTTTATAAAAAATAAAAGAAAATGGTTAAAAAAAAACTAACAAGGGATAAATGAATAGATGTTAGGATAAATGAAATTATAATACATGGCTCCAAAATTATAATTTGAATAAAACTATTTTTTTTAAAAAAGAAAAGTGAAAAAGAGGAAAGCATAATGAATGAATGAAAGAAAGAACAAATGGAAGGAAGGAATGAAGGAAGGAAGGAAAGTAGCGAGTATGATTATTCAAGAAAAAGATCCCATGATACTGCCTTTTTTCCTTCTTATCATCACACTGAGAACTTGTCTTTGTAAACAGAAGTAACAGAATTTAAAATACAAATGATTTATGAGAAAGCTTGAACACCAATAAAACATGAACCAAAAAGACCTTAATCCTGAGAAAAACAAAACATTTCAGACTTTATTTTCTGAGACTATGAATAGATACCTCAGCCAATTGAAGAAAATGTCTGTCTGACTCCTGTCTTGCAAAAGTAGGGTCTGTTTTGTGACTTTCTGTACTGTAATACCTTGACATTCTTTATAAGCTTAATTCAGACTTTTATTTTTCTGATGAAACAGACAGAAATATATGCAGATATATGGAAATAGGCTGTGCTAAAAAGTTTAATGTAGATTTATGTAAACTCCTTATTGCCGAATACTATTGTAGACTGGTGTCTGAGGACCATTCTAAAGCAGTTCTTTTAGGGTGAACATTTTTAACTTCAAAGGCAGAACCTAGAGGACTGTGTGAAGTTGATTTTCTGAAAAACAATTTGAACATCAATTTTGAGTAAAACCATAATTTTATTTTATTTTTAAAGATTTTATTTATGTATTTGACAGACAGAGACCACAAGTAGGCAGAGAGGCAGAGAGAGAGGGGGAAGCAGGTTCCCTGCTGAGCAGAGAACCTGATGCAGGGCTCTATCTGAAGAACTTGGGATCATGACCTGAGCCGAAGGCAGAGGCTTTCACCCACTGAGCCACCCAGGCACCCAAAACCATAATTTTAAAAATATTCTGTAGATGATGTAATTATAATTTTAAAAATATTTTGTAGCAATATTGGATGAAATGAAATATCATTTTTTCTTTTTGTATTTTTTTCTTTGGCATAAGTAACACTGTTGCCAAACCTAGCACTTCTTAGAGTAATGGGGAGGAATTAATTGACTCTTGCCTTCCAAAGTACAGATACAAAATGTGGATGGTATCAGTACATCTAAGACTACTTTTTAAGTGGCTTCTGGGTCAAGGACATAAGGCTAGTTCAGATGCTTTAGATCAACAAAGTACATATGTATCCAAAGAAGATCCTAAAATGTACCTATCTATTAATGTGTGTTCTAGACAAGGATTGCTTTCAAAGGCAATTCTGTTTCTAAAGTTTATTGATATTTTTATCACCATTTCACTTCTACAACACAGAGTTCATTTCTGGCAACATTATACACTGACCAAATGAGCAAGTATTTTATTATATATTTTAAATACAATAAAAATACATTCATCATTAGTTAATTTTAGTCAATAAAGAGTTAAGTTTCAAATTAAAACCTCTGTAGATCAGTATATAATGGCCTAGAATTTAAATACCATGTAAGAACCCAGGCATAATTATGAAACAGATTTCTAATATTATCTCAGGAATTACAAGCATGTTAAATGAGTCATTAAATTAGACACAGAGAAATAGAGATATAAATATTGAAGCAATAATTTCTTCTGCAGAGTTGTCAAATCAGTATCCCTACAGAACAGATTTCTATCACTAGTACTCCATCATTTTCTCTAGGGTTGTAGGTCCTGCCTAACACTTGTTTTCTTACTCGGGCCATATTTTTTTTATAACTTATTACAATGAAAAGAAAAATGATGAATAACAAAATTATAGTTTAAGTCTTCTGAAACAACTGGATATACAATTTATATTTCAGCTGATGGTTGACATTTAATGTGTCTATTTGTGGTGAACATAGTAACAAGAACATATTATAAGATGTTTTGTGGTTAGAATCTGCTTATATAAACAAATAGTTTTTATTTTCTGACAAATTGTTAGTTAATTCCATAGACTTATTAACCCTCACTCAGAAGGTAATACTTTATGTATTTACAATATTGAGGTGAGACAGAGTGTTTATCTTACCACTATCTCCATAAATGCTTTTCAAATTCAAAGAATTAAGTCTTAAAATTACAATTTGCAGGTAATTTTTTTTAAAATATATATTTTTTATTTATCTGGCAGAGATCACAAGTAGGCAGAGAGGCAAGCAGAGAGAGAGGAGGAAGCAGGCTCCCTGCAGAGCAGAGAGCCCGATGTGGGGCTCGATCCCAGGACCCTGGGATCATGACCTGAGCTGAAGGCAGAGGCTCAACCCACTGAGCCACCCAGGTGTCCCCAATTTGCAGGTAATTTTTAAAAGAATCCGGTCTTTTGGGATGCCTGGGTGGCTCAATCAGTTAAGTACTTGCCTTCAACTCAGGTCATGATTCCAGGGTCCTAGGATCAAGTCCCACATCCAGCTCCCAGCTCAGTGGGGGGGTCTGCTTCCCTCTCTGTCCCTCCCCCTGCCCAGGCATGTTCACTCTGTAGTAAATAAACAAAGTCTTTAAAAAAAAAAAAAACATTCTATTTTTCTGCTTGTTAGATTTTGCTCCCTAATCCAACATACAGAGAGTGAAGGACATTATCATGGATAGTTACTAGATAAAAAACAGGTTTCTCAAATTGTTTTTCAAATACATTCATTAATGATCTACTTAATTTCATAGCTATGTCTGTGTTTTCAATTAAAATTGAATTGAACAAGAATATTTGAATGCCAATCTAGTAGACATTACTTTAAAGTGAAAGCCTGAGGGATTAAATATTTTCTTTTAAAGAGAAAGGAGAGAAGGAAAAAGAAGAAGAAAACTACTATATGATCTTTATGAGGAGTTAGCATTTTGCTAGTATAAGAGGCAGTGATGTGTGGGTTAAGAGTACAGCCTCTGATATGAGCCTGTATATGCCTCTTCCTAGCTATGTGAACTTTGACTCTTCTTTTAAACACTTTGACCTAATTTTTTCCCCTATACAACAACATGCTAATATAAACAGCTCATGGAGTTATGGTGAAAAGTATATACACCTGTATCTAGGTGAAGAATTTAGAACACGACATGATACATATGAAGCATTCTGTAAATATCAGCTATTGATAGTATGCATGTTTTACTTTGTGTGTAAATAGCTAAAATACTTAAGAGTATGAAATATTTAAACTTGATTGTTTAATCTGGCTAATGCTATCATCGTATTGAGATAAACAAATTGTATGTCACAAAAGTATTGCTACAAATTGCAAAAGTATGTATACATTTTCTGGGATAACAGATAAACTGGATATCACTCAAAACATTCTGTTAGTAATAGTCACTAGCATAGATTAGGTTTCGAACTTGCTTTTGATAAGCACTACAGTAACATTTTGAATTGATTAATTAGCTTATTGATTGAAGAACTGGAAAATTTACTAACTATCTTGATTCAACTTTCCTGTTTTATTTTATTTTATTTTATTTTGTTTTATTTTATTTTATTATTTGACAGAATGAGAGAGAGAGAGAGCACAAGCAGGGAGAGCAGCAGGCAGAGGGAGAGGGAGAAGCAGGCTCCCCACCAAGCATGGAGCCTGATGTGGGGCTCAACCCCAGGACTCCAGGATCATGACCTGAGCCGAACACAGATGCCTAAATGACTGATCCACCCAGGCAACCCTCTTCACTGTTTTATTTTTTATTTTTTAAAGATTTTATTTATTTATTTCAGAGAGAGAGTGAGAGAGAGCATGAGAGGGGAGAAGGTCCGAGGGAGAAGCAAACTCCTTTTGGAACTGGAGCCTGATGTGGGACTTAATCCCAGGACTCCAGGATCATGACCTGAGCCAGAGGCAGTGGCTTAACCAACTGAGCCACCCAGGCGCCACCTCTTCACTGTTTTAAAGCAAGACAGACTCTAAGAAGTATATTTCATTAGTCCAGAATTCTGAATAAGAATAACTGCAAGCTGTTGCATATGAAGTCTGAAATAAAGTATGTTCTCCTTATGTGTTAATGTAACATACAAAAAATAACTTTAATAATAGGTATAATCAAGTGTTTGTCATGCAACAAATGCCTTACATATACAACCTTTATAAAGCTCTACAAAAGATATATCATTATGTATACTCTTTTGATGGCTCAAAAAAATAAATTTCAGAAAGATGAAGGGATTTCCCTAAAGCAAGAGATAGAACCTGAGTATTTGGGATTTGAACTGTGCAACCTTTACATTTCCTTTAAAAGATAACATTGGGGTGCCTGGGTGGCTCAGTGGGTTGAAGAGTTTGCCTTCGGCTCAGGTCATGGTCCTGGGGTCCTGGGATCGAGCCCCACATTGGGCTCTCTGCTCGGCGGGGAGCCTGCTTCCTCCTCTCTCTCTGTCTGCCTCTCTGCCTACTTGTGATCTCTGTCTGTCAAATAAATAAATAAAATATTAAAAAAAAAAAGATAACATTGAAGAGTCTTTGTTTTTTAGGACAACATTTGGTGAGAATTTGGGCAACTATAGAAAATTATAAGCATAATTGGAGGAAAATACAAGGGTTTATTGTGAATTTGGGGGGAATAAAAATCCACAATAACAAGTCTTTAGAATATATATTTTGTTCCCTATATAATAAATACATAATGATTTTTTTAGAATTTCACCTTAAAATATTTTAAAATATACTTTTTAATCTGTTACATTTTTGGCATAGCACTTTTCCTTGTTTTTGATATTTATTGATTAAATTTAATAATCTTATATAAACATAGTTGTTTTTAAGCTGGATTTTAGACTTTTGCTTTCAAAAGACATTCCATGGTTAAAAATTGTAATATATACGGCCCATTGTAAAAAGCATAATGTTTTTTAGACATAAATCACCTAAATATGTATAGACACTTAACATACTTATAGAAACTTTATCCAAAATATATACTATATCATATGCAATAGAAATAAAGAAATATATATGTATGTGTTTTTCTATTTCAATTATTAGCTATCATGCTGACCAAGCACCTTAAAAGTACACAAACTTGATTATTTAGGGAGGTTTTATTTTCATAGTATATAACTTTAGTATTACCTATTTTTGTAAATACCTTCACAGTTGAAAAATTGATTTAGTCCTTAAAACTGGATACTTATTTATTATGATTATTTTGCAAATGGCTTTACAAGAAACACCTTTATTTTTCAACCCTAGAACTAAAATGAACCATACCACTATGTGATCCTGCATCACTCAGATGCTATATGTGTGTTGTATGTTAGATTCCTTTTTTATATTATGCATTTATACATAGCATTTTTGTTGGTAGGAACTGAATGTAAAAGTTAAGATGTAAATATTTGTGGGGGGGGTTGGGGGGTAGGGAAGGAAAGAAGTGAAACAAGATGGGATTGGGAGGGAGACAAACCATAAGAGACTCTTAATCTCACAAAACAAACTGAGGGTTGCTGGGGGGAGGGGGGGTGAGGGAGAGGATGGTTGGGTTATGGACACTGGGGAAGGTATGGGCTATGGTGAGTGCTATAAAATGTGTAAGCCTGACCACTCACAGACCTGTACCCCTGGGGCAAAAAATACATTATATGTTAATAAAAATAATTAATAAAAAAATTCTGTGTATTTTTAAAAGTGTGAATTCTATAAAAGTAGGATTTTTCTATATAAACATAAATATTTACATATATACATCTCATATAGACATATATATATGCATGTGTGTATATATATGCAAATGCATATATTTTCTACATAATGATACACAGATATTTATTTGTATTGATATAATGCTTTTTTTCTTCTGCTAGATTTTTGCCAGTTACCTGATCTGCTTGATTTTTCCCTCAGAAATAAACAAATAATCACAAACTCACAAAAACTAACAAAAATAGTAAGCAAGTTTAGACAGTCTTTGAAACAATACACTGATAATTTATACTGTGAACCAACTGAACTAATTTATAAAACAACTAATCTTATTAAAATTAATGGCCAAGAGGCGGCTGGGTGGCTCAGTGGGTTAAAGCCTCTGCCTTCGGCTCAGGTCATGATCCCAGGGTCCTGAGATCGAGCCTCACATCAGGCTCTCTGCTCAGCGGGAAGCCTGCTTCCTCCTCTTTCTCTGCCTGCTTGTGATCTCTGTCTGTCAAATAAATACATTAAAACAAAAATCTAAAAAAAAAAAATTAATGGCCAATTCAATAAACAAGAAAGAAACTCAAGCTGACATCATCAAACAGTGCTGTATAGTTGCTTTAACACTAGTTTGCCATAATAAGACATGATGTATCACAAAAGAGATCTGTACAATTAATTGCTATTCTCAATGGCAATTTTGAGGAATTTGAAATTTATTGTTATTTTATCTTTCCCTCTCTTTCATTTTAACCAACTTTTTTTAGAGAGGGTTTTTTGTTTTTTGGGTTTTTTTTTTTTTTAAAGATTATTTATTTAGGGATGTCTGGGTGGCTCAGTGGGTTAAGCCTCTGCCTTCAGCTCAGATCATGATTTCAGGATCCTGGGATCGAACCCCAGGTCAGTCTCTCTGCTCAGCAGGGAGCCTGCTAACCCCTCTCTCTCTTGGCCTGCCTCTCAGCCTATGTGATTTCTCTCTGTCAAATAAATAAATAAAATCTTAAAAAAAAAGATTATTTATTTATTTGACAGAGAGATAGAGAGCAGCAGTAGGCAGAGCAGCAGGCAGAAGGAGAGGGAGAAGCAGGCTCTCCACTGAGCAGGAAGACCAATGTGGGGCTTGATCCCAGGACCCTGAGATCATGACCTGGGCTGAAGGCAGACGCTTAACCAATTGAGCAACCCAGGCGCTCCCCCTCTCTTTCACTTTAACTTCAGCAATTTCCCCATCCGATGAACCATATTCTCCTGTCCAGCAAGGTCTAGATCTCAGCCCAGGAGTTGGGGGTAATTTTCACTGAGTGGTTTATCTCAGACCTAGGAGTAGTGGCTGTTCTTTTTATCTGTGATTACTGTACGAAATGATCTGTACTTGTTTACCAATCCTTCATTACTCTTTTTGAAATAGATAATAATTCTTGCAGTGGCTCTAGAGAGATGAAGAATCAAGACTGCGTTTTCCTTTTTCTGTTTTAATGGGATAGAATTATATACTTTGGGGAATATTTCATTGTAGAAGGAAAATCAATGACACATGAAAGAGAAAGAAGAAGCAATATTCTTGAGTTGTCAGGGGATATAAGTAAGCTCTTTTGAATAAGATTAGGGTTGTCCCTCGCTAAGGCACTGAGTATTTTTCCACAATAGCAAAACTGAAGGCAGTAGGTAGGCATAGTGAAGCTGGTAGGTGGGTATGATGTTAAAACCTGAACAGGTTCCCTTCTCATTACATTTAGTTCATGGGTAAGAGAGGAAATAATCTCTGAGAACAGGAGATTACAATATATAGTGTAAGTTTGAGGAGAAAGGAGAAAGTATGTAGTATTTTAGCAGAAGAATCAGAGAGTACTTAGAAAAGGGAAATATGTAATGATGCATTGTGGACACACTTGTGCTATGCAAATCACGAATTTAGCATGGACTGGTTAGCAGAGTTGTGAGTATGTAACATAAGTTTTACATTCAGTTGCAGTTATGCAGACTGGTGCTGTATTTTTAAGAACATAAAGTTACATGATTGAGAAACAAGGAGTTTGTGTTAGTATGAACGCCAAAGAATGATAAATGCTTGATCATGAAATTCCAAGTGAGGAAGGAGAGAGGTGAAGACACGATTGGGTGGAAGACAATGAAAAGTGGTTGAAATCAAGGGTCAATGTGCATGGACATTTGGGGTAGTGTTAGAGTTGGGAAATCAAGAGATTATGACCTGGAAATGCCCAGGGTGGTATTTGAAAATGCAGTGTTTGAAACTGGTTATAAAAAGGTTGCAGTTTAATGATAGTGAAAAAGCCCAAGTCATATTCGTAAAACTTCGGCTTAAAAAGGTGCAAAAAGTAACTTGAAGCAAGTGGAGTTCTAGATTATTAGAATTATCATCTCTATGGATGATACATGATGATCCTTGAAAACAGAGAAACTGATTCAGTAAATTAAGTAAAACTAATGCATGTGAAATCGTATTTTTTTAAACTTGCTGAGCTACTTGAGAGTTTTGGTTGCATACTGATTTTATAAATTAATATATTTATATGCTACAAAAATCCATCAGAATTTAGAATGTACACTAGAAAGGCAATTTTTCTTTTCTGTTCACTGAATAGCCAAACATTACTGATGAGAGTCAGGGAAGGTTTCCCCAGTACAGATATAAATATATAACACTATTTGACAAATGTTACTATTTCATCATAAAAGAATAGTCAATTAAAATAAAAGACTTTTTTTTTTTTTCAGGGATACCTGGGTAGCTCAGTCATTAAGCAGTTGCCTTTGGTTCAAGTCATGATCCTGAGGTCCTGGGATCAAGCCCCACATCGTGCTCCCTACTCAGTGGGGAGTCTGCTTCTCCCTCTCCCACTTCCCTTGCTTGTGTTCCCTCTCTCGCTGTGTCTCTCTCTGTCAAATAAATAAAATCTTAAAAATTAATAAAGGCTTTTTTTAATCGCATAAACTTATTTAAATGAATATGGCATGTAGAGGAAATAAGGCAAGTTGGCAAATGTTAGGATTTACAACCTGGTTATCAGAATCTTTAACCCATTCTTAACCTGTTTATTAAAATTTTGGGTGTTTTCTGTATCTCAGTTCTACTTTCTTAATAAGTAGTTATTGCCATTTTTAACCAAAAGATGATTAATTTTTTGCAGTGTGTTACTACATATGTTTTGGGTCATTTCACAAATACCTACTGATCAATAGGACAAAAAAAATTCTAGTTGAAGCTAATGTCCTATGTACTTAGATAATTTGCCATGAATCAGCCAGCTTTCTAACTACCATTAAATCATTCTTTATATTTGTTCATTTTGCTGGTGGGAAAATGTTCTATTCCAATCACTTTTGTTAGAAAAGGTAAGAAGTTATAAAATTATGACTCTTATTCAATGATATGCCTATCATTAAAGCTTTTAATAAATTGGAAAATGTATTTAATGTTGTTTATTTTTTATTGTTATATACTGAAAGGACACCAACATGATCCAAATTTAATATAAGGACAATCTGTATATACCATTAATAAAAACAATTTCATGTTGTTTTTCAGTTCCAACTATCTTTAATAGCAAGCCAAATTGGGGCGCCTGGGTGGCTCAGTGGGTTAAGCCGCTGCCTTCGGCTCAGGTCATGATCTCAGGGTCCTGGGATCGAGTCCCGCATCAGGCTCTCTGCTCAGCAGGGAGCCTGCTTCCCTATCTCTCTCTCTCTCTCTGGCTGCCTCTCCATCTACTTGTGATTTCTCTCTGTCAAATTAATAAATAAAAGCTTTAAAAAAAAAAAAAAAAAAAAGATTTTAATAAAAAAAAAAAAAAAATAGCAAGCCAAATTAAATCTAAACCAAAGAATTTTATTAAGAATTTAACTGTGTTAGGGCGCCTGGGTGGCTCAGTGGGTTAAGCTGCTGCCTTCGGCTCAGGTCATGTGATCTCAAGATCCTGGGATCGAGTCCCATATCGGGCTCTCTGCTCAGCAGGGAGCCTGCTTCCTCCTCTCTCTCTCTCTCTCTGCCTGCCTCTCTGCCTACTGTGATCTCGCTCTGTCAAATAAATAAATAAATAAAATATTTAAAAAAAAAAGAATTTAACTTTGTTAAAGCAAATTGCTTTGTGTTGGGAAATCCTTAAACAATGTAAAAGGGACAGATGTCATCATATATCTTTGGTAGGGAGTAGAAAAAATGTAATCTTTGGAGAAGGATTTTAAGGCTTAAAATTAATGGAGTATATAAATAAATAGATATTAGGACCCAAACAATTAAATGCTATGTTAGTACTATAAAGAAAAAAAAAGGAAAATTACTTTAAACAGAACATAATTCAACAAAATTTTTATTTTTTTGCAAATAAAGGGCAAAAATTGTTAATGTCTTTGATATATAATATTCACAAAATTCAAATAAAATGATTATAAGTATTTTCCAGTAGAAACTCTAGTAAGGGAAAAGGGGGAAGAGGGCTGGGATCCAGAGGTTAAGTAGAGCCTTCTCTTGAACTCTTAAGGTAGAAAAGAGAAATGTCAGTTCTCCAGCTTCTGTGAGAGATGAGAGAAGTGGCACTGTCTTTGAAAGGTAATTTAAAATTTCAGTGAAGCAACTGTGAAGCTACAAATATTAAAGACATGAGCGCTTTGTAATCAATAAAATGTGTTACAAACAACAAAGTAGAAGATTTCAGTATGTTTGTCTCATGAGAGCAAAACCCAAGGTCACATAACTGATTGGATTTGGATGATGGTGGGGTTATTAATAAGGTTAAGTTTTCACTTATGAGACTATAATTAAATTAGAAACAAGAGGCTGAAAAAATTGTCACTTAGGGTGATGATTCATAATATGATGCACCAATTATAAGTGATTATATTTGTCAGGGTTCTCCAGAGAATAAAACCAGTTAGATAGTGATAGATAGATAGACAGATAGTGAAAGGTCGATAAAGGTAGATAAAGATAGATACATCCATACATGCACACATACATACATACACATACTATTGATACTATAAGTATACATAAGATATATACATAGAGATAGATAGTTATATACATTCATATATACATTTGTAGAGAGAGAAGTATTTTGAGGAGTTGGTTCATGAAATTATGGATAATTGGAAATTAGGAAGAATAAGTACCACAGAATTATTCTCTGCAAACTGGAGACCCAAGAAGCTGGGGTTGTAGTCACAGTGCAATCCTGAAGGCCTGAAAACCAGGGGAGCCAACAGTATAAACCCCACCTGGAATCAGATTTTCAACCCCAGTTGGAATCTGAAGGCCTGAGAATGAGGAGTGCCAATGTCTGAGGACAGATGATGGGTGTCGGAGTTTAAACAGATACTGCAAATTCCCCCTTCCTCCATCTACTGTTCTTGTCAAGCCCTCAGAAGACTGGATGATGCCCACCCACTTGGTGAGGGAAATCTTTACTCAGTCTAGAGATTCAGATACTAATTTCTTCTGGAAACACCCTCACAGACATACCCATAAATATTATGTTACCAGCTACTGGGGTATCCAACACAATAATGTAAGTATGGTGTTAGGGAGATCTAAAAATTACTAAATAGGCCTAGTTTAGAAATTAGTCTCAGGGCCTCAATTTTAGCTTCAGTGAATTTTTACAGTGTTACATCTTACAATTCCAATCTGTTTGATATTAATCACTTGTCCCATCTTCCAGTAGATATGGAGAGTGCTGATAACTTGAGCATGACAGCCCCTTTCTGTGTCTTGAAACTTAAAAAAAAATTATAAATCATTTTATTTTCCTATTTTCTAAGTTATTAATTGAATACTCTATCAATTACTATATTCCAACATTAATTACTTTTAATATTTCTATTGTTAGCTAATTTACATGTATTTCTAATCAAAGTAGTCAAGTGTAGTTCAACAATCTTTTGCCACTCTGTAATATTTTGGAATATTATAATGTAAATTATTCGTGTTTAGTTTCAATTGTTCTTAATTGTCCAAATATGTCTTAGGTAAGGGGTTAAGCTTGAAATATATTCTTCATCTACTTTTTCCAGAAGCTATGTTTAAATTTTAACAGAGTGGAGAGAAACTTGCTCCCAATAACTTGAGAAAAGTAATTTCACAGTATGACGCGTTGGTATTTTCAGAATTGATTTAGATTCAATAATTCAGTTACTAGGACCTTCAGTCTTGAATCAGGCCCTACTAGTGCTGCCTTTGACCATCATAGATTCCAGGTAGTCTATTTGCCTGCCAAGTTTAATGTTTCATCATAAATCTCTACCTTGTTAATTCACATAGCTGACCTTGTTCTTTCTCAAAATATTATGGGCTATCCTTACCCCTTATGTTTAGCCTCAGACTGCAGCATATTAATTTTCCTCTTTTAAAATGTTTCTACTCATCTGGAAAAACAAAGATTTTAGGCTAGTATTTTAGCTTAAATTCTTGCTGCAATTTATTATACTTCCAAGAAATTCCTTGAATCATTCATGCTAAGGAGGTTTGCTGTCAGACTGACAGCTGGATTTGTAATGTCAATAGAGGTAAACTATCAGAAATATGCCATTAGCTTCTCTTTCAATCCATTTTAAATGAAAATACAGAAGGAAAGGGGGGATTTTAATGCACAAAAATAAGTGAAGTATATCTTAAATGGTTTGTAATGGTTTTTGTTAACCAGTGATTACCAAAATCCAATTGCAATCTTCTCAGTGATTATAAGGACCTAAATGTTCAAGAATTCTATTTGCTATAAATGCCACAGGGAAATGGTTACATGAATGAACAGGAACATAAAGCAGCTGACAGCTATTTTGTGACTGAATTGACTATAATGTCAATCAAAATATTCTGCATCCAAGTGGAAAAACTAGTCTTAAGTGCCAGTAGGTGTTGAAGGGTTGATTTATCTTTCATCTCTTTCTTTAACCAGCAAACTCCTTAAGTAGGCATTAGAATTAATTCTTTTAGTTCAAGTCATATATACTGGAGTACCTATTTGATTGTTAATGCTATAATCAGTCATCACAACCTGAGGTTAAATCTAGCAACTGGACAGTCACCAAAATAGAAACGGAAAGTAGCCTAGTTGAATTTTATGTAGATTTCACAGGGAGAAAGAAGGGAGAATTCTAGCATATGGGGTTTTCTCTGGTGAGTATACACATATTTGAGATCTGATTATGATCAATACAACAATAGAGAGATCACCAATTAGGTGGATAGAGCCTTTATTATACACTCTTCATTTTAACCCAGACTTACTACTCTCTTTATATCCTAATGTTCAGACTTGGTCTTTGAAGTCTTTTGGACTCGAGGACCATTCTTGACTCTACTACACTGACCCTACATGCTTCTCAATTATTTCAACTTGAAGTCAATACTGCTTGCTTTGTGTAAACCCACAAAATTCATTCATCCCCTGGGATCCAACACAATGACCAACCCACTTAGGTCCACTAGGAACAAATTTCTTCTGACCTATAATATGGGTAAAGTAGATTAACATAAAGGCAATTTCTGTCTTTTATTTATATGAATTAAATTATGTAAGTAAATTAATTAAATTATATAAGTAAATGACCTAAATAAAGCATAATATATCCATACATGATAAATGATGCAAACTTATAAATAATATACAAATTTCTTAAATTAGAAAATATTTTTAAATGAAGATCAATACAAATAAAATTTGCTATTTATCATTATCTCTTCATAGAATAGGCAAGGATGAAACAATAAAATGACAATAAAATTTCTTTAGGTAGTGAGATTATAGGGAAATCTAAGATTTATTGTTCCTGGAATTCTTTGTCATTTTCCTAAGTCTCTATTTTCCATAAATTTCATTAATTACATTTACCCCTACCCAGCACACACATACATAATCAAATGCTGTCAAATGAAAGACTATGAATGCACCTCAAGCAGAGAGGTATACCACAAGAGTACAAATATAAATAAAAATTTCTAGGGAAAACCCTTAAAACAGGGCAGTAGTATCAAGCACTACAATATGCACAGTTCTCAGTGTCTCACACTGAAAGTTAGGTGTAGAGAACCTGCATGCTCAGTGGTCAACATCGTAACTAAGAGGCAACCTGCACACATTACATTCTACACATAATGTTGCTTAGGAAACCTTTAATCTCAGTGGCTTCGAATGATAGACTTTTATTTAGCTCATAAACCTTCAGATAGACAACTTACCCAGGTCTGGCTGGTAACTTTTCTGGTCATGTTTGGGAATACTCACATGCCTGGGGCTGAGCTGGCTATCATTTGAGAAAATAGAGGTAATTAGGTCTTGCATTTCTTTTCTTCCGGTAGTTAATTTGGAAATCGTCTTTTATTAGAGATGGAGAAGTTCAAGAACAGAAAATTGACATATGAAAAAGATTCTTATGGTATCACATTTATGATTCCTTTGAACAAAGGGAGTCATAGGACTTAGTATGAAGTCAGAGAACCAGAACTCTGTACATTTATCTGGCAAAGGGTATCTATACAGAGAGGAATGAAAAATTGGGGCCATTGATAGCAATCTAACATAGAATATCTATGTAGCAAGGCAAATTGCTTAATCTGGGAACTGGACTTATTTTTTTTTTTTAAGATTTTATTCATTTATTGGAGAGAGAGAGAGATCACAAGTAGGCAGAGGCAGGAAGAGAGAGAAGGGGAAGCAGGCTCCCTGCTGAGCAGAGAGCCCAATGCGGGGCTTGATCCCAGGACCCTGAGATCATGACCTGAGCCAAAGGCAGAGGCTTAACCCACTGAGCCAACCAGGTGCCCCAGAACTGGCCTTTTTAAAACAGGCCAGAATTTAGAACCCAATAACCTCTACTTCTCAAGCTAGCTCAGATGAGCTGAATCAGATCTGCTAAGTTACTAAAAGAACATTGTTAATGAGTCTCTAGCCTTATAAATTTTGTCTCCTCTGTCCCCCTTTGCCCCATGGGCACTAACTAAATATCTCTATTGGCTCTTATTTGGGACAAGTCATTGACTTTTCCACAGTGATGTCTGAGGATGAGGCACACAAAAGACTCCATGAAGCTGAGTCATAAGGGAAGTAAAGTCCTTAACCATACCAAGGCACATGTCAATATGAATTAGGAGCTATTTGTCAATACTTAGAATAATAAAAAGTTATTCAAACTCTATTGATTCTACACAAGTCTTCTGGGGTTACATATATGTGTTCATTCACAACTAATCAAGATCCATCACTTTATGCCCAATGATGGGATGAACCATAGTAATGTTTGCTTTTCCAGAACAATCAGTCCCACAGAGTTACTAGGATTTACATTTCCCAAGGCAAGGTTAGTGTCCAATTTCACATAAGACTGTTACCCCAATCTAGGTAATATAAACTATGAACACACTCACTGAGGTCACCTAAATTATCCATAAATCTACTGAAGCCAAAGCAAGCAAAAAATGAACTGCTGGTCAGCTGAGATTTTTTTTTTTTTAATGAGTTTCTTTTTTCTTTCTCTGTGGGGAAAAAATAGCATAAAATGCCCTTCCACACTCCTTCTTACCCTCCTAACTTCCATGTGTAGGATCTCATCCAACATGGGGGAGGTGTGGCAATGCTCATTAAAATTGTATTGCATTGATCCCTTAAAATTTTCTAACTAATATGGTCCCTACATTCCTTTTTCCTAAATATAGCTAGTGCTTTCACATCTCATACAATTTTTTTTTCAAAATATCTTGCAATTTTCTTCAGATTGATCATTTTTACCCATTTCCTAAGACATTTATGTTTGTGCACTATTGTGGTGCTATTCATATGTTAGAAGAAACCACAAACATACTTTTATATGTGCCATAGTTTTTAAATGTGCCTTTTTAAAAAAAATCAGGTCCATCAAGACTATCAAGTTGAACTAGGTAAAATGGTCACTGTATTGCCATACTTTCTCTGAGTGGGTGGAGGGACCACAGGCTCCATTTGGCTAAGATCCTGGGGGTGGCTCAGAGAATTGTAATTTACATACTAATAAGGTATCAGCAGAAGTATGTGTCCACCACCAAAGATCCAAGGCAAACAGGTAATTTGAAAGTGAGGTGGATTTACTGTATAAGAAATTTCCATCTTGACAGGTTCCTGGTACACAGAAAAAAGGGAGCTATAGTTCAAAGTGTGAAGAAAAACAAACAAGCAGACAAACATACACTTATAAAAACAAGCAAATATCACAAAAATTTATGTGCTTTATGGTCAAAAGGTGAAGGATGGATACAGTTCAAGGAGCAAGGGAAGTTAGCCACGACGGGACATGCTCTGAAAAAATGGCGGCAAAACAGATGGGCTGATTAAATACACACATACACACACACACACACAAACAATAGTTGTGACCACTCCACTAGAACACAGATTTATTAGACAAGCTAAACTGAACTAATTTAAATGTATAATAGATATGCCAATTCAGGGGAGGAAACAGAATCATATAAATTGCTCAATTAAAATGACAGAACGCAGAAAAAGAGAGAAAGACAACAGAGGACAATTACAGTGAATTAATGCTATGAATTAACATCCGTGAAAACAATTACAAATATGGTAGAGTAGTTAGGGTCTCTTAGGCAAGGGTAAATTAGTCTGCAGCACAGGTCTTTGGCTTCCCCTATCCAAAATGACCAAGACTGGATAATACTGATTATCCAATGCAGGTTGAAAAGTTTCAAAGAGGCGTAGTTGGAGTTTAAAAAAAAAAAAAACCAGTGGTCATGAATATAAACTCTGGAATCTGACATGTAAGATGATAACCTCACTTAGGTGAATTCACATGGATGAATCTCAAATGATCATTTCTATTCCCTTCCACAGTGGCAGAACTTTTTTGGGGGGAGGCCAAGGGCATAAAATCAGCAAAAATTGTGATTAGAGGCGGGTGGAAAGGATAAAAGTGAAGCTAAGAATTTCTTTTTTTTTTTTTAAGATTTTATTTATTTATTTGACAGAGATCACAGGTAGGTGGAGAGGCCGAGAGGAGGAAGCAGGCTCCCCACTGAGCAGAGATCCCCATGTGGGGCTTGATCCCAGGACCCTGAGATCACGACCTGAGCCAAAGGCAGAGGCTTTAACCCACTGCCCAGGCGTCCCCGAAGCTAAGAATTTCTTAACTTTCATTATTCAACACTGCATGAAAACAGGGTTGTTGATCACAAGTAAAACTGAGATTATCTTATATTTCCTTACAGACATGTTACAGAGTTCCTGAAATTGAGGGTTTTTTGTTTTTTGTTTTTCCATTTTATTTTATTTCTTTTCAGTGTTCCAAAATCCATTGTTTATGCACCACACCCAGTGCTCCATGCAGTACGTGTCCTCCATTATACCCACCTGGGCTTACCCAAACCCCCACTCCTCGCCCCTCCAAACCCCTCAGTTTGTTTGCAACCCAATCTCTGAATTTACTTTAATGAGATTCAAAGAATATTACTTCAGTATTAATTTTCCATTTTTAAAAGGTCCCAATTAATTAGAAATACGAAAATAATTAATTGAAGTAATATACTGATCACTTAAAGATATTAAATGATAACACCTTGTACCCCAAGCATGATTTTATTTAAAAATGTGACCTTGTGGAATATGGAGCCATTTGAAGTAAAAGGGGTATGACAATATGCCTACAAATGACTACTAAAACTTATCAACTAATATCTTCAAGAAACAGAAAGGGACACAATTTTGTAGAGAAGGCACATGCAAAACAACAGAAGAAATTAGTTAAAAATTAAAACATATTATATTATATAAGAGAAATTAGTTAAAATCAGCTAAAAATTAAACTTATTAAACTAATTAAAAATTAGTTAAAAATTAAAAAAAACTTTTGTTCTTCAGAGGCATCATTAAGCAAGTGAAAATGTAAGCTGCATGTTGGTCATATGTCTGACCACGAACTTTTTTCTAGAATATGTAAAAATATAAATAACTCAAATAACTCAATTTTAAAAAGACACATAACTAAAAATTGACAAAATATTTTCAACATACATTTACAATAGATAGATAGTAATCACATGAAAAGATGTTCAACATGACTAGTCATTGAGGAAGTTCAAATTAAAGTCAGAATAAGAAAATTTTGCCTAATACCCAGAATGACTAAAACTAAAAAGATAAAACTAAAAGTTTTATCAAGAATGTGGAACAACTGAAGACCTTATTTTCACATTTCAGTGGAAATATAAAACAATATACGATAGTTTGGGGGAACATTTTCATAGGCAATATCTAATAAAGTTAAACATAGTCCTACCTGGGGCGCCTGGGTGGCTCAGTGGGTTAAGCCTCTGCTTTCGGCTCAGGTCATGATCTCAGGGTCCTGGGATCAAGCCCCACATTGGGCTCTCTGCTCAGCAGGGAGCCTGCTTCCTCCTCTCTCTCTGCCTGCCTCTCTGCCTACTTGTGATCTCTCTCTGTCAAAGAAATAAATAAATATCTTAAAAAAAAAAACAAAAACAGTCCTACCCAATAACCTAGCAATTCTACTACTGGGTATTTATGCAAAAGAAAACATATGTTTATTTTTAAAAGCCACACCCAAAATGTACATGCAGCTTATACTCATTTTCTACCACTGTAACAAATTACTTAAAACCTGATCAGCTTAGAACACCTTCCCATCATTATCTCACAGTTCTGTAGGTCAGAAGTACAAGAGGGCGTAACAGTCTTCTTCTTAGTGTTTCACAAGGTGGAAGTCAAGGTCTTGGCTAGGTTACTTTATAAAATATCTGGGAAAGAGAATACTTCCAGTTTCATCTAGGTTGTTGATAGATTTCTGCTCTGTAGAGTTTTAAGATCCCCTACCTGAATTTCCTTGCTGGACATTTCATTCAGCTCTTATAAGCTAGTCTTGGTCTGCTTTGTGCTGTATTTGCACAACCTACCAAACTTTTGTAATTTAACCAAATTAAGTTGGGAGTTTGAGTAGCTGGCATTTAAGTAAAGGAATATGGTCTTAGGGTCCTCCTTAAAGGGGCTCTGGGCATATGTATTGGCATAGGTCTACTATGCATATTGGATTGAATTTTATGCCTCAATTTTAGCGTAAGTCATAGGTGACAATTTCAGCACAAGGCGTAGAAATGACTCTTGGCCCATGATCACTGGTTGTGTATCTCAGGCAGGCCTCAGACCCTATTCTACAGAGTTCTCAAGGAAAAAAAAAGAAAGAAAGAAAGAAAGCAAACCTGTTCATTATGTAAGCCTACTGGGTTGTTGCTCAAGTGTGAAAGAACAGTTAATGTGGCTTGCTGATGTCCATACTCCTAAAATCAAACAGCTCACTAGGAGCCTACAAAAACCCTTTGCTGCTGCCTATGCCTCTTTCACCAAAATAGAACCTGATCTCCAGAGTTATCAAACAAAACAACCTGGTCCTCCCAAGGCAGCGGCCACAGAAGTTTCAAGTCCACCCCTCTTAAAGGGACAGAGAACACTATCACTCTATCAAATACCTGTGAAAATACATACTGACCTAGGCTCTGGGTTTTACTGAGCAGCAGGGCTCATAAACATGAAAAGAGGCTAACTCAAACTCAATGAATAAACTCCATAAACTAAAAATGTCTGTGGGAAAAGTCCCCTAAATATGATGACACTGACTTGGAAGTCTCTGAAGGAATAAATCCATAAGATGCCTATTACATACTTGCTGAGTATATAAAAATACATAGTTCCTCACAAAGGGAAAAAAAAAGATGATGAGCTATTGCCCCACTCAAAATAAAAGGCCCCACCAACTTAATAAATATCCCCGTGTGTTATTTGGTCAATCAAGGGCTGTGACATCATGACATTGTTAAGAAACAATTCTTGACCCCCTCAGTACCCACAACATTAACATGAGCCCAACTTCATGCAGGCCATTTTGTGTTTGGGAGGCAATGCACTCCTCATTTATACATTACACTTAAACCCACTTACACAGATATTCCTAAACTGGCCCAGTTAGAGTGCCACCACTGCAACAAAAGACTCTAAAATCTGCCCCTATTGCAATGCAACAGACTGTATGTATGTTCATGACCCCATGAACTCCTTCCTTGTAGGGGTTGTAGTGGTCTCCTTTTGTGTGTCCTGGGATCTCTGGACCAACAAAGAACTTCTGGTGCAAAACGTGTCCTTCTTGGCTCTGCACTACATACCATTAGAACACCGATTACTATCTGCACAGTGGCTATTACATACCCTAAGCCTATGACATTCCACATTTTGCTGTCCATTATCCCTGGGGTTGTGGAGGCAGCACCTGTACTCTTGGCAAAGCCACTGAGACCTCCTTGTTAAAAAGAAAATGTTACCTACAAGACAAACTAGAATTTGGGACTTCTCTCCCTTCTAGAGTGGAAAAAGGGTTTCCCTCGTCCTCAGTTTCTAGACAGTTATAATGAAATCGTTGAAGTTCACTCCTCTCCCACGCTCATCACACGTGTTGGGAACACTTGAAGATCACCTAATGTACAGAAAAAGGAACGTGTTTATTTTGTGAATCATAATGGCACTACATGTGATGACACCTGTCAGGACAGCTGCTACCATCTATCTCCTTAGCCGGACGTTCCAATCAAGAACGGTACCCAAGAGTCAGAAAAACTGGCTGCACTTCCATCAGTCACCTTACAGCTAGAAGACTCCCTGACTAACGATGGATTTCATCTGAAAATTTTTTACAGATTCTTGGGCCACTGCCGTGGTCTTCTCTCTGGCCCAGCCAAAGGCAATAATTCCTCATTCAACTTGATTCTTTGGGGTAAAGGACTAGCGATTTTCTTGCCCTAGAGATACCCAAAAATGTAAATTAAGGTCAAACATGTCTCTGCATCTCTAAAACCATAAGGCAACAAGATGTTCCTTAGCCAGGCAGAAAAAAACACGATCTGATAAATATATAAATAGAAACTTTCTCTATTTTATTTTTTATGATTCAAATGTCTTATTTTATAAGTTAAAAAGCATATGAAAAGTATGCAGATTACAAGCTTCAAAATATTATACATAAACCTATATATTGCATCCATGTATCATTTTATAAAGCCTGTGTTCATGTGTGCCTGCACATACTCATTATGTGCTTTAAATGAGCTGATGTTCATTATTATAAATTAAAAACTCATACCATTATTAGTACAAACTAAAAATGCATTTAAGTACTTATCAAAGTGCCTAGCACATCATAAGCAATAAATAAGAATAATTTCTACTATTTTTCTCTACCAATAGACAACTAACTCTATGAGAATGAAGACCTTTTACTCAGTACTAAAACCCTGGTATTGACATAAGACCTACAATATAATGCACACAGTATATGTTTGCTATATGAGCACCAACAAATAGCTGAAAAAATATATATATGTATGTATGTATGTGCATATACATACACACACACATACACACATATGTATCTAGTTTTTCAACATTTGCTTGTTTTAGTGTAATTACCTAAGAGTTTATTAAATGGTAAAATTTAGCATTTCCTTTACCATGTCTTTTTCAATTAGGCATGCTCTTTACATTTAATTTCAAATTCATTTCTCTTAGTATCTGCTGTTCTCAAACACATTTAGTATATGTAGATATGTCCAAAGAAATGGAAGCATCAATTCAACAAATGGGTCAAATCCTTTCAAAGAAATTAAAGTATCTCATCCAGTGAGATCTTGAAACAGTTCCATGAAGAATAAAATATACAGGGCAGAAATTAGACATCCTTTGTTGCAAACAGTTTCTTATACACAGCATTTGAACACAACTCACTTTTTGGGCTTCCCTTTCTGTTTTTGGAAAGCAAAGTGATTCAAGTAGCTTATGTCTACTATATGAAACACTTTTTATTCCAGTTCATTGCAATTCTACTACACCCAATTCAATCTATATCATTCTCTTTTCAATCCAATCAATCAATCAATGGGTTTTGATGAAATCCATACCACATTATCAGACACTGCCAGCTGAAGATAGGAAGGGTAAGACAAGATTCCAAGAAACATGGCCACACTGCTCATTCATTTCTGTGCTATGGATGTCTTTGTGTTATGACAGCAGAGGTAATTAGCTGCAACAGAAACCATTTATCCCTCACAGACTAGAATAGTAGCTGTGTGACCCTGGAGAGAAAAGTTAGCCAAACTCTATTGTAGACCATAACAATAAGCTCCCACATCATAATCCACTCTTGTTATATGTCCACAAACCTGGAGATTTAGCTTTAACATGTCTCAAGCCCTGGGAAATGGATTTTAAAGAACAGGTACCAAACTGACTCTGAGATTTCTCTTTTCTGTTCCCTTTCCCATCCCTATCACTCCATGCTTCCAATTGAGGATCTCTGGTCTAAATGTGGAATGACCAGAGGATATGCATCAACAGTGGAATATTACTAGAATGAGGCTACTTCGACGTACTCATCTGTCCCTAATGGGTCCAGCTGTGTCTAGTATGTATCTGGAAAATAAAAGAATACACAAAAAGCTCCCTAATAACCATAGCAAAGTATCAGCTTAGAAGAGAACAAAGCAATAATAATAATAATAACTTTCAAAAATATTAGCTTTGTCTTTAAATATTTATCAACAGAACTTCTCTTATCAAAAATTTGTTGCAAATACACTATCTAAAAACACAAAAGTTGCCACAGATGTGGATAAAATCTCTTCCTAAGGTGTTAAAAGCACAGACTTTAGAGAATTCCATAATCCACCTAACCCTTAAACACAAATAATCCTATAAGCCACCATTTACCCATATAAAATAAATTATGTAAGTAAGCGTAGATTATGTTATTTTACTATTCATCCTCTCATCTTTGGAAATGTTTCTTCAGTACATTTAAATGTAATGTGTTCTAGTGAAATAAAAAATCAGAATCTGAATTATCAATACTATTTCAAATATTCTGAATGTTTCCTTTTATTACTCTTTGCTGCCCATCTGTTTGTAAAAGGACTATAAAGACTTATATCACCCTGTAATCGTACAATGGCAACATAACATTTTTCACTTCTCAACTCCCATATCAATGCAAATTATCGTAATATACTCATATTTGAAATTAAAGCATCATGTCCAAAATGCTGTGTGTGCACAAATGTGTCATGCGTGTTGGGGACAGTGTGTGTTTGCTTCATTTTCGGTCTCTATTTTAAATTTAATTGTCCTCTTCTAATTAAATGGAAATGTTTTTAATAGGATCATTAAAAAAATAAAACTGGGTGCTAAATAAGAAATAATATTTCTAGGAAAACTGACCTTTTCCCAAAAGCAGGCAGTAAGCAAAATGGGTGTTATTTTGTTAACATTTCTCAAAATGATAGAGTTAATCTTTTATGGAAGATGGCAAAAATCTGAGCAGTTTTCATCTTGTTCTAATGTAGCTCCAAAGTTTCTAATGTCATAGAGCTGAGAGAGAGCAGTGCTATTATCAGATTCCTACTATGATGGGTGTCCTTTCTACTGGGGATTTGGCAAAACTAGTGATGAATCAAATTATTAAAATCTCTTTATCATTTTTTTCTACAAACTCTGGTCTCACTCTTCTTCACCCAGATTTTCTTTAGTACCTGCTATTAACTTACTTTGAACCAAAGAAATATGTTTATTTAAAGTGTATAAATTAATAAAGAAGAAAATATATAAATTGATTTGTAAAAGAAAAAAATGGTTCAGGTATTTTTAAATGAAATATGTACAATAATACACATAAGTACATTCACATCTACAAATGCATGTTTCTATTTATATTTATTTTGTGTTCCTGTTTTAATACTAGTTTCAGGGAGATTATAATAAAACCAAAATGAGAGAAGACCAAAAAGTAGCTTATCAGAACAAAGTAATACCTCCTCTTAAATAGGTCAGAGGGATAAAAAATACAGCATTTGGACTATAGCTGATAGAATTGTGGTAACATTGTATGGTGACAGATGGTGCCTATATTTAACACAGTGAGTATTATAAAAGGTATAGTATTGTTCATTTACTATGTTGTACACCTAAAACTAATGTAATGTTGTTCACTAATTATATTTCGATAAAAAATAGAAGTAATGTAGCAAAGAAGGAGGAAAAAACTCTAGCTTTCAGCACCAGTTAAGATTTTACAGTATTATACACTGAAAGGGAAAACTTAATTATATAACTCTCAACTGTCAGTGAAAAAGAGAAAAAGAAAAAAAAAACAAAACCCAAAAAACCTTGTTCACCAGAAAATATTAACTATTTTTTTTATGGTACTTATCTCTCAGGAAAATGTATCTCCAATATCTCTACTCTCTCTATAAAAATCACTGAGCAAAATAATGGAAGCTATCCTAAAGAACTCTTCTACAACTCTTGGACTACTTAGAGAGCAGTTTCTTTTATTAGCACCTGGTCACAGCTGAAGGGGCAGAGCTCACTCATAATTCTCTCCATTCCATATTAGGGGAGGACAGGAAATATGACCTGGATTTTAATTTTCGGTGTTTTACCTTAACACTTGAATAAAGATTAATGTTCTCTTTCATGTGCAGAATGTTGGTTCTAAATTTCATTTTAATTTCAGACATGTAGACTATTTTGGATACACCAGAGGAGTCAATTTTTAGGCGAAATGTAGCCATTTATGTAATTCAGCCTATCTGTGGACACAGATGTCAAATACTCCCAGGAATCTTACTGAAAATCTGGTTTCAATGTATCGAGTTTGTAATCCTTACTCTATAGCACAAAGGACCATAGTGCATCTCTAAGGAGTTCTGAACAAGCCAGTACCCTGATGGGTCCAATGAAAGATTTGTTAGTCAAATCTCAATCCCACATTGTTAAATAAATACACTATCATTTACATTTAAATACATCATTTGAATGTTAAAGTACATGACTTTTATGAAAATATAATTTACATATTCTAAATGACAGTAAATGAACAAAAGCTTTAGTGTGTCTCACAGTTTTCTGTGCAAAGTAGTATTGATGATATTAAACATGTGGGTCTTCCTGCTATTCCTCGGAAAAATGTGTCATTTTTTACTATAAATTATTCCAAATTATTTAGGTAAAATTTCATTTTAGAGGGTATTTGGATAAGAAGTCTCAGAGCTGCTGCCTCTAAAAGAGAAACCTGGTGGTTTTTGCTATGAGTGGGGGGAAGTAGTAGTGAATATTCCAGTAGACTGATAACGGTATGCTTTGGAGTTACTAATAAATACTGTATGGTATAGATAGGATAATTATTTTTCTCTATTTTGTGGGCTATATCAGAACAATCATACTGAGCATTTTTTTTTTCTTTTTTAGTTTAAAGCATTGAAAGCCAACCCATAAAAAGCCCTAAAGGAATGTTTTTTTAAATGACTCAATACAAGTAATCATATTTTCCACAGTCAAAGATTGTATACAATCAGAGAAATTCCCATTTATGTAAAAAACTGATGGGCTGAAAGCACTCTTCTGACATCAGTGGATACATGCGTGATGTCTGTGCTTACAGGAGGGAGACCAAAGACACACAGTAGGACCCACAGGGACACACAGCACAGCATTGAAAATCTGCCAGGTTTTCACAGGTTTATAGTAAAATACATAGGATTTTAAAAAATGCAAGACCTTGTTAATGTTTGGGTATTCTCAAGAAGTTTCTATGTCTACATCTAACACATAATAGTGAATTTGTTTAAATAGTCTTTTTTTATCTTTTGGTAAATTTTTCTGTAAAGCCATTTTTAACTTCTTAAAACTGGAAAAACTAGGACTGCTTTAAAAATTAAAAGTGAAAAGCAGCTTAAGTATGTCATCCGTCAAGTTATCCTTTACCCTGCTGATCATTCATACTAACCTTCATTGGTTATGGCATAATCAAACCCAGTTAGAAGGACAGAGGTAATTTGGTGAGAGTGTTAATTAATATTCCTGGCAAAAAAACTATAATGATATATCAACTGTACACAGACCTGTTTCTTATTCTCATAGACATTTGTAGAGTTTCCCTGTCTATGCAGAGTTTTATCAATAGTAAGCCATAGATGGTATAACTTTGAAACCCAGTTAAACTTCAGTGACTTTCAGGTAAAATTTTATTATAATTTCTTTGATAATCTGCAATGGTACACTAGTAATGACCTCCCTTTACTCCTGGTTACAGACACAGAAAACCATTAAAAAATAATAATAATAAAGCCTGACCAGTTATAGGTGACTATGCTTTGGATACAAATAGACCGAAACTTTCATTTTCCTGGGACTTGAGCAGAGAATGTTTGTCACTGACAAACTTCCCCATCTGGGTGCCAAAAGTTCATTCACCTTGTTGCTACATCATCCTCAAAAGCCTTGTCATTTTCTACATGAAGCCATTCAAGAAGGAAAAAGTAGGAAAGCCCAAATGTAGGAAGCTTCAGTGTGACAAGCCTCAGGGCACACACATCCCTTCCACTGTCATATCATTACTTAACATTGAGGCAGATAGCCGAACCAAAAGCAAAAGAGGCTAGAAAATGTTGTCTAGCTGCATGTCCCACAAAAAAATGGGAGAATGGGTTTTGTTGACAGCTAACAGTATCTCCTGCAGTTTCTGAGTTAAAATCTGTAATAAGCATACAAAACAAAGGATTCTTACTTCTATGGATCTTAAAAATTCTGACAGTCTCATATTTTAACTTCACTTTGGTAACAAAGTACTTTTTTTTTTTTTTTTAATTTCTTAATTGTAACTCACCCAATCCCTGCAAAAGGTAGCTCCAAAGTTTCTAAAGTGTTTTTGTTTTTTGGGGTCTTTTTTGAAATTCAAAGATAATGGTAGTTAATGCAGTTGTGCTTCATTCATTTTCTAGTTCTAGGATGAGAGCTTGGAATAACTGCTGGTTAACATAAACATGCCAAACACTCATTTAACTTTTAAAAGTTCTTTATCATTGTCATTTTTAAATTGCATTTAATTGCATTTTTAAAAATGAAAATCCAACTTAAGTTCTTATTAAAAACATACAGGTAAGTAACAGAATAATAAAACTATTTAGATTTTGAAAACACGAGGTCTTGTATTATTGTTTTAAAATATAGTCACCTATAAAACACTTCAAATTTCTTAATGAGTTTTAAACTGTTGACAAATTTTTGAAATGGCTATCTTTGTTTGAAAAACAGGAAATTTGGCCTTCAACGATCTTTGTTCTTAAAAATGCAGATTAATTTAAAACAAGAATAATGTTCTCTTACATAAGTAAATGAAATTATATCTTTGAAATTTTATCAGTGATAGCCTTGAAGCAATGCTTCTGAGAAGTATGGCAAAATGAATCTCCCTAAATAGGGATAAAATATAAATCCAGAGTTCTGGCCTGATTGTAAAAGGTACTAGATAGGAAAGAAGAACGCAAAGTCTAGTGTTTCAGTTTAAATGTGTGGAGTAATTTTCTTCCATCAGTTCACATACAGCATTCAATACCAATCTCTTCCCTGTAAAGCTGGATAAATCAATCCAATGAGTGTTGACATTTTAGTCTGTCACAAACTGTTGTTATGTATATAACAAGTCAATAACTTGAATATGACTAAAAATATGAGTACATGAATAATGAAAAAATATATAATATATAACATCTGATGAAGTTCTAGAACCTAGGTGAGGTTCAGTGGGCTGAGGTCCAGAGCTGATGACCAAGAAAGAATTCTTGAGACATCTTTGGTGCAAAATGGTGGTTTATTAAAGCACGGGGACAGGACCCGTGGGCAGGAAGAGCTGCTGCCCCGGGTTGTGAGGGTAGGCATGTTATATACCTTGCGGTTGGGGGAAGGTGAGGGGAAGGGATGGGAGGTTTCAACAGAGTTTTCACATGTTAAGGAGGGCCTACAAGGTGCCGGGGGAGGCCTTGCCCTTATGGCTTGATCAATGTCGTCTTTAGGTCAGGCATTAACATCAAGATAGTTGGGAGACTCTTGGTGGGGTATTATGATCCTGCTATCATTTACATTCCCTTCTACCTCAGCCTCCTCCAGTTTATGGTGGGGAGGGAGACATTAGGGCTTCAGGAACTGAGAGTTATTTGCCTCTGGAAATTTGTGATATTGATAATGTAACCTCCCTGTTTAGGTCTCCAGGACATCTGTAGAGCAAGGGAGATTCCTGATCTGCAGGATTGCGATCCCTCCAAGTTAACTATTTATCATTTTATGGCAGTCAGGGGTGCCTGAGGAATGCTACACATATGGAGGGGAGCAGGTGGAGAGGGGGTGCAAGGTGCCAGCTTTTGCTCTGTCCTCAGCCAGCCTCCTGCTCCCTCATCAACATCCATGCCTTTAAAGAGTTTACAAGCTACTTAAAAAGAATAAAGTCCATGTGATAAAAATGCCAAGTGCGTGGTTGAAGCAACAGAATTTTACCAAGATTTGCATTGATTTAATTGATCTATTTTATGGTCTACTTCTAGTTTTATCTATTCTTGAATAACTTAATAAGTTTTTATATGTTAGTTCTTTGTCGGTGAAATATAATTTTGAAAGTCCATGTCAAAATCCAAAGATTATCCCTTTAATAAGTCTTTGATTTTAATTAAAAATAAATTTTGTACCAATCTCACAACCATTTCTTATAAGACGTGTGAAAATTCTAGACACTCTATCAGTGTCCCTTCCCAGATAGAGTCAAGAAATAAATCAGAATTTTTGAATCTTTGGTAGGGATAGATAGACCAGAAGATAGACCAGAATTTTTGAATCCTTTGACAAAGCATACTCAACAGTTAATTTTTTTTAGAAGTACAATTTATGAAATACAAAGCATTTAAAATATTCTTGATTGCTAGGGATGTACTAATGAGCAAATTTAAGCAAGAAAAGAAATATATATTAAGGACAATTTTATCTTTATACTCTAAGTTAAGGTTTCTCATCTAAGCTAACAGACAATGATTGAATTTGAATTTTACATAAACAACAAACATGTTTTCACTACAAGTATGCATCAAGTATTGCACGGAACAGGCTTATCTTAAAAAAGAAAAAACTATATGTTATCTGAAATTCAAATTTAATTGTAAGTCCTGTATTTATATTTGATAAATCTTGTAACCCCAGAGTCATAGGTACTTCTGATTTTTTTGTCTTACAGAGACACACAATCATTAGAAAATAAAACAATGCACAAACAAAGATCACACACCAAAATCTAGAGACATATAGTCTTTTTCAGAATTTGGATGGTTTTATATTTTAGAAAGCATATATGCCGTATCTTATGTAACACCACAACGTGGGATCAGGAAGAGTAACACGAAATCAATCACTTAAATATTTCTGTAGCAAATTATGACTATTACATAGATTATATACATGTCTGGATAGAATAAGGCCCACTCAGATTTTGGCACCAAATCAGATGTAGGTACTAAACCTATAAAGAAATTATTTTGAGGACTTTGAGCTCATGGATTTCAGATAAGTGGCTTTAATTATGCAGTCTACTCTAATGACAGAATTATCATCTTTCAATTATTCAAGCATCAGTTCTCAGGAATAGGTTAGTCTCTGTTTCCTTAATTTTCTTCCTTCCCTGAAGAGGATGGCTTCTTCCCCAAGGATGGGATGTATACATGTTGCTTTGATCATAGAACAGATCTTGCTTGTCTCTCACCTACATGACTTTCATGATCTTTTGCCATCCTAAGAAATTCACTGTCTCACCTGATCCTCTTTTCCCAGCTGGAGAGTAAGCGTAGAGAATGACTAGGGAGTTAAATTTATGAGATAAAGTCAATTTCCTGTTTGGAATGCAGGAATTTAGTTACTTAGCAACGGGATATAGTTGAATGTGACGGTGAATACTGAAATTTGCCATGCTTACTTACTACCTTGTCCTAGGACCTCTGAAAGTTACTTAACACTTGTGTTAATTGGCCATTGTCAAATTTAGGTAAATCTGCATAGTGTTAGCAGACACTACAGAAAATCTACACCTTTGTCAGTTGGTTAAGATGTGGATATTTCCAGACAAACCATAAGTGACTCTTAATCTCACAAAACAAACTGAGGGTTGCTGGGGGGTGAGGGGTTGGGAGAAGTAGGGTGGGGTTATGGACATTGGGGAGGGTATGTGCTATGGTGAGTGCTGTGAAGTGTGTAAACCTGGTGATTCACAGACCTGTACCCCTGGGGATAAAAATATATGTTTATAAAAAATTTTAAAAAAAGATGTGGATATTTCCTATCATTCAAATAGCATTATTAGATATAAAATCTGTATTATCATATATAAAGAACTGAAGACAGTTGATTTCTGTCTGCTATAAAGTAGATGAGAGTATAAGTTTTATTAATGTTAATGAATATGTTCTTTAATATCTAAGAAATCATTTTCACCACGTTCTTCCCTCTTTCTCAGTTTTTCTCTTCCTTATTATCTCACCTTCAGAACATCTAAGAAATAGTCACCCTAAATCAACTGAGAGCTAATTTCAGATCAATACTATTAGAGGAAGATGGCTATAAGACACATAATTTACCAAAGTATTGAACTGAACTGTTTTTGTATGTGATTATGTTATTTGGTTTTTGTTGTTTTTAATGAAAGTTACAATAGCATCTGTAGACAGATGTGTGGTCCAGTAAGTAAATGGAAGCCAAGAATATCCAATAACCTACCAGAAAGAGAATAAAATAGTAATTTTGATAGCTATCAAAGCAGTATTTGAAGCCCCAAATCGCCAAGCTGGGGTGGAAAAGTCCACTTTCACATTCATTACAGGAACATGGCCAAAGGTAGAAAGTATAGTTCTTTGGTAAAGGTTTTCAAGTAATTTCAGCCCCTCTCCCATTTAAACATCCTGACACCAAACACTAAGGCTTCTCAAGCTGAACACCTTGAAGACTGTAGTAATATCAACCTCAGCAGCATATAATCCTCACAGAAATCTCTGAGGTAGTTACTAACGTTTCATAATAGGATATCACATATTAGGACATTTTGTTGCAAACAATATTGTATTTTATTTGAGCATAATCAATGGCAAAAGAGTTTCACCTTGCTGAGTCTATACTCATGTTTTAGCTCTGCTTTCAGTTTGTCAATAAAGTATTATAATGACATTTTTCAACCATATTTCCAACAATTTTATTTCACTTAGATATTTAATGGATTTTTTTTTCATTTATTAGAGTGAAGAATTGAAGAAGAAATTCAAGCCACTATCCAGAACAATGAATACTTTGCAGAAAAAGACCAAGATTTAATATTTAGGAAGATTTAATATTTAATACTCACTGACTTAAGTTCTTTTCTTCCACGCAAGTTTGGTATCTTTTCAAGAGTGTGATTTACTTCGTAGATTAGATGTTCTTGTCTTACTTATGTAACCCTTGGGGTCTCTTTGCCATTTAAAAAATTATCAAATCTCTCCAATCCTCCTTTACTTAAAAATCTTATATTTGTATTTATTCTACCAAGTAACTTTCAGCCTGGTTTCTCAAAATTTTTGGAGAATCATCTGAGATAATGCACAGGAACCCATCATGAAAATGCTAAAGCACTAACAAAGTTAAAAATGCTATTTCTAGAGAAGGATTAAGTTAAAAAGAAGTAGAGTAAGATAATGTATGTATGTGGAAATGTTTTGTTAGGTGACATACACTATCATAAATCTAATAATATTCAATGTTCAACAGGTAAAATAGAAAATCTAACTGCTATTTTATTTTTAAAAGCACTATGCCCATTCCCTAGGCCTTGAAAAGTCATTATCATTCCAATTCCTTCATATGTATTATTTATTATCTTATTTTACTATTTAATGTATTATTTATGTATTACCTCTACCTTTAACATGAGGAAATATATACATATATTTTTAAGGATAGGATTCTGTCATACTCTTATGTATTTATCCTCAGCACACAGGATGAAAAACATGTATCCCCTTAAAAACCAAAGTCCAGTTATTAAATATATCTTAGATAAATTTGGCTTGTAGAACTTTATAAGAAAATGTTGCTCCCAACCTAACAGTAAGATCAAAGTAGATAACCTAAAAAATTTGGTTTTTGAGCCCACCAGATACCTACAATCACAAAGCAACCAGTGAACTAAAATTCAAAGGACAGGATGAGTTCCTTTGATGTTATAAGCTGTTTAAAGAAGGGGCTCCTGGGTGGCTCAATCCGTTGAGTATATGGCTCTTGATTTCTGCTCAGGTCATGATCTTGGCGAAAGTCATGATCTCAGGGTTCTGAGATCAAGCCCCAGCTATGGCTCTGTGCTGATTGTGGAGCCTGCTTGAGATTCTTTATTTCTCCTTCTCCTCCTCCCTCCACTCATGGCCTCTCATGGACCTCTCTCTCAAAAAATTAATTAAGTAAGTAAGTAAGTAAGTAAAATATGAAGAATAAGGGCACCTGAGTGGCTCAGTTAGTTAAGTGTCCAGTTCTTGATTTCTGCTTAGGTCATGATCTCAGGGTCATGAGACTGAGCCCTGAGTCTGGAGAGACTCCACGCAACGGGGAGTCTGCTTGAGATTCTCTCTCCTCGTTCCCCTTCAAATAAATAAATCTGTTTATACTAAAGTATGAAAAATAAATTTTATAGCATTTCTATAACAAAAATATATGAAAATAAGAATGCAAAGTACAGTACACTAAATACAGTCATGAAGTCCATAAATTGGAAATCCATTATTTTGAAGTCCTTAGATTTTTTTTAAGTTAATACAGTAGCTTTGGATCCAGAATGGGATAACTTTAAAATTCATTTTTTAATGCCCAAAGAAACCAATAAAAAATGAGACAAAAAACAACAGATAAAAATTCATTAGAGAAGATGAAAAGGAATACTATAAGTTATTCATTAAAAAATAACATAGCAAGTTAAAAACAGAGGAAACAAGAGAATACAGAAAACATGGGAATAAAACATCAAAATTTAAAATCCAAATTTATCAATAAAGTTAAATGAATCAAAGACCCCAATTAACAGGTAGAGCATCATAACACACAAAAGGCAAGATGAACTATGTTTTCACAAGACACAAACTTAAACATTAAGACACACACAAGTAATTTGATGGTAAAAACATGGGGAAAAATTACCACACAAACTAAGTGGGAGGAAGCTAGTGTGACTTACTAATACGAGACAAAATAAAATTCAAGATAAAGGGAGTGACCATAGATAAAAGAGTCATTTTTATTCACTATTTTAAGTTTTTATTTAAATTTTAGTCAGTTAATATATAGTGTAATATTAATTTCAGGAGTAGAGTTTAGTGATTCATCACTTAAATGTAACACCCCATGCTCATTACAAGTGCCCTCCATAATAACTACCTCTTTCCATGAACCCTCAGTTTGTTCTCATCCTTTAAAGTATCTTATGATTTGCCTCCCTTTCTCTCTCACTCACTTTTTTTTCTTTCTCAAACAATGTAAATGGTGCTATAATGTATTATGCTAAGCAAAATAGGTCAGAGAAAGGCAAATACCATATGATTTCACTCATATGTGGAATTTAGAAGAGTCATTTTCCAGTAAAGGAGTAGTCAGTTAATCATTCATTATAGGTTTATTCATAAAAACCAAAGACTGGAAATAATGCATACTTGTACCATCAAGTAAATGTATAAGCAAATTATAGAATATTAATACAGGGGAATACTCAGAAGTAGAAAGAATGGGTTACTGATAGATCTAACAGTATCAATAATCTCACAAATATTATAAACAATGAATGAAACTAGAAATAAAAGAGTGTATACCATGTAATTCCATTTATATGAAATTATAGAAAAGCAAAACTAAACAATGGTTAGATCAAGGGTTTCTTATTGGTAGGGGTCTTGTCTGGTTTGACCACAAAGGTGTACATGGAAACTCTGTTAGGGTAATGGAAATATTCTGTGTCTTAATATTTAGTCATCAATTAGATTAAATGATGCATTTAAGATTTGATCATTTCATGATATATAAACTACATCACAGAAAAGTTTTGAAATTCATGTAAAGTGTATCACTTTTTAAAAATATTAATTAAAATGCTTTAAGGAAAGCTGGCAAGAATGGTGGAAGCCTGATTCTACATAAAAGCTCCAAACAGCAACAATATGACCCAATCTTAAATTAAAAAAAAAAAAAATAAGAAAGACACAGTCACTTTCTTCAATAGCAAACAGAGTTGGTACCATACCATATATAAATTCACTTCCTCTGTGTTTCTCCATTAAATAGACTGTAATTGACCTAAGGATAGTGCTATTTATTTTAAGGGTGAAGACAGAACATGTACTGATAGGGTAGATCTTCTGACTTAGGGCTTTTCAGATCAGAGATTTTGATATTATTTAAAAAATTTTCCTAGTATCCCTCAGCTTTAACTTATTAACAAGTAGGAAAATACCCTAAGAGGAGAAATAGAAAGGCAGAAATGGAAACAAAAGTCTTGAAAGTTATCATAGACCGAATGTTAAAAAGAAGCCAAAAATGATAGTCACTTCATACTATGTGAACAATATCTTTAATTATATATTTCTTTTCAAAATATTAAATTGACCTAACCAGAAGTGTATCTGTCTATAACATTTTCGGCTAAGGTAATCAAACTGCTATACTATTAGTGGCAAATATATCTCACATCCAATATGAAGCCCCAGTTCTAAAATAACTATTACAGATAGACTGCTATGTACTAGAATACTGACAGATCACTGATGGTGATGATGAAAATAATGATGAAGAACAAGATATTTAAATCTCTTCCTCTTACTGACCACTTATTTTGTGTCAAGCATTCTCCACACACTTCCTCTAACTCTTCTTCATTACATGATCCAACTGTTAGCATAATCTTTCAGAGAAAGTATTATCTTCTTTTAAAATAGAGAAAACTGATGACCTAAAATGTAAATGCTTCAAGTACTACAGGTGATAAGTTGATAAATCAGAGATCAAACCTGGATTCAAATTCGGTTATGTCTTATAACATGTATTTAATCATGACTACATATAACCTCTCAACAGTAATCACCTTACCCTTAAAAAGTAAAATTAATAATCACGTTCTAGGTACTTTTGTATTGCTAGCAAAAAGCATGGCCGTGGAAAAGAGGAGGTCATGTATTTAAATAGTTCCTAAATCGATCTGTACAAAATAAAAAAAAAAAATTAAAGAAGAAAAGAAAAAGAAGACACATTTTGGCCTCGAACAAGCAGTATCATTTCCACAGAATATGAGGGGGAAGAAAGAGAGCTTCTTTGCTTTTATTTTTTTTCCTTTAATCTTTTGATCTGAAGGTCAGGTACTTATAAGGGTGCTTGCAAAGACTTGAAAGGACTGTACTTAAAGTAGATACTGGAAACAGCATCTATTTCTTCTCTGAGATTAGAATGAAGGGTTTGCTCATTGTCTTACCTGTTCGTGAGACTCAGAAAGAAGAGCAAATCAAAAAGTTTTGAAGATGAAATATAGTGTCAGCCTCTCTTCATTAACTTCCTTTAGCCCACAGACCTACCAAAGGAACAGAACAAAAATATACTTTAATGCAAGTTTAGAGTATCTCATCCTTCTGATAAGAATACATAAAATCTTTTCAACTTGTATAATTCTTCTGCATCCTAATTAAATCCATACTTACTTTACTATTAATACAGTAGTTTTCTGAAGCGAAAAAAAAATCCAGATTTGGAATTGGCATGCTTAATAAACAGGAGATTACTTTATAGTAACATTTAAAAAATGATTATTAAATTCATTTATAGTAGTTTTTACTATTGAAAAATGTTTAGGATCAAAAGTAAGCATATTTAAATCCTGCAAAAATTTTCTGTGATAAGAAATCTAAAGGAAAATACTCATTTCCAGACATTGTTAGGATGGTCAAACCCAGAATTTTTTCCAAAAAAGAAAATGTATGTCAGATATTTAAAATCACTTTTCATTTAAATGAAAAGAACCACAATGAAGTGTAAATTACAAGAGGGAACATCTATATTTTTTGTGATCATGTCAGATATGGCAACATCCACAAAAATAAGTACTCATAAATTAATATTCATAGATGACACATTTCATCTTATGTTTAAACCATCATACTTTGTGGATGAATACTGGTTTTGGAAGAGCTTAACACATACTTTTCTAGCAGGGTCTTTTTATGCCTCTCTGGTTATACAGTCAAGCCAAACTGACAAAACAGGCCAGGTAAAAGTCATCATTAAACAAAGTGACCTGGAATGTCAACAGGAAAGGTTTTGACTCTACCAGCATATTCAAGCTCATTTGTTAGACAATTACTTAATCCTTATCCTGACCAAATCAAAGCCAGATATCCAGAAGTTAGAAGTTAGAAGTAGCATAAAGGTCTTTTTTTTTTTTTTTTAAGATTTTATTTATTTATCAGAGGGGGGGGGGGAGAGCGAGCACAGGCAGACAGAATGGCAGGCAGAGGCAGAAGCAGGCTCCTGCCGAGCAAGGAGCCCGATGTGGGATCATGACCTGAGCCGAAGGCAGCTGCTTAACCAACTGAGCCACCCAGGCGTCCCAGCATAAAGGTCTTCTAAACTATATGTAATTCTAACCTATTCAATCGTTGACCGTAAGATGCTAAAAAAGGAACAGGAAATTAAATCCAAAATAAGTAGAAGAGTGACATATTAAATAGAAATCAATGACAGAGAAGGCAAATAATGAAAATTAACAAATTCAAATTTAATTGTTAAAGATTTATAAGACAAATCCCCAGAAAGAATGAACAGAGACATAAAAAAAGAGAAAAGGAAATACATGTCACAGAAAAAGATGGAAGATGCCCCTTGTCTGATTTCAAGGCTTAGAAAAGAGGTACAGAGGTCAAGAAAGTGTGATACTCATATTAGGGTAAGGAAACATAGCAATAGGGTATTATAAATTCTAGAATTAGACCTGCATATACGTGAGCAGTTAATTTTTGTGAGCAAGACAAAGGATATGTGAGGATAAGGCATGGTTCTTGCATCTCACATGGGTCACCAATTCAGGATTGGTCTAATCCAGAAAGATGCTGATTTCATTATATAATTTCATTTCATTTCTGCCATTACACTTTTGGAGTCCAGGGTTGTGTGTGTGTGTGTGTGTGTGTGCACACTTGTGCACAAATACGTACATGCATGCAGGCATACACATTATATAAATATATACTACACATAGATAGTTCTCATTTTTCTCACAACTCACTTTCTCGTATATCTCACATTTCATATGTACGTCTGTATATATCAAGGAATGTGAGGTTTTTATCCTCCTAGAAGTTTTCATTTTCCATTGAAGAGGAATCTGAGAGGATGGTCCATGTGTCTTTAAAGTGAAGTACTTTTCAGATCCTTTGACATCAAATCATTAATTATTCTCTCCATATATTCCACTTTAAATTTCTTCTACCGTAGGCAGGATTTATAAGTGAAATATATTTTTATTTCCCTTGGTATGGCAGATTAAGTGAGGTATGTAGTTTAAATTATTGGAAGTTCACAAATGAGTTGTGGATAGAAATCTATATGAATTTGAGTTCTAAATTTTTATACCACACATGCCCTTAGTACTGTCTCATTGTATTCTGTAATTGGTCACAGTGTTTATGCAACAAATACTTATTAATAGCTGTTCTATTCAAAACACCAGTTCAGGGATCACCAGTGGTAAACACGTTCCAAAAATGTTCAAACTCTTTTTTGTTTTTTTCTTTAAGATTTTATTTATTTATTTGTCAAAGAGAGAGAGAAAGAGAGAACACACGAGCAGGCAGAGTGGCAGGCAGTGGAAGAGAGAGAAGCAGGCTCCCTGCCAAGCAAGGAGCCCAATGCGGGACTCAATCCTATGACTGTGAGATCAATACCTGAGCCGAAGGCAGAGGCTTAACCAACTGAGCCACCCAGGTGTCCCAAGTTCAAACTCTTTTAGGACATCCATTTTCCCCCCTATCTATTTAAGTAGCAATAGAAGATTTTAAAGGCAAATACACAAGATTACATAGTTGTGGATATGGCTCTTTTAATATTGAGAAGACTGGATTTTCTTCAGTAATCAAAAACCTGATAAAAACAACACGAAAAACAGTAAATTATTAAATGCCTGGATTTTAGTTTTCCAGGAAGATTGCCCAGAAAGTAAAAAAATAAAAACAAAAACAAAAAACCACCTTTCATAATCTCTCATTAAGAGCAGAGTAATAATAATAATAATAATAATAATAAAAGAGCAGAGTAATAATTTGAGACTATCCTTTTAACGGAGGAAAAAAAAACTGTCTACCACTCTATTTTTGATAATAAAACTCATTAAAAACTGAAATACATCTATTCCAATCTCAACTAGTTGAACTACACATAAAGTTACTTTCTCAAGATTCTTTCCCCAAAAAACTTCCACAACCTTTTGTGTATTCATTCAGATTTTTATGTTAAAGTTACTTTCTCAAGATTCTTTCCCCAAAAAACTTCCACAACCTTTTGTGTATTCATTCAGATTTTTATGTTTTTTCTCTTTCCCATTCTGGAACAAATGGTGATTCGGCATCCCTTACCTACTTTTCTTTACACAAGTGTTTCTTTACACTCCTTTTATTTCTAAACAGTTTTGATTTAATTACATATTGATTAAAATTCTTAATGCTTAGAATCCTTAATTTCTAGTAAAAACTACAAAGTAAGAAATTGAGAACTTTTATACTAGCATTCCATGAACTGGCAAAGTTATAAATACTTTCATAACTTCCATAAGTATTTTCTTCCTCATAGTAAATTCTTCAGCATGGCACAAAATGTTTACTAATAGACCCAATTATCTTTAGTTCCTCTGTAAAAGGAAGCCAAAATCAGATAAACCTACATTCAGTAATTAATCTTTCAGTATTTTACCTTAGTTAGAAATGATCTACATAGTCAATAGATACCCATGATTCAACTATCTCATTATAATTTTAGGTTTCAAGTTACCAAAAAGATTTTGGAAACTCTTTTTAAGTTGATATATCATAAAATATAATTGTTGAAAAAGTTCACATATAAACTTTTATCTTTTATCCATTTAATTTACATGTTCTTAACAATTATGTTTAAAGTACTCACAAAAATTGCATAAGGCATTAAACAGCTTAATCATCATAAGTTATCTCTCTTGCAGGCAAATTCTACAACCTGAGCTTATTTGACTTTCAATAAATCTAGGTAGAGTACTAGTTGTATCTGCATTACATTTAATATTGATAACTCTAAAAACAAGCCTTAAGGTCTTAGTAAGATTTTGCCATTTTTGTACATATCTATAGTTTAGTTCTTAGACATAAAATAAGCCAAGTGCACTGAAAGGCGGCATCCTTAACTTTGAAATCTGAGTATCTTATATCTTGGCTAAGCCTCAGATATCTCAGAGACAAATTAATACCCAAGAGGTTTGTGCTGCTGGGTTGGGGATTTGACAATGCACTTCTCACACAGACATTTTCTTGAGGTTGACTGGTGACCTAGTACCAATCTAACCCATTCCTTGACTAACTTATCCTAGCACAGGAGTTTTAAGTTAGATGGCAAGTGCTCCAACAGCTTTTAAGTGCTAGACACATGTCCACCAATTTTGTGGCTTTGGCTTTTAAGATTCCCATTAGCAATAGATCTATTAATCCTTTCATGAAGTTTATTTACAATGACAGCTGCCCTAATGACTTGTGCCTAGTTAGTTTTGATGTGTCTTTCGTCAAAAAAAATCTAAATTTCTTATCTTCATTGATTTCCCCAAGTCCCCCAGTGGTTTATGTTGTGGACTTACTTAGAGGCCCTATGAGTCCCATAATAAGTATCATGTTGCTTTCTTTAGGTTTCCCCCCAACCGCTGTGTTCAAATAATATTTACTAATTCAACTAGACTTACTGTTTCTGGCTACCTGTGCAGTTTCTGAAATCTGTCAGAATTCCCCAAAGGTGCTTACCGCGTAGATGAGTCAGCCACAAACCCAAATGTTTGGCCCCTCAAGTCTCATTGTGAGAAATCGAGAGTCTATCTCACCCCAATTTTCTACCCTGAAAGATTGGGATGGGCAAGCAAATTCAAAGAGCTCAGAAGGCAAAACAAGCAGAGCTCAGTCTGAAGGAAGCTTATCAGAGATCTTGGAGAGCAGCTTGAGAGGCAGAGAACCACAGGCCTTGGTGGGTATTTTCACATGTATCTGGGAGCCATCCCCAGAGTCTTGAGCAGCTATCTTCCCATCTCATTGCAAAACTGTCAAATGACAAAATTTAAAAAAGTTTCAAGAAAACCCAATTCATGGATTAGGGGAATACTCACAAGCTGTGGAGCACTCTCCCTGGGGCACCTGGGACCAAAAAGAGCATTAGCAGAGGCAACATGGAAATGGAATGATTGGCTAGGAGCCTGGGGTCTCCTTTTAAGGGGAGCAGGTCCTATTTCCTAGAGCAAGGCAAACTAGCTAAAGCTGAGTTGGAGGACTGTGATTGGTGTGTGTTAGGTTTCCCCGTGTGACAGGTGTTTCCTGCAAGTGTAGGCTGACTTAGTTTTAGATTTGTGATGTGGGCTGGTCCACTGGGACGGCCTCCATTTGTGGGTCCCAACAGACAAATTAAATTTATTACTGAGTAGTTCCCCTCCTAGGTATATATTCAATAGAAATGAGCACGTAGGTACAACAAACTTCATGGTGAAGAATGCTCATAGTAGCTTAATTTGATTAAAACTAAAACAACCCCCTTACCCATGAATAGTAAAATCTGTTAATTGTGGTATAATCTATACATTTGAATACTCTAGAGCAATAAAGAGAAAGGGATTCTTGCTCGCCACAGCAATATATGAATCTCACAGTTATGTTGAACAACAGAAGTGAGACTTAAGGGAGTATATAATTTATATTCCAATTTTATAAATTTTATAAACAGACAAAATTAATCTATTTTGATAGACCGTTAATTCCAGGTGGTTAATGACTGGCAGGTAGGGGGCTGGGCAAAAGAACACCCTCTCGATGCTGGTAGTTAAGTATTTGTGATCTGGTTAGTTGTTTTGGGTAAAAATGTACAGATTCAAGTTTATCTAGGCTTTTTACAGGTATAGATTTCAATGAAAGATGTGTTTAATAAATAGCTTAAAATATAAGTCAGAGGAGAATTGTAGTTTGAAGCAGGGCAGTAATACAATGAAAACTAGTTGAATATATTTTGAAGGTAGAGGCAATACTCTATTGTGAAAATTGAGTGTGTACTATGAGATAAATAAATTAGAGTTGTCTTCTGAGAAGAAAGTTAAGTGTGCCGTTCAAAAGAAGCAGCAGTGTTTTGGAAGCAAGATCATATACTTGGTTTGTAACATGCTAAATCACATTTTCTTTTAATAGGTCAACTATAGATCAGGTTGGAAACTTTTATATACCCATCCACAGTTCAGAAGGGAAATTTTGGGAAAAAAATAAGTATACAGCAAAGATGAAAGAAAATAATAATTAGAAAGTATATAAATAGCAAATATTAAACCAAACGAAATTTGGCATATCTATAGTAGTATTACATAACTACTGTCCATTGTTTTGTGTATGTGTGTATGTGAGAGAGAGAAGTGTGTGTGTGGTGGCAGAGTTGAGGGGAGAGGCAGAGAGAGATGGAGAGAGAGAATCTTAAGCAAGGGGTCAAGCTGGGGCTTGATCTCACAACCCTGACATCACGACATGAGCCGAAATCGAATCAGATGCTTAACGGAAGGAGCCATCCAGGTACCCTCTCCACTGTTAAGAGAATTTTTACAGATGGAGAAGGAAAACTACATACTTATAAAATATAAAGTTGAAATTCACAGAATTATTTATATACTTCTCTCAGAAAATAAAGATTAAGCAAACAATAAGCCAAATAATCAATACTTTGGGTGTACTATACTTGAAAAGCACAAATAACACAATTGGTCTGACTGTATAAAACACTAACCATAACACAGAATATATATATATGTTCTTTTCAAGCATGTTTGAAACATTTTTTTCAGTTGAATACATAAAACCATAAAGCAAATATCAAAAACACGAAAGGCTCTTATTCATCAGGTCTCTAAAGACAATATATCTTTCTTAAATATCAGTAAACTCAGACACTGATGTAAACTGAGACAGTCTATTTTTTATGTCCAATATTCCATATCCATGGGGAGACATATAATAGGATGCACTCAGAAGTGTATCTGTATAGATGATAAAGTATATGTAACCATAGTTGTAAATGAATAATAAAATCTGTACTTAAATATATTTGGAAAAAAAGAAAACCTAAATAAACCATGAATCAAAAAATACCATAAAAACTATAATCCACTTAGAACCGAACAATAATAAATTTCTATAAATCATCTAAACTGGTTCTTGAAAGCAGCAGTGTTTTCTTCTCAGAACTCCTTTACAATCTTAGACGATATTGAGAAAACTAAGAGCTTTTGTACATAAAGTATTCACCCTGAATATTTTCAGTATTCACAATTAAAGCTGAGAAATTTTTAAAACACAATCTATGAACACACTGACTTGCAACATGAATGAATCAATTTCTAATACTAAAGTCTTATCTTGAGAAAACTCATGATTTCCATTTTTCTCCCAAACTGGTTACATCCATTTATGGTGTGTATTTAACATCTTCCTCCTTCTCATGTCATATTGCTAAGATTACAGTTTTAGAGCTGTAAAGTACTGCTGATCCTAGCTACTTCAATGTTAAAAATGTGGCTGGGCCATGATCCACAGCTTGATTTGCCTTAGACAAAGCTGCCTCCCAGCCCAGGGAAAGATTAATTGTTTCCATGGTTTTTCTTTTACAGTTCCTTACATTGGGCTTCACATTTTAGACCCCAGGGCCCTTGTAAAATAGGAAAATCAGAAACAGAAGATGTTTTATTCCATCTTTCATCCACTGGGTTCCCATAGGCAATGAACTGAAATTTTTTTTAAATGTAGGAAATTAGGGAAGAGAAAATACCTTTAATAAAACCATGTCTCTCTTCCTATTTCAAGTGTTTTGCATTCTGGCTACATACTATATTATATTTGGCACAGGGACCAATTCTTTAGAATAGATATTCTCAGAGGTAAACAAATGAGAAGCCATCAGCTTTGACACCACTTCAATATTTGTAGATTTCATGCAGGAATATAATTGCAGCATGCCCTCCAATGCCTATTTCCTTTTTTGGAAAAACCAACCAATCAATCAATCAAACAAACAAACAAACAAAAACTGCTTGCTGCCATAGAAATGCTCAACAGTGATTGTCTCTCATCTTGACAGATTATCTCTCCTTTAACTCTCCTTGCAGGTATTTTTGTTGTTTTCTATTTATTAGTCATAGTAATTTCTGGAAGGTTCACTTAAGACTGGATCTTTTGGCCCTGTTGACTATTTGCTTTCTCATTCAGGAGAAGACCCACTCAAAGTTTCTCGAGTATATTCAACCAATTAATGGAGAAATGTCGTTAGCACTGAACCAGGCTTTTTCAGGGCTCAAAAATAATTAAGTTTTGAATGATGGTCAAGACTCTCACACTATTTCCCAATAACTGGGGACCTCACTGATGACATTATTTTCTCCTGTCGTTTCAGCACGAATACGGTAATGACAGTGTTGCCAATAGATCTGAGAGTGGCTCCTATGGATCCATCTCCTGGTGTTCATATGTTCATGCAATCTAACTCTCCTGAATGTAGATAAGAGTTGTGATTTGTTTCCAACCAATGGAACACAGCAAAGGTGATAAGATATACTTAATCGTATGTATGTGATTATACAACATGTAACACCATCTTGCCTGAATCAATCTCTCTCTCTCTCTCTCTTTCCATTCTTGGCTTTCAAGAAGCAAGCTCTCATGAGTCCTACAACTGCAAAGAAATTAATTTTGACAACAACATAAGAAAGTTTAGAAGCAGATTCTTCCCCAATCAAGCCCTTAATGGGAATCCAGCCCTGGAGGATGCACTGCTTATAGTTTTATGAAAATCTAGGCAAAGGATCCAGCCAAGGCATGCCCAGACTCCTGACCCACCATAACTAAGAGGAAATATATTTATATCATTTTAAGCCACTGAATTTGTTGTAATTCATTTTGTAGCAATGAACATTATACACAGCATCTTCACTTTCAGTCGAAAAGATAATATTTTTCTGTTTTATTTCCCCCAAACTTTTCACCGACTGAATCCTAATGTCTATGCTATTTTAGCACTGCAAACCTATGAATTTTTGGTTACAGTGATAGAACTATTCGTTTTATTTAAGCAAGAGTGCGGAAATGTAAAAGTTACTGAAAAGTAGATAAAGACCTAAAATCATTATTTAATTTAATCTTAAGTGGCTGATTGATAAACTATCAAAATCCCTACCATTTCCTTGTACTAAATTACAACCTATGCCATTTTAAATGTATTTATTCTACTTTTATTAAAAGTAACATATATTATGCATAGCTACATTCTAAATAAAAGTATTTTAATAGTTGGGAACCTCATGCAGAATATTTACAAATATTACTGATTTACCATTAAATTACATAAAATAAGAAACATCAATAACTCAGTATTGTCCCTAAAATAGGAAAATTAATGGAACAGACTCTTCATATACCTGAATAAGTAAAATTTCCCCAAAACTCAACCTAATTACGAATTTGGTGCTCTTTGTAATAGATAATATAGTATTTGATGAAACATTATTTTTATATGGAATTAAAAACATATTTCATAAAAAGACAGCTATCAAATTATCTATTTTAAGCACATATTCTTATAAAACCCATAAATACATAGAAATAAAAAAGATCTAGCTGGTTACCGAAGGTAGTCAGAAAGCTGGCCAAACATCGAAATAAAAAGATCTACATTTAAAGGTCAAGAAAGCAGAAATGCACGATTATATTTCACACTTAAATTCCAAGAATATATTGGTAAGAATTTCAAGAATAAAGGCAGGAGTGAGAAGCTGAAACAGAAAAAATTGACAATATAAGGGACCCATCAAACAGAACTCAGTCACATAATTTTCGTTTATTCAGTTGTAACACAGGTGCTCTTTGAGTGGGCAGGTAAGCAATGGTTTCTATCTAGAGATAAGAGTCCGAAAAAGTATCCTGAAAATAGTAGTGAAGAAGGAAGAGTGAAATTTAATGATCCTCAAGGTGATTAAAGTACTAGGCTATAAGACATGAGTCACCTGTTTAATTATCCCAATTATTTCTAAAAAGAAAAGACCTGTGGTAACAATACTAACAGAACAATGCTCAGATACCTGGTAGACTAAAATTTGATGCTTATTCATAGCTGAGTCTCCAAGGGAGTGTAATTTTCTACTGATTTTGTGTTTGTTTGATTTTTCTCATTATATCCTGTTGAAAATGCAAGTCCAGCTTAACTAATATAAATTCTGGCCCAGAATTTATTCTGGGGTATTCCTAAATTTATTCTGGGGCAGAATTTATATTTATTTTTAAAAATGAATTCCAGAACAGACATAAATAAGAGGCATAAGGAGAAATACTAGGTTTGAGGTTTCATACGATATACAATATCATATAATACAAAACTACAATAACTGATAGAGCTTTGCTTGAAAAGCTCAGATGAACTATGTAAGAAGAACATATTATCAGATTTGGAAAGATGTGTTTTAATAACATTGATGATAATCTCCTTTATAATATGAACAGGTATTTTTTTATTTAAATTCAAGTTAGTTAACATATAGTATATTATGACTTTCAGGCAGAGTTTAGTGATTTATCAGTTGTATATAACACCCAGTGCTCGTTATGTCAAGGGCCCTCCTTAATGCTCGTCACCCATTTACCCCATCTCCCACCCCCATCCCCCCCCTACCCTCCGTTTTTTCCCTGTGGTGAAGAATCTCTCATGATTTGCCTCTCTGGTATTTAAAAAGGTACATGTTTTACTCAACAAGACTTTACTGTTTATTTTTAAACATCTTATTGTTTAAGAGTGCTTTACATATAATAAAATGAAGACATCTTACATGTTCAGTTCAATATAATTTGAAATTTTTATACAGTGTTTTAACCACCCCCAATACAAGTTATAGAGAAACATCATCACCACAAAGACTCTCTTTTCGACAGTTTTCAATCAATTCTTTTCATCTACCCAAAGACCACCACCACTCCACAGGCTGGTAACTATAAATAACCAGTGGAATCATACAGTATCCATTCTTTTTGTGTTCAAGTTCCTTTGATTGATTTTTAAATTAATTTGTCTTTGATTTTTTGTTCTTTTTTTCTAATTGTATTTAAATGTAGAAGTTTATCTGTATTTGTTCATCTACATTTAAGAACATTCTTGAATGAGTCTCCATGTGTATGTCTGTGCACATGGGTATCCACATACATGTGTATGTGTACATATATTTTCACTTATGTTGAATAAGTGGCAGGATATTGAATTACTGGGCCATAAAATAGGTGTATATTTAACTTTCTAGGAAACTGTTAAGTATTTCTCCAAGGTGATTGTACCATTTTTACTATCCGTCATCAATGAATGAGCATATCCTATGTTTCCCATACCCCAAAACATTTGACATTATTAGTCTTTTTATATTTTAGCCCTTCCAATCTGCATATTAAAAGATTGTTATTTTTCTAATTTATTATTAAAGTTTTTATTTAAAGTCTAGTTAGCTAACATATAGTGTCATATTAGTTTCAGGAGTAGAATTTAGTGATTCATCATGTACCTATAACACCCAGCGCTCATCACAAGTGCCCTCCTCAGTACTAATCACCCAGTTAGCCTATCCTTCCCCCACCTCCCTCTCTCAACCCCCAGTTTGTCCTCTGTTGTTAAGAGTTTCGCATGGTATTGCCTCCTTCTCTCTTTTTTTTTCTTTCATTTACTCTATCTTCACCTCCTTTGTTTCGTAAATTTAACTGTATTTCTTTTTGAGTACATATGCTTTTACTTTGTTTTCATATTTGAATGGAATCTTATTTGGACACAGAATTCTACTTTTTCTTCCTTTTAACCATGAGCCTAGTATCTCCAAGAACATACTTCTAGTCAATGTTTACTACCGCAAGCAGGACTGTACACCATAATCAAGCATGAGGCCCTTCTGTAAGAAATATAAGGAAGACTGGGGTGACTTTCTAAATCTTAAGAAGAGAAACTTGATATTATTATCTTTCTTATAGTTGGTAGCATTTCAGTGTTTGTTTATGCTATTAATAACTCAAGAGAAAATTTAAAAGTTTCCATTGTTATTGATGTTTCCATCACTAAGTTACTAATACTTACAAAGAATATGTTTATTTTTCATCTCAACAGAAAGAGCTCCTGACTTTTTCTTATAAAGAAAATTTATAGAAACTGAAATTATTCAAAGCTTCCTCAGGGTAAGGAGGAATATGGTCACTTTCTACTACTTGGGAAGAAATGAAGATAGAATTTCTTTTCTTGAAGAAAAAGAAAAAATTTTGTGGTACCCATAAAGAACTTTGACTCTAATAAAAGCCTTTTATTTCTAACACTTTCAGTGAAATTCTTTGCTATGATGAGTCTCCCTCTAAGAAGCTGCTCTTAAAACACCTGTCTCAATAAACTAGTGCAACCTCACAGATTTTTTTTTTTTTTAAACAACTTGGATTATTCCAGAGGGACAAACCAAAATGAATCAGATTCCAGAACTCAATCTTTTTTACTTCATTTTTCTTCATGTTTCAAGTTTTTATTTAAATTCTAGTTAGCTAACATATATTGTAATATTAGTTTTGGGAGTAGAATTTAGTGATTTATCACTTACATATAACACCAAGTGCTGCTTATCACACCAAGTGCCCTTCAATATTTTAATGACACTTTGCTAAATCATTTACTTATCACTTAAATAATTCAATCAATTATTTCTCATAGTGTTCTAGAACAAAGCATTCCTAGACCTTCTATCTTCTCATTTCAATAACTCATCCTGAAGCTCTTATAGGAAAGATAATGAAATACAGAATTGTGGTTTATCCACTGTTCCATTATATATAGCCACTAGGAAATATATTCTTTTCCAATAAAATCATTTTTCATAGCATCAGTAAAGAATTCCATTTGAACAAAATGGACATTGTGCAAAAATAGCAATCATATAAGAACAACAGTCTCCTGTATCTTCCTAAGTTTGAGTCCCACTCCTGTGCCAGAAAGTACAAAATCACTTATCTTGACTCTCAGAGATTTTCTAAAACACATTTGTAGCTATACCTCCCACTGCTTCCTGATAAAAACAAATCAAAAACCAATTAACCAATAAAAGGAAAAACCTTTTTGAACACTGAAATTTAGGTTGTTAAAAGACCAAATGTGGGGGGACTCTGAAAATGCTAAATTGCTAAACTATAATAGAAATTGCTAAGACGCTAAAGTATTAAGATAGAATTTCTCTGCTATGGGGTGCCTGGGTGGCTCAGTGGGTTAAAGCCTCTGCCTTCAGCTCAGGTCCTGATCCCAGGGTCCTGGGGCTCTCTGCCCCAGGGCTCTCTGCTCAGCAGGGAGCCTGCTTCCTCCTCTTGCTCTCTGCCTACTTGTAATCTCTGTCTGTCAAATAAAATAAATAAAATCTTAAAAAAAAATAAAAACAAATTTCTCTGCTAGTATGCTCTCCAAGTCTTCCCTTCACAGGCCCTCAAATCAGATTATGTTGCTGACAAAATGTAAGAAAAATGTGTAACTTAAGACTATCGCTGCTTCTAAATGACTGTTTTTCTTTGCCTGACTGTAGCTTTTATAAACTTGCAAAGAATATAGTTTTATGATAGCCCACTCTACCCCCAGCAGGGAAAATATTCCTCTTAGACCAGTATATTTCTGACTGGAGTAAAAGGAATATTTTTAACTTCTCTTCAGTTATTTCATGTACCATGTAGTCTTAACAATTTAGATAACCAGAGATTTCGAATACTCGACTTAAAGAACTAGCCATGCATTTTATTCATGTCCTTAAACACATTACTTTTTAACTTTTATTTTGCCAGTTGTATTCTTCTTTGAAATTCACCAGGTATATTCTAAAAATAATTTCTAATGCTAATTTCTTTTTGTCTTCATCCCCTTTATTAAAGTTATTTTTAACTATTCAATAATATAGAAATAAATGCCCTTTAAAAACATGTGATTGCATATTATTAAATAGATTGACACTTTTTTCCTGATTTTTGTAGAACTATTTCATTGATAAATCCATGTTTTCTAAAATCTGTACTTTTTTAAACGATTTTATTTATTCATTCATTTCTTCCTTCCTTCCTTCCTTCCTTTCTTTATTTTAGAGAGGGAGAGAGAGAGAGCGTGTGTGTGTGTGTGTGTGTGTGCATGCGCGCGTGCACGCGCAAGTGGGGGAAGGAGCAGAGAGCAAGGGAAAAGGATGAGAAAGTCCTTCAAGTAGACCCTGAGCTGAGCAGGGAGCCTGGCATGGGGTTTGATTTCAAGACACTGAAATCATGGGGCGCCTGGGTGACTCAGGGGGTTAAAGCCTCTGCCTTCGGCTCAGGTCATGGTCTTAGGGTCCTGGGATCAAGTCTCGCATCAGGCTCTCTCCTCCACAGGGAGCCTGTTTCCTCCTCTCTCTGCCTGCCTCTCTGCCTGCTTGTGATCTGTCTGTCAAATAAATGAATAAAATCTTTAAAAAAAAAAAAAAAAAGACACTGAGATCATGACCTAAGCCAAAACCAAGAGTCCGAGGCTTAACTGACTGAGCCACTCAGGTGCCCCTAAAATGTATACTTATTTTTAAACATATTTGAAAGCTCAAAAAGATTGTTTTCTCCACCCCAACCCATTCACATTTATAAAATAAGGTAGTTGTTCCAGTTTCAATCTCCCTAATCCCCAAACCAAAATCTATACTAGTTGTAGAATTTATACACTATTACTTGAATGCAGTTCCCTATTACCATATTAATTACCCCCATCTGGCCTCAGCAGCTACAGTTTCTGGTTGGTTATAGCTGTGGGAAAAATTATGAGGGGAGTTAATATAATAAATTATATACCCTGGCACTCCAATTGATCCTGATAGCATCTTTCTCCTCTGTCATCCTTTCTAGATTTCCCTCACATTTAGCTATCACTTCTACTGCCTGATTCTTTTTTTTCCTTAGTGAGGTAAACAAAATCTTCATTGCTGAGTGGACTAAGCCCATTACTAACATGGCCTTATTAGGTTGTTATTTCCCCACTTGCCAATTTAGAGTTAAAACTGGAAATTGGAGAACAATAAGATACCCCATTGGATTAAGTAAGGGCTAAACATATTTTTTCCCCCTCCTCATTATGTAGAAAAAGCCCTTGTTCCCATGATGATCAGGGACCAATTTGTTGTTTTCTCTGGAAAAACCTGACTAATAGTGATGTCAATAGCTGTCTAAAAGTTTTGAAACATTTTGGAAGCTATAAAGTTAATGAGTTTGTATTCAGAGACAAGCCAGAATGAGAAATCCTCAAACACATGATTATGGAATGAGCTGCTGAAACAATCAGTAACAGATTCCCAAACTGAGCCCTGAGAAAATTAATGATTTGTCAGGACAGGAGCAAGAAGTGGAGAGCAAGAGCAGACTCTGCGGATGACTGCTACATGAGAATTATATTCCCTCTCACTAACAGTCAAATTAATTTAAAATGAATTATTATATGACTGGGAAAAATGGTAACTGTTAAGATTGTTCTTATGACTGTTAGTATATATTATTGACAAATTTTGTTAAATTAGAACAAAAATTAACATTGGATATAATTCTAAATATATTCACAATTACTATTCACTCTGAAGATAATGATTGTGATTTTGGTAAAACACATGTTTTCATACAGAAAGAATTAAAATTAAGTAGTAGAAATACACAGTGAAATTCTGATAATCTTAAACCTAGGACTGGTTGAGATTTGTTTTGTCTTGTTTTGTTTTTTAGGATTTTATTTATTTATTTGACAGACAGAGATCACAGAGAAGCAAGGCAGAGAGAGAGGAAGAAGCAGGCTCCCCGCTGAGCAGAGAGCCCAATGCGGGCCTCGATCCCAGGAACCTGGGATCATGACCTGAGCCAAAGGCAGAGGCTTTAACCCACTGAGCCACCCAGGTGCCCCGGTTGAGTTCTTTTTTATTGAAGGTTTGAAAGAAGATTAAAGTAAATGTAGAACATTACTTTATAGAATAATTTTAGAAAAAGCTTCTACAAGTTATATAGCTTAACTTAACATCCTACGTGATCTTAGATGGCTATCAAACTCATCTGAGCTTTTTTGTTACTCTGGAAGCTGGATCAGTATTTTTTCCCCCATGCCTGAAACAGCTTTTTAACAAAAGAGAAGGAACAAGATATACTTTTCTATAGAGTTACTGAAGGTAAATATTTGAGCCTCTGAAATCAGAGTTCTGTTTTGCCATTAACACTCTTCAGCTCTTATTAGACTTTATTCTAGAATTTAACTATTGTACTAGTACAATAGAACTACCCATATCCATTTTACAAAATACCATTTTATTATTATTATTACTAAATTACTGGTGTTCTAGATGTAGAAAACAGTCTGGTTACTATAAACATTTCGAGCACGCTGTCTGTTTATAGCCATTTGGAGACTTCTCTCACAGTGTGTGTGGGATAGGTGTGTTTGTCTGAGTTATCGCCTTTCTAGAGCAGGCATTTTTTTCCTCCTCTACAGTTCATATTTTCTTTTTTTGGCTACTGTCAAATTAACCTTATTTTTTAATGTTAAAGGGAAAGAGTACTAAACTGGAAAAAAAAAGTCAGATATTCTCCATGGTCTTCTCTCTTGAATGAAGAAAATGATGAAAATTACCTGGCAATTTTCTGATAATAATTAGATGATGAAAAGTTTAGGAAGAACCAGCAGAGTATTTGGACCATGGATACCCCTTTGCAAGGACCAGCTAGCTCATTTCTCTTCTCCTGTTATGCTTTTATATGGGATACATAAATAACTCAAAGAGGGAATATAAGTTGTTAATTTTTGGAGGAGACACAGTGGCGGGAGCCATACAACTTATCTGGAAGATAGTAGTAGAAGTAATGACCCCAAGCTGAAACTCACAGTGGAGAAAGGGTGCCAAGAATTCTGTATAATGCATGGTGGTGATCACATTCATCTCTACTTTCATCAGTGATATAATGAACAGAAGAGTTAAAGCATTGTATATTATTGTTAAAAGAAAGGCAAATAAAATTTTCAGGTCACTCGATTCATGGTCATATACATATATATGTTGAAGCCTGAGAAGAGTCATTCTCATTGATTTCTGATAGTACCACTTTTGATAAATTACATATGATCACAATAAACAAGGCAGACACTTGGGAAGTTTTATGAGAACAGCCATCTCCACATGAATTTTAATAGTCATACTGTTGTAATTCCTCCACAAGGTATTTACAATAAAAATGTTGACAGAATTTTTAAGTATTTCTTATTTTTATTATATTTATTATTTTAAGGTGGCGGTGACTTAGGAAACATCTTTATTTGCCATCAAATACATTGTGTGGTGAAAGCTATGTAAGTGAAATATGAAAATTATCCTAAGAGGTTTGTAAATTAATCAATTCAGTGCCTGAATCTTTTTTTTTAAAGATTTTATTTATTTATTTGACAGAGAGAGATCACAAGAGGATCTCAGAGAGAGAGAGAGGAGGAAGCAGACTCCCGGCTGAGCAGGGAGCCCAATGCGGGACTCGATCCCAGGACCCTGAGATCACGACCTGAGCCAAAGGCAGTGGCTTAACCCTCTGAGCCACCCAGGCACCCCAGTGCCTGAATCTTAAGAGAAAGGTGCTTAAGTTTCACATTTAAGTGGACTTTCTTATGAAATTACCAAAAACAATATAATTATACATGACGTAACTACTAATGTATTGTAGCAATTGCTTAAAATATATGAAGTCCTCAGTTTATTTTTAATGTCACCACTGATTTAAAACAACTGTTAAATTGTTAAGCATATGTCTATACCTAAACTCCACCTATATCTGTATCTATATAAAATATCACACTTAAAAATACAGATTAGCAATAATGCACTACTTATGTGGTACAAAAGAGGTGGGCAGAGATTCAAAAGGGATATCAATTACTACACAATTCATAAAACTAGCAAAAAATTAGGAATTTGTTAAAAGATAAATTTGAAAGAACAGAAACAGAGAAAGAACCCAACAGGCTAGTGGAATATTTTTCATTCTTGGAATTATAGATGCGAAGTGAATTAAGACGTCAGAGACAGACTGACTGCACAAATTCAAGGTATCACTCAAAAACACTTTGTGAAAATGTTCCAGGAGCAACTTGGTAGTGTCTGAATTGTCTCATTGTCTCAAAAACTGAATTACATATCCAACTGACAAACCCAGCCTGAACATATGGGGATATATACTTATTTCCCTAACTTACTTTGTTTAAAATAGGAGTAGTTAACAGCTATGCTGCCTCATCTTATTGACAACATGAACCGAACGGAGACTTTTATTTGATCAGAAGAACCCCATTATCGGTGTAAAGAGGCTTTGGAGAAGGGGCATTAAATTAAGCTGCTATTTAGATAATTTCCTTTGCCCTTTAGCAGGGGTCAGTCCAGAGTGACTGACCTGGCAGTCCTACTGGCATCTCCTACTGCCTCCTTGCTTCTCAAAAACTGTAGAAGTCAGATGGCTGCCAAACTGAAGTAGCTTTCACAAACACTGTTAGATACTGTGAACTCATTACGAAGAATGTCCAGGAGAAAGCAGGGTCTAGCCCCCCAAAATGGCATTAACATATACTCCAAGCCTTGAGTTTTGTTACATCTGACTGACAAGTAATCATAACGCATCTAAATCCTACCGAAAACAAACCAAAGTAAGAGGCAAGCTCTGGTTTGACCAAAGTCAACTTGTTCATATCGACCCTACAGGACCTTCTTCCCTCCTTCAGATGTTTTTACTCAAAGCTGTAGTGCTTAGCATAGGCAAATATGTAAGTCATTCTCAAAGTCAAACTAAAGAAGCAAAATGAAACCCCTCACTCCTACTGTGTTGTCTGAGGTGGGGAAGCTGACAGCCACAAACCGGAAACAAAACAAAACGAAACAAGTCAAAATGGAAATCAAAACAATTCAAAATGGAAATCATTTAATATCAACTCTGGAAGTTTAACTGACTCAGAAGTCCCATTTGCTTTTGATTATTGTTTTAAGGGTTTGATTTCTGGAGAAAGTAATTTGAACAATTCAATTCTATGGAATTAATTAAATATATTAAGAGACACAGATATTTTGCCCAGTATGTGCATAAGCTCTCAGAGGAAAAAAAAATAAAATAGGGAATTACTGAAATGACAAAAATAAAAATTCCATTTAATCCCTCCCCAATATACACACATATTTTCTTCACTGGGAAGAGTCATGTCTGTATACTTCTAATGCAGACTATTGATGTACTACAGCTAAACATTAAAATCATCAATAAGTCAAAGTGTCTATAGTCCTTCACAAATATAAGTATACACACTGTCAAGAAATTTATCAGAGTAATTATAACCTGTCCATACCATTTGCTATTACTTCTAGTGATTGGAAGTAATCCTGGTATTCTGTTGAGCTTGAGAATTTAATTCAATTTATTATGTGATAGAGTTTATACGTACCAAATCTAATAATAACTTGGGATCTAGAAAAATTGTGATTTTTTAAAAAGTTTTTAAGGATAGGTACAGTTAAGTTTCAGGCAATTTATCATGAAGAACACTTGGGAGTAGGGAGAAAATTAGTTTCTTTGCTATGTTACAACTTATTTCCTCAAGGTGGTGTTGGGGAAGAAGGAGATTTTCAAGATGTGTTTAAAGTCACATATTGATATGATATATCAATAATTAATAAATAAAAGTGGTAAAGAAAATAGCATAACAATACAATGAGAAAATTTGTGAAATTGTAGACTTTTTTAAAAAATTATGTCCCACAATGACCCAGTATCTCAGATGGTGCTTTTTGCAATGACCTGCCCCCAGTTCCTTGTTTTCTCTCTCTCTGATATTAAAATCTCAGTCTTTGCCCCCTTTTCTCTGCTTCTAACTTATCCATTTATAAGTGATTGATTCCATTTCTAGTTTTAGCAATTCTCACTTAGGAAGTTGGAGGGAAAGATGCAAAATGTGATGATCACAGAAATTTGAGTTAAAAATTATGAAAGTGGAAAAAGGACTCTGAATCCAGAAAATGAGTTGGCAGAAATAAGCTAGAGAAGCTGGGGCACTGCTATCCTATTCCTGCAGTCCTAGTACCTATGTAATTCATTTAGTTGGTTAGGTCTGTTGAAATTGGTTAGTTTAATGTACATTTTGTGCCTGTCAAATGAACAGCATTCTTCTTCTGGTAGCCTAAATTTTCTTTTATGGCACTATCACATCTTCATTTCTTCCCTACTTATGATATATTTCATATTTTCCTTGACATAAGGGCAGTAGTATATATTAATGCTGAACATCTTTTTACTAAATGTAGCTGAAATTATAATCTAATATCATTTGTGACTCAAGAGTTTTGAATGAGATCAACTCTACCCCACAGCAGCAAAAGTAAGTAAACCTTTTTTGGCCAGTAACAGACATTCAGTGATTTATAAGCCTCTGCTACTTTTATTGGTTAAGGTGTAATTGCTTAACCCAAGTCAGATAAGAGACTTAATAAAAGAATTTGGTTGGAGTCACTGAGACAGAAAATCTTTATTTCCTTCACAAAAGTTAACTGTAAAAGTAATATGTATTTGGAGTTGCTGAGGGCTATTGGGTAGACAGGCACACATGACAATGAATCCACTCTGAGGAATTATGAAGCAGGAGATGTAGACAGAGATTCAATTGATGGTGTTATTTAAGCCTCTGCATTAGCGCAAATGAAAATGTCAAACCGAACATGAAATTTTAAGTTTTCAAAGGCTGCAATATCCCATTATTGCTTAAGGCAGTTTGGTTTTCCATCGAAGGAAAAATCATGAGCAATAAAATAATGAAATAATTACTGATGAAATGAAATTAATATCTTTTTGTCCATTATAATAACATTAACTCTACTAATCTACTTGGTCATAAATATTTCAAAATATTATAAAGCACAAGGAAATCAAATGTTGGTGTTTAGTGGACGTATTTCTACATTTCATAGCAACCACACAAAATTCAAGTTAAACAGAATGTATCAGTAATTTAAGAGAAAATTATTTGATCAACAATTTACTTTTACGAAATTCCGAATATTTCACTCATTTACATTGGTGTCTATCAAAAATAAGTTTATAATTACTATTTTAAGTTCCAGTATCATGGACAGTTCATTTTCCTCTTGATATAACCATATTCATGTAAAGTAATATTATCTTGTTTTGGCAATTTAGAAACACTGAAAAGGAAGATACATCTCAATGTATTTATTCTACTTCATTTGGAAGCTTGTAGGTAAATAATTAAAAGTACAAAGTGCATTCTAAGACTACATAAGGACAACAATTTAATTAAGGAAAAATGTCATTTATGCTATGATAAATTTAACAACTAATGACTGCATAAAGCCTAACTTTTAAAACTTGTATTAACATGTTTTAGATTTGTTTTATTATATTTTCAACTTATACTTTGAACCCAATCAAACTGTAATTTAGAAAACCAATTTACTTGTAGGTTTAGCTCTGAATCAGGTGTTTATGTACTTGGTTCCTATCCACCAATCTGTAAGGAGATCATGGCATAAAGTGACTTTAAGGTATAAATGCTGTCAGTATCTAAGCATAAATTAGTTACCTCCTAAAAATACCTAATGTAATTTTCTCTTGGCAAATGCAAGACTTTACCCTTCAGAGTCTGATTAACATTTTATAATTCAGGCTGAACTAATGTTAATGTATACCAAATTGAGATCAATCATTTTCTAATTAACAGTTTTTCATTATTTACTTAAACTAACTAGAGCCACTAAGCTTTAGCTGTTCCTAATTTTCTTTTATGATCTGTATAAGAAATATGGTTATTTTGTTATGTTAATACAGCTTGGCAGATTTAGAGCTTCAGTTCTTTGTGAGTTTCATAATATAGGGTTCTCATATGTTTCTTTGTATCCCCCCATCCTCAAGCAAAATGTCTGACAAGAGATCAGTACATGTATTTAATGAATGAATGAATACCTGCTAAATCATATACCTTCATGATTCTTTATTATACATTATTTCTGTGTGTTTGTTAGAAATTATTAAGGACCTTATAACAAAAATGTCATTGGCCAGACAAGTTGGTTTTTGATGAATGACTAACAGATCAATATTCCTCTGTGTGTGTGGTGTTATTCACATTTATTTTATTGAAAGCTGTTTTCCATTTATATGAAAGTACAAATATCTAGAGAGGGACGAGCATTCTAAAACCATAACAAAGATGGCAGTTAAATCACTTCACTGAGAAATAGACAGATGAGAATTACAATTAAACCAAGGCTGCATGCCAACAAAATAATAATGAAGTAAAAGCCACAAAAGAAGTCCTATGTTGTTGTTTATTTTTCCCTTTTTTTCCAGAAACAGAATACATAAAACTAGAAAGTGTTTTCCTTTTAAGTTAAGAGCTGTATATATGTTAAGGATGTTTAAACATGCCATATTACCGAGGTAAAGCTAAAATCTGTAGTACTACTGAAATCTTCTAACTTTTTAAATTATTTAGACTACTGAAATGAAAAAGAGCGCTGGACTACTAGACTAGACCAGCATTTACAATCATCAGCTCTGACTCTGGCATTGTGCAACACTAGATATGTAAACTTGAGGCATACTTAAAGCTCAAAAGGACTCATTTTCTTCTTTTGCAAATTTAGAATAACATCAGGAACAACCAAAGTGATAATAATATTATCTATTCAGCCAAACTTAAATATGGGGTTATAATGGTCTAATTGTCAGGAACCTTGCACGGTATTCTAATGGGCATTTTTTATACCTTATGTCATTTAATAAGAATGAATATCCTATAAGATACTACTAATTATCCTTATTGTACAAACAAGTTTGTTTTACAGCACACTTCACCAACTATAAGTTCATTAAACAGAATTACTAATATAATACATCTAGATTCTTTGTTGAGCAAAATGAAGAGCAGAAATTACATCCATAATGTGTTTCAAGCCATCAGTTGTAACTCTGTCACGCATGCTTATTTATTCATGAAGCATAATTAGTTATATTTGCCAGATTCCCAAGAGAGATCCTGAGCTTCATGAAGAAAGTATCATATCTAAGTTATTAATAGAGTCCTAAAGTACATAGGAGAAACCAAGAGTTAAAAAGTATTTGATAGAGGCGCCTGGGTGGCTCAGCGGGTTAAAGCCTCTACCTTCGCCCCAGGTCATGATCCCAGGACCCTGGGATCGAGCCCCGCATCGGGCTCTCTGCTCAGTGCAGAGCCTGCTTCTCTCTCTCTCTCTCTCTCTCTCTGCCTGCCTCTCTGCTTTTTGTGTTCTCTGTCAAATAAATAAATAAAAATCTTAAAAAAAAAAAAAAAGAAAAGAAAGTATTTGATAGGCAATATAAATGTCTACTTGGATTTTTATTTGATTTTATTTTTTATTTTCATGGCTGGATAATGTAATTAGTTATAAAGTACATTCAGGTCGCTCACATACAGAGGGCTTTTTAAATTCATATTATCACTAACATCATGTATAACAAATTATGCATTTATTTGTATAATATTTTTCCTTTGGTTTCAAAAACAACATTTACCAGATAGAAAATCCTTATATATAATTGACTGGTTACTTGAACAACATTCTTGAATAAGAATCATGTTTATTAAGTTACAATGATATTATAACATATTTAACATTTTGATGAGGCAAATTTCTTATTACTTTTCTTTTTTGGAGTGATCCTGGCTATTTTCACTATTTAAAATTCTTCCAGTTAAGATTATAATCATTTACACACTTTAGAATTGTGTTTGGATTTTTGTAATTTTATGAGTGGATTTGGACAGAATTTACATTTAATAATATAATTTCCCATTTAAGAACATAGTATACTTCCATTTATTTGAGATCTCTTTTGAGACTGTATTAAAGTTTTATTATAATCACCATGTCTTAAAAAATTTACATTTTTAACTTTTTTTAAAAGATTTTATTTATTCATTTGACAGAGAGACAGACAAGAGAGCAGGAACACAAGCAGGGAGAGTGGGAGTGGGAAAGCAGACTCTCTGCTGAGCAAGGAGCCAGACATGAGGCTCAATCCCAGGACCCTGGGATCATGATCTGAGCTGAAGGCTGACACTTAAAGACTGAGCCACACAAGCGCTCCAATTTTTAATGTGTTTTAATTTTGTATTGTTGTATTGAATGAGATTTTGCTCTCATATTCTCTAAATATTTATGAATTACAAAGCTGGATGGCCATCTAAAAATTCTTCCTCTATTACTGCTAGTTTTCAAAAAACACAACTTTTCATTGTAAGTATTAACAGTTTGACTTTTTATTTTTAATTATTTCTACGTCCTTAAATTTTATTTTATGTCTTTATAAACAGCATTAAACAGGATATCTACTGCATACTCCTAAAGTCTGAGACCATTCAATATGTCATTTTGCACACTTCCCAAAAACAAAATAGAACATCCAAAAAAAAAAAAAACTTGTTCCTTTAACAAAATCTTAAGATGAAGTGGAAGGTCTGTGTGTGGCCCTGACTCACTCCAGGCACTGACTATACAATCAGCCATCCAGAGAACCACATTCTGGTCAATAAGAGAACAGTCCTATCATGGCTGGAGCTATTTGAGGTTTGTCTTTGTGTAAACAGAACAAAAAGTTCAAACAGAATGGGAAATTACAAAGGCACTCAGAGGCCTAAGAGAGGAAATGGTACTCCCTGAACCAAAACCTACACTTTGTAACGTGTTATTATGATCCCTGTCTCTCCTTTGTTTTGTTTTCCTTCTGTGATAGTTCTTCAGGAAAATTCAGCCAAATGTTCTAAGATGATGTAACAGAATGGTCTCTTGTCTCTCTGTTACTTACAACTTGATTTGACTTAAAGAAGAATTATACCCTTGCATGGGGGAGAAACTGGGACACCGTTGGGGCAGAGGTTATCAGAATGCAAACACCACCGACACTGCATTTATTAACCACCAAGTTGACTCATAGCTTTATATGACTCTTGATTCCTCAATGCCTCTGTCAGGTGTCTAAGGACTGGTTTCTTTTTTCCCTTCTGTATATATATTACTAGTAAGTTCCCCCAGGTATTGTTTGCATTCAGAATGTCTGTGAATTTAATGTGATGGGTAAAGAGGATCACAAGGAAAACAGTCAATGTTGCTTTGTCTCATCCCTCATCACTTGATAAGGAAGTAGCTACCAGGGCAAGATCTTAGAGGGCCTGGGTCTTGTTTCCTTATCTTCTTTGTGCTTTTTTTAGTTGAGACCTTCAAGACAGCACTGCTGACCAGAAATTGGCTTACAGAAAATCATGGGGACCGTTGTATGTGCTATTCTTCAAGATCTCTTGTTTTTACAATGGCAAATCTCTTCCCACTACCACTCTGAACTAGTGCCACTGAGAGAACTGCAAGCAGAATATGGACACAAATTCACACAGGGGTTTTTAAAAGATAGAGGAAACAGGCTTCTTTGGAAACTTTTTAAGTTGTAAAGGACCTTGTTTCTAAACATTTTCTGTCAGGACACATGTAGCAGTCAGAAACCCAGGTGGATTTTCCAAGAAGTTTCCCCATTTCTATGTGGGAGGAGGTCCTCCTCCTGTGTGTTGAGGAGAGAAGGGAGAGATTCTGTCTCATTGCTTTGAATCTTGTCTGAACCTTGTATAAGTTAGAAGATTCCTCTACTTGGTAGCTGATTGCTATGTGACCTTCAGAAGTCAACTTCTATTTACTTTGCTTAAAAATAGCGAGGTTTATCTTTTATAATCACATGCCATTACTTTTCCATTCTTTTCTGTTTCATAGTTGTACTTAGGAATAACAGTAGAGAAATAGAATCTACAACTAACTGGCTATTATGTAAAGGGATTAAAAAAATGATTCCTGGGGCACCTGGGTGGCTCAGTGGGTTAAAGCCTCTGCCTTCGGCTCAGGTCATGATCCCAGGGTCCTGGGATCGAGCCCCACATCGGGCTCTCTGCTCTGTAGGGAATCTACTTCCTCCTCTCTCTCTGCCTGCCTCTCTGCCTACTTGTGATCTCTGTCAGATAAATAAATAAAGTATTTTAAAAAAATGATTCCTACAGCTGAAGAGACTAACTCTAAGTCATCATATTGTGATGGAAGAACACAGGGGCTTTGCAACAGCATGAACTGGAATCAAATTCAATATCTGACAAACCAGTTAAGTGCCTGACCTGTAACATTCCAAGCATTACCATCCTCATCACCACCACTATCACATCATCCACAATTATCTAACTCCAGTGGAAACATCATGACACTGTTAGGCAGTTAGCTGGACATGAAGGAGGAGCGATAAAGCAGATGCTGGCCACACCCTCAGAATCCTCCACCCACCAGCCCCTTCCCCCAGGGTTAACAGCCACACCTTCAGAGTCACCTCTAAGGGCTAACAGAACTGGAAAGTCCTAGCCACAGAGCTGGCTCAAAAGCCACAAAGGGACTTCCAAGAGCTGAGCATGCACACAAAGGATGCAACTTGCCCTTAAGTTCAAGTTAACGTCACAACAAAAGCTCATTAGACACTCATAAATATATAATACATAAATATATTCAGTTATAACAGAATGCATCATGGGTAGGCACATACGCAGTAGCCAAAACGTTTATAACCACCACTGTCAATCACAGCAAATTTACATATGTAGAAAGCAGTCTTAAAAGGAAATAGCTAGAGCTTTCTGTGCCATTGCCACTCTTGGACTGGCAGTGGCCCACTTTCACCTTTGAAAGTGTACTATACTTATCTACTCAACAAATTCCATCTCCCAACTCTGGTCTTGGAGCTCCAATGCTTTGGTGCATCTATGACAAGAACTGAGCGACCCAGCAACATAACAACTGTCTGTCCTTTAAGGCAAAATTCATCACGTGTATTTTAGCATTTCTGGAAAATCTTTTGACAATTTTTGAGTGATCTGCTGTTAGACTACTGAGGTTTAACAGCCTGATATCCATCTTCTTCTGGTTAACCTTGCAAAAACATAGACATACCAGGCAGAAGGTGCTATGGGAAAGATACTGTCTCAATCAGTAATTAACATTACTGAGTTTAGAAATTTTTGTCTATCATATTATAGCAAGGTAGAGAATACTAGTAAAGCAATCAGGATGTATTGACCCACTGACAACTGGTCATCTTATCTGCTCCCTGATTTTGTGTGAATTCAGAGCTCATCAAATAGCAAATATCAATTTGCTGAACCAGAAACTTGTTCAAAACAGACAAACTACTCCTTCGAGGGTATTCATCCTAGCCATTTTACCTATGAGTACGGGGGGGGAGGGGGCGCGGGGCAGACAGTGGCTGGGGTGAAGGCATGGTACAGAAAAGGGCGGCACAAAAAAAGATGGTGAAACAGTCCCTAACGGAGCCCTAAAAGGTCTTTGAAGAATGAGAAGCCTAGCCTAACATGGCGGCAGCCTCATAGCATCACTCAATTTGGTTGTCAAGTCAGTCAACCCAGGGAAGGAGGCATCATGAGGAAAGTAAAGTGTGAAAGGCAGTTGCTGAAACACAGTGCCACAAGGATAACAAAAAATTATCTATTTTTTCTCTAGACCACATGCCTCAGGAAACAGAGAATAGGCCGATCTACTCATATCTATATCGTTTACATGTGGGCCCGTGTGTAATCTTTATTGGGCACTCAATCAAAATTAGAAAAGTGAAGACAGAATTAATATACAAATACTGAGTAAATTATTAAAAATTATAATGGATATATAATTTGGCAGGCAGCAAGAAAAATCCCTTTGTGATAAGATAATTTTTGGATTCTTGAGTGGGATAAGAAGAACTTTGCTTTGTCTTCAATTATTTTTTTTTCCAAAATTAAGGTCTGCTGGACATCTACCTAAGTCTAATAAATATTCTTAGTTTGATTATTCTTATGCAAAAGGTTTTCTTGCTATGTGACTGTTAGCTGATGATTAGGTCTAGTCTCAGGATTCTTGTCTATTCTTTAGGCCAAGAAAAATTGAGAAAGAATATGCTTGATGTAGATGTATGTATTTTGTGGGGGGCAGATTAAAGAATCTGTGGTTCTCTGTATGATATAAAGAGCAATCGGAAACAAAGGGATGAACAGTTTTCCTTCATCTCTGCCTTGGCAGACTGTGGCCACCTGGAGAAATACCTAACTTTTTTTAAGAACAAAGTTTTATTTATTTATTTATTTATTTAGGAAATGATCAAAAAGTAATCCTATGTTCTTGAAATAACTGATGTTGATGGGTTGGCATGTAACCTTCTACAGATTTTCTTTATTCATAAAACAAGTGCTGGCTCTAAACAGGACAAATGGATAAACGGGTTTGCTCTTTTCGTCAGCTCTGGCAATAGATTAGAAGCTCAAGATTTATCAGAAACTAGATGAAAATAAACAAGACATCTATTTACTCACTAAGAGGTATCTGCTCATATATTGTACATAGTTACGTGTTATTATTTCTTGATGAGTTTATAAATGCACTATTATCTGTTTAAACTCATCAAAGTTTGGGCCCCTTTTTTCTAGTAGTGTACAACATAGGATGTCACTTATTTCATGAATACAGCAAATAAAAAAGCAGTTTTTAGTGGGCACAAACACACCCCACATGGCTATACACCTGGGCACAGGGCACAAGGAGCAAACAAAATGCCCACCTCCTGTTCTCCCTGAAAAAGCACTGACTACATACCTTCCCAGCAGCTGCCTGAGGGTCCAGTTTATAATCATCCTGCATCTATAATGAGTCTTGATACACTCTTAACTATTAGAAACCATGAAGAACAAAGACAGGCACTTGCAGAGTCACAAAGGTTTGAGAGACAACCAAGAGTTCAGACCAATCTGATTGACAAGGTTCATCAGAGACCAGTCTTCCAAGACTGGAAGAATGAGCTGATTCATCTATTGTGCAGAAACCAATACAGAGAGTCAAGAAAAATGAAGGAAAATAGAAATATTTTTTCAAACAGAATCAGAAATGTCTTAGTTTCAAACTATATTTTAAAGCTATAGTAATCAAAATAGTATTGGCTTAAAAGCTGACCCATAGATCAATGGAACAAAATAGAAAATTCAGAATTAAATCCATGGGTACATGGTCAATTAATTCATCATAAAGTAGCCAAAATTGCCAAATGGAGAAAAAAATAGTTTTTCAATAAATGGTATTAGGAACACTGGATATCTACATGCAAAAGCATGAAACTGGACACCAAATACAACATACACCATACACAAAAATCAACCTAAAGTGTATTAAGGACTTGAATGTGACACTTGAAACCTTAAAAATCCTAGAAGAAAATAGAGGGTGTAAACTCCTTGCCATTGATCTTGACAATGACTTTGAGGATTTGACACCAAAATCAAAGGCAAAAAAAGCAAAATAAGCAAGTGTGACTATAAAAAATTAAAAACTTCTGTACAGCAAAAGAAAACATAAAATAATAAAACAAACTATGGAATGGGAGAAAATATTTGCACATCATAAATCTAATTAGGAGTTAATATGCAAATTATATAAGGAATTTATTTGCAAAAAAACAAACAATAAATTTTAAAACGAGGCTAAGGACCTAAACGAACATCTCTCCAAAGAAGAAACAGAAATGATTAACAAGTATTTGAAAATGTGCTCAACATAACCATCATCAAGAAAATGCAATTCAGGGGAGCCTAGGTAGCTCAGTCGTTAAGCATCTGCCTTCAGCTCAAGTCATGATCCCAGGGTCCTGGAAGCCAAAGGTGGACAATTAAACCAACTGAGCCACCCAGGCACCACTGTCCCTGGAATTTAGATTTTGTTCATAAACCCTCTGCTGAGGCTTGCTAAAAACCTAGAAACACATGGTATGGGGGGGGGGGAGTGCCCATCTGTTAGAAGCTGACAAGGAAAAGACCATGGCTAGATATCTAAGAGGTATACAAGAATTCCACTAGAAATATTCCATAACCAACTGACCAGTGTAAACTCATAACCTAGGCCACATGCAACAATTTTATGTTGGTGGTGTAAATAAAACTGAGTTCGAGTTTTTTGTCTAATAGTTCAATCTAATGGAAGTATCCAGAAGGCATGAATGAATGAGTCTAGAGTTCTACTGACAGATGTACTTTGAAGTACAGGCTATAAATTCATCAATATGGTAGTCAAGTTATCAATGCAGATATGTTCACACAGATAATCTGATAAAAGAAGAAAGAAGTTAATCAACTCAGAGGACACTAATACTGTTTTGATTACAAAATCTGTCAATTAATTACTTTTCTACTAAATATATATTTTCTTCATTAGCACTTCTGAATAGGAAATTGTTGGAGTTAAATATAGAGTCAGTAGTCAGGACCATTATATTATACAACTTTAGAAGAATCAATTCACAGTGTGCCATATATATATATATATATATATATATATATATATATATATATATTTTTTTTTTTTTTTTTTTTTTTTTTTTTTTTAATTTGAGTACTGGGGTCCCTGAGTGGCTCAGTCAGTTAAGCATCTGACTCTTGATTATGGCTCAGGTCATGATCTCAGGGTTGTGAGATGGAGCCCTGCTCTGGGCTCCGAGCTGGGCTTAAGATTCTCTCTCTCCCACTCTCTAAAAAAAAGTTAAAAAATAAAAATAAAAATAAATTTAAGCAATAATGTTTAAAATATGTGCTAATTAGATCAAAACACAACCACATTATATGATTTTTTTTCCCATTAAAATCCTACATAAGGGGCATCTGGGTAGCTCAGTCCATTAAGCAGCTGCCTTCAGCTTGGGTCATGATCCCGCCCTGGGATCAAGGGTCATGATCCTGCCCTGGGATCAAGGCCCGCATCGGGCTCCCTGCTCAGCAGAGAGCCTGCTTCTTCCTCTCCCTCTGCCTGCCACTCTGCCTACTTGTGCTCTCTCTCTCTCTCTCTCCATCTCTTTGTCAAATAAATAAATAAATAAAATCTTTAAAAATAAATAAATAAAGTCCTACCTAAAAGCCTTCCTAAGAATTTGTATTTCCATGTTTATATAAGGTCTTTGAATTAAGAGACTATTTCATTCTTTATATCCTAAGAAACAAACCAAGGTTAGCTGTAACCCAAAGAGCACACTCTATGTTTAACTAACCAATGAGACTGAATGTTCGTATTAAGATTCTTTTTGCTTCTGACTGGTTTCAGCTTCTAAAAGCACAGAGTCAGTAACAAAAATTAACTGGGGATAAGCCTAGACTTTAGCTACATATTTTTATTTCATTTTAATTATCAGAATTCAGGAAAATAGGCACTATTTTATCACAAAAACAATACTTTAGTGACCTAAAACAACAGAAATTAATTTTATATTTTCTGAGATTCTAATGTGAGTAAGCAGGGACGCTCCTTTCTCCAGTCACTCAAGTTCCCAGGCTCCTTTCATCATTTTATGCTTACGGATTTCACTTTCGCTTGTAGCAAGAAAGAATGGTGGAAAAGGCATTCATTGCTTTTAAGTGTCTCAAAACAGAAGTGACGCATGTTACCTTTTTTCTCCATCCACTGATAGAACTAGTCACAGGGCTCCATTTTAAATGGAGGGGAGGCTGCAACAAGGCAGAAGAGGGAATATTTGTTGAGCACTGAGTATCTGCCACAGCATACTACTGACTAGAATAGACCCATATGGATCCCCATTTCCTGCTAAACATTCCTTTTATCTGACAATATTTGGTTAATGAACAGGCATAGACTCTCACCCAGACTTAATTAATCCTGATTTCAAAATCCTGCTAGCACAGGTGTATACTAAAAAAATTATCCAACAAATGTTGACTCAATAGCAATTTTCCATAATTTCATCGGTTATTCACCTCAGGTTTCATTTATGCATCTGCTATGTCATTATCTGAGTTCATTATAACATTAGCTTTCAAATTTAATAGACAATTACATAAGAGAGAAAGGTACTAATTATAGAGGCTTATTGTTGCAACATAGTTCACCACAGGAATAATATTATATGAATGCTTTTATCTTTTGAAATGAGCTTGCTATAAAATAATTAAGTAAATATGTCAATAAAATCATAAAAATCTCCTTTCATGTTTATATATAATTTTCCTATGTCATGATCATGATAAATAATTAGAAATATTTGGGATACACTTTTAATCCAAATCGCGATATGGATATCACGATATTTGGGATACACTTTTAATCCAAATCGCATATGCCATCATTTTTGAGAATGTAAACATTAGGAAGAATATAATCAGATTGGTCAAAATTATTCCCCATAACAGTGATACAGATTTCAGGCAGTATTCCTAGTTAACCAAACACCAAGCCCAATTTAGAAATCTTTTGATTTTGGTAGAAAATGTATTATGATTTGTGAGATTCAGAAAAAGAGCAGCAACTGCTTTGTATGACTTAGGCTAAACTTGTAAATCGTTAAAGTGGAAAATATGACATTTCAATTTTTGATATTATATTTTTGGCAGTTTCACAACAAACCATGAATAGTTAATTAAAGTGTATTGCAAGTGCCTTCTCAAGTTTAACTTCAAGTGTACTGTTACAGTCATCACTACATATGTGTGTCACTTCTTTCTACAGATGGTAAATCAATAGGTGTGGAAAGACTTAAAATAGTTCAATTATGAAAAAGCAAAGATATTTATAAAATGGGATTTGTCAGAAATATATTCTGTTCTTCCTTAACTCCAATATAAGTATCTATAAAACACTAATAAGAAAGTCATTTTAATGCTGGTAAATATAAGAGGTACATTTTATTAAAAACATTACATGTCAAAAAAGTTTACTAGCAGTGTAACATACAGTATTATTTAATCATATAATAAGATATGTGGTAAAAAGTATTACTCCCTTTTTTTTCAATTAGAATATAGTGTAATTTAGTTAAGGCCATACAATTATAAAAGTTATAGGCAGACTCTATACTCATTTCTGCCTAAAGCCTGCATTTATTTCATTAAAACATGCATAGGATCATCCAAATGAGACATTTAAAAAGAGGATTTAACATAAGTTGCTAGGAAAACCTGACTTTATAATAGATAAAAAGGAGAGAAGCCAAATCACAGTATTGTTTAAAGGAAGCATGCACATATGGAATAATATATAGATATTTCACTGACCCTATCCTTGAGAAGTTAAAAAGTGCATCAGAAAGAATATATACACACACACAACAGAATATTACTCAGCCATAAAATAAAGATATCTTGTTACATGGGTAGACCTAGAAGGTATTACAGTAAGTGAAATAAGTCATACAGAGAAAGAGAAATACCATATATGTGGAATCTAAGAAACAAAACAAATGAGCAAACACACAGATTTAAAAATAGAGAACAAATTAGTGGTTGCCAGAGGGGAGGGGAATAGTGAAGTGGGTGAAACAGGGGAAGAGGATTAAAAGATACAAACTTCCAAAAAAAAAGATACAAAGTTCCAATTATAAAATAAGTCACAGAGATGAGAATTACAGCATAGGGGACACAGTCAGTAATATTGTAATAATGTTGTATGGTGATAGGTGGTGACTACACTCACTTAGCATGGTCATCACTGAGACTGAGTAATTATCAAATCACTGTGTTATAGAATAGAAAGCAATATAACGCTATAGGTTATGCTTCAATAAAAAAATTTTAAGGGCAAAATACAATAAAAAGACAATTGAAAGATAAAGGGCTTGAGGAAAAATGGTAAATATATGAAAGTAAAATTAGAAAGAGAAATTTCATTTGATAAAGTCTAACAAGGAACTCGTTTTTTTCTCGTAAAATTAATAGAAAACTGACTTAATTGGGACAATCTTTTGGTATTGCTAATTTAGATGGATGTTGACACCAAGTGATACATTTTCCCTAGCTTCTTTTGCGCCTCTAAAATTTCATAATGAAATTTTGTAGCACACAACAAGAGTTTTCAAGATTTCATAGTGAAATCTTGTAGCATGCAACAAGAGTAGTAACAGTTGAGAACTTTCTAAGGTCTCCTAAGTATCAGGCAATGTATAGTACACATATACATCAAATGTCTCCTAAATATAAACAACAATATAATCTTAAATCATGGAAACAAAAATATTAAAATGAAGTTTTCTATTCATTGGGCACATGCCACTTTGGTGCAGTGTATTTTTAGATTTTCAAGTTTCTAAGAAACAATCAATCACCACAGACACCTATCTCTACTAGGACCCTATTATTAACTAGTAAGAAAATTAAGATGAAAAAATGAAATTGTGATGCAAAAACAACCTATTTCAAATGCTATTTAGAATCTTAAATACTTCTGCATTTTAATGTGTATTTGGACAAGACACTACAGATTACAGTGAAGGAAAGAGGAATTTATGAGTTTCTAAAGGAAGTTGCATGATTTGAAATCTCTCAAGATCTCCAATGTAGTGGAGTGTTTTAATCATTAAAAAGAAACTGCTCATCTTGAACATCATGATTACCTAGGATTATGTATCCCTTAGGCTGATATAAAGTCATAACTAAAGATACATGAAACAGACTGTTATAAAAAAATTTATTATGCAACACTAAATAAAAAGTGGAAGTGGCTAGAAGTTGTCAAAAGGACAATTTCAATTCAATGTAAATATAGTCTTCTGAAAACTAGAGACTTTTATATTTGAAAAAAATATTAATATATAGGATTGATAACCATCAAAAATACGATTTCTTAAAATACATTTGCTGAAGATTTAGTTTAGTTTATGCACCACTGAGTATAATCCCATGACATAGTAATATATATTCATATGTTAAATATCTCACATACATATATATTACACATATTACATGTGTTGTGCATGTATACATTTATCCTGACTTTTTAAAAATCTATGCTCTATAAAACATTTTTGGGGAATTAATAATCTATAATGGTGTTTCCATTGGATAGTAATGTTTTTCTCGGTTTCAGTGGATGTATGTTTTGCAGTGAGTCAGCAGAATCAGGATGGACATCACCTGAAATTTGGTGCAGATGTAAAGGCTGATGACATCCAAATACCCAGATAATTTGAGAGAAAATCTTTTAATCACATGAGGTACTTGTGGACAGACCTAGATACAAACTAGCAGGTCTGAGCTGGCTTGGACAAAGCAGAGGTTGTAGACTTGGCACTTACAGTGATGAGGAGATGGGACTTCAGTAAAATTCGTTACTGTGCTTTAAATTAAATTTCCAGGAAATTTAATCATCAGATAGGAGGCTGAAGGAGAAAAGGGAGTGAGGCATAAAAAAAGTGTGTAGTCAAATATCAATAATAGACTCATTTATTTTATTACATTTATTACAATTGACTCCCTGTTGTCTGATTGATGAGAGACATGTGCCTGTCTCATTTAATTGAAGTTGCATTTAAGGATAAACGTTGGAACCATATGACCGTGTAACCATCTATAATGAAAATGAGAAGACCTTGGAAGAACATAAGCATCCAATTACCCTAGATAGTTGAGGAGAGCCAGGAGAAGACTACCGTGAAGTTCAAGGCACTTGCTTAAATACCCTAGTGACATTAGTGACTTTAACTTGTTGTCTTATTTGCTATAACATCTGAGCAACTTTGCTTATATTGCTTATCCATATGAGGCAGCAAGTTCAGCGCACCCAAACTCCATGCCCACAGTCACTAGAAAATTTTATTTTAGTGTTTTTATTTCCAAGGCTTAGCTGGCTGATGGACAGTCTAATGCTAGACCTTTATCAGCAACCACAATTGCCAGAAAGGGTAGACATTCATCTATAATTTTGAGGGTAGAAAAGGTTTGAATCAGACATGTGGGTATTATTTTGAACAGTTCTGGAATGGCATCAATTAAAAAAATTTTTTGTATAATATTGTGGATTCTAAAAGCAGCACCATGTCCCACAATGTGATTAGCAGAATGGGGTAACTGGCAAGAATACAGTACACTTGGAAACAAGATTGGTGTGGTTTGTTTAGGGACAGGAGCTCAAGAGGATATAGTAAAGCCCTAAATGCAGATGGTAAAAGTAAAAATAAGAGGAGAAATCTGAGGAAAAGTATTAAATTAGCTTAGAAGGATGATAAAACCATTAACCTTTAGAGGATAAAGTCTTGAACCAAGAATGAATATGTTGCTATATCAGCTCTAGCACTGAATTGAATCTCATATGGGCAGAGGCATTTCAAATCTTAATTTGAATCTTTGTTCACTGAAAGTCAGGAATTCCTACAATTATTTACCCCAAAAGGACAGCCTTGAATAAAAAGTATTTTTTTATGGTCATTGTTTTTTGGAGTTTTTTTTTGGTGATGGCCCAACCAAATGACTAGATGGACTATTGACAATGGCCTAGGGGTCTGTGAAGATTTATAATTTGGGTCAGTTGTTGGCCTGGGCATCTTCCAACAGCAATGTGACTACCTGGAATTTGGCCTATTGTGCTCAGTATTGGGTTCCATCCTTTACAGAGAATGTTCTAGTTTAGGGATGAAAAGCAGCAGTTCTCTAGTGAGCTCTATCTATACAATGTGTGATTGTGGTACTTCTTCTCTTAAAGTATTATGAATGCATTTACTCTTCACTCAGTTGACCCCAAGGGGCTCCTCAGGCAGCCAAGGAATCTAGGAGAGTGGTGATCTTCTCTAGCATGATGGTACCTGGCAGAGGGCTGAGAGCAGAAGACCATCTCCTCTGCTATAGCCCAGATGTGGGTTTACCATATAAGTGCAATCTCCATCTCAGCAAGGAGGCCTCAGTGGCTGTGTTGACTTTGTGGAGTTCTATTACCATAACCCACAATGTGGAGTGAACTATAGACTCTCACAGGTTCAAGTCCTGTGAAAGCCTTAGTTTCTAAGAGGGTCTGGTAACTTGATATCCAAATATCATGTAATACAGGAATAAATAAGGCAATTTTTTCATGCAAAGTAACTTGCAGCCCTTAAGAGTTCTCCAGATACTCCAAGAAGCACAGGTCGTCATAAGAGTTTCCTCCATAAAAGAGTCTCCAAGACGTATTAAAGGGTATGCCTGCGCTGTGGCCATCTGTACTGACTCTTGGGCCCTCTGGTATACACAGCATTGTATAAAGTGGGAGGATTTATGGGTGACTACACAAATAGGTTTTGGTGGTGTATGTAAATGGGAAATATGTTGTTTCTAGAGCCAAAGAGACCTAATTGGTGTTGGGCTTACCTGACAATGGTCAGTGCTGACAAAGTTAGGGGTTGCATTTTAACTATATCATGAATAAAGCAGATCTTATTAGACCATATGATACCTTAGAATATTAACGAGACGGTAATGAGACGGCAAGCCCTTCAACCTTACATAGGCAAAAGCCCACTCCCTTTGGCAAATGCAATGATGAATGTTTACATGTTCTGTATGAGAGTGGTCCAGTGAATCTGCAGAAACCTGACATTAATGGAGAGTCTAAGCTAGGTGCCTGGCAAAGGCTCCTTGTCTCCTTGGTTGTTTATATCTCACTTCCCTTTGTGTTTGTTGTTGTTGATGTTTGTTTGGTTTACTTTTGAGTGTCTCTATTTGTTATGACATAAAGAACTTTCTGGGGGTTCATATATTGCACATGATAAAACAATAGTTTCCTTGAGTATTCTATAGACTGGATGCCAATATTTGGCTGAAACACACAGCCTAACAATCATAGAGTTCAAGTGTGTTCTCTAAGTCTAGCATCAGTCCTAGACAAGCAGTTCATTTGGTGTCACACAAATAGGTCTGGCCTGAGATGCATGATCCAGGGATATTTCCAGGACAGCCCCCAATTCTATGCTCATGTCCTTAAACTCCAGTATCAAAACTTTTGATCTGTGTCAGCAAAATTTTGAAAGGGGCTCAACAAGACTCAAAGGCAGCACAGTACAGCACAACTCAAAATGAAAGCTTGTCAGCAAGCAGCAGGGTCATTCCACACATACGTTCAGAGCAAACCAAGAGCCACAGAAAAGAGATGTCAAAGGAATGGTGGCGATAGCTTAGAGCATGCCAATACAATCCTCCTCAGTAGGCCAAGCCTTTTTTTGGTCACCCCATGGAAGTATAATGGACTGACACCTGAAATTTGGTTCACTATCAAAAGGGATGACATTTCATACACCTGTAAAATTTGACGAAAAGTTTACTATTCACAAGAAGGATGGTTGATGAGAGCTGGTCAGGTTTAAGGAGATTTGGTCTCACTTGGGCAAACTACAGGCAAAGAGTAGTTTGGGGAAAGGTTGGACTGGGGACACGTTCCTGTGCAATGGGAGTGCTAGGGAAAGGCCAGGAATCAGTACCAAAGGAGAAGATACACACATGTGAGTACTTTCTCATCAGTCTAAATGTGGAACGAAAGGAAAGGAGAGACTTAAAAAAAAAAAGTCAGGGGTTAAACATCAAAAAGGGAGCCAGGCTCTTTATTATAATATTCCAAGTCTAAGAAAATACAACTGTGACTATACTACTGTTACAACTACTTATTATATTAATGACAGTAATGATATTTATTGTGTAATGTCTAGTGTCTTATATGTGCCAGGCAATATGCCACACATTTTAGTACATATTCTTTATTGTCACAATCTTAACAAAAAGCTAATATCATTAGTCCCATATTTGAGGAAGATGAGGATCGGAAAGGTTATTCGGAGACCACAAATTTTACTCATGGCTTAAGACTCAACAATTATTGATAATCATATATTTTACTTTGTAAAATCCCCTTCTTTCTCAACTAAGATACATGGAGATTTTAGAACAATATATTTCAATTGCTTATTATTTCTCTGGTTTGACGTTTTATAGAAAATCTTATGAATTCTTGCTTTACTCATTTATAATTTCTCGTAATTTATAGCTGTGCTCATGTAGGAGTTTTTTTAATGTACATGTGAAAATAATTTGATTAGAAAATCTTTGTGTGCTCTAAATAAAATATATATATATATACACACACACATATAAACATGAATAATGTAAATATATGATATGTATGTAGTATTTAATATATTAATATATCAAGCTTTATTTGTTTTTTTCAGATATCCTAAATAAAATGTAAATATCAAGGTATATTCAACACTAATGTGCCCACCATTCATATTATAATTTACTGACTAGATTAGGAAGTATATGTTTGTAAGGTTTTGCTACACAAAACAAGAGTGATCATGAATTCACAATTTCTTTCTTAGGACATTTTATTTCCTATTAATGGTTAGAAGCTGTATCTTATTTGCATAAACTAATTAACTTATTTCTCAGGATAAAATCCAGACTTTTTATATGCATAATATCCTGCTGAGAATGGCTGGAACCTGGCATATTTCTCATCACCTTTTTCCTTCTTTCTTTTTCTTCTTTTCCTTTTTTTTCCTTGTATTAGTAAACGTGAATATGCTAATAAGGACAGTATGGAATTTATTTGCAACTGACTTTCGCATTCATTTTTTTCTTGGTGTCAAGAATTCAGAAGCTGATGAATATTAATTTAAAATAAATATGCTGTAAGAAAGCTAAGAACTGCTTTTATTATGTAATATGCTGAGGTCTTTACCATTGATCAGGGAGACTTGGCACATTATTCTTTCTACACATAGATCATAGTAATGACCCAGGAAGTCACAGAAAAATAAAAATTTGCATAGCTTGCTTTATATTAGTCTTATCCCTACTGCTAAAACACAGTAGACTAAAGGTGTAGTGGTTTTAGGCCAATAGGATAAATTCAGATTCTTAAATTGGTTTTGCATAGTGCATAGTCTTAGTATTGAAAAACAAATGGGCCATGTTCTATACATCAACAGAATAATGTTTTTAGAACTGATAAGAATTATTTTTACTTCTCCTGCATTTCAAATTGCTTGATAAAATCTGAGTCATCAAACTGCATAGTCCCGGGCATTAAGACAAGTTTAGGTTGATTATGTAGTTTAATAATTGCTTAATGATAACATATTTATTAAAACTACATCTTGCTGATCACATATTAAATATTACTTTTAATTTCAGGATATATTTAAAGACTAATTCATAAGCAATATGAGATTATCAGAAACCTGCAGGTATAAAGGAAAGGAAATAAAAATTACTCTGGGTTAATGGTAAATTCAAACACAAATCCATGGTCCTATGAAAGCAAAATTTTTTTTCTCTTTTTTCCCTTCTTTTTATATAATCATATGTATTGAAAAAATTAGTTTGAGATTGATTAGAACTACTAACACTAACTCAGATTCAACATTATTTGAAATGAAAATAATTTCTGATACATTATTTTTGCTACTAAATATGTTTGCTTATTAATTAATAAGAAGTCTATTATTCAAAACACACAATTCCTCTTGCTTGTGCATAATATTCAAGTTACTTTTATAAGTATTACTAATGCTGTATCACCTGTTACTAAAACAGGGTTGGAGTTAAACACAAATTTTATAGTTTGATATGGGTGATAAAATCAGGAAGAAAATGTCATACATTCATATCTTCTTAAACACTGGAAATAATTTAAATCAGTAAATAATACCAATCAGTAAAACCACTGCAACTCTCAGCAAAAGAGTATCTCTTGGTGCTGCTCTTTATCTTGCACAAATTTCTATTAATTCCAATTTTTCTTCAACATTTACTCTTCCCCCAGAAAATAGGCAAACATATGTTAGTGCATCTGGGTTGGATGTTAATTTTTGTTTCTCCAGAAGAAGGTTCTCTGGTACATTGAGGGCAGAGCCCTTTCCATTCCTTTGAGACTAAAGAAGTCACTTTGTTATGGTATCTTTAATTTACTCGCTCAAGGCTGAATGGCTTTAAGAACACTCAATAATTGTTACCTTTGAAACATAAGGTCACTCATTATTTATATTTGGCCAGAAGCTAGAATATTTTAATTGTTTTGATTTTTGATAAGTGCATTATTCAAATAATATTTTTAGATTATTGAGGCTTTTAAAATAAATATTGCCATACATAGGAGATCTTTTACACAAACTATGCTGTGGAATGGATAACCATTGATGTATAAACTTCAACATGCAAAAGCATAAATGATTTGTGTATAACTGAAATATAAAACAGTATAAAGAGCACAGAAATACATCAGTTCCCCATCATGACTATTAGGGAAGAGCAAATTATGCAAATTTTCATGAAGCAAGTATTTAAGAATGTAGTCTAATATTTTTAAAGTCTGCTTTCTAAAGTGGTTGTATGGTTTTACACTTCCACCACCAGTGTCTAAGAGTCTACTTCCTTCACACCTACAGTTGATAAGGACTGATTTTTTTAAAAAATTTTATTTATTTGAGAGAGTGCACAATGGGGGTTGGGAGAGCTTCAGGGAAAGGGAGAGGCAGGCTCCCCGCTGAGTATGGAGCCAGACACAGGATTCATTCCCAGAAACCTGGGATCAGAACCTGAGCTGAAGGTAGATGCTTGATGACTGAGCCCCCCAAGCACTCCTGGACAGATTTTCTTTTCTTTTTCTTTTTTTTTTTTAAATTAATTTGGCTAATATATATGCTATTTTAGCTTGCAGTATACTCCTTTAGGTGTGCAGTATTAAGCCACTGTGCTCCTCCTGCAGTTTTTAGCAAAGGCACATGATGACCTAGATTTTCTTCCAGCGGGCAGTTAAATTTGATTCAAAGAAGTGAATAACACTCTATTTTCAATATAAGGGAAAAATGACGTTAGTAACCTAGTAATTAACAGATATCCATCCCTCTATACTGTGAATTGTGTTTAAATTTATTTACGCAGTATGCTTTCTGAATATTCTTCTTCCCTTTCTCAGATAAAGAAATTCCTTCCTTTTTTAAAAACACAAGTAAATTCTCACATTCTTTGGGAAGCTCCTCTTGATTTATCCCTGGTCATAGTAATTGTTTGTCAGCATTAGATTTTTCTCTTTCTTTGGTATCTATATATACCAAAATGTATACATACTATTGTTTACACACTTGAGACAGTGAATTATAATTCTTGTTGATAAACATGTTCCCCCAATACATGATTTATGTATTCTTTTATTACTATCACAGATCAATCCAGACAATTGAGAACAGATTATAATATTTGGAGCAGTAATTTCTTAGAAAATCCTATAATTTTGAGACCTGAAAGTATAGTTTTTTATAAAACTGAACACATTTAAGCTTAATAATTTTATCTTTTTTTTTTTCTGGCTACAAATTACAAAAATATAGAAATACACAAAGTGGGTTTTTTTTTTTTAAAGATCAATGAAATCATCTGAAACGCCACAAACTAGAAATGAACACAATTAACATTAACATATTTTTCAGATGCTAAACCTATATTTCATTTTAATTGTTAACCATTTCTCTTTTTAGCTTTTCTGGTAATTATCATCGAAACTTTACGCTTTATATTTGTGACTCTTGTCCTGAAGTTATAAAACTTAGATGCATTCCACTAACTCTGCATTAAAACTGAGCTGTTCAGTGAGTTTATCACCAGATAAACCTGCTTCTCCATGGGGCGCCAGGGTGGCTCAGTTTTCTGAGCATCTGACTCTTGATTTCAGCTGAGGTCATGATCTCAGGGTCCTGGGATGAAAGCCTGCTGGTCTCCCTCAGTCAATTTTGTTTTTCCATTTTAAAGATAGTGGGAGTTCCTAGGCAATTTGCTCAGTGTAGATACTAACAAGGGTGGAAAGACGCATGAAAACGAGGAACTAGATAGAAAATGGGGGGTATTTTCTGAACATTTTAAAACTAGGTGGGCTTCTGGAAGGCTGAAACTAGATCCAAAGCACAATGGTAATTCACATAAGATGTCCAGTTAGGAGAAGGTGAAGCCTCATTATAGCTATAGGCAAAGGTGGTCATCTTCTATAAAATGGCCATTAGCACAAAGTTTTATTATTTGAATCAGAAGAATATACAGAATCAGTATCTTTAACATAGCAATAACCTCGTTCTATTCCCTCTTAATCCCTGTCTGTTCCCTCTGCCTGTCCATTCTCTCCCCATCCTCAGGCAACTGCAAAACCCCCTTCAGTCGCTGTACATGAGTTTACATGCCCATATAAATGGACTCATACTACATGTACCCTTTTATACTGCTTTCAATCACTCAGCATCATTAAGATTTAGCCATGTTTGCTACATGTATTAACATTTCTATTTTTAATCCCGAGTATTATGCCATTATAAATACATACACCACTTTGGCTTTGTGACAGCAGATGCATCTGTCAGTGGATATATGGATCGTTTCCAGTTTTGGCTGTTACAAAGAAAACGGCTATGCACATTCATGTATAAGCCAGTGAATGGACACAGGCTTTCATGCCTTCATTTTTATTAGCAGTGGAATGGCTTCATATATAGTATGTGTTTAATTAAAAAACAAATAACTAAATTGAAAAACCACTTTTCAAACTGTTTGCCCATGTTACATTCACACAACTGTCCATCTCACTGACATAAGATGTAACCAATCTTTTTAATTTTGGCCCCGGAAAGGTATACTATTGTATTGTGGCTTTAATTTGCATTTCTCTGATGACTGCTGATACTAAGGGGCTTTTTTTTTTAAGTTTTTATTTTGATTCCAATTAGTTAACCCTCAGCATTATATTTTGATTCCAATTAGTTAACCCTCACTGACAGTTGGAATAACTATCCTATGATATCATGCACCTAGTCTGATATTTTTAAAACCTGAATACTTCTGACTTGGTTTTGATGAATTTGTTTTTCTCGTTATATAGGCCATATTCTTCTTTTAAATTGCAAATCTGGTAATCCTTTATTGGATTTCTGAACACTATGAATTTCACTTTGTTGATTTTTGGATTTTTTCCTTAATTCCTAACAATATTTTTGAGCTCTATTTTATAAGGCAGTTAAGCTACTTAGAAAAGTTTGATGTTGGGGTAGCTTGGTGGCCCAGTTCGTTGGGCACCCAACTCTTGGTTTCAGCTCAAGTCATGGTCTCAGGGTCATGGGATTGAGCCCTATGTCAGGCTCCACACTCAACATGGAGTCTGCTTGAGATTCTTTCCTTATCCCTCTCCCTCCATCCATACCCCACTTGTGCTCTCTCCCTCTCTCTCCAAAATAAATAAAATAAGTCTTAAAAAAAAAAAAAAAAAAACCTGGGGAAACCTGGGTGGCTCAGTCATTGAGTATCTATCTGCCTTTGGATCAGGTCATAATCTCAGGGTCCTGGGATGGAGCTCAGCAGGAAGCCTGCTTCTCCATCTCCCACTCCCTCTGCTTGTGTTCCCTCTTTCTCTGTGTTTCTATCAAATAAATAAATAAATAAAATCTTTAAAAATCTGCTTCTCCATTTCCTATTTTGTGTGTGTTTTTTTTATTTCTAATGGTTCCCTTTAAGTATATAAATACTTCCATTCTAAATAACTATCTTTAAACAAACATGTGACTCTGCACTACTATAAAAGAACACACACACATCATCATCTGTACAAAGACTATACCTCCCTCTCCACCACTCAGATACCAGACAGATATATCATTTCCTAATGCTTTAATTTACAAAATAGACTATCTCATCTATAAGTATGTTTAGTGTACTTGTATAAATGCTGATTATATAAATGAAAGCCAGTATAAATAGCATCCCCAATATTATGGGAATTTAAACACACCTTTCTACTGAATAGGGTAATGTGATCATATCAATAAAAATAGTGTATAATTTCATATGACTGTATTTATCAAATCTGAAAGAGACCAGGGCAGGTATGAAGAGCAGATGGGTGTGCTTTTTTTAAAACACCTGTGAAAGCTCAAAATTGTGTCATCGTTATGCTCCATATTTTCAATATTTTCTACATGGCTTGGTTATCTCTCTTACAGATTTTGAAATGCCTTTCCACTGAAAATATTTACACATATTTTTAATTATAACATTATGTTTTTTTCATTTTCTTTATCATACAATCACTTATTTCACATACTGAATTGAGCCAATTGCTATGGAGGTCCTTTGCTTTCCTCTTTGTGTTGCTTTGCTTTTCATTGCATTATCGTTGTGACTGGGGGTTTTCTAAATCACCATTATGCTCATTCTTATATTTCAGTTTCATTTTTATAACATATATTTTTGACTAATATTCATTTCAGAAAATGTTTGGTGAGAGAAAAACTTTCCTCAGCCCATGACTGTTCAAAATACTTTATTCTGCATTCTTACATGAATAATGTCTAGCTAAGTATGTAAGTCTAAATTCGAACATATTTTGGACTCAGAACCTTGAGGGCTAGATTGAGTGCCTCCCAAAGATTCTTTTGTGGAAGACAAATCTGGAGTCAAAATGATTCTATTTTTTATAAACTTTATAAGGAAGCTTTGTAGACATTTTTGCTTATCCGTAGGTATCATTTAATTACACTACAATGCATGGATCTCTCTTCTTCACCATTTTCTTATTCATTTCTGCTTAGCATTTTTTTATGATTCAAGAATTTAAGTCACACATGCAAAACTTCCACTAACTGCATTAGCAAAAGATCAATGTAAAACCACTAGACAAATCTGCTATTACTAATTTAAAAAATTTTGTTTTAGTGGCTGAAAGGTCCAACCTTATATTCTTGCCAGCGGGCAAGCTGTACAGAACTTCATTAGCACAGAGCACAGACTTATAGAACCCTCACAGAGTAACTGCCTCAAAAATGAATTCAATGCCCAGTTTCAGGAGGGATGACGGGCAGGTCTAAGAAAAAGGAAAAGCTTAAAATAGTTACTGATAATACCAATCCTTCTTCATCACTGGTTGCATTTGACAGAAATTAACCTTTTAAAATTTTATGCAAGACACGTTTACTCCGTTTAATTATGATGTGTACAATGTAGTGTAAATTAACCTCCAAAGACTATTTTGTCAAAATAGTCTTTATTCTTTGATCATAATAGGTGCTGCCCACATCTCACCCGTGTCAGCCCATAGCTAAAGCAGATACTTCGAGGGAGGCACAAGGAGTAAAAGGCCTATTCAAAATCTGAGCAAAAGCGAATACCCTAAGTTTTTTTGTTTTTTGTTTTTTTAAGTCTCATTCCAAAATCAAATCAAAAAGATGGGATCCAGTGTTAGGGAATGGACAAAGGTTGATAAGCTACGCAACATTTCATGGCATAGATGGCAACATTTCATGAAGGAGGCTGTGTTGCTTTTGTATGAGAAACTAGTTGAGAACTTGGGAAGCTGCAGTGTCTCCTTAAAGACAAAGATCTTTAATGGTGAAGTGCTTAGTGTTCTCAGCACAACAATGCAACACAGCTGACAAGGTGTTTTCGCAACTCAAGCTGAGGGACCACAGAGGCTTTAGAGAAATAAGGCTTTAAGAAAGCTTGCCGTTTTAGGACTAAATTTTAATTTAATGTGAGAGTTTGAAGTCTTACACTTTAAACAAATTAAACCTAAAAATTCCTGATAGGTTCAAAATGGTTTTATGAAAAAACTAATCTGTAACAAAAGCTTAGCACTGAGTGAAGGGCTTCACCATTTTTGAGAAAAGAATAGGAAGATTCTGAGGAGGACAGGCCAGCACAGGGGCCCAGTGGGTAGAGGGGCCCAGACATTCAGAACAGCTGGCATTTTCTCTTCCTCGTCTTGACTGAAGGAGGGCAGAGAACCACCTTGGTTCTTGGAGAACCAAGAGCTACACCAAATATTGTCTTGAGGCCTCAATGGAGTGGGGAGCACTGAGTATATTTGATCTCCTTAGCCATGGCTAAAGCCTGTGGGTAGGGGGTGGGCATCAGCCTTGGCTCCTTCAGTTTCTCAATCGTGTCCCTGTGGTCCATGAGATTGAGTTTAGTCCACACCAGGATGATGGGGGTGTTGGAACAGTGAGGTCACCCCCCCTCCCCACCACCCCCGGCGCCTGGCCATCCAGCCCACGGGAAACCAGAGCCCAGAAGCAGCTGCCACCCAAAGCTGGGGAAAGCTGCAGAGAAAAAGGAGCTTTACTAAAGAATGTTCTAAATTCTAGGATTCTTGGCATTGAATATAGCAGACTAATATACTTAAAATTATGGAGGTTACTATACATTGAGAAAAGAGACAAAACATAAAGAAGTTAAGCAGCATAATGGCATTTGGGGAAGTTAACAGAGGATCAAGTTCTATTAAATCTTGAAGTTAGGGTAGATCTCTCTGAGACAGTTGCATGTGGACAGACATGGCAGCAGCAGGAGTGTTAAACATGTGAGCATCTCTGGGAAGAGCAGTATGGGCCAACCAAAGTGTCAGTTCACACAGCCCGAATCCGAGGGTCTTCAGCCTAAGGAATATAACAGAAAGCAGGTGACCAGAGGGGCTGAAGCAAGGAGAGTTGTAGGTGAGGAGGTCAGAGAGATGGGACGTGCTGATCTGTCAGGGCCTGAGAGGTCACTCAAGGAATGTGGCTTCTGGTTGTAGAGAAGTAGGAATGCACCAGCTTTGGACAGAGAAGCAACAGGATCTGGCTTTGCACTGCCGCTGTTTTGAGAACCATCTCTAGGGGCTCGGCAGGTAAAGCAGGGAATCTGCTTACTGCAGTCATCCATCCAGACAGAGAGGTGGGGATTCAGACCAGGGCTTTGGCTGTGCAGGTGGTAAGAAGTGACTGTATCCCACATATCCGTATCTGGTTCTGAGGCCAACAAGGTCTTCTTATCTTGGAATGAATGCACATTTAGAGGAAAAAAAAAAACAAAAAACAAAACAGGCTGCACCTTTTCTGAAACTTTCTTCAGTGTCATTTTTGACAGGAAGCTTCCATCTACTTCAGCTTAGATGTTAAAATGGTATCATGTGCTCCTACTCTTACAGGAATTCAGTCCCTCCTCAGCAGATGAATTTTTGTTTTTCTTGCTTTCTGTTCTCATCTCTTCAGTGTTAGTACCTAGCTCTAAGTTTCAGTACTTCAGTGTTACTCTGGGTAGATGGGAACACAAATTCATGTTCTAGGCTCTGGCATTATGACAATTAATTCCAATAATGATTTTTTAAGACTGTATTTTCTAGAGCTGTTTTAGGTTGATAAGAAAAGTAAGAGGAGGTACAGATATTCCCCATAAGCACCTTCCTGCCACAGGTGCACAGTTCTCCATAATCAACATGACTCACTAGAGTTATACATTTTACCAAGGATAAACGTCCATTGTTATATTGGAATCACCTAAAGCCCTCAGCGTATGTTAGAATTCATTCTTGATGTTGTGTATTGCTTGGGTTTGGGCAAATACATAATTACATATATCTACCTCATACTATCACTCAGAGTATTTTCATTGCCCTAAAAATTCTCTATGCTCAGCCTATTTATCTTCACACCCCTCCAAAAGACTTTGTAAATATTTTGTTACATAGCGCCACGTTTTCTAAAACCCAGTTTGTTCTTCCTCCAAAACAAGGTGACTTTATCTTTCATTGTCCACATTTCAGTTACATATATGATATTTTTTAAAATTTTAATATAATTTTTAATTATATTTTTAAATTATTTTTTAATTTTTTAAATTATTTATAGATATTATTAAATTGACCTGATGGTGATTAGCTGGGTAGTACGGAGAAATGTAGGAGACAGTGATACATTAGAAATGGTGCTCAGTGAACTTCTGTTACTGTTCAACACCTAGAGAGAACAGATGCTAACGAATGCAAGCCAAGGTCTTATTCACAATTGCTGCAACTGGTCCTTAGGTAAAGTTCACAAGATTAACCATTTTAGGTAAGAAAACCTTGAACTGAATATCCTTTCATAATTTTATATATTAAAGCATTAAAGAACATAAGCTGAAATGTGTGGAATATACGTACATGCTAATTGATTGCAAAATGTAAATTCTTCTATAATTTTAATTCAATCATAAGAGAACAAATTATCTTCTTAATTTTTCATTTTCTTCTGTTATACTTCAATTGACTGAAAACCTTTAGCACTATTTCAGTGTGAGCCCTCTTATAACATAGCTACCTTATATAGAGTAATTTTTAGACAGCTTTTATGAGACAAAATTTAATTAAATTTTCAAAGCTGAATCTATATCAGGTTTTTGATGAGGTGCACTTAAAACACAGTATGTGTTTTATTAAGTAAAAGTTAACAATCCATTTGTATACTTAATCATTACAGAAAACATTATCTCTAATTATTGAGGCAAAACAGTAAAAAGGCAGTTCAAGCTAGAAAGATTTATAAGTAATAATTCCAGTTATACTACCAATCTGCTGTCGCCTATTTGACACAATTACTTTGTCAGTCCTTCTTTTATTTATTAATTCAGTGAACTTCTACAGCTGCTTACAGTGCTTGGTACTAAAAAGGGATACCATGAGATAACTCACAGACATCTTCCTCAAGATGCTGACAGCTTCATCTAAAACAAAAGATTAGCAGAGACGCATAGAGCAGAACGAAAGCATGCACTACTGGGGTGTGCAGAAGGGCTAGAACACAGAGGACCAGGAGTCCCACATATAGATTCAGGGTGAGGAAGGTGCAGTTTCCCAAAGGATGCTTCCTCTCCAAAGCGACAGGGTTGAAGAGTAAGTAGGAAGTGAGCACGGGCAGTCAGTTTTCTAGCCAGGAAAAAAATGTCTGGCAAAGTCTTGTCTGCATTGGCAAGACAGCAGATTCACAAACTAAGAGCTCTGTACATCCACCATCTGTGGCTCTCTGATCTGTCACTCTTCAAACTCAGTGCTTTATCCTTTGTACCTTTTATATTTTCAGCAACCTCCTCAGTGTGTCCTGCCCCCAACCTGTGTCTTTGTCTTCCAAGTTAAACTCCACATACATGAAAGAACTATAGTTTCCTAAGTAACACAGTCAAGATAAATCATGTCAAGATCAAACTTAAAAAACATCCCTGACTTCCCACATCCCATAAAGAAAATTGGCTCAGTTGGTTAAGCGTCTGCCTTCAGCTCGGGTCATGATCCCAGTGTCGTGGGATCGAGTCCCACATCGGGCTCCTTGCTCGGCAGGGAGCCTGCTTCTCTCTCTGCCTCTGCCTGCCATTCTGTCTGCCTGTGCTTGCTCTCTCTCTGACAAATAAATAAATAAAATCTTTAAGGAAAAAAAAAAAGAAAGAAAATCTTAAAACCTTAGGTTGACACTTGGAACGTGCTCATCCCTTTGAACTCAGGCTGTACTCCCATCCCTAATCCTCACTCCCTCAATCCCACACCAGTGACCACTGTGGAGAGCCATCCTTGCCAGCACACGCCACACTCAGCAGGAGTCTGCAAATGCTTGTTTTCTGAGTACAGAATCCTTTCCTCTCACTTTCCCCCATCCTTCACCCTGTCACTTTGTACCTGAAAATGCCTATTTGCTCTTCAAGATCCATTTGAAAAATCCTCTCCTAGTGAAGTATTTATCATCCTAGATGTTAAGACTGAATTAACCACACCCTTTTCTGGAAACATTTTCTTCATATTCATACCTTTCAGTGTTTCAAATGCCAATTATTTCTCATATATCCAAGGCCTCAGTACCGAGGATTATACAAAAGAAATGTTATGTTTGCTACCCTTACAGAGATCACGTTTCAGGAAGAAAAAAAAAAAAAGACCTATCTATAATACCTAAAATAGATGGTGATAACGAACATCGTTAAGAATATATACAGAGAGGGGCACCTGGGTGGCTCAGTGAGTTAAGCCTCTGCCTTGTTTTGCTCAGATTACAATGATCAATGGAAGAAGAAAGACATTTAGCAACATTATTTAAGAAAAAGCCATCCCTCGGGGCGCCTGGGTGGCTCAGTGGGTTAAGCTGCTGCCTTCAGCTCAGGTCATGGTCTCAGGGTCCTAGGATCGAGTCCCACATCGGGCTCTCTGCTCAGCAGGGGGCCTGCTTCCTCCTCTCTCTCTCTGCCTGCCTCTCTGTCTACTTGTGATTTCTCTCTGTCAAATAAATAAATAAAATCTTAAAAAAAAAAAAAAAGAAAAGAAAAAGCCATCCCTTGGTGTTTAGTTAAGTACAGAAGGTTTTATGTTCTTCTATATTTGATTTCATAGACCTAACTGTCCTGGGATCAGGCCCCACATCAGGCTTTCTGCTCAGCGGGGAGTCTGCTTCCCCCTTCTCTCTCTGCCTGCCTCACTACCTACTTGTGATCTCTCTCTCTCTGTCAAATAAATAGAAAAAAAAATCTTTAAAAAAAAAAGAATCATTAAAAAAAAAAGAATATATACAGAGTATTCTGGACACAGATGAGGGAACATTTAATATGAACTTGGGCAAGAGATGAAGGAAGCATTGGTCAGAGATAGCTGTGAAAGGAAAGTAATATTAGCGCTGCTCTTGCGTATTTAATAACAGGAGTTACTGGTGAGTGTAAAGGCAGAGACTGGACACATACACTCAGATGGGAACAACGACTAAGACAGGAGCAGCTAAGGTGCTGTCCAGATGAACCAGGGTGTGCACCCCACTAGGACCATTGTGTTCATTTCTATCTCCTTCCTGGTTCTTGTAGACATAGAAGGTTTTGGACCCCCACTACAGCAGTCAGTGGTTGCTAGGTCATGAAAGAAAAGATAATCCATGGCAGGAGGTTAGGCTTTATCATGGAGCAATGGGGTGATTTAACATTTTGAATAAGGAGATTGACATAATCAAGTGATTCTTTAGAACTATTGCTTGAAGGCAGTGTGGGAAATTCACTGCAAGCCTTGAAAATATTGCTTCCTGGGATAGGGGTTGGGAGTTTATTGCAGGAGTTCAGAAGTTCAGCAAAGAGAAGTAAGAGCTTGACCTAGAGTTGTGACAGCTGGAGTGAGGTAGAAGATTTGAGCTTCAGAGTCTTTTTGGAGACACTATTCACCAAATTTTCTGACCCATAATAGCTAAGGGATATGTAGGTACAAAGGAGACCAGGTTTCTGTTTGGGTTTCTGGGCTCATGGCAATGCAATCAAGTTAAACAGAGGAAGACAAATAGACAATCACACTGAAGAGAGGAGAGGAGGGGGAAGAGACACTCATAATTGCACATCTTGCTCTTTTGATTACACTACACATGTAACAGGTAAAGATATAATTTTATAAAAAAATGGATTCACTATTTTTAATAGCTGGATATACCAATTTAACTACCTCTTTTATTACCATTTAGGTAACTGGCAGATTTTTTTTCCCCTACCACAAAACTAAATATATTTTTGCGGGCAAGTTTAAGAATAGCTTATGATGTAAAATAAATTTCTGGATCAAAAGGTATATGCATTTTTTGATAGACAAATATTTTGGGGGGAACAGATCTGGAGTATAATAAAAGCTCAAAGAGAAATCTATAGTTTTGCTCTTTTGCAAATAAGCATCTAGCAACCATGAATAATGATGGATTGTTTAGCTCCTGATAATAAGTGTCATAGTCAAAGAATGGTAGTCAGGAGCTTTGACATTCAGGGTTATCTTTCAACTAAGAACATGATAACAATTATCAGGATAAAGGTTATTATGCAGCCAAAATGATTCAATCCCCCAAATATACTTTATTATATGAAATATATACAATAATCTATACACAAATGAAAATCTCAGTTCTATAAAAGCACTAATGACTATTTTTTTATAAGTGCCTTCTCTTGAAATGATGTCTAGGTCATGCAGCTTAACGAGGCATGTCTCAATTTCTTGGAGCAGAGGAAAAAACACTGAATTCAGAGCTATGCAGTATCAGTTGAGTACTCAAATTGTAATTGTCCTTAGTTGACTATATATTTTAAGAAACCTCTTTAATTCTCTAAATATCCAATTTTCTCGCTTTATTCATTGCACTGTGTACAATTCCACCACAGCAAGCATGCATTTTGGATATTACTGAATATAGCAGGATTCGGTAAACTTATTCTGTAAAGCGTTAGATAGTAAATATTTTAGGCTTCGTAGCACATTCAACGTCTGTCGCAACTCCTTCCCTCTGTCACTTTGGTGTAAAAGCCATCAGAGACAATACCCAGACAGGTGCGGCTGTGTTCCCATAAAACATTACCAAAAGGTGGCAATCTAGATTTGGTCTTCAGGCTGTGTAGTTTGCTGACTCCTGAAATCCAGAAGTGAAGGAGATGCTTAAAAAATTATATTTTAGGGGCACCTGGATGGCTCAGTGGGTTAAGCCTCTGCCTTTGGCTTAGGTCATGGTCTCGGGGTCCTGGGATTGAGCCCTACATCAGGATCTCTGCTCAGCAGGAAGCCTGCTTCCCCCTCTTTCTCTGCCTGCCTCTCTGCCTACTTGTGATCTCTGTCAAATAAATAAAATTCTAAAAATAATAATAATTTTTCATATGTTCTCCAACCCTGAGACACCACGATCCTAAAGAGTTTGTCTTTTGGTAATAAAATGTTCTAATTAACAATGTCGGGGGTATATTTATAGATATTTTTCAAAGTAGAAAGAAAATATGGATAATATAAAAGGTGCAAAAACCAAAAATATTCCAGGATCCCCACTAACAAGTTCTGACACTCCTCGATAACTTTCTAGGACTCTTTCAAAACTATAGGAAACTCAAACAGCAGCAAACTGCACTCTCAGCCACTCTCACAGAGGCCATTCTCTTCCAGCTAAGTTTCCAAGGCCTTCCTTGTCTTACTTTGAAATGCAGGAATGAGTCTACAGAGACCAACCTGAACAGAATTGTTTGGTTTGAAATGGGTGTAATTGTCTTAAGTGTTGCTGTGGTTCCACGTTTGAATTATGGTTACATTCCAGTTTTAATAAAGAAGTGGCCCTGAAAAATACAGACTCGGGGTTTTAACATTAACCACAAGTGACCAAAACAATGAAATAACCTAACAATGTGCAGGGTATAGACCAGTGTCCCTTTTATTTACTAATAATAGTTCTGTTATGTTATTTTCCTGCTAAAGAAAAGCTACATTTCTTTCCATCATGTATAAGATGGAATAGCATGTCACAAAATTAAACATTATGATTTATGGGACTTATTAAGTATAAAAAAAGAGTATAATTAGTTTTCCAGTGCTAGAGGCATGTCTGAATTATTTGAGTGGAATATGGCTGTTTATGTGATAAATCTATAACTGCGAGTCAATGATACCTCTCCCTTTTAACATCTAGAGCTTTTTAAATATCGTTGTTGTTGACTGTAACTGGACGATAGAGTCATTAAAGCTTATAATTCATCTTTTTTGAGGCTCTTTGTAAAGACTTCTGAAAACATGACCTGGCTAGCACTTATCTGAACCTATAGACAGTTTAATTAATCAAACAAAATTGACAAAGATTAGGGAAAGTGGCATTAACAATTAACTTACTCTTTTATTACGCCATTTTTTAGACTCACATATCTTACATGATAAAATCTATTAGAATTTCTAATGGTGGTAAAATCTGACATTCGGCTCCCAGCCCGTCGTTCCCTTCTCCAGAATACAGTTTGACTAAATGGTTTTGGTCTTCACCATTTTCATCATTCTGGGTCCGAAGCTGAAGGGATACACAAGGGAAGCTGTTCCCATGGTAATCTTAGAGGCATACACACACAGAAAAAGAAAGAGAATCCTAAGAGTCCCCTTATGATCTTGTTCATCAATGCTTCATTGTCATTTTCATATACATATTTTTGTCCAAAACAACATAATTAAATCCACAATCAAGAAATAAGGAGGAATGCTGTCCATATGATGAAGCAAAAACAAAGGTATGGATATTGGTAAAGATGAACAATTATGAAGAGTGTTTCAATCTATTACACAGGCCTACTGTGCAAATAAGATGATCTACATTTTACCTTATGTCACTTTTTTTCAGAATAATTAAGAGACATAACAATATTAAATTTAAAAACTGTAGTTACAGTTTATTTACCAAGTCTATTTAGAAAGTTAAATCTAGCTTACAAAACTATTAAAAATAACTTCAGAACTGGGACACCTGGGTGGCTGGTTAAGTTGGATAAATTGGTAAGGTGGTTAAGTTGGTTAAGCGTCTGCCTCTGGCACAGGTCATGATCTCAGGGTCCTGGGATTGAGCCCCGTTTCTAGCTCCCTGCTCAGTGGGCAGCGAGGAGTCTGCTTTTCCTTCTCCCTCTGCCCCTTCCCCCCCTCATGTGTGCTCTCTCTCTCTCTCTCAAACCAATAAAACCTCTAAAAAATATATATCTTCAAAAATATATATATCTTCAGATATTTAATTTGATTAGATTATTGCCTATTATGCAGTTATCAATACAACATTTATCACTGTAAAGAATACTTACCGACACAGCTTGTACTCTCAAGGAATTCACAACTTACTGAGAAGCACAGATGTGTAACTGAATGATAGTATATTGAGCCAAAACACTGTGATAAGTTCTAAATTTGACAGAGTAATATGGAAATTTTGGAGATAACTCCACTTTGAGAATACAGTGAAGTTAAATGCTGAAAGAGAAGTAGAACTTCAGAAGCAATGGTAAAGGGCATTTCAGGCAAGAAGTAATAACCAGAGCACAGACACAGGCATGTGGGTGAGGGCCTGCCTTGTCCCCTGACATGTTTGTCAGGGGACATGAACTGGACTATGAAAACTATGTGTGAGATCAGGCAAAAATACAGAGATGGAAATTACTATCACCTGTTCCAGAATGTCAAAGATCTCGGTGTGTTTGCTGTCTGTGTGCTTGTGCTAAAAATAAATGCCTAGAAATAAAAGGAGGATAAGGACATAGAGAGCATTTTAGATCTCATGTCTTCATCTGGGGCACCCTCCAAAAGCATATCATCAGACAAAGCTTCGGGGTAAGTAATTTGCAAGATAAGCACAAGAAGAAGAAAAGGTGGAAAACAAGAAAAGAATAAATGGAAAAAAAAAAAAACAAAAATAGTAACAAAAAACAGTGTGTCAATGAGTGTGTCACTGCTGGGCCAACTCTTGTTTATTTCTTCCAGGAACACTCAAAGATGTTGTGAAATAAGACTTGTGGAATGAATACATCAATAGGACAATGAGAGACAGCAATTAAAGATGGAACTTAGCATAATTCAGAACCTTAATCCTTGAACAGTTTTCCCCTCCATCCCTTAAACTCCTTTCTGGGCTCTTCAATTGTTCACACAAAACAGTTTTGTGAATTTTGCTCAATCTATGATCCTCCTGAATATCATTTGGTTAAAATTTTTCTTTAAATCCGTTAACTATTTGCTCTCCTCCTGGAAATAAGGATATGAAATCACAGTTGGATGTATTAGCCTCATGTTTTCCATCTTTCATTTGTTTAGGGCTGCTCCAGGGGTATTAAGTCTCTAGCATTTCTGGCCTGTTATGGATGAGTTGAGTGCTTTTCCACGGAAAGAAAAAGCCCTCAGATAAAAAAGCAAGAATGGAACACTCTTCCACAGAAAGTGCCTTCAGACAAAAAAGGAAGAGATGAAAACATAAGAAAGATTATAGCTCCTTGACATGGATTTTGGTAGCGAATTCTTGGATATGATACCTAAAGCACAAGCAACAAAACAGAAAATAAACCAGTGGGACTACATCAAATTAAAAAGTTTCCACACAGCCAAAGAAACCAAACCAGAAAGAGAATGGGAAAAGATTATTTGCAAACCATATATATGGTAAAGGGTTAATAGTCAAAATGTAAAGAATTCATACAACTCAATAGCTAAACACATAACACAATTAAAAAATGAGTTAAGGATCTGAAAAGATATTTCTCCATATCAGACATACAGAAGGTCAGCAGGTATGTGAAAAGACATCTCTAGCCATTAGAGAAATGCAAATTAAAACCACAATGGGATATCATTTCCTGCCTATAAGAATATCCATCCTCAAAAGGACAAGAAATCACAAAATGCTGGCATGTACATGGAGAAAAAAGGAACTCTGATGCACTGTTGGTGGGACTGCAAACTTGGGATAGCCACTGTGGAAAACAGGATGGAGGATTCTTGAAAAATTAAAAATGGAACAACCATATGATCTAGCAATTCCACTTCTGGGAATGTATCCAAAGTAAATGAAAACATATGCAGAATAACTTGAAAAGATATCTGCACTGCCGTGTAGAAAGCAGCATTATTATCAATAGACTTGGAAACAATCTAAGTGTCCATGAATAGATGGGTAAAGAAGTTGTGGTATATATAAACAGTAGAATATTACTCAGCCGTAAGAAAGAAGAAATTCTACCATTTGTGATGATATGGATGAATCTTGAGGTATTATGCTATCTAAAAGAAGTCAGACAGAGAAAGACTAATACAGTATGATCTATCTCACTTATATTTGGAACCCGAAAACAAAACAAAAAACCCAACTCTTAGAAAAAGAAATCAGACTTGTGGTTAACAAAGGCTTAGGGTAGGGTAGAGGGAACTGGAGGAAAAGTGGTCAAAAGCAGAAACTTCCAGTTATTAAATAAATTCTATGCATGTAATGCAATTTTTTCAATATATATGGCAATACTGTATATCGTATGTGGAAACATAGTAATATAGATTGCATAGAAAGAGGCTACAGAGAAGCTTAATAACTTTAAGATGGTAGTTGCCTCTGGGCAGAAAAAATGGGGAAAAAAGAATATTTCTTTTAATAGAATCTCCATTCTTACTGTTTTAAAAATAGATCTCAACTAAATATATTAATACATAAATATTTGCAAAACTGTATGAGTGCAAAGGTGTTTTTGAAATATTTTCTGTCCATTTTTTATGTTTGAAATATTCTCCTACTTTTAAAATGTGTAAAATAAAATGCTTGAGTGTAATGAAGGAAATTTGCTTAAATCCTACCAATAACCAATATCTGAACTACATTATCAATTTGCATCATTCACAGTGAAACAGCATATTTAAACTATAGTAAAATTTAACTCTAAACAATTATCATACAATTTAAATTACTATAGCCTGAATTTATAACATTTGGTTATGAATATGGTTATAAATAATGAGTGCAACACAAATTTCTTTAGGGCACAACAATCTGTAGGTACAAAGAGCTCATATAACCATCAGTGTTCAAATTTATTAATGATTCCCATCTGCATTTATTCAAGATCTCCCCTCTAACCAGATACATATGACCTCTACTCTGTTAGTTATTCCTCTCAGAAGGCTCTGTGTTGATGACATAGAAACTCTAAGGGCAAAATTTGCTTTTTGTCTTCTTACTATCTTTTGACCATTTTGTTGTCAGATGCCTGCAATACAACTAGGGAAGCATCTGTTTATGTGGACCAAGAATTAAAAATCCTGCAAAACGCTGAGCTGTCACCGAATTCTGTTTAATCTTCTTTTGGACTCTCAAACAGATCTGTTGGTGCCCTGGAGTCTTAAATACTTTTTATGATCTTAAGTTCTCTCTGTCTGTCTGTCTCTCTCTCTCTCTTTTTTAAAGAGATAGAGAATGAGAGCCTGCGTGCAAGCAGCGGTGGGAGAAGGGCAGAGGGAGGGACAGAGAGAATCTTCAGCAGGCTCCATGCTCAGTGCAGAGCCTGACATAGGGCTCAAGTCTCAGGACCCTGGATCATGACCCAAGCGGAAATCAAGAGTTGGATGTTTAACCAACTGAGCCAGGTCACGTCAATGTTTTTATGGCTCTCTCAGTGTTTTGTTTTGTTTTGTTTTGTTTTTCTCTCAGTCTTTATTTAAAGTTTCCCATGTGAAGAATCAGATCTGTTTTGGGGGAATTGCTTAGATACAGATACCACCATGCTTCCACGGTTGCCCCCTAATAAATACTTTAAAACTTGGATACTGGATCAACTCAAAAAAGAGGTTAGAGGGTGTGTGCACTACTAGTTCATTAGATACCCATTCTCCTTATATAGGCTCAATGAGGTTACCACTCGGTGTCTAATACTATTAACTGTGGTGATAACGCTCTCATATTTTATAATTCAGGGAGGTTTTCCTGAGTATGGGATACAATTTGTGGGCAGTGCTTTATGATATAAAAGCACTAACAATAGCACCAAATCTTTAGTATATTCAGGAAATAGAAGTGACCCTTCAACAACAAGGCCTTGAACTACGTGGGGCCATTTACACATGGATTTTTTTTTCAATAAATACAGTACAAAACCATAAATGTATTTTCTCTTCCTTATAATTTTCTTCATAACACTTTTTCTCTAGTTACTTTATCATAAGAACACAGCATCTAATACACAGAACGTACAAAATCTGTGATAATTGACTGTTTATGGTATTGGCTAAGGCTTCCTTCCAGTCAATAGTAGGCTCTTAGTAAAGTTTTGAGGGAGTCAAAATTTACACACAAAATCCAACTGCATAGGGGGCTTGGTGTCCCTAACCTCCTGTTATTTAAGAGTCAGCTATGCATAAGTAGCTTAATGTGGTCAGGTATATTTACGTTTGACTTTTCACTCTTACCAACATTGATGTTAATGTGGCAGTTGCAAGCAACTTTAAGATTCTTGGCAACTCAGGGTCCCTGCATGGCTCAGTTGTTTAAGCATCTGCCTTCAGCTCAGGTCATGATTCTAGGGTTCTGGGATCAAGTCCCATATCTGGGTCCCTGCTCAGTGGGGAGTCTGCTTCTCCCTCTCCCTCTGCCACTCCCCCTGCTCATTCATTCTCTCTCTCTCTCTCATAAATAAAAATAAAAATAAATCTTAAAAAAATAAAAGATTCTTGGCAACCAAATACCATAGTAAGTATATTCATTATTTGCTAAAAAGCAAAAAGGGAAGTTAGAAAATATACCAGACAATGGTCTGTCCTTTAGAGAATTGAATAAAGAGAATGAAGAACCCCTAATGCAAAACCCTTAAATGCACCTGGAGATAAACTTTCTGAAATTGTATCATTGTTTAATCATTGGGAACTAACTAAAGCTCTGAGTTTTTCATTGAGGATCTAAACTGAAATTATAGTATATGCTCAGAGGCCATATGAATATTTCTGACAAAGACAAGCAGTGAAACGAGTTGATGCTTCTGTTGAAAAGGGATAAAACCAGTCTACTGGTGAGGCATTTATCATTACAGGAAAAAAAGTATCAGTAATTTTATTCCCCATTCTGAGATTATCACTCACAGCTATGGTCTCTGTTATTGCAATAACAAATTGAGAAATAATATTTCCCCCAGGAAAATGTGGGATGTTTTAATGTTTTATGGCAGAAAGACATTTTTGCAGACATTGCAGAAAGCTAATGTCTCCTTTAAATTGGGCTATAATTCAAAGAGAACTATGAAATGCAGCTGCAGAAAGTCAGCCAAATAAGTAAGCTTATACTTTCTAGTTTATTTTTTAAATATCTTTTATTTTTTTATTGTTGCTCATTTTGTGATTATAGGACTTAGTCCAATTAGTTTGTATCATATCTGTCCTTGGTTAGAGAAAAATTAAGTATCCCTAAATAATAAGGTATAAGGCTCAATATAAGCAGAACCCTATATAGGTATATGTTGATATATATCTTTTATAAATACATATATATTATATAGATACAGATAGATCTAGTGATGTCTCCATTTGCATTTTACTATTATTTAATGCAACAGTCCATTAACAAATATATATTGAGCAAGCTCCTTTGCCAAACAATATGTTACATGTGTTATACACATAATTTAAGGCAAGATCTCCATCATGAAGCCTAAACTTACTGGCTTAAAAGACAAGCAAGATCAAGTTAAAAATAAAAACATATATAATGAAAATCTGTGATAAGATGTCAAAGAAAACATAAAAGCAGATTATTTTATAGAGGAAAATCTATTTTTAAAATATTAATTTTCTACAGAATTGTTTTATTTTCTAATTGAAATTAAAATTTTATTATAGTCAGCTATATATTCATAGATTTGTTATTTTAGTCTTTATTGTGGTATACACTATTAATTTAGAAAAGTATATAACTGTGGAACAAGTCAAAGACTTATAATAAAATCAATACTCATATATACACAGCTTAAGAAGTAGCATATTACCAATACATGTAATAACTCTCTATGTCTCTCCCCCAAAGCATTACCTACCCTACCTCTCAAAAGGAACCATTATTACAAATGGTTTGCCAATTCTATTGCATCTCTTCATAATTTTACTACCTACATAGTTAATATTGCTATCATTAAATTTTTAAGAATGGAATTACATGTATTGTTCAGCAATTTAGCTCTTTTGTTTAATTTCTTGTAATTTCTCCATTTCTATATATGTAACTGAAGTCCATACACTTTAGTGCTTCATTGTATAACAAAATTGGTTTTTTCCACTGTACCTTTGATACATTTCCACTGTACCTTTGATGAATTGCTTCCCTTTTTTTTCTTTTCTTTCTTTCTTTTTTTTTTTTTTTTGGCAATTATGGACAGAACTTCAATGAGCAGAACTGTACATGTCTCTAGGGACAGGAGCATAATCATTTTGCCCATGATATATTTACTAGTTTACATTTACATTACACTGCATGCTTAACTTTACTATCTAATGAAAAGAAAAAAAATTTTTAAATAGAAAACAAAAACATTTAATGCACAATATTAACAGGATAAAAATAAAAGTCTTATAAGCGTCTTACTAGATACAGAAAAAAATCATTTGATGAGATACTAATTCATTAAAAACACAACTACCACAGTAAAAAAACAAACCATAATATCTGATAACAGATATCTTAAGTAAAAACTAAAACAAAACATCGTGCTTAAAGACAGAATTTTGAATGTTTTCCCTAGGAGATCAACAGTAAGATAGGAAGGGCCACTATTGTCCTCTCTAGTGAATGTTTTACTCAAAGTCCTGACAAGAAAAGGTGAGAAAATATATGAAAATTGAAGGGAAAAAAACCCTTAAATCATCTTGGATTTTCTACATAGATAGTCCTATTATTTGAAAAATACGACATTTTTCTTTTTCCTTTTCAAATAATATATTACATTCCTCTTCTCATGACAATGCTGCATAGATATGTTAGATCATAGACATGTTTGAAATTGTTTTGACTAAAAGGAAATGGCTTTATTATTTCAAAATTAAGTGTTATATGTGTATAGGTGTATTATAAATGCTCTTTTTTAGTGTAAAGATGTGTCCTTTTCTTTTATTGACTAAAATTTTGTGTAAAAGGTATTCCACAATGATTGATTTCGCCAGTGAAGCAGGTAACCATAGTATTTTTGTTATAGTAAGACTTTTAACTGCTCATAATTTTCTTTCATGGCTATAAAAGTATTTTGTGTCTTTAACAACTTTAAGAGCCACTACCAGAAGGTATTTTTAAAAGTAACGATTTCTTTGAAAAATTTAAATTACTGGCCTCAATTTATTTATATATTTTTGTAAGCTTTATGGTTCTGTCCCTTTTTCATTTACATTTTGTTTCCTTTTACTTTCTCTTTTGATCTTGATCAATCTTAAGATGTTCATGTTATTATATGTTTCAACTTTCAGCTTTGTTGATTTAATTTGCTTTGAATCTCATTTTTTAAAAAGATTTTATTTATTTATTGGACAGAGAGAGAGATCACAAGTAGGCAGAGAAGCAGGCAGAGAAAGAGGGGGGAAGCAGGCTCCCTGCTGAGCAGAGAGCCCTATGCAGGGTTCAATCCTAGGATCCTGAAATCATGACCTGAGCTGAAGCCAGAGGCTTAACCCACTGAGCCACCCAGGTGCCCCAATCTCTCTTTTTTTAAAATGTATTTACTTAATCGAGAGAGATAGCATAAGAATGAGTCAGGGGATGGGCAGAGGAACAAACAGACTCCCTGCTGAGCAGGGAGCCCAATTCTGGGGCCTGATCCCAGAACCCTGATATCATGACCTGAGCAGAAATCAAAAGTCAGATGCTTAACCAACTAAGCCCACCCAGGAGCCTCCCTCCTTTTTTAAAAAGATATATTTATTTATTTGAGAAGGAAAGAGAGAATCTCATTAATTAAAGATTTCATCTTTGACATTTACTTCTATCTATTGTCTGATTTATTCCACTTTCCTTTAGTTATTATCTTATTATGGACTGTTAGCTGAAGTTTCTCAAAGGAAAGCTATATATTTCCATCTAAATACAACTTTACCTTTCAGATATTTTAAAACATAATTCTGCATTTTTATTTATTTATTTATTATTTGTTTGTTTGTTTTAAAGATTCTATTTATTTGAGAGAGAGAGAGTGCATAAGCAGAGGGAGAAGGAGAAGCAGACTCCCCAGTGAGCAGGGAGCCCAATGTGAGACTTGATCCCAGGACCCAGAGATCATATCCTGGGCTGAAGGCAGACATTTAACCACCAACTGAGCTACCCAGGTCCCCTTGCAGTTATTATTTTTAATACTTTATTTCTGTTCTGGTTTTTCATCTGTGGTTAGGGTTGAATTTTTAAGTTTTAAAAATGCTTTTTAGTTGTTTTTAAAATGAATATCTAATTGCTTCTGTTCAGAAAAATGTCTGCTTGAACACAGATGTTTACAGGTATTCCAGCTACCATGTCATTGCAGTAGAACCTCAAAGTCTCCAGACTCTGATGATCTTTTAACCTCTAACTTTCCTACTTTCCCTTCATCCCAATCTTTCTTTGGATTCCTCCTTACACAGCTAGCTTAATGATTTATTTAAAAGTTGTAAATGACTTTTATTCACAATTTTACTTATTTTTGCCAGGCATTCTTAGGCAGTATCTATTCTACAGGCCGACATAACTTCAAGTCCTCTATTTTCTTTTAATCTCAGAAGGTGAACAGATCCTCTGAGTTAGTCTATATTTAAACTCATTTGTGGGTGCCTGGATGGCTCAGTGGGTTAAGCCACTGCCTTTGGCTCAGGTCATGATCTCAGGGTCCTGCGATCGAGTCCCACATCAGGCTCTCTGCTCGGTGGGGAGCCTGCTTCCCTCTCTCTCTCTCTCTCTGCCTGCCTCTCTGTCTACTTGTGATCTCTCTCTGTAAAATAAATAAATAAAATCTTTAAAAAATCCTTTAAACTCATTTGTGTGATTCCCCCATCCACATATTTTCTGTCAATGTGCTTATTCAGCAGAGATTTTTTCAGCCCCACTATTTTCCAGACACTGTTTCACATGCTGGTGATATAACTGAATGTTCAATGTTCGTCCTGGGGAAAAACACAAATAAATACTACATTAAATGAGATACTAATTATTGGTAAGTCCTAAGAATCAAAACAAAGCAGAATGAGTAAATGATGAGTGAAGGAGGATGCTCCTTAGTCATAAAAGACCTCTCTAAACGGTGATATTTGAGCTAAGATCTGAAAGTCTCACCTGAAGGAGTCAGATGTCTATCTGTAGGAAGACTAATCTGGCTAATAAAAAAGTACAAAAGATAATGAGACAGGAAGACACATGACATGTTCAAACTGCAAGGAAGCTGGTTTTGCTCTACCTGAAGGATCTTTTGGAGAATAGTCACAGATAAAAGAAAAAGTAGTAGCTAGATACCTGTGTTAGAGTTTCCTACTGCTTACAAATAGTAAAAGCAATTTCTGTGAATATTGATGGCTGGCATTTGATTTTTCATAGAGAAAGGGAAATTATTTTATTTCTGTTTTTTCCCTGTTTCTTTTGTTAGCCTCTTTACCTGAGTATATGAAATTATTTTTCTTTAATCTTCAAAATACAAGCATGGACAAGAGTCCATTAATTTTGCATTAATTCTGCCAACAATAACGTGAGTAGCTTTGTCCTACAGAAACAGGTTATTTTAGAATAGAGATATTTTTGTTTAATTTTTATTTCTACTTTATCTGTTTGTTTTGTGTACTTCTTTTGCTATTCTATTTGTAATTAGGACATTTTCCTCACTAATCCTCAATTTTGATCAGCTTCTCTTTTCATATCTGTCTTTTTTGTTGTTATTGCCATCATTCTTCAAGAATGAAAAAAGTTTACCTTCTAAAATTTCTACTCCCATTTCTTCAATTTCCATTCAAGATTTTACAGCGTCCAATGAGAATGATAATCATTATTGTATTTTTTATTTCCCTGCATTGCATTCTTAATTAAACAAGTTCTTTTCCTCTTTGCAACCTGCTTCTCAGATTTACGTCTTTGCATTTCTGCTTGCTCCCCTTCTTATGTTACTGTTTTATTTTTACAGGCAATTTCACTTTGAACTTTTTGCAAATGCAAAACTGTATTCTGTAAAACTTCTGTTGTTGTTGTTGTTGCTGCTGCTGTTATTTTCTATCTCAGTTCTCATTCAGAGTTATTATTCTCTTTAATTCTTCCTGGCAGTGGTTCTCCTTACTGCACCATTAATTGTGTTGCAGTCTATTTTTCATTTACCTTATACTGTCTTATTATTGTTCAGTCACATTTAAATGAAGAAATAAATACTCAAGTGCTTATTTTCCAAATATCCAAGTTGTGGTCTTTTGCTTATTTATTTGTTCTAATAATCTTGCTCCCTTTACTTATTTTCCACAGGCTGTTGGAATGGAGACTCAGAGATTAAGCAATGTAAGAAAAGGGTAATACACAACGGATAAGAGAAAAAATAAAAACAAAATAGAGAAACTTTCTGAAACCATGGAGCCACCGGATTGCTTATACTCATAACAGCAAATCCTACACTTTCAAAGATATTAAAAGAAAAGCTGAATATATATTTTTTTCAATCTTAAAAAATAATCATCAAATAAAGAATGTTTAGAAATGTGGCACTAATGGAATCACATTATGAAAATATCTCAGGTTCATTAATTGATTGAACCACTTTTTAAATTATCATTTATAAATACACTCAATTTTATTAATTTTGAAGGTTTATATTCCTCAATGTTAATTTCACATCTTGTATTTAATAAAAAAAATAGAGATTGAAAGTTAATATAAAATAGTCATACTTCCTCTACACACCTTTCACTTCATTTGGAATAAAGTTGCATCTGGACCGTTCTTCTTTCTATTAATTTATATCCTTTTAATTTACCTTCAGAAAATATTCTTCTCAAGTAATGTGAAAAAAAAAACTTCCTAACTCATCCCTTTTGGATAGGCCTTTTGAAAGTATTTTTTTTTTCCTCTAAACCTCATATATTGGTGACTACTAGTCTTTCTTTTTTAATGTTTTATTTATTTTAGAGAGAGCACATTGTGGGCGGGGGTGGAGGGGAGGCAGAGGGGGAGAGAGAATCCTGGAACAGACTCCGTGCTGAGCAGGAAGCTTTTAACCACTGAGCCACCCAGGTGCCCCCTGTAGCTATTAGTATAGCTTTGGCCTTCAGCAAGGACTTTTAAGAACAAGCTTTTCCTTTTAGCAATGGTTGGATTTCTGTTTTGAATGACTGAATTTTAAATCTGATTTTATGACCAAGTTGTAAAATGTACAGATGGAATTGTGAAGGGTGATCTTAAAACAAATTTATAAAACTGAGATACCAATGATTTTTGGCTATTAGATTGCTTATATTCTTAGTACTTATAATAAAAATCTCACTGTAATTTTTTTTTCCCCTCTCTCATATAGAAGAGAAGAGCTTTTAACCTTAGCATTCTGGCCTAATTCCAATTACTTAACGAACTTCTTTTTTATTCTACTTACTACCTTTTCAAATTACAGCAATTCATTTGTTTAAAAAATATGACCATCTGAGATCATTCTTCCCCAGATGTAAAACTCACAAACAGCTTAGTGATATTTGTAACTGAGTAAATAGTTAAATTGTGAAAAACTGGATTGGGTATTTTAACTCTAGCTACTGTAACATATTGATCCAGAACTGATAATGGTTCAAACCCAATGGTTTATTTCCTCGAATACAATAGTCCAAAGTAGGGGTCTATGTTGGAGGCTCTGCTCTGGTCTAAACAGTTGTTCAGGAACCTAGGCTGGCCAAGACGCTACTCAGCCTCTGAATACCAAGGTTACTGTGACCTTCCTCATCCCCTGTGGGAGGTCTCAGTGAACCAAGCCTGAACCTAAGACACAGTACTTCCTCTTCTGTAACATACATGGCTACATTTAACTGCATGAGGAGCTAAAAATCAGAGTTCAGCTCTGTGACCAGGAAGAAGAGTGCACAGGAAGTTGTAGAAAAGGGAACAACCCCACCACAAAACACTGAAAAGAATAAAACATTCCTACGGGATTAAGTCCATCAACGGTTCCGGTTTGCCTGGGGCTATCCTGATTTTAACACTGTAATTCCCAATTCCTGGGAATCTCCTCAGTCTCAGAACCAGGACAATTTGTCACTGAATTTAGAAAATTAATGTATTTTAAAATATTAAGGAAGAATGGCTTAAGTAATGATTGGATTTGAATCAATTTTGTCATAGGCAGAAGTAATCTAAAAATGAGTTATTCAAGAGAAATAATCCTTCATTTTTTTTCATTGTGAAATATGGCATACAAACTTGGAATTTATATGATCAGGAAAAATATCTTGAGACTATGAATATTTGGCAATATACTTAAAGATTTTGTATATATTTACACTTTATAACGAAATGGTCATAACTAACAAAATGTAGGAGCACGTTTTTCCACAAAGCTAGTTTATTTTATATCATTTCAATGTCTTCACACATGTATTCATTCTCAAAAATTATTCATAAACACTGACATTTTAAAAGAGACAATTCCTTGGGGCACCTGGGTGGCTCAGTGGGTTAAGCCACTGCCTTTGGCTCAGGTCATGATCTCGGGGTCCTGGAATCAAGTCCCGAATGGGGCTCTCTGCTCAGCAGGGGGCCTGCTTCCCTTCCTCTCTCTCTGCCTGCTTCTCTGCCTACTTGTGATCTCTCTCTGTCAAATAAATAAATAAAATCTTTAAAAAAAAAAAAAGAGAGAGACAATTCCACCAAACAAATAAAATAATGCCGGATTCCTTTCATACAAATAATATCTGGAAAATATTTCAAAAATGTAATCCTTTAATTCAATGATTGTGGACTATTCATGGTATATTATAATGTTACATAAAAAGCAATGCTTGTTCAATATTATCTCTACTATCTAAATAGATGAGTTTACATGTATGTAAAGATTTATTTATTTATTTGATACACAGAGTGAGAACAAGGGAGCACACAGGGCTGGGGGGACAGAGGGAGAGACAGAATCCTCAAGAAGACTCTCCACTGGGTGCAGAGCCTGACATGTGACTCAGTCCCAGGCCCTGAGATCATGAACTGAGCAGAAATCAGGAGTCAGCCACTTACAAGACTGAGGCACCCAGGCGCCTCTGTTTACATTTATATAAAAATAAATACATGAGAATGAAAACAATGCTTACTTCCAGATGCTAATATTCACAGGTTACTGAATTTTCCTTGGATGCTGAGTATACATTTCTTTATGAGAAAACACAAACACTATTTTAATTAAAAAATAAAACACATTTTAAAATTCTTAGTATATAATTAGTAAGTAAATCTGCACTTATACACCAGATGCAGGGTTGAAGAAATCTGATTTTCTTGTTTGTTTCTCTGAAGCACACTAGGTTACGGTATTTTTTTTCTTATTTTTGAGTCCTTTTTTTAAATGTTGTTTTATTATCTTGATTTCCATATGGAAGTCTTTAATTCTATAATGAAGAATTAGTGATAGAGTATTTATTTATTTAGTTGTTACTAATCTTCCTAGGACTTTTGGAAAATACAATGTTCCTTTTCATTTTCAGAGAACACATAAGAATGCAAACGTTCTTAACAGATAGAAAACCAGGGGCTCTTCGGTGACTCAACTGGTTGAGCATAGGAGTCTTGATTTCAGCTCAGGTCATAATCTCAGGGTCATAGGATCGAGCCCAAGTCCAGCCCCATGTTCAGTGTGGAGTCTGCCCCAGATTCTCTCTCTCTCTCCCTGCCCTTCTCCATCTTGCATGCATGCTCTCTCTCTAAATATTTTTTTTTTAAATAATTAAAAAGCCAGTTTTTTAAAAAAAAACTCATGTGACGATTTGATATACAAAACTGGTATTTTAAAGTACAAATTTGAATATATACTGGAATGTGTGTGTACATATATTAAAATTTGTGTTCAAGAATATGTAAAATTACATAGCCAAGTCTGATCTAGTATGAACTCTTGTCTCTTGCACAATTTTCCAATCAACAATAATAACACTTTTTAAAAATAAGTATCTACTGAGGGGCCCCTAGGTGGCTTAGTCAGTTAAGTGTCTGCCTTCAGCTCAGGTCATAATCGCAGGGTCCTGGGATCGACTCCCACAGTGGAGAGTCTGCTTCTCACTCTCCTCCTGCTTGTGCATGCTCTTGCTCTCTCTCTCAAATAAATAAAATCTTTGAAAATAAATAAATAAATAAATATCTACTAAATATCTACCTCATGCCACACTAAAAACAGATTTAAAAGCATGAAGCTTCATATTCCTTATAATGAAGAAAGATTGAAAATTATTATTACAAATAATGAATTTAGGTATAAAGTACTATGGACCCACAGTACTTACTGTACTTACAACACATACTATCTATTCCTGAATAATAAAGGAAAACCTTCAGGGTGCATGGGTCGCTCAGTCATTAAGTGTCTGCCTTTGGCTCAGGTTATGATCTCATGGTCCTGGAATTAAGTCCTGTCAGAACAGGGAGCCTGCTTCTCCCTCTCCCACTCCCCCTGCTTGTGTTCCCTCTCTTGCTGTATCTGTTGTCAAATAAATAAAATCTTTGAAGTAAAAAAAATTAAAAAAATAAAGAAAACCATTTTTTGCTGGTGTTGGAAAGCATATGGAGTAGAAGCAATTCCAGAAAGCAGAAATAGCCTGTATAAAAGAACAGAGTTGTGTGCAAACACGGTATCATACATCGCGTATCTTTATACTTCTCAAACAGCTGCCCTCTTTCATGGTGCTTTGTAAAGGCCATTTAGCCTAGGCTTCCCCTCCATGTTCTAACCCAATGCAGTCTTCGATATTGCAGGAATTAATAGAGACTTGCTCCCTGCCTTGCCTGCGTAATGACACCAGTCCTGTGCTCGTCATCCTTTTTAGGTGTCAGTGATCAAATAAAGGTCTCCAATTTCAGTGTAAGTATCATAGGGGCATGATGCTGAACCCAGGAAGCATGGGAAGCATTCTGATGATCTAACTTTGAAGTAAAAGAAGAAAAAATGTAAGTCATATAAGTCAAGAAACAATTGAAGACATTTATGGAAACACAGGCATATTAACAAGCTTCAAATAGCACATGGCAAATAATCCCCTACTGCTTTTATATTCTAGATTTAACTTTCTTAGTGCAGGCTGAAATTTTAACAGAAAGAGAGTATTCTTATCTGCCTCCATTGACATGATGTTTTTCTTTAAGTAATTATAATAAAAGACAGTGACATTTTACGTGGAACTGTTGTTTGTCCTAAGTGCATCTAACTGATTGTTAACTATCTTTAAATAAAGAAGTTCCTGCTGCCACTTATTTGGGATAATGCTAAATAAAAAGAGCTTTCTCTGCGAGAAGCATCTTAATCACAAACAAACCTGCAATTTGGAGTGATCTCCCTTGAAACAGAAAATGTGAGGAGCATGCAAAAAAATTACTGTTTATTTTCTCTGTTGACACTGAGTTAGCATGTGTGACAATCTCCAGTCCAGCAGTCCAGCGGAACCTTGCTGTAAGGTGGAGTCACAGCGCTGGAGGACACATGTCTATCATTTCCGCTGTCCCTGAGGTTACTCGTAAGCCATCTCTATTAGCTTCTATTACTGGGCAAATACACTGTCCCAAACTTAACTGCTTATGAAATACATATTTACAGGCACCTGGATGGCTCAGTTGGTTAAACATCAGCCTTTAGCTCAAGTCATGATCCAGGATCCTGGGTTCGAGCCCCACATCTGGCTTCTTACTCAGCAGGGAGTCTGCTTCTCCCTCTCCCTCTGCTCCTCCTATTCCTCATGTTCTCTCTTTTGCTCATTCTCACTCTTTCTCTCTCAAATAAGTAAAAAAAAAAATTAAAAATTCATATCCTGATAAATAAATCGTAGCATAATTTTGAGTTATTTAAATCCTCAAAAACTCATGACTCTGAGTTACTTCTGGAATGTTAATCAAATGCAAAAAAAGGAATAGTTCTATTATATACAGCATCATTTTAAGGAAAACTAATTTTTAAAGCCTTGCTATTTTATAGCCCTTCTCAGTTAAAATAAAATGCATAATAGCATGATTAATTTATATAATAATTCAAAGTTATTTCAAGTTACAGAGAGTACAGTTCAATAAGCTACGTAACAAATTAGAGAGATGCTAGCTAGGAAAGAATAACCAGCACACTAGCAACAACCCTCAGAATTGCATTAACGTGGTAATTTGCCAACATCTCAGGCCCAGCAGTCTTAAACATCTGATTCTGACAGGACACCATGAGCTAATCCATATCTCACTGGAAGATTCCCATTATTTGTCTGTAGGTGATTAATGGATGAAAAGAACATTCTCTTTCATAAACATGGCAGATAAACAATCAAGGACACTCACATAAACATCACTTCTGTACCTGTTCCTAATTGCAGACCTGTAGAGCATGTCAAGTTTTAATAAAATTAAAATAGTACTTTTGCAGCAGGAATTGTGTGTGTCACGTTGGTGTTGAAGAAATCTGGGTTGGTGGAGAGGGTAGTTCACAGTGAGTCAATGCTTAGAATATGGTTTTATTTAAACTCTAGAAGATCCCAGGGATAACAGAGACCTATGAAAAAGGTCACGATGTTCAGCTCTCTAAATAACTTCCTTTTTCCGTTGTGTCCCAGGTTTCAAAAAAGTTCATGTTTTATGACAAGCTTTGTCACACACTTATGGCATATTTTAATGTTTTATTTTCTAAGGGAGTTTACATGCAAACAGTTTAATTTCATACTGGATGCCCTAATCATACAGAACATTTAATATAACACACTACTGCTCTATGTCAAGGGAATATAGCTTAATTTATACAATCACCTGAGAAAATATCCAAGAAATATTGTGGGAACAGACTTCCAAAGCACATGATATTTTGCCACTGTTTTGGATTATCTGCATTAATTTTACACTTCATTAACATAGACAATCAAGAGTTGGCAGTATTGATTGGTATTGATGCCAAGAAAACAGAAAGAGAGGTAGCCTGAATTTGCATGAATAAGAATGGATTTATGAAAAACTCTAGGGCGTAGGAGTAAATGTGAAACTCATTTCAAAGCAAACACATTAGTGAATAGTTTGATTGACACAAAGCTCTGTGTAAATGACAGCTGCATTTCATTTGAATAATAAAGGTGTTGACCTTGGTAATCAATGGTTTATCTCTAGATTTTCACAAGTAAGAGGGAAGAATATTAGTATAATAATACAGTATATGCTATCCCAAAATGGGGATTAAGATTAAGAATAATTGGAATTTACTGATTTCAGATTCTGATAGAATTCGTATGATTTTGCAACAAAACCCATTATTACTATAAAATGGTTAATAAAAGATACCATTTATTCTAAACTAGAAAAGAAGGCCTAATATATTCTACTCTATGCTTTGGTAAGTTATTGACATCTCTGAAAAATACAGCTGGGAGCAAAATATGCCATAGCCTGAAATTAAAAAAAAAAAAAAAAAAAAAAAAGAAAGAAAGAAAGAAAGAAAGAAACAACAACAACAAAAAAAAACTGTAACAAAACCCAGTAACTCTAAAATCAAATTAGACGATGATTTAGCATAATTTTAAAAGCAGATACAATCAATTTTAGGCAATGAACATTTAATCTGCCAAGGGTTTAGGAATACAAGCTTGTGGTGGATGAGTTAGATGTGATAAAATTTCATTTGTCAGAAAGAGGAACTCTCAAATTCCCATCTTTGTATTCATTGATCATGTACTCTGGAAATGAATCCAGGGATTCCTTTAATCCCAGTCCTATGGAGAGTTATTGACTTTTAGATAGTAAATGAACACTAATTAGATAAAATTGGTCCTTGTGGTAAAACAATAGCTTGAGGGGGAAAATATAATACTCAAAATGGCTTCACTGAGGACCAGAAAGGGATATTACACTTTGCAATATTTTGTACTCATGCTTCACAAATCCCTGAGTGAGGAACTAAAAATTGGTGCATAAAAAACTAATGTATGCATCTTCTTGATTTCCCTATATATGATAAGTTCACGGTTTATTGTATGTAATTTATGCCTTCTTTATAATAGTTTCTTTTAAAGCTCATCTGTTCAGGCATTTTGCTATTGTTCACTGCTGCTTCAGACATTGCCTAAATGTATGACTAAATGAATGAACAAATGATTCTTTGTACACTTGCATTTTTGTACTTACAGTATTAAAAGTAAAGAAACAACATGATTGTCAAGGTTTGGATCACAAATGGATTACGATGGCTTTGTAACTTCCAGTGTAACAAGACCAGACTGGGTGGTTGATGGACTATTACACACAAGGAGTGGTGCTCTTGCACACACAGAAAAGAAGAGATGCCAAGAAAATGAAGCAAGAGATGGCCATTCTATCTCCTATTCTGTTCTTGTTATCTATACTACATGTTCTGAACAGTTGCTCTCGTGTGGACATGGACATTACACAATTTAATAAAAATAAGCAGTAGAATACTTACACTAATACAAATAGTATACATCTAAGTGTAACAATAATTTTCAGTGATTTAATTGGTCTATATATTTGAGAATCCAGAGGAGTGATAAATACATGGTATGTTCAAAGTTCCTGTCTACAAATTTAAAAACATAAGTAAATCAAAAGTAATTCCTTAGTACTTATGTCATCTTGTACAAAATACTTAAACCCAGAGCTTCATTCATAAACTGGGCATAGTAATGGTTCTAAATTCATAGATTTGTCATTAAGATTGCATGGATTAATATACACAAAGTGGGGAAATGTGGCTGGCATGTATTTAAGCACTTATTAAAGTGCTCAATTTTAAGCTAAGCTATTTTCATTATTATCACCATTATTAGGTTTATTTTGCTGAGTCAGTCATACGGCCTTGTTCCCCTTGCCACATGAGACTGAAAACCAGCATACTATCTAATGACTCCCGTAGACAGATTAGGGAAATAATATCTTGCTTTACTAAGATGTCCAACAAGGTAAATGTCCCCAAATATATGAGGACATTCTAATTAGCCTCAGTGTTTCAAGTGTTTTTAGTGTAAAACTCACAGCAAAGTTAGAAAGAATTCTACAAGCAGAAAGAAACTCAGACTCCAAGAGAAGCTGAAGCGCACATCAGAAGCATGAGGAGTGTAAAAAGGAATTAATACCTACTTCATAGGAGATGACAAGAGATGAGAGTAACCAAGGATATTGTTAGCCCACCAGATGTATTATTTAATCCTGAATATAAATAAATTATGTTCCATTTCTCTGCCAGGCTGCAGAACTTTCATATCCTTGCAATTAGCCTTTATCCCCTGAAGGAAAGAAGTTTCTGTTGCCTAAAACACTAAAGAGCCAAACTAACATACATTCTTTCATCTGTTCTCACAGTGATCAAGATGGAGGCTAGGGCTATGGATTGAATACTATAGTCACATAACCATGTCTTTGATATGCCAAGTCTTGATTACTCTCTCCCTGAAAGTTCAAAACTTTCCTTCACCTCAGGAAAGCAAGGTCATTATACATTAGCTTCTCTACACTAATGAGTCATATATAAAGCTATGCACATATTCTTAAGCAAATACAGCTATGGTTATTTTTTTTAAATAAACGGGCACAAAATATTTCCATCCAAATTGGTTTAGTGAACTCTGAGACTGCTTTCTCCTTTTAAAAAAGATTAAAAAAAAAAAAAGTATTCTGCAACAATTCTCTAGAATAGTTGAACAGGACAGACATGAACAGGACAGACATGACATGAAGATTTTAGGAGCACTATTAAAAGAACCTCCCCAAGGCCATCCTGCTCAGGGTCCACCTGCTGGGGTTGCCCTGTAACCACCTAGGTTTATGATGAAACAGAAAGAACAACATTTGACCCATATTACATCTAAACATGAGGTATAGTGAAAAGACAATGATAATGGAATATATAAGGCTGGGGTGCCTAGGTGGCTCAGTTGGTCAGGCGACTGCCTTCGGCTCAGGTCATGATCCTGGAGTCCCAGGATCAAATCCCAGATCAGGCTCCCTGTTTGGAGGGGAGTCTGTTTCTCCCTCTGACCCTCTCACCTCTCATGTTTTCTCTCTCTCATTTTCTCTCAAATAAATAAAATCTTTTAAAAAAAAGGAATATATAAAGCTGGCTATATTACTAATTATCTCTATATCTTTGAAAAAGTAATTTAATTTCCCTTGTCCTCAATTTCATTGCCTCTAATGAGATGTGGTTATAAAAGATCGTCTATAATAAACTCTTCAACACTTCAAATCCATAAATTAGCTTGTCAAGCCCCTGACATATCTATATGATGCTAAAGATGTTATTACACTGAACATAATTTTATATCAGGGATTTGTTTAACTCAAACAAGAAATCATGCTTTAAATATGGTAACTTTAAAAACTGATACATGAACTCAGCTGAGATGTTGAGATGTACATTTAATCACTTGAAATGGACACAGTTTTGTTAGCATTGAATATGTTTAGTAATACATTAATAAGTTATATAAATAGGTAACAATCCACATGGTTCGTTAATTCTTGAGAAAAAAATGGGGAATTTTATGTCAATGTGCTTTTGTAACATGAAAAGAAAAGACCTTCTCCCTTAATTGAGTTTCAGTTTTAGTCTGCTTGTTTGCTTTTTCCCACCGAATATTAAACTGGAAAAAATGTTTTTTTTTTAATTTTTAAAAATATATTATTTATTTGACAGAGAGAGATACAGCAAGAGAAGGAACACAAGTAGAAGGAGTGGGAGAGGGAGAAGCAGGCTCCCCGCTGAGCAAGAAGCCAGATGGGATGTGGGGCTCCACCTCAGGACCCTGGGATCATGACCTGAGCCAAAGGCATAGGCTTAACAACTGAGCCACCCAGGCGTCCCTGGAAGAAATGTTTTTCGGTAAAATGAATATTCCAGCATTTATCTGATAAGATTTGTATTGCTATGACATTTTAAGGCATGTGTAATATGATTTTCTAATGGTAATTAAAAAGGACTTAGGTTTAAATCTCAGCTCTACCTTTAGTATTTTTATCCACCTGATTGCAGGCTCTCTTTTTTAGTGATCATGTGTACTTACTAAGGCAAACACACTGGAGAAGGGATGCACACACTGAGGTGGAAAGCAAAGGAAGGCGTTAGGTCAGCACAGGAAGGGGAATTACAAACATTTCAGCCTTCCTTTCCTACCTTTCTTGGCATTACGAACCCTCTTTATTTCATTAGATACCCCTTCATGGTAAATTTGGAGAAAATCTCCTCCTTCCTTCTCAGTACTCCTCTAGAACCATAATTATGTTTTACCTGTAGTAACTACAGAAACATATCTTAAAGTAATTGCATTTGTGAATTTTCTCCACACTAGGTTATTAATTCCTTCACGACAAGAAATCGATCTCAGTTCTCTCCATATAAATCAGCACCCTTTCCTAAAAAATAAGAACACAACAAATAGTTGTTCAATCATATTGGACCTAGAATCCTTAGGATTAATTTTCTCTGTTAATATTCAACTCTCAGTATCAGTCAGATTATAATGGAAAATACCCAATGGTTCAATGAATAAGATAGTAAGATAGATTTATATATAGAGCAGCTATACTTAGTAATAAATGACCTTCAAAGCTCAGCTACTTGCAATTGTGATAATTTCCTGCCCAATTTAGATGGTGATTTGTTGTCTAACTGTACCTACTCTCCCTGCAGTTTTTCTAGGAGGTGTTTGACACTGTTCCATTTATCATTTCTTTAAGAAAAGAGGGAAACCCTAATGTGAAATATGCCAATTAGCATGGAAAAAGGAAAGAAAAGATGGCTTACATTTATCAGAAATTGGCAGGTAAAGGCTGTGACCAAATGAACTAGTTGTTAGGAAAGATCAGCAAAATTAATAAATTTTTAATCAGACTCATCCAAAAAAAAAAGAGAAAGACAGAGAGAGAGGGAGAAAGGACCCAAATGAACAAAATCAGAATCGGAAATAAAACAGGAAAAAAAAAAACTGAATCCAAAAAAATGCAAAGTCTAAGAGAATATTATGAAAAATCATATGCAACAAACTGGACAACTTAGATAAATGGGTAAATTCCTAGAAACGTAACCTCTCAAAACTGAATCAGGAAGCAATAAAAAATTTGAACAGAATAATTATCAGCAATGAAATTGAATCAGTAATTTTAGAATTCCCAAGAAACAAAAGTCCAGGACCAGACTGCTTCATGGAGAAATTCTACTAAAACCTTTCAGGAAGAGTCAATACCTATTCTACTTATACTATTAAAAAAAAAAAATAGAAGAGGACGGAAAGCTCCCAAAGTCATTCTACAAGGCCAGCATTACCCTGATACTAAAACCACTACAAAAAAAAAAAAAAGAAAGAAAGAAAGAAAAAGAAAATTTCAGCCACTATACCTGGTAAACAAATGAAAAATCCTGAACAAAATATTAGCAATCCAAATCCCATAATACATTAAAAAAATCGTTCACCATGATCAAGTGGGATTTATTACTGAGATGCAAGATAGTTCAATATTAGCAAAGCAAAGAATCTAATATATCACACTCATAAAAGAAAGGATAAAAACCATATGATCATTTCAACAGATGTAGAAAAAGCATTTGACAAAGTACAATGTCCATTCATGATAAAAAAAAAAACAACCCTCAACAAAACAGGTGTAGAGGAAAAAATACTTCAACATAATAAAGGCCATATATGAAAAACCTATAGCTAATATCATATTCAAGGTTGAAACACTGAGAGCTTTCCCCCTAAGATGAGGAACAAGACAAAGACCCTCCCACATTCACCACTTTAATTCAACATAGTATAGGATGTCCTACCACAGCAATCAGACAAGAAAAAGAAATAAAAGGCATCCAAATTGGTGAAAAAGTAAAACTTTCATGATTTCCAGATTACATTATACTACATAGAGAAAACCTTACACACTCCACCAAAAAAACTACTAGCACTGATAAATAGATTCAATAAGCATGCAAGATATGAATCAATGTACAAAAATCTGTTGCATGTCTATACACTAATGATGAAACAACATAAAGAGAATTAAGAAAGCAATCCCATTTTGATTGCCCCAAATGTAATAAAATAGTTAGGAATAAACTTAACCAAGGAGGTGAAAGAACAGTACTCTGAAAACTGTAATATTGATGAAAGAAACTGAAGATGATATAAACAAGTCCATGCTCATGGACTGAGAGAACAGATATTGTTAAAATATCCATACCTCCCAAAGCAATCTATAAATTTAATGCAATCCCTAAGAAAAATACCAATAGCATTTCTCACAGAACTAAAAGAAATACTCCTAAAATTTGTATGCAACTACAAAAGACCCTGAATAGCCAAGATGATCTTTATTCAGAAAAACAAAACTGAAGGTGTCACAATTCCAAATTTCAAGTTATACTACAAAGCTGTAATAATCAAAACAGTGTGGTACTGGAACAAAAACTGACACACAGATCAACGGAATAGAACAGAATGCCCAGAAACAAATCCATGATTATATGATCAATTGATCTTTAATAAAAATGGCAAGAATATGCAATGGGAAAATAGATAATCTCTTCAACAAAAGGCATTGGGAAAACTGGAGAGCATCATGCAGAAGAATGAAACTGGATGACCTTCTTATACCATACACAAAAATAAACTCAAAATGGATTAAGGAACTTAATATGAGACAGGAAATCATAAACATCCTAGAAGAGAACACTGGCAGTAATTTCTCAGACATCAGCCATAGCAACATTTTTCTAGGTATGTCTCCTGAGGCAAGGGAAATAAAATAAGAAATAAATTATTGGGACTACATCAAAATAAGAACTTTCTGCAAAGCAAAGGACCCAATCAAAACTAAAAGACAATCTACTGAATGGGAGAAGACATTTGTGAATGACATATCTAATAAAATGTTAGCATCCAAAATATATAAAGAACTGATACAACTCAAAACCCAAAAACCAAATAATCCAATTCAAAAATGGACAGAAGGACATGAACAGATTTTCGCCAAAGAGACATCCAGATGGCCAACAGACACGTGAAAAGATGCTCAACACCACTCATCATCAGGGAAATGCAAATCAAAATCACAATGAGATATCACCTCACACTTCTCAGGATGGCTAGAATCAAAAACACAAAAAGCAACAGGTGTTGGTAAGAATGTGGAGAAAAAGGAAATTTTGTACTGTTGGTGGGAATGCAAACTGGTGTAGTCACTATGGAAAAAAAGTAGGAAGGTTCCTCAAAAAATTTTAAAAAATAGAACTACCCTATGCTCTAGTAATCACACTACTGGTTATTTACCCAAAAAATACAAAAACACTAATTTGAAAGGATATATGTTTATAGCAGCATTATTTACAATAGCAAAATTATGGAAGCAGCACAAATGTTCATTGATAGATGAATGGATAAAGAAAAGGTGGGGTGCCTGGGTGGCTCAGTCATTAAGCATCTGCCTTTTGCTCAGGTCCTGATCCCAGGATCCTGGGATGAAGACCCGCATTGCACTCCCTGCTGGGTGAACCCTGCTCTCCCTCTCCCACTCCTTCTGCTTGTGTTCCTGTTCTCACTGTGACTCTCTCTATCAAATAAATAAATAAAATCTTTAAAAAAATAAAACAAGGAAGAGATGGTATATGTATGTGCAATGGTCTATTACTCAGCCATAAAAAGAATAAAATCTTGCCACTTTAAACAACACAGGTGGAGGTAAAGAATATAATGCTCAGCGAAATAAGCCAGTCAGAGGAGGACAAATACCATGGTTTCACTCATATGTGAATTAAAGAAACAAAACAAATGAACAAAGGGCAGGGGCAGGACAACCAAGAAACAGATTCTTTTTTTTTTTTTTTTTTAAGATTTTATTTATTTGAGAGAGAAAAAGAGAGAGAGTGCACAAGCAGGGAGAGTGGCAGGCAGAGGGAGAAGCAGGCTCCCTGCTGAGAAAGGAGCCCAGTGTGGGACTGGACCCCAGGACCCTGGGATCATGACCTGAGCTAAAGTTAGATGCTTAACCAACTAAGCCACCTAGGTGTCTCCAAGAAACAGATTCTTAACTACAGAAAACAAACACCCCTCTGATGTTTACCAGAGGGGAGGTAACTTGGGGGATGGGTGAAATAGGTGATGGGGACTAAAGAGTACAGTTACCATGATGAGCAGTGAGTACTGTATACAATTGTTGAGTCACAACACTATACACCCAAAACTACTATACTGTATGGTAACTATACTGGAATTAAAATAAACCTTAAAAAGAGGACTGTGCCCAATGAGTTATATATTACACAGAAAAGCATGTCATCAGTTATGATAATGATCAATTTCCATATAATAAATTTCACCCACTCTAAATACACAGTCCAATGCATTTTTGACCAAGAGTAATTGATATGAAAAATATATAGTTTAATAACTTTAAAAATTCACCCACAGGTCTTTTCAATTGTATATAGTCATATAGCCACAACCACATCAACATATAGAATATTTCTATTTCCCAAAACAATGCCCTTGTGCTTTTTTGTAGGCAGTTCCCTTGTTCCACCTCTTGGCCGCATGAAACCACCAATCTTCTTTTCGCTATGCTTTTGCCTTTTGTAGAATTTCTAAGACAAAGGAATATGCAATCCTTTGTGTCTGCCTTCTTTTATTTTCTAAATATGTTTAACACTCCTGCAATGATGCATGTATTAATAGGACTTTTTATAGCTGAGTAATGTTCCACTGAAAGGATATATCACAATTTACTTACTGATTTACTTGGTGAGGAATATTTGAGTTGTTTACAGTTTGGACAATTATGAATAAAGTTTCTATGAACATTCACACAGAGGTTTTTACATAGACCTGTATTTTCCTTATTCTTGACAAAATACCCATGAATTTATTTTCTGAGTTATATAGTAATTATACATTTAATTTCATGAGAAACTAACAACCTATTTGTCCGTGTAGCTGTACTATTTTGCATTTCCGCTAGCAATGTCTGAAGAGTTCCAAATGCTCCATCCCCTTGCCAACAGTTGATACTGTCTTCTTAATTTCAACCATTCCACTTATCTACTTCCAACCAGTAAGTACTGATATCTCATTGTTGTTTTCATTTGTATTTCTGATAGCTGATATTAAGCATAATGCCCACAATATCATCTCATTAAACTTTCCTGGCTATAACATCACAGTTCATGTTAGTGTTTGTAAAAATGGCCAAAATAATTCTTCCCAACCCTGCATGGCACTCTTCTGAAATATAAATTTAAATATCCTCCCCACAGTGAATGCAGTTTATTTTTTATCCCCTGCATCTGAGCTTAAGAATATCACTTGCTTTAGCAATCTGCCATTTGGAAATGGGTGTGTCACAAGTAAGAAATTAAAAAGCCAGAATCAAGTGGAAAAATAATCTCCTTAGAAAAAGACAGTGTTTATTATCTGCCCTCAATTCATTGATCTATCAGCAACATTTGATACAACTCTTCACTCTTCTTTCAAGTGACTTCTTTGTAAGTCATTTGACTTCCAAAACACCACACTTGTTTAATTTTCTTGCTGTCTTTCTGACTCTTTTTTCTCCAGAGCTTCATCCAAACAACCTCTTAAACGTGGAGTATACCAGGATACAGTCTTTAGAATTCTTTTCTTTTCCACTGAAATTCACTCTTTGTGATCTTATTCATTCTCATAGATAGTAATACATGTGTATGGTGAAGGACACCAAATATATATCTTCATCTCGGGCCTCTATGTGTGAGCTCTAGGTTCCTGTACATTGTATACCATTTCCATTTAGATGTGGCCTGATTTTCCTAACATTAATATATGCAAACTGAATTCCTCATCAATTACCCCAAACAAAAACCTTCTCATATTGAAATTCTTGCAGATCTCAGTTACTCTTGTGAAAATATTCTTGGAATCATTTTTAATCCCTCTCTTTTTCATGAATCCCTTATCTAATTCCTTAGAAAATTGTTAGCTCTAACTTCAATATAAATATAGAGAGATAGATATTATATATATATATATATAAAATGAGATAGGTATATGTACATATAACCCAACAACCTCTCAATGATTCTATCACCACAGAGCTGATTTGATCACTGTCATTCTTATCAGGATTATTATCATAATCTTTCAACTCATCTCCCTCATTCTTTTCTGGTCTTTATCCATCCATTTTTACTCTAGAAGCAATACTATGCTTTTTTTTTTCTCAATACAATGCTTTTAAACCATGGGTCATATTATGCCATTGCTCACAATCGGATCACTGCTCACAGTTATCAAGATAGTCTAGTACTCCATTACCTCTTTGGATTCACCTACTATTCATTCCCCCACTTTTTCAGCTGCATTTGTAATAACCTCCATACATATTGCAACACCATAGTCTTTGAGCTGGCTCTCAAATTTGACTGGAATTTCTACCATATATCTTCACTGATTCATTCACGTTCATTTTTATTCTACCACCAATTTTTCAGTGAGTTTTCTCCTAACCAACCCATTTAAAAATGAACTCCCCTTTCTAAATATTCATTCACCACCTTGCTTCTTTTTTCCTCCTACAGCACTTATCATTCCCTAACATCATACATGTACACAGTGTACACACATACTGTTTGTATTTACTCTCTAAAATATGTTCTCCATTATAACCGAGTATGTGTGATTAACTACTTTTTCATTTTTCTATCCCAAGGGCCTAACAAAACAGTAGGTTCTCAATAAACATCTTAAATAACTTAATGCATTAATGAATCTAAATTATACTTTCATAGTTACAGTTGTCATTAATATAATAAGATCCAGTTTCTCTTTGGCTTCATTTCCAATGAAGTGGATATGTTAAATGCACAGACATAAAATGTATCTCTGATTTTCTGTGAACTGCTAAGTCTTTCAAATAATGCACAGGCTGAAACTACCTCGTAAAACTTACTGAGGCGATTTATCGCACTAAAATTACAGAGGATAAATGATGAAACTCAGAATGTTGAAAACGTATCACCGAAATGAACATACAAAAACTGTAGGTTAAAACATATACCAATATTACGCTGCACCTACTGTTGAAAACTAACATACTCCAGAGTTTTAACATTAATATTAAATCACTAAATATACCCTCATAATGGTTACTTGACGAACTCAAGCTTTGGGTACTGTGTACTTAGTTGCTTCCATATAGTTTAAGAGTCATGGGCAATGATATAGAAGTTGTTTTGAATGAGATTGTACCAGTCTTACTTTATCCTAGCCAAATACCTAAACAATATAATAACCAGTGTGTAAAATAGTAACCCAATATGACTTTCAAAACACTTCCTCAAATATCCATAGCTTAGCCACTATTCCATATTGACTTATAAACTACAATATGTTGGTTGTGATCAAAACCCACTGTAAAAACAAACAACACACACACACAAAACCATTTCAGGAAACTCTCAGTGTGGGATAGAGGGAGGGTTAATTCAATGACAGAAATGAACATGAAAAAGGCTATTTTACAAAAATGGAAAATATGTTATTCTGTTAAGAATCAGCTTAGAAAATGTAATTTTCCAAGCAGGAAATATGAGAAACTTTTTCTAACTGAACAGTAGGAGGAATTTGGAAGGCATGAAGGGATATGTTCATGATAGAAGATAGCTGCATATCCCTAGTTGCTTATTTTACTATGTAATTGATGAAAATGTAATATCACTTAATATATAATATAAATATTTAGTACTCTCCTTATTCTAAAATAGAGTTTAGGTCACTTAAGAGAGTTTATGAGGTATAACAAAAATAATAGTAAAATAAAATAGTTGTAAGAAGGAAAATAAATCAAGATTTTTTAAAAATACATGAAAATTCTTGACAGGCATTTTGATTACATATGTATGAAAAATAACTCAGTAGGTAAACTTTCGTCAAGTTAAACCGTTTGCAGAAATACAGCACATGAATCACAGAGGAGTAAGACTCCCATAGATATGACAAGAGCATGAACCCAAAGCCCCATCATCTTCCTACCTATGGGTTTCACAGAACATACATTAGAAACCACTGTAGCAATGCCTGCATGGCTGGGTTAAGCGTCTGCCTTCAGCTCAGGTTATGATCCCAGGGTTCTGGAAATGAGTCCTGCCTCCTGGATAAGGCTCCTTGCTCAGTGGGGAGCCTGCTTCTCCCCGTTTCTGCCACTCCCCCTGCTTGTGTTCTCTCTCTGACAAGTAAATAAAAATCTTTTAAAATAAAAATAAATTTAAAAAATAATTTAAAAAAAGAAATCACTCTCCTATCCTAATGTAATACAATAAGGAGCTGAGTGTACAGGTATAATTTGGAAACATGAGGACAGAATACATTGATATGTTTTGATGTGTTTTTCTAGTTAAAAGATGGAAAATTATTTAAAAAACACTACAAAGTTCACAAGTTGGCCGATTAAGCAATCTTAAAAAGTTTACTCTGAATTCTCCTATACACAAATCCATACCCACAAAACATATTTTATATAAATAAAAATACATGAAAAATAAGATAATAAACATATAAAAACACCCATATAATTCTGATGGAATAAAATTTTATCAAATGCTTTATAGTTCTTAATAACCTAAAAAAATCACAAAATGTATTATTCTTTTTTTTCCCCAAAATGTATTATTCTGATAATGAAATGGAAAATGGAATCAAAATGGAATATAAGAGAGAAGACTGTAAATTTGAGAAAGCAGTCAGCAGACAGTGGATTTGAGAAAACTCCAACTCCAAATTGTTGGAGTTAATGTAGAGCATGAAATCAGCCATAATACCTGACTTGCTTTAAAATGTAACATAGAGGCCATGGTGGGGGGCGGGGGTTGGTGAAGGAAGGTTTCAGAGAAGGGTGGGCCTTTGGAATGCCAAGGCCTGTGTGACCACTCTGCAGTTGGAATGCCTCCAGGAGTTGCCTTGCCCCAAAGCATTCTCACCCCAAAGAGCCACTGCCCCATCTAAGAGAAGTATGCATTGTCCCTTAGGCTATGTTTAGCAACACTCAAAGAACACACAGACTAGCATATTGTATTTTTCCTGTAAATAAATCCTCCCAGTTTCAGTAAGACCCCTTGTCAAACATCCAAAGCTTGAGAAACAGTGATAAGGACTTGTGATTATCCTGCAAAATCAATGAAAACAGAAGCAAGGAAGAGCAGAGGGTCTCCTTCTCCAGGGTTGAATCCCTTGCCTTCTCCTTCCTCGCTTTCGCAGCAAAGTTTGGAGAAATCCTTCATCTGTTCCTACAGGGATTGCTGGCCATTCCCAGCACAAAATACTCTCAACAGGGATATTTGTGACAGCAATATAAACTAAGGCAGTAACAGTGGAAACATGAGGGAGGGAAGTATTCAACAAATGTTTGAAAGTAATGTCAACAGGACTACATGACACAAATAGGGAATAGGTAAGAGGGACGTGTATGATTAATTTTGGGTAAAAATATTTGATGAACAATTCAACACTGATTTCTAGATTGGGATGGGTTTACCAGTAGTACAATTGCAGGGTCCTAGGGAAGCTTTATTTTTAATTTCTTGAGAAATCTCCACACCGTTCTCCGAAATGGCTGCACCAACTTGCATTCCCACCAACAGTGTAAGAGGGTTCACCTTTCTTCACATCCCCTCCAACACATGTTGTTTCCTGTCTTGCTAATTTTGGCCATTCTAAGAGGTGTAAGGTGGTATCTCAATGTGGTTTTAATTTGAATCTCCCTGATGGCTAGTGATGATGAACATTTTTTCATGTGTCTGAAAAGCATTTGTATGTCTTCATTGGAGAAGTGTCTGTTCATATCTTCTGCCCATTTTTTTTATATGATTGGGTTTACCTTGATTATTTATTTTGCATTCCTTACAAAAGCCAGTTAACAATCTCATTCAAAAATTACTAAGGATTTAGATTAACCCAATCAACTACCAAATGAATTTATAAATCAACATCTCTTAGAATGGTGACAGAGTTACCACTCTTTGTGTTGCCCATTTGCTATATTACACAGAAGAGGGGAAAAAAAAAAAAAAAAAGATAGATTTGAGCATCAAGAGTTTTGGTCCAAAAAAGTTAAAAGCCACATGCTGCTTAGAGACTTCATGGAACATAAAGGAAGGTAAAAAAAAAAAAAAAAAAATAGTAGTCTTGAAATTTCTTACCCCAGAAATAGTTAATTTTAAACAAAATTTCTCAACCAACTACAAAATTTAAGTGAGAGACTGTACTCATTTCAGTAGAAAGCATATAATTCTAAATATTAAGTATTTATAAACATTATGTGTTTGTATTAAATGTGTGAGTTTATAGTCATTCATATCCTTAGTTAAAAAATTCAAAAATATTGCTGTATTTTAAGAAACAAGCTGTTAGCTGATGAACTTCATTTATCCCAGTATAGTTTGGTAGGGATCTGTGTTTGTTCTAACATATATCCTCCATGATCTAAATAAGAACAAATATCATAGTTGCACTGATGGTCATTTACAGGTTTTTTTGGAATAAGAAAGAATTTGGAACATTTGAGTCAATATGTTCAGAGTTCAATTGTCTATTGGAGAATTTTTCCTTTCTTGGGGAATGAATTAGCAAATGAACATAGATTTGCAAGTTCCAGTTAAAACAAATTATCTATTTATTTTTATAAAGAAAAAATATGAGAATAGCTTAACAAAGCCAATTAAATCTTTAACATACTTAATTTCAGTCTTTAACATACAATTCATTCCCTAGGTTTCATCTGTGCACAGACACACTTTCTGCATGTCTTTCTGGTTTTGTTTCAGATGAACAGATAATTCTGTCCTTGACTGCCAATATTAACCAGCAGAAATAAGACACATGGGAGCAAAGCTTTCAGCAAGCTATCCCTAGGCAAGAGTTATTTTCCTTTAACTATTTCCTATCTCATGACAAATAAGTTTTCAATATTACTCCCATAATATTTTTAAAGTTAAAAAATTAAATTTTTAAAAATTATGGTTAAAGAGAAAAATCTGTATGTTGCAATTTTGCCATTTGACTTTAATCAGTTAAATTGCCCTTTTTTATTATGTAGTAGAATCTTAAGTTCATTCCAAAGAAGTAGTACTCTTAAAAATATGAACCTGTTCTGTTTCTTAAATACATGTGACAGGAACTGTTGGCTAACAAATCTATTATTCAAGGAAAGTCAAAATCCATCTGACAAGTCTCAACTAACTAAGTCAGAATGTCTCAACTTACCACCTACTTTTAGTGATGATAATTTTTATTATAAGAGATTTTCCACTTCTGAAGAGAATTCACCTCAACAACTTCAAATATCAATCAAAATTTGGTCAGTTAACAATTAATTTGCAATATTTTGTCTGTATTATCTTCAGAGAAGTGGTTTTACAAACTGTAAAGCAAATGTAAAGAAACAATAAAGAAAGAAAGGATAAAGAATCACTAGCATCTTTCAAAAAACAAATATTAGGTTTAAAAAACAAAGCTAACTACCTAAATATCTAAGGGCTATGTTTCTACTTTAAGTCCTTAGTCATTCAAAGCAAGGTCTGCAGATATTAGTAATTCAGTTTAAGAATAAAAAAAAAAGGCACTTATTTTAATAGGATTCAAACTATAAAAGGGAAATGAACCCAAATTGTTTGAGCTACTTAAATCATTTTTATCAGGGTATCTCCCTAAAGGGGGATAATTTAATTTGAAAAGATCAGAGTATTGACTTAGACATAGATCCCTAGGTATTTAACAGATAAATGAAACAGATTAAAATGAAACCTATCCAGTGTGACAACACTGTATGTGGATATTTATGTTTAGGACTCTGTCTTAAGGCAGTAGATTATCTAGAATAAAATAGTGTTTTTAAGACATTAACTTTCATCGGATATACTAAAGAAGAATATAGCAATTGCTGACATAAAAAATGTAGGCATAAAACATTAAAAAGCTGGCATCAAAAAGATAGTCATTACTATCAAATCTGAATATAGATCTGTTATAAGCTACATAAGAGTATAAACTTCTTTCCCCATGTGACTAAAGGAGCATTTTCAAATTCTAATATTAGGAAAGGTAGAGGTGATCGTTAATAATTTGGACTCTGGATTCAAAGGTCCCGGATGTGTTCTTACTAGCCGAATGATCCTGGGTGAGTTGCACACTACCTGTAAGCATCAACATTTTCATCTGTAACGTGGTGGTGCTGTGGTGATACTATGGTTAATGAGAGGGGCTACCTCAAAGTGGAGATTTAATGATATCGTACTTTTTTTCCTTTTCTTTTTAATTAGTACTTAAAATATATACAGAAAATGGCAGAAAACATACATTTACAGTCCAACAAATTCTTCTAAAGCAAATATCTAGGTAAATATCCAGTGAACACCAGATTAGAAATAGAAAATTGTCAGCAGCCAGAAGCTCCAACTCTCTCATTTTGATCATTTATCTCCTCCTTGCCAAAAGTACTGCTTGCTAATATTTACAAGAAAAAAATCCATTTCTTTTCCATAGTTCTGCATTTCCCTATGTTCCCTCTAAACAATGTGGTTTAATTTGGTCTATACTTGAACATTATGCAAATAGATCATATTCTATGCATTCATAATGTAAACATTATGTTGTTAACATTCATCCATCCCATTGCATATAGGGGTAATTCATTCATTGTTATGGCTGTATACAATAGTTTATTATGAATATATATCACAATTTACTTAATCATTTTATCTTGATGCCTGTTCTAGTTCTATTTCTGCTTCTACTTTTTTCTCTTCACAAACAGAGGCACTTGAAATTTGTGAGATATTTTCCCTAATGTTTCCTCGTGGTACTACATATTTACCTTTAGGAAAACACAAAATACACAACATTAAAAAAAAAATAAAAATTCTGTTTAAAGAAATTCTCCTGTGCTGTTGATTTTAAAATTCACAGGAGCCCTGAGAAAAAGACTCTCTCTTCATTATCAGAAACAGTAAAATTTCTCTTTATATTCCCAATTTGTATATTAGAGTTAAATTATAAAGTACAGAAACATTATTATGAAGATAGTATATGTTTCTGTTATGAAGTAGTGAATCAGGATGGTGTGATCGATGAGAGAGTATAGCTAGTACAGGTTCTTTGGGTTATAAGGTCATAGGCGACTAAAGCTAGCTTGAAAAAATAGTATTTAATTGTGAAGGGTAGTATAAAGGCATATTATACTATTCATTTATGCAGTCAAATGCTCTACCACTGAGCTATACCCCCTACTATTCATTTGTGAATAACTGCAGGTAAGTAACTACGTAAAACATGTCCTGTGGAAGCTAGAACCAGAAAGTAAGGGAAATGTTTTGCTCTCTGTCTCCTGGACACTGCAGCAGCTTCTCTCATTTTTGCCTCTTTCTATATTTCCCTCTGGCAAATAATCCTCTTTCCCCAATGTTATTCCAAATTGACTGAAGGAGTTGAAAATATTCATGTTTCACTGTATTTTCTTTTCTTTCTTTCTACCCCTCCTCCTATCATCAAGCCACCAATTATAAGATTATATTTAACCCTGCCCGAGATCTTACTTTATTTTCTACTTCTAAAACACTTAGCCTAGTGACTGGCATAAAATAAATTCTTAAATGATTTATTTTTTTAAAAAGATAGCTCTTGGTTTTACTGATGGTTTCATTGTTTATATATCTCCCCATCAAGCCAAAAATATGTCAAAAATTCCCATCAGCTGTATCATTGATTAAAGTCTCCCTTGTTTCGGTTAACAATGAATGAAGGCTAATAAGTAATCTGTTAAGTGGATTATCGAATCAATAATTCATGCTAAAACAAGAAATCACATCTCTGCAACAGGCTTGCAAACACTCACTATGCCTGCCCTCATTAATCTTGGGAGTAATTAATTAATTTAATTAATGATACACATATTCTATTGCCTCTTCTATTGCAGAGCTGATAATATGATTCTGACACTAGCAGCCCTTTAATTATTGTGTTTAATTTGTCTCTGAAATCAAACCGGTGTTCTCCAAATGCAAAGGATAGAAAGAGTGAGAACATGGTAAGAGTTAAGTAATAAAAGGTACTGCTCAAGTCATAAAAGGACTGGTATTTTAGTCAAGGTAGCATGGAATTGCAGTTGCAAAGCTTGGAATTGCTGGCTCAAAGATCAGGGAATCCAAACCTGGTGACTTTGTATTGTGAGTAAAGCTGTAAAGCTAACACTGGCTGAAAGTAAAGGCTGATAGGAGATTTAGGTATGAAAAAAGATGTAAAATCACCTTTGAAATTAGGAGAGTCACATTACTGAGGTAGTTTTGCTTGTCTATTTGATTTCTGTAACATTTGTGGCTTTGACCCTAAACATCAATTTCTGGAGCTGTGGAATTTTCAACATCAATACTCAGCTGCATGTTTGAAGACAAGGAGAAAATACATGGCTATGTTGCTAAATTAGGAAAATGGAAACACAGAGAGTAGAATGATAAAGGTTTTGGGAAAAGAGTGCTTATAATGATGGACTACTGACTACATGATAGATAATGAATTAAAGGAAGGCAAGAGGAAATTTACTTATGGGTAGAAAGTGGATTTGTAGGGTCAATAACAAATAATTTTTGCTAAGAGTGAACTATAGTATATAATGATGGAATTTATACATTTAGAAATAATAAACTCTGCTCATCCAGAAAATAAAAAAAGTATACACATCAATTCATGCTAAAATTGACAAATAGAAGAAGGTATGAGTGCTTTAATTACTTAAGTTATAGATTTCAATGTTTATTGGTGTTTCATCAGAAATCAAATGTTCTAGAATGACTTTTCCCCTAATGGGGAAATTTCTTATAAAAAAGAATAATAATCAAGTCTATCAGTCTGCTACTGTCCCTACTAAATGTATGATAGTTTATGCACCATCAATTTGAAACTATCACCAAATGTATTGTCCTACTATATCAAAATTTAGTATATGGAAGCCAGTGAAACATCAGGCAACCTTCCATGAAAATACCCTATTTGAAATAATTACATATTTAAAAACAAGGATAGACTTAGAAGATCAGCATGCATCTTTATAACTCAGATTATTCATGCTTAAAAACTTTATATAGTTTGTGATTTATCAAGTACAACAGAAAAAAATATGGATGAATTTGTAACTTATCAGAAAACTACTGCTTTCGAGGTGAGAACATCTAAAACTGTGGAGAGAAAATATTAAAGGAATAAAAGCATAAACACTCTGAAGAAATACAGGCAGTCCTTACAGTAAAAGTAAATAGAAGAGTTTATAATTTCCACTAAACTGCATGTAGGAAAAGTTTGTATTTGATGTTCTGTTTTACGAACATATTATAAGAACCTTGGTCTACCATGACAAAACTATAGCCTACAATATAGCAGTGTTTCAGTTCTGCCATATAAATTTATGTTTTCTTCAGAAGTAAAAATCTTTTGGCAGAGTTGAGGAAGCAAAAAAAAGAGAAGTTCCAGAGACAAGAGAATAAATGGAATAGATGTGATAACTCAGTGAAAGCTTTTGCTTCAATGTTAATTTGTCCTACAATGAGGTTATTGGCAAGGACACAAACTTTGCTTTTTATATTTATAAGAGTTATAATATGTTGTATATTTATTTGAAAAAGGTCAAATGGGCACTCCCACACTTTCTCTGAGATCGCTAGAATAAAAGGAAGCACTTTGAGCAGACCAGGTTGGATAAGACTATGGGATTTCTGAAGACTTATTTTCATCACACAGCCTATCATTTTATTCAACGCTGCCAAAGGACAGAAAATTTCTCCAGGATAAGAAAGATCTCCCTGATATGAGGAAGTGGTGATGCAACATGGAGGCTTAAGTGGGTAGGAGAAGAATAAATGAAACAAGATGGGATTGGGAGGGAGACAAACCATAAGTGACTCTTAATCTCACAAAACAAACTGAGGGTTGCTGGGGGGAGGGGGTTTGGGAGAAGGGGGTGGGATTATGGACATTGCGGAGGGTATGTGCTTTGGTGAGTGCTGTGAAGTGTGTAAACCTGGTGATTCACAGACCTGTACCCCTGGGGATAAAAATATATGTTTATAAAAAAAAAAAAAAAAAAAAAAAAAAAGAAAGGACCAATACCCAACTTTTGTAGCAACATGGACGGGACTGGAAGAGATTATTATGCTGAGTGAAATAAGTCAAGCAGAGAGAGTCAATTATCATATGGTTTCACTTATTTGTGGAGCATAACAAATAGCATGGAGGACATGGGGAGTTAGAGAGGAGAAGGGAGTTGGGGGAAATTGGAAGGGGAGGTGAACCATGAGAGACTATGGACTCTGAAAAACAATCTGAGGGTTTTGAAGGGGTGGGGGGTGGGAGGTTGGGGTACTAGGTGGTGGGTATTATAAAGGGCACGAATTGCATGGAGCACTGGGTGTGGTGAAAAATAATGAATACTGTTATGCTGAAAATAAAAAATAAATTAAAAAAAAAATCAAAAAAAAAAAAAAAAAAAAAAAAAAAAAAAGAAAGTATTTAGTTTAAAGAAAGCACCCAAATGTCTAGAGTCAATTCCACCCTGGTGAAATATTACCTGCTTTTTATTTTACAACAAAGAAAAAACATTGCAAAATTATTGCACTTGATCTTAGCCAAAAGGCCGAGAAGCGATCACATTGCAAAATTATTGGAATGACTTTCTTCACTTCAAGACAAATCGGTAACAAGTGGGACAACGCCCCCTCCCCAAAACCTCAAGCAAATCCTCCTCTGCTTTCATCCAAACTTCCGCACACCTGAAGCCAACGGAGCAGTCTGTGTGTGTGGACGGTGGATGAAAACTCCAAGAGGTCCTTTCTCATTAAGGAAGATGTAAACAGAACTCCCACTCTTGGCCTACAGTGAGGTACTAAAGACACAACTGAGCTGCTCACTGTTTAGAACAAACTCCATAGCCCAACCCCCAGGGTAATGTGCTAAACACAACTTCTTCTGAAAGAAGTATTTGACAGATTAAGTATCAGTTCTTACTTGAGAGCTATATGCAATCCCGTGGCTCCTGGATCCTTTGAGTTGATGGTTTCTTGGCCAGTAGTGATGTGTATGCCTCTGAATAGTTTCTAGTGCGTGAATGATTGGGGGGGTTTGTGCAGAATCTGGTGTTTGTGATTCACCTGGCAATGGTTATACAAACAGGACCTACTCAGCGCTGTTTCTAAAATCTCCTTGAAATCCACTATTTTGTGGGTTTACATTTTTTAATTTTTATTACTAGGTAAATTTCAGCATGTATTACCTAATGTGCATTTGCCTAGATCATTCCTTCTGTATCCATACATTTTTATAAAGCTTGAGATTTCTAGGCAGTAATATAGTTTGTTTTTTAACTACAGGGAGCATCAATCTGGCTTTGGTAAGAAAATAGCTTTTGTTAGCATATTTACATATTTGCCAAGCTTTCCACTTGATTCAGCGTTTCTCTATTTATATGACTTTTTTTTTACAGGAATAGTATTTGCCTTGCATGACTTAGTTTTTTATTTGCACTGTGAGTTTATAACCATGCAGTTTAATACTTTGGTCTTTGAAGAAAAAAATTTCAAAGTAAGCCTAACCCTTATTCTGCCAGAGCTCTTAGCTCAATTATTTATTTTTTACTGAAGTTATTGATGTTGCAATTAAGGAGACAGAGCTTACAGTCTGCATAAACGATGTGTTCTCATTTTATTTCAGAACACTACAACAATAAAACTACTCTTTGAAAAAGGAACATAAAATATTACACATTAACCACGGGTCAGCTGGAAAGGACCCATGAAACATCTCTCCTTACTACATCCAGCCATCCTTCATTGCAACTCAAAATGCAGGGAGGGGGTAGCTAGTGCTAGAACGGATAATAACTGCGATGAAACCAAAGCTAGGGGAGGAGTCCACTAAAAAGTGGAAGAGATCATCCAGGTGCTTTTAGCAGAATTTGGGGAAAAAGAGAATTTCAAAATGGGCATTATGTTCCAGATTAGAAAGAAGGAATACAATGGCAAGAAAAAAAACTCTTCCTTCACAGCCAGAATGGAAAATCTTCTCAAAGTACCAAAGTTACATCATATATTTTTAGATACTTTCTTTGTAAGTGCCTATTAAATTTTCAGATTCTAATTTGGGTTAGAGACTTTTTTTCCTGCATGCCATTTGATTATTTCCAATGAAGAATTTGAGGTTGAGGGTCTACAAAAGCAATTTCATTAACTGCCATTTCATAACAAATCCACCTCTTCCTGGTGGTTGGTGTTAGTTATAAAGAAACTGTTAATTTTCAGACTACCGGTTTTAACTAAGGGAGAAGAGCTAATACAGACAAGATTGGTTAGCCACATAGCTTTCCCATAATTGTGCTTTGTGGGGGTAGGGGGGTGCTATTTTAGGAAGTGATAAATATGTACATTATCTAACACTGAAGATGGAATCTGTTATACATGCTTCCTTACTTTTCCCATTGTGTTACCGTCAAAATCACACATCTTACATGTGATGAACCACGTCCAAATACTGTTAATACGGAAAGGATTCAATCATTTATTATGAATTCTTGTATTCATTTTCTTCATACACTGGGAGATTCTTAAAGATAGAATCAATACTTGATTCATTTTAAATTCTCACCACTGAGCCAAGTGGTTGCTACAAAGTAAATACTTAATAAATATTTAATGTATATTCAGAGAATAAATAGGTGAGGAAATGAATAATCTGAGACCCAGGTATTTCAACTTAAGACGTGATACATGTTTTCAAAAGTATTTTAATTATTATTTAATGTTTTTAATGTTAACTTTGCTCATAGCAATAAACTTAAATGACCACTAACTAAATCAAGATCATAGGGATTTTCATACCTGTGGGCAGTTTCCTTATGCCTTTTTCTATTTAATGACCTCCTTAAAGATATTTCTAGGCATACTAGGTTAATATAAACTAATCTCCACAGTTCTCAAGCTACATGTTAATGGATTCACAGTTTCCATTTGTTTGTTTTTAGCTTATTCTACTCAACATGTTTTTCAGACGTATCTGTAGTGTTACCTGTATTGGAAGTCTGTTCGTTGTTATTGCTATGCAGTATTTCATTATATAAATACACCACTATTTGTTTATTCTCCCATTGAAACTCATTTGGAATTTTTCTTGGTTTGGATATGAACACTAAAACTGTTATATAAACATTCTTGTATAAAACATTTTACAGACTTAAGCGTTCTTCTTAGATCCATAATTAGAAATAGAAACGTAGGGTTAGAGTTAAGTGTATGTTAAAACATATAAGAAATTGAAAAACAGTTTATCAGAGTGGTTTCATCATTTATACTCCAACTAGAAATGCATAAAAACTACTTTTGATAAAGATTTCATTCTCCTTGGTATTTTTGAGCCTACTATATTACATTCTGTTTTCAAATAAATGCTTACATAGAATGTTATTTGTTCGTATAGCACAATGTATAAGTCAGGATGGTCTTCCACCTGCCATTCAATATATTTCCTCCCATTTCCCACACTGGTTAATTAAGAACCAAAATAAAAACAATTTGTATTAATTTAGCTTTGCCAACATAAACAGTATAATAAATATTTTGTTGTTAATTGAAAACATAATAGCTTATCACATATCTGCATTCCAAAACCAAGCATGGATATGTTTCTTTTGTTATATCATTTTCAAACACACACACACACACACACACACACACACACACACACATACACACAATCACAATGAAGCAAAAAAATATAGCTAGATTTCACTGGAGTTAGTATGATTCATAATTCTCACAGTATCAACACTGGATACAGAGTTTTAAAACAAGAGCTAAGCCAAAAAAGGCTCCTCAAAGAGTGTTTACTTTATTAGACACTGAAGATGTAAACACCTTGAAAATATCAATAGACATCTTTCCAATGTACTCCACAGATTAACTATAGATTCTGGAACAATATCTGTAACAGAGACAATAAACAGTCTACCAAAATTCATGCTCACTCTTCCATAATGTAGAGTTGTCACTAGAAGAAATCTGTCAATTCAGGGAATGAAATAAAATCTTCATTAGCTAATACCAGGTGTTATATATTATTTTATCCCTGGTGTTGATGCTAAGCCTAACAGAGAGTAGGCCCTTGACCACTACATAATGAACAACTCTAGGAATCCCTATATAAACAAAATTCTTTTAACTTCAGTCGTTAAACTGGTTTGCTTTAATTAATGTCATGCTTATGAATGCATACCTTGTTTGTACTGAAAAAATGTCGGACACAAAGAGGTCCCAAAATATGTAATGGGTCAAACATAGTAGAACTTTTATGTTCATTCATTTATCCATTAATAACAGATCTGATTGGGGGTCATCTTGCTGCTACAAAATGCTAAAGAAACATTAGTGACTCTCCTATTCCCCAAGCCTTTGTGTTTCCTGAATGCCACCAGTGGAAGAAGAAAATGCAGAGTGGGCCCACCAACTTCATAAAGTCCTGATCTGGAAATGTCACATGTAATTCTACTTTATTAGCAAGAATACAGTCATATGGTCTCATCTAAGAGGGTCAGAGAACTTCATTTCTGGGTGCCCAGTAATAAAAGGGAGTGGCTATTTTAAAAGCAGCTTGAAGTCACTGTGAAAACTTAGGTGTAAATCATTGTCAATGTGAGCGATTTATACTCTGTTGCGGAGTCCTGATATAGTAGAATTCCAGTGACTTTATTTTTAAGTGTCAATTACACAGTGAATTTGCTTTATTTACACATTTTAAGGTTTACTTAAGATAATAAAGAAATACTTAGAACTGAATTTGCTTTATTTATACATTTTAAGGTTTCACTTAAGATAATAAATATTTAGACTAAGCCACCGTATCATTCTACTGTAGTCAAGCATTGGCAATAGAGCATTTGTGGAAATCCTGTGAGTGTTGACACTTTGTTAATCAGATAAAATTACATTTAGTTTCTCTGAAGATTTTTTTTTTTTTTGACTAACGTGTGATCTTTTGAGCTTCCTGACCACCTATGGAAGCAAGGACAGGTACTGATGAATGACACTGATGTGAGTCATTGGAAAATGTCCACTTTTAATTTAATATGTTGTCTACATACTGTATCTAACATCACACATTCCTCATTGATGGGTATCACATGTTGTTAACATGTTGAATTTTGTGAGATTTTGGGGGGAGTTTACACATTATATTTATAATGGTCAAAAAATCAAACTATTATTCAGGTAAAGCCTGGTAAAAGTCTAGAATAGCTAGATTTTGTTTTCCCCTTGACTATAGAAAAACTAACTTTTTGGAACATTGACTGGAATATTGTGCCAAAATTTATAAGCATATATGAAACCTCCAATGATTTTCCTTTAATTTAAATAATACAAAGGCTTATGTTTTACTGAACACTGAATTTTTTAGCAATTCCCTCTATTTCAGCAGGGCTGGTATTATATCTGAAATGAGATAAAGATTTGCATTCATTCACTCAAGAAATACTTATGGGTATCAAGCACCTTCCAATCATGGCTTTAGGCACTGGGAAACAGCAGTGAAAAAAGCAACAAATTCTTAGAATTCAGAACATAGAAGTATGTGGAACCTTAACATAAATGTCTTCTAAAGATAAGATATTGGATGAGTCCTGTGATATATTTATTCTACCATTTATTCATTTTAAAGTATAAATATCAGTATCTATCCAATGCTTTTGAACAAAATAATTAAGATAAACTTATATAAAGTTCTTAGTGCAGTGTCCATCATATATTAAGAATGGTAGTTTTCTTTACTAGAGCAAACATTTACTGGGCATCCAACCTCTGCTGGACCCTATACATGCATGTGTCATCAGAGTTAACTCTCATCATGACCCTGTGATGTAGGTATTTTCATTCCTATTTTAAAGATAAGGAGCCTATAACTTCTCCCCACTACAAGATAGCTAAGTAATGTAAGAAATTACATTCAACGATTGTTTTCTTTAAGTGCAAATACTATGTTCTTTCTACTGTACTACACTATCTTCTTCTATCTGCTGCAGTATGCAGAGCATTTAGTTGGAAAAATGTAGATTTCATTTGGCACTAGAATAGTATTCTTTTTGATATTATCAATATTAGTATACTAGAAGTATTATTATTGGTATTAAAAATTTAGGAATACAATTCTTGACAGTTTTTTTTCCTTGCAAAACTTTAAATGCAGCATCACATTGCCTTATGGTTGCATTTTTTCCTGATGATAAATAAGCTATTGATCTTATTGGAGTTCCTTGTAAGCGAAAAGTTGGTTTTCTCTTGATAGTTTCAAGATTTTATCTTCATTTTGTCTTTCAACATTTTGACTATGATGTATTTGTTAAGTGTTTATCTTATTTGTTAAGTCCATATTCTTGGCCATACTCATCCAAACCAGTTTCCATAAGACCAATCTCGAGGGTGAGGAAGAGAGCAGATGAGTGTTCAAATGCCACAGACTCTCTGTCCTTAACAAGATTTAGTAGACTTTCTCAAAGAAACACTTCTCCATTTTCTATATGCACTGAGGAAAATTTTTAGAAACTTTAAATGATATTTTTGTAATTTCCTCTAGTTAAATGGTTATTTTGTTAGGGAGAAGATCGTCCTAACTCCTTACTCTTCGATTATGAAATTCTGTTCCCTCTACGCTATATAGGGGGAAACTGAAGTACGATTTCTGGACCTTAAAACAATCTATATAGAATTATATTTGGAATTTTGAAATCCTGATATGAGTTCATTTCTTATTATAAGTGGAAATGAATAAATCAAAGAGATTTTAATAATTTTTAAAACTTAAGGACAGAGATAATACCCCACTGCTTTTGGAATTTCAGTAGCTACTATCTAATAAATATCCAATATATTAAATACATATTTATTGCATTACTGAATGAGTGAGGTGATGTAGTATAATTATCTTCTAATACTACTTTTAATAGTCTAAACTTGCATGACAATAGTAAGTGTGTACACTTCACTATATTCCAAGGTTGTAATTGAGTCCTTAGCATATAGTAGATATATAAGACCTCTCTGTTTACCGTATCATGAATGATGGATGATAGAGGCCCCATGTGTAGTGTGAGCAAGTAAACTTGTTTAGCCAAGACAGTCTTTCTGAATTAAATTCTCTATGTTGGACTGAGTGGCTGATAAGGCTAGACATTAATTTTAGAAAAAGCAATGCAAAAATTATTGCTAATAATGTTTGAAAACCATTTCTTATTTAGGTAGATGTTGCCAGATACAGTGTCAGATTGCATCAGTGCAACTCTTATTCTCTGAGCCAATTTGGAAAAAAAAAGATGAAAAGAAGGGGTGTTGCTCTCATTCTTGGACTAGGACTGGATAGAGTGCCAATTCTTGTTGGCAGTTGTGGAGACATTTTTTTTAAACACATCTAAGAAAATATTATAACTATAAAATGTTTTTCTGTATGTAGCAGGAAAGTAAATGAGATCCTCCTTCTTTAGTTCCAGATTAGACACAAGTAGATTAAAATAAAATAATAGGTAACAAGTATGCCCCAATTCAAAAGTAAAGTGCTAGACCGTCCACAGAGGACTCTAAGAGAAAATGGTTTAAACTTAATTCTGTAACACTTAACCAGCAGCCTTTTAAGAGTAGTGTAGTAGATTGTAGGTTCTCCCCCCCCACACTTTTTTTTTTTTTTTTAAATCATAAGGAAGGAAAACAAAACAACAACAAAAGAAACTCAATCTCCTTGGAGCTAAGCCAAGCCATGTGACTAATGCTAACCAATATGCTGTGAGAGAATTTGGCATGACACACTTCCAGGCTAAGCCAGGGGGAAGCAGTGTGGAGGACCTTATGCACTTCTTGTCCTAGCAACTGAGGATCCTGCAAATCCTAGATGGCACAGCTATATCATGGAGGGGCTTCTATCACACTTGGCTCCTGAGTGTCTGAGAAAACAGAATACATCTACATCAACCTAAATGAATTAACAGTGTGAAAAATAAATTGTTCCATTAAGTTTTAAGATGTTACCACAGCATAAAGTTGTCCATCTTGATCAATACTGGGTAAAAGAGACAAGATTGAAGTGACTAAGAAAGTAAACCCTTTAAGAAAATGTGTTGATCTACTCAACAAGAGACAGCATGATGATCATCACCTTGACTTTAACTGAGGCAGAAGAGCCTCATGGCTGCCAAAATCAAAGCATGACTTGTGTCATCTGGATCCTATTAGGATACAGAGATACTTAATAAAAGGAGGCAGGACACGGCTGACGTAGTCCATGTCATTGAAAGAACAGGGTGGCCATTTCTTCCAGAATTTGCCAAGGTAAGTACATTTATAAGTTTGTTCTCCCTCAACACAAACAAAAATGTAGACAAAATATCTAAATCTGACATTTTCAGAACTCTGGAAACTGACCAATGCTACAAAATGAACTAAAAATCAGTTATCCCAGAGAAAATACTTAATCTTGGTAAGACGGTGGGGTCTGTGTTATTTTAACTTGGAGCTATTCCCACCCATTCCCTCTCCCATTATCAGTGGAATGGAGAAGAACAGAGAAAAGCTAACAGCTTTTAGCCAAAGAAGATGACTAACCTCTTTTGGAGTTCCATTAAAAACACCTTCCCCGAGGACATTTTGTCCTCATTCTCAGATTCCTGGAAAATCTCTTCTCAAGGTATGGTGCCTATTTCATTTGACACAGACCTCAGATGCACAAGGTATAGTGAGCCAACTTCTAAGGCAATACTGAAACAAAATAAAATTGCTGCCAACATCTCAGCTGCCTACAGCTGTGATTTCAATTGGAGTAGTTCAGCCAGAAATTTAAACGCAAAATCGGGAGAATGAGATGACAATAGGGAACTTTAGAAAGGCCCAACACATACCTGATGATCTAAAAGGTTTATAATATGTGCAAAGTTGTGGCATACCCAAGAAAAAACATGAGAAAGGAGAAGGCTGACCTTGAGACACTACAACACAAGCAGGCAGTGAAAGGAAAGGCTGTCATAAACTGCTCCAAGTTTGAGGGTATTCTTTTCATGCAGATCCATTTGCAAAGGGTAGAAAACTTACAGGTTAAGTAATAAAATAAATATTCTGACTAATCATTGGCTGAACACAAAACTATACTAAACTAGGTGTGCCGCACAAGAAGCCAGGCTTAAAAAGGGAAAACAAGAACTTAACAATAACAACTAGGGGATTAAAAAAAACCTTTAAGGCCACAAACTACAGGGAACTCAGAATCTACAGAATCAGTCCAATAGAGTTGACAAACAAATAAGCAGGAAAAATGGAGAGAAAAAAAATACAGTAACAAAAAAATTTGGGAAGTATAGGAGGAGAGAAGAGAAAGCAGACACCTGAGTCATTATGTTAGCTAGAATATCTAGTGTTCAAATAATTATGAGATGTGAAACAGAAACAGGAAAGTATGCCACAAATACAGGGGAGTAGGGAGACATAAAATACTGAGGCGGCTCATATTTTGAACTTAGTTGACAAAAACTTTAAGCTTTTATAAACATGTCTAAAGAACTAAAGAAAACCACGTCTAAAGAAGGTATGCCAACAAGGTCTTACAAAACTGACCACACCACCAAAGAGATAGAAACTGTAGGGGCACCTGGGTGGCTCAGTTGGTTAAGTGTCCAATTCTTGGTTTTAGCTCAGATCATCATCTCAGAATCCTGGGATGGAGCCCTGAGTCCAGGTCTGTGCTCACTAGGTAGTCAGCTTGAATATTCTCTCACTCTCCCTCTGTCCTTTACCCTGCTCGCTCGCTCATGCTCTCTCTCTCTGTCTCTAAAATAAATAAATAAATCTTTGAAGAAGAAAAAAAGACAGATGAAAATTATAAAAATTAACCATATAAAATTCTGCAGTGGAAAATCCAATAACCAAATAGTATATCCACTAGAGTGGCTTTTTGGGCAAGAAAAAAATTTCAGTGAGCAGGAAAAGAAAATCAGAAAGCAAAAGATAGCTCAACAGAGATTTTTTAATCTGAGACACAGGAGAAAACTAATGAAGAAAAATAAACAAGGCCTCATAAACTGATGGGACATCATAAAGCATACCAACATAAACAGTGAGAGTTCCTCAGAAAATATTTGAAGAAATAATGGCCAAAAACTTCCCAAATTTCATAACAAATGCTAATTGATACATTAAAGGAACTCAATACACTTCGAAAGGGAGAAATTCAAAGTTATGCACAGCTAGACATATCATCATCCAATTGACAAAATTCAAAGACAGAGAAAAATACAAAAGCAGAAAAAGAAATTAAGACACTCTTTGATAAAAACTGAGAGTAAACTTCCCTAAAAGAAATACTAAAGAAGTCCCTTAGATTGAAATGTTAGGCCACTGAGGAGTAACTTGAATCCACACAAGCAAACAATTTAAAAAACTCCAGTACCTTTTATGATTAAAAACATTCAACAAACCAAGACTATAAGAAAGATCTCAACTGAAATAGCAGGGATCTTTGGAAAACCTATTAACATTATACTTTAATGGAAAAGACTGAATGCTTTCCCCATAAGATGAGGAATAAAACAAGAATGCCCATTCTTGCCATACCTATTTAACATTCTATTAAAGGTTCTAGAAGAAACATTTAGGCAATAAAGAGAAATATGAGGCATCCATATTGAAAAGGAAGAATTATATATGTGTTTGAACATGACATGATTAAATAAATAAAAAATCATAAGGAATCTACTAAATAAAACAAACAGAATTAAGAAATGAGTTGGACAGCAAGGTAGGATATGAGATAAATACACAAAGTAATTGCATTCCTATGCACTAGTAATAACTCAAAAAATGAACAAAAAATTGCATTTATATAGCAGCAAATGGAATAATATACCTAGGAATAAATTTAACAAAAAAATTATAAGACTTTTACATTGAAAACAGTAAGACATTGTTGAAAGAAATTAAGTAAGATCTATATAAGTGGGAGATACTGTGCTCATGAATAGGAAGACATTTTAAACTACCAGTAATTGTCCAATTTACCTTCAAATTAAACACAATTCTTATCAAAATACCAGTACTTTTGTGTATATCAATAAAAAAGAACTTAGACCAAGATATAAATCCTTATGCATATAATCAACTGATTTGCTGCAAGTACTCCAGGATAATTTATTGAGAGAAGAAAAAAAACAGTCTTCAAAAATCTTTAGTCTTGGGACACCTGGGTGGCTCAGCTGGTTAAGCGGCTGCCTCCGGCTCAGGTCATGATCCCAGCATCCTGGGATCTAGTCCTGCATCTGGCTGCTTGCTCAGCCGGGAGCCTGCTTCTCCCTCTGCCTCTGCCTACCACTCTGTCTGCTTGTGTTCACTCTCGCTCCTCTCTCTCTCTGACAAATAAATAAATAAAATCTTTAAAAACAAAACACACAAAAAAATCTTTAGTCTTTTGAAGGAATAGTTCCCATTTCCCAAAGTATAAACCATGCCTATACAGAATTTCACTGCCACTGTTGCTGAAATATACTTCAGTAGTCTTTCCATTACACCTGTTCACAGATAAAGAATACCAGGAAGAAAAAAAATAATCAATGGAGCTGACCTTGCCTGCTACTAGTAAAACAACCTATCCTGGTACCTTTGAAGTCAGTTTAACCTGGCACTGGCAGTAATTTTTTTTTGAAATGCCAAAAAATTCACTTTCAACTAATTATAGTAGTAAAACCACCTATTTTTACCCTACAAAACAAAATGAGACAAAACAAAACTTGTGTTTAAAGAAACCATTTAAAAATCTCCAATAACTGGGAGACTCAGTCAGTTGAGTATCTGACTCTTGATTTCTGGTCTGGTCATTATGTCAGAGTCATGTGATTGAGTCCTGAGTTAGGCTCCACACTTAGTGTGGAGTCTGCTTGTCCCTCTCCCTCTAGTCATCCCCTGCTCATTCTCCCTCTCTCTCAAGTAAATACATAAATAAATAAAATCTTAAAAAAAAACTCTAAGAACCAGTTTGGCAGGGTATGAGAAATATATTTTTGAGAAGAGTCATATAATGTGAGGATTGTATCATTGTTACTCTGGTAATACTGTTGTGATGACAGGATTTGTCTCCTCTGCCTTTAGAGTAGAACACAAAGAAAGAGGGAACATATGCCAATAACAATCTATGGTTCACAGACTATTTCTGAGCCTTCAAACAAAAACTCTTATAAGAGGCATTTTCTGTATTTATTTAAAATACAAATTGCTTGCCTCACTTTTGACTCACCAATAAAGAAGTCAACACATGCAGAGATACAGGATCTTGATTTTATTATTGTATCTCATCCCTGTTTGCAATTTCATCACATTCTCCTAGACAAAGACCATCTTTTTAACTTAAAAAAAAAAAGGAAAGAAAAGAAAATTAAAAAAAAAAAAAAAAAAAGAAATCCTGTCCCTTTCAGTGTAGTCTTTTAACCTTTGTGTCCTAATTGATGTTCTCTTACAGGATGTAAAAAGCTAACTATTTAAAGTCATTATATCTCTAAGTTATTCTCCATCTAAATTTATTTTCTTCCTTACATTCCATTTAGAGGCTTTTTTCTTTACTACTGCTCTTGTCAATGTTATTGATAATCTCCATACTACAAAAACAATTATTCAATTCTCAGTTCTTATTTTAGTGGACATTTAAGCTGAATTTAATGTAATTAATAAATAAGATATCCTTTCTTCAGCTGTGTGTGACTCTCTTTTGGTTATACTCATACCTCCTCAGTCTCTTTCACCCAGTTCTTCCATATGTTGATGCTAGAATAGTTAGTCTTCAGAGTTTTCCAGTTCATAGGGAGGTTTATCAAAACTATTGCTTTACATATTACATAAGATCTGAAAATTCCCAAATGTGTATCTTTAATCCTAACCCTTTCCACAACTCCAGATTCTTATAAGCAATGGCTCATAGACATCTAGACTTGAATGCCTTGTAAACAACTTCAAGACAATATATTTCAAACCAAACTCTTAACCACTCATATCCAAATCTAATTCATCTCAGATTTTCTATATTTCAGTAAATGGCAACAGCATATTTCTAATTTCTCAGTCAAAATATCTTGGGGTAATTTTAAAGATAGATTTATTTATTTATTTATCAGAGAGAGATCACAAGTAGACAGAGAGGCAGGCAGAGAGAGAGAGGAAGGGAAGCAGGCTCCCCGCCGAGCAGAGAGCCCAATGCGGGACTCGATCCCAGGACCCTGAGATCATGACCTGAGCCAAAGGCAGCGGCTTAATCCACTGAGCCACCCAGGCGCCCCACTTGGGGTAATTTTAAACTCATCTTTTAACATTACAACCCATACCTAATCCATCAACAAAGCCATTTTCCTATGTTTTCAAATATATCCAGAATCTGAGCACTTCTCACCACCAATACTATCATCCTTGTCAACGGTATTACATTTAATTGTGTTTAATATAATAACATTTTTAATGTTTTTCCACCTTCTTCCCTACTCTATTCCTAGACTCTTTTCTCCAAATATCAGCTGATATTCCTAAAGTCATATGTCAACCTTATGTTCCACATTTTCCAATGTGGAAATCAGAGGTAATAAAATCAGAGGTAATTTGCATAGCTTATTAGGCTCTACATAACATACATCTACTGAACTAATCTTCTTTCTTTCTTTTCTTTTTTACTTTTAATAACATTCTTCATTGAAAAAACTTTATTCTTTTTTTTTTTCTTAACATATAATGTATTATTTGTTTCAGGGGTACAGGTCTGTGATTCATCAGTCTTATGCAATTCATAGCACTCACCATAGCACATACCTCCTGAATGTCCATCACCAGCCTCTCCATCCTTTCCAGGCCCCCACCCTCCAGCAGCCCTCAGTTTGATTCCTGAGATGAAGAGTCTCTTATGGTTTGTCTCCCTCTCTGGTTTTGTCTTGTTTCACTTTCCCCTCCCTTCCCCTTGATCCTCTGTCTTGTTCTCAAATTCCTCATATCACTGAGATAATATGATAAATGCCTTTCTCTGATTGACTTACTTCACTTAGCATAATACCCTCTAGTTCATCCATGTCTTGCAAATGGCAAAAAATTTTTTTGAATACTGCATAATATTTACTGGACTAGTTTTCTAATCTCATCTCCTGATATTCTTTTCCTTTTTCATTGAACTCTACCTCCACTGGCTTTATCACTAAATCTCCAATGTAGTAGCATATTCTAAATTCAAAGCCCCTTCTCAGTGTCCAGAATACTACGTTCCCCCATAAACCCACATGGTTCATACCATATCTGATAAACATATCCAAAAATGATTTCTTTTGTTCCAGTTCTCAAAGTATGGTCTCTGAAACATTTACATCAAAAAGAGCTCATAGCTGTTATTAAATACATAAATTTTATTCTCTCTATAGACCTATGGAGTTAGAATCTATAGGACTATGATCTTGGAAACTGTGCCTTAAAATTACCTCTGAATAGATTCCAATTCCTTACCAAAAATGAAAACCACTGACAGGAATCTATCTGGAGTCTGAATCAATACAGTGAACACTACAATAAAGCTTATTTGCACATGGGAGATGGGTTTCAAGAGGTTCTGAGTCCCTGTATCCATTCTTTAGCCTCAGACTTACATATTCAGCACTTTAGTAGATGAGAGTTACAGAAGAAACGTAAATAATTTATAAAGTTGATTAACTGGGCTATAGTTCCTGGATGTAAAGGTAATGATTTAATATGTTCTTTTTAATTTTAAGTTTCCCATGATATAATACTGACTGCCTAATCTTCAAAAAACCATATAACAAGGAATGCAAATAATTATGTCTATATCATAATTAGAGAGAAAACACTAAACTTCAACTTATACCTGAGTGGAGAATGTCAATGTATATATAAGTGAAGGAAATACCTAAAATCAACAGTGCTAGGTTCAGAGCTCATGACAAACAAGTATTCTGAGACACTGTACAGGAAAGAGAATAGGGCAGTGAAAACCCAGCAGAAGCAAAACACAGATGTAATTGCCCTCAGAAAGAGAGTCTCAACTCGTATGTCAATTAACAAGAACGAGTCTGCGATCTGACAGAGCAAACACATGCCAACTAAACAACCCAAAGGAAAGGACTTCAGAGTGAGTGGGATAAGAGGCAGTAATCTCCGAAGGCAATGTTTCATAAGGAGAGAAATATCTTGGAAAAGGACATATCTTTTAGAGAACCAGTAGTGGGGGGGGGGGAGTTGCAAGAGGTAGAAATTAAAAGTTCCCCAGAAACTGAACATCACAAAATTAGTAGAATTCTTACCCCCAAAGAAAAAACAAAAACATCATTCATTAATGTGAAGCTTCATTGGATGAAACAAAAATAATCTGGGACTTCAGTAACAAAGGAATATGGAACAAAAACCAGCTTTGATTTAGATGTTTTCCTCAGGGAAACATCTAAAATATCAAAGACATAGTGGGGGGAAAAAAAAGCCCACACATTATGTAGTAAATAAATGTCAGGTCATAACTTCAACATTTGTATGAGGAAGAAGCCAGTTAAGGAAAGTCCCTGGTTATTCCTTTATTTTTCATTGTGTAACATAAAAATGTGTATGTATATTCAGAAATCATGTTACTTTCCCAAAAGTTACTTAAAAGAAAATATAAAATGTCTAATACAAGTTGCATGATTTATCAGGATTTAGGGATGCAAGAGATGTAAAGAAATTAACCCAAATTACCAAGAGCATTGATTCTACTGATCATCTTTGGTTTTCAGTGGGCCTCAAAGCATGACCCTAAAGTCACAAGCCTAACTGTCAATGAGGCTCAAAATCTTTGACATAAAACATTTTCACTCCTTTTAGATAAATCAGAAGTCCCAGTCTCTTAACCCCTGTGTTAGAGAAAAATTCAATGGGCTCTTTTGTGTCTCTAATAGTATAAAAGGTTTTCTCAGGTGAGTAGTCATTTGTGATACTCACTCGCTCAAGAAAACATCCCTTTTTGATTGATAGTGCCCTTGTGACACTGGGCAGAAGAGTAGACTAACTTTGATTGATGAAAGAGAAGAAACTGTACTATATAAGAATGTGACCAGAGGAGAACCTGTGGTTACTGATTCCTGTTATATAACTTTCTTTTTCCAGCCTGCTAAAATTCCTATAAACACATATCCCAGAAAAGGGACAAAAGATTTGAGTCTACACTTATATAGAAATATTAGAATCTTATTAAATCAAAACAACCTCTCTAAAACAAATACATCAGATCTACTGACTTAACAAATAAAAGACTTAACAAATTTATTGATTCCTAAGGAACAAATTTCAACAACAGAAATACACTGATAAACAAGTAAATATATAAATAGACTCATAATAAATGCATTCTTGGGTAATATTAATTTAGTGAAATATCATACCCTTAACCAAATCTGGTATATTAATATTGTATCTTAGAAATCATTACATTTAAGAAATCCCCTTAGGGGGCACCTGGCTGGCTTAGTCCATAAAGCACGTGACTCTTGATCTTGAGGTTGTGAGTTCAAGACCCATATTAGGTTTAGGAATTACTTAAAATAAAATCTTTTTTTTTTTTAAGATTTTATTTATTTATTTGACGGAGATCACAAGTAGGCAGAGAGACAGGCAGAGAGAGAGGGAAGCAGGCTCCCTGCTCAGCAGAGAGCCCGATGCAGGGCTCAATCCCAGGACCCTGGGATCATGACCTGAGCTGAAGGCAGAAGCTTTAACCCACTGAGCCACCCAGGCACCCCTACTTAAAATAAAATCTTTAAAAAAAAGAAAGAAAGAAAGAGAGAGAAAGAAAGAAAGAAATCAATCAATCCCCTAAGAGATAAAAAGCAATGTCTTTTAATCCATTACTTTACAAATTTATACCATCACAAATTTGACCCCTTTGTACTGTACCATACTATTATACATACATATATATGTACATCACCCTGCAGACTAGGAAGTATGTATTATAATAGATTCATTATATCAGACTAGGAATTATATATTATACTAGATTAATTATATCCTAGATCTGGGGTCAATCAGAAACTGTCCTGTGTGACACCGCCCTTACTGAAGGTTAATGATTCTAGGAATAGTTAACTATGGAGAATCAATGTTTAAGTGGGTAAAATTTCTATTTCAGTTATGCCACCTAATTTTTGAGAAGCACAAAGGAACATTTGGATCAATTCATTTAGATAGTTAAGCAGAATTCACTCATCTTAAAATAAAGGTACATAGCAGAGGTTCAACTAAAATTTGCAAGCCTGCCCCAAATCCTTTCATTTGCAACATACTTGAAAATTCTAGTAATTGCATATGCATCCAGTGACTTCATTAATTAATTCTTTATTGATTCACTTACCAAAGATTAACTGATCACCTTTTGTGTATCAAGTGATCTGTAAAATGGTCTTCATGCAGACACTACTTGGTATTAAGGATCTCACTGTTAGTGACAGTTTCATTCACTCAGGAATGATGAAGTCGAGAGATCTGGAGCTCTTAATTGCAATAAACACTTTATTTTATTTTATTTATCTATCTTTTTATTTATTGTATACTTCTCACACAATTTTACATTAATGTCAGGTATACAACATAGTGATTGAACTTCTCTATATATTATGCTATGCTCACCGCAAGGGTAGCTATCATCTGTCACCATAAACACTATTCCAATAACACTATCGAAATGGATGCTTTATATGTAGCAGTTTGTTGATAATAATAGGGAAAAGGCTAATTTTCAGAAATGATACTATATTACAAGTCTAAAAACCAATGCTTAACTAATTCCTTATAATCACTACTATGAATTCCCTAGAAAGATTAACATTAAAAATATGTAGCAAAGGTCTAAGTGACAACAGGGTAATATACTGAAATATCTACTCATCTTTTTTTCCCAATTTTAAAATACTATAGCATTAAAAACATGATGTTCTATATAGCTATCTTATTAGATTAATTAAACAGAAAGTCATCACAAAAGCTCTACTTTGCTATCTATGTATTAGAATACTTATCATTTATTGCATTCTCCTTTATTTATTTTTTCATATTTATTAATACGAGTAAATCTGACAGCAATAATGAGAAGCAGGTACTAACGCTTTTGCCATTTAATACGAGAGGACGTTAAAGTAGGGTTGACTAACTGGTCCCACACTCACTTACTCTATAAGTAGGGGAGCCAGTATTCCAATATTGGCAGTCTGATTCCACTGACCATGTCTGAATATTTTCAGTGTTTTGTACAGATGTATAAGGTTGCGTATTTATGCATATTTACATAGTATTTTGTACATTTAAGTGTTATTTATCCATCAACATACACCCTCCCACACACACACACATATACACATGATTGTTTTGTTTTTGCTTTCGGTGAAGAAGCAGTAACATGTTGAATAACATATCATAAGAGTCTGAAAGTCAAATTTAATTTAAAAAGTTAATAAAACATTTTGAACATATTTTAAATCAAAGCAATAAGAAAACCTACTAAGTACAAGATAGTAGAAGTCTGAATGTAGATCTGAAAAGAAATTTACTTCTCTTTGAAATGAAAAAACAAAAACAGCATTCTTACTACATAAATGATTCACCATCACATTCACTTAGACTCCACATCTTTATGTTTTGCTATATCTGTAGTTTTTCAGAAATATCAATGGTATTGATGTTTACTTGATATTTTATGATTAATTTCTTAACTTTTCCTTTTGGACTATGAATCAGTTTTAAAAATTATCCTAATTTGAATAGTCTTCCAGATGTTAAGTTTTATTAATATTGTCTGTTTAAATCTCATAAGACTATAAATAGACCATCTTTGTTCATACCTTCCCAATGGGATAAAATGAGAAGGCAGCATGTGGTTTAACTGCAGTATACTGAGTTTGAAAACAACCTGAATACTGGCCATGCTAATGAATATAAATTAGCATATATTCTGATACTTTCCAATACTGAGATCAATACATTCTTTTTATGAAAGTGGTTCTCATTAAAATATATGTCATTTTAATTACATCTATTTTTATAAAATACCTCAATTATACTTAGTTTTAAATGATTTAATCTTTGGTAAGCTTTATCTTATTATAAGTCTAAAGCTTTTAGGACTGGAAAATAACTTGATACTAACCAATCCTTTTAAGATTTTCAGATTTTTACTTTAACCTTTAAAATGTTGTTATGATTTATGCATTACTGCATCTTTCCAAAGGTTAAAAGCAAAGTCCAACCATACATGGTACCAAGAGAATAACCCATATTTCCTGTTTTTATCCTCATCTTCAGAATAGATTGATCTCATACATTTCAATGGAACTTAATTATATTTTTCTAATTCCCTGAATGTTTCTCTTAAATTAAGAAGTTCATAAGTTAACAGTTCCATTTTATCTTACTGCTTTTGCATTTTAAGAATATAATGGCAACAAGGAATAGAAATTTCTACTAATAAACACATTTCTTCCATCCAATACTATTATAACCAACACACAGGTTAGCATTTCAATGCTAAATATGATCTGCTTTGCTTCTACATACTGTTTTCTCAAGAAACCCAAAATTTTGTGTTGGGATGACAACAAACATTCATTTTTATATACTCTCCTTCCAAATTCAGTTTCATTGTAGTTTGGAAATTATCTCCATTAATTTGCCCAATTATTTAAATTCTAATTTGACATACTACATAGTCCCTTTTGAATCATTATAATGGCCTTTGGGGTAGTGCCATCTTAATTTTTTAAAATATATATAATCACTTGTCTGTGGGACTACTGAGTTGTCTAATCCATGAAACTCTACATGTTCATAATTTTAAATGGATATAAATTTCTGTTTCTGAGTCCACCTTTCAAACACTGGAACAACATAGGATGCCAGGTTTCACGACACACAGCAATTGATCTTCTGGGTCCAAAACAGATTAGAGCCAAAACTTTATCAAGTATACTAATTCATTTTCAACAGTAAAACTAAAACAGAGCACAAAGAAGGAAAAGACTACACATGCAACATAACAGTGCTTGAAATCTTTTTTGGAAAAAAAAGGGCGGGGAGCGGTTCCTGGGTGGCTCAGTCAGTTAAGCATCTTCCTTCAGCTCAGGTCATGATTCCAGGGTCCTGGGATTGAGTTCCTTATCTGGCTCCCTGCTTATCTCTCTCTCTCTGCCCTTCCCCTTCATTCTTGCTCGCTCTCTCACTTGCTCTCCAATAAATAAAATCTCAAATAAATAAAAATAAAATCTCAAATAAATAAAATCATTTAAAAAGCTGAAGTGGTGAAAAATAAGAAAAAAAATAATTTCTTCTTGTACCAGGCTCCTTTTATTTTTTTATCCTTCATATAGAACTATCAACTTTGTTTCTGGTAATTCTTTTAATCCTCACCTTAGATACTATTGTCTCTGAAAAGCTTCCCTTTGTTCCCAATATTACGTTGTTTGTTTATTCCATGTTCTTGAATTTCACACTTCTATATCAAATTATGGAATATTGTATTTACCTTTTTTTGCCTGTATGGCCACTCTGTAAACAAAATGCATATTAGAGAAATCACACACTATCTTTTTCTCTGTTCTATACCTGTTTGTCCTCCAAAAATTGTATAACACATGGGTAAATGGATGGATGAACACTTATACAGACAAGTGAACTGAGGCTTATATATATTCTCTGTCTTTTACATTCTAAGGAGTCATTATCTTAGGCAACAATAGGCTCTCTCTAGAAATTCACAGTAGGTCATTACCTCTCTCTATTACATAAGGTTCTTCCCTCTCAGTAGACATTCTTGGGTACATGGGTGGCTCAGTGGGTTAAAGCCTCTGCCTTTAGCTCAGGTCATGATCCCCAGGGTCCTGGGACTGAGTACCATATTGGGCTCTCTGCTCAGCAGGGAGCCTGCTTCTCCATCTCTATCTGCCTGACTCTCTGCCTACTTGTGATCTGTCTGTCAAATAAATAAATAAAATCTTTAAAAATAATAATAATAATAATAAGTAGACATTCTTACACTTTGGATATTCTGACATCTTCCATAAAACTATTCTGACTCTAAAAGTTCTAGCTGCTTTTATTCAAACTTCATCCTATGCAACAGGGGCCAAAAAACTATACTCATTACTTTACATGTAACTTCTCTGAGCTAATTTGTGTGGATAAATAAGTTATGTAAATTTGTATAAGACAGGAGAGTCACAATATTGAAAATATTAAACATAGGAATAACAGTAATTACCTAATTTAAAATAAATTCTATGCAATGCTTTATATACATATTAACTCCCACTAGCTTCTCTTTGAGAAATATTTATTTATTCTCAGTGAAAATATAATAAATCCATTCTAGCTTATTCATTCTTAAGACAGCATAGTTAAATTTATCTAGAACTATAAAAGAAAATGAAGGGATAAAATGTCAAACATATGTGCCCTTCTACAATTATGTATATATAATTCCAAGGATCCCATGTAAATATTTTTAATACTATGATTCAAGATTAAGACTCTTCTTAACTGTTTTTGTTTCAATATTTCTTATAAGAATTATTTTTGCATTAAGATCTCTAACTGTGTGCATTGTAAGTTTATCAGACTAAGTCCAAATTTGTTTCTTAGATTTCTGAAGAAAACATATTTATGAAGAAATACATTCCTTTAAAATGCAATTCAGGGCGCCAGGGGCTGGTAATTCTTGCTTCTGGTAATTCTTTTAATCCTCACCTTAGATACTATTGTCTCTGAAAAGCTTCCCTTTGTTCCCAATATTACGTTGTTTGTTTATTCCATGTTCTTGAATTTCACACTTCTATATCAAATTATGGAATATTGTATTTACCTTTTTTTGCCTGTATGGCCACTCTGTAAACAAAATGCATATTAGAGAAATCACACACTATCTTTTTCTCTGTTCTATACCTGTTTGTCCTCCAAAAATTGTATAACACATGGGTAAATGGATGGATGAACACTTATACAGACAAGTGAACTGAGGCTTATATATATTCTCTGTCTTTTACATTATAAGGAGTCATTATCTTAGGCAAGCCTCTTAGTTTAAGCCTCTACCTTCAACTCAGGTCATGATCTCAGGGTCCTGGGATTGACCCTCAAATTGGCTCTCTGCTCAGCGAGGAGCCTGCTTCCCTCCCTCTCTCTGCCTACCTCTCTGCCTACTTGTGATCTCTGTCAAATAAATAAATGAAATCGTTAAAGTAAAATAAAATAAAATGTATTTCATGAGAGGGAGAAACGAATTCTATGAAAAGGGAATTTAAAGAGGTCTCTAAAGAGATTATGATAATTCTTATTAAGACTTAAAAAGAAATATAGTGGTACATGCAAAATGAGATAGATGCTAATGCAAATAAGTATATTTTCAATTACAGTATACAACTTCAAAAATAAACGTGGTATCAATCAGCAAAATTCTTTTGGTATGATTTTCTTTAGTAATAACAGTCTATCTGAGGAATTCTGTGTGTGCTTGTGTGTGAACTTGTGCATGGTATTGATGAAGACCAAGAACAATAGAGAATTCCAAGATCAAGAGATGGACTACAACTTTACTAGTCATCACTTCACTGCTTTTTATCTTGTTTTAAAATAAATGTGGGAGGGGCACCTGGGGGCTTAATGGGTTAAAGCCTCTGCCTTTGGCTCAGGTAATGATCCTGATGTCCTGGGATCGAGGCCCGCATCAGGCTCTCTGCTCAATGGGGAACCTTGCTACCGCTTTCTATGTCTCTGCCTTCCTCTCTATTTGTGATCTCTTTCTGTCAAATAAATAAATAAAATCTTTAAAATAAATAAATAAAATAAAGTAAAATAAATGTGGGAGAGAGGCAGGATGGCGGAGAAGTAGCAGAATGAAACGATATCAGATTGCAGGAGTTCAGCTGCATAGTTATCAAACCATTCCAAACACCACAAACTCATCAAGAGAATGAAGAGAAGAAGAGTAACAATTCTAGGAACAGAAAATCGACCACCTTCTGATAGGTAGGATGTGCGGGGAAGTGAATCCGAAGTGAGAGGAAGATAGACTGTGTGTGTGTGGGGGGGGGGGGGTGAGTGTTGCGGGGGGGTGGCTCCTGGCAAGGGGTGGAGCAGTAGAGCACAAAATCAGAACTTGTAGAAGTCTGCTCCACTGAGGGACATTGCTCCAGAGGTTAAGCAGGGGTGGAGCCCTCGCGGGGAAAATGTGGTCTCAATACCTGCAGGGTCACTGGAGAGTATGAGTATGGCAGAACTCCCAGGTACCATACTGGGAAGCTGACTACAGAGACAGAGCCAAGGAGTAAGCTCTCAGCTCAGGGATACCTTAAATTGTGATCCAAGGAATAGTTGGACCACTGCTTTTCAAGCAGGGACCCCACAAATGCCAGACCAAGAAGACACGCCTTCCCCCTCTGGGACGAGCAGCACAGCATGAATCTGCTGGATTTGGAGACTCCAAATGGGGCCATGTGCCAGAGATAGAAACACTCAGTCACAGACCGGATGAGCCCAAAACATGGCTGGAGACCAGGAAGATGGGAAGGATTGACCCCTTTTCTCTGAGAGCACACTAAGGATGGGGCCCTGAGCTCTCATCTCCTCTGGGCCAGAAACTGGGAGGCTGCCATTTTCATTCTCATCCTCCAGAGCTCTACAGAAAGCATTCAGGGAAAAAAAAAGAAAAACTCCCGAGAGCAAACCTGAGCAGCCCAGCCCCTGGCAAGGGTGGTAGAATTCTGTCTCAGTAAAAACATTTGGGAATCACTATAATAGGCCCCTCCCCCAGAAGATTAGCAAGAACATCCAGCCAAGACCAAGCTCATCTATCAAGGAGAACAACAGAACTCCAGAGCTAGGGGAAAGAAATACATGGAATTCATGGCTTTCTCCCCATGATCCTTTAGTCTTGCAAAGTAAAATTAAATTTTTTTAATTTTATTTTTTCTTATTCTAATTTTTATAACTTCTCCTTTTTCCTCTTTTAATGTCTTAAACTAGTTTATCTTAACAATACCCTTCTAAAAAATCTTCTTAAACCTTCATTATTACAGTCATATTGTATCCTTCATTGTATTTCACCTTATTTTTTGTATATATATAGAGGTTTTTTTTCCTAAAAAAATTTTACATAAAACTTCTTCTACTAGATCAAAATACACCTTAAATTGAGCACAGGGCTTTGTTTTAGTCCCCAGCCTCAGCACTCTCTCTCTCTCTTTTTTTTTTTTTTTCTTCTTTCTTTTTCCAACCAACTTATCTTATCAATCCCTTTTTTAGAATTTTTTTTTTATTTTCAGCTTTTCATTCATATTCCATCCCTTCATTATGTTTACCCTTATTTTTGTATGTATATGTTCTTCTTTCTTTAAAATTTCAGGAGGTAATTTCTTCTAAGAGACCAAAATACCCAAAACTCAAGAGGGTGGCTCTGTTCCATTCACCAGTCTAACATATATGTATGTATGTATGTATGTATATATATATATAATTTTTTAAAATTTTTTATGCCCCCTTTCTTCACCCCCTGTATTGGGATCTCTACTGATTTGGTTAGAATACATTTTTATGGGGTCCTTGCCGCCCTTCTGGTATTTTATTCTCTCATTCATATATTCTTATGTGGATAAAATGACAACATGGAAAAACTCACCACAAAAAAAAAAAAAAAAGAGAGAGAGAGAGAGAAAGTACCAACAGCTAGGGACCTAATAAATACCGAGATTGGTAATATGTTAGATCTAGTGTTCAAAATGATGATTCTCAAGGTGCTAGCAGGCCTCAAAAAAGGCATGGAAGATATTAGAGAAACCCTGTCTGGAGAAATAAAATCTCTTTCTGGAGAAATAAAGGAACTAAAATCTAAACAAGTTGAAAAAAAGAAAACTATGAATGAGATGCAATAAAAATTGGAGGCTCTTACTGCTAGGATAAATGAGGCAGAAGAGAGAATTAGTGATATAGGAGACCAAATGACAGGGAATAAATAAGCAGAGCAAAAGAGAGACAAACAAATACTGGGCCAAAAGGGGAGAATTCAAGAGATAAGTGATACAATAAGACAAAACAATACTAGAATTACTGGGATTCCAGAAGAAGAACAAAGAGAGAGAGGGGCAGAAGGTATATTGGAGCAAATTAAGTAGAGAATTTCCCTAATATGGCAAAGGGAACAAACACCAAAATCCAGGAGGCACAGAGAATCCCCCTCAAAATCAATAAAATTAGTTCCACACCCCATCATCTAATAGTAAAACTGAACTAGTCTTAGTGACAAAGAGAAAATCCTGACAGCAGCTTGGGACAAAAGTCTGTAACATACAATGGTAGAATTATTAGACTTGCAGCAGACTTATCCACAGAGAGCTGGCAGTCTAGAAAGAATTGGCATGATATATTCAGAGCACTAAATGAGAAAAATATGTACCCAAGAATACTATATCCAGCTAGGCTGTCATTGAAAATAGAAGGACAGATAAAAAGCTTCCAGGACAAAAAAAAATTAATAGAATTTGCCAACACCAAACCAGCCTCATAGAAAATATTGAAAGGAGTCCTGTAAGCAAAGAGAGAGCCTAAAAGTAGTAGACCAGAAAGGAATCGAGAAAATGCAGCAATAGTCGCCCTACAGGCAATACAATGGCAATAAGTTCATACCTTTCAATAGTTACCCTGAAGGTAAATGGGCTAAATTCCCCAATCAAAAGACACAAGGTATTAGAATGGATAAAAAAAACAAAACCCATCAATATGCTGTCTACAAGAAACTCATTTTAGACCCAAAGACACTTCCAGATTTAAAGTGAGGGGGTGGAAAACAATTTACCATGCTAATGGACATCAGAAGAAAGCTGTGGTGGCAATTCTTCTATCAGATAAACTGGATTTTAAGCCAAAGACTATCATAAGAGATGAGGAAGGACACTATAGCATACTCAATGGGTCTGTCCAACAAGAAGATGTAACAATTTCAAATATCTATGCCCCTAACATGGGAGCAGCCAACTATATAAACCAATTTATAACAAAATCAAAGAAACACATCAATAATACAATAATAGTAGGGAACTTTAACACCCCTCGCCCACTGAAATGGACAGATCATCCAAGCAAAAGTTCACCAAGGAAATAAAGGACTTAAATGACACACTGGACCAGATGGACATCACAGATATATTCAGAACATTCCATCCCAAAGCAACAGAATACCCATTCTTCTCTAGTGCACGTGGATCAGTCTCCAGAATAGATCACATCTTGGGTCAAAAATCATGTCTCAACAGTACCAAAAGATTGGGATCATTCCCTGCATATTTTCAGACCACAGTACTCTAAATCTAGAACTCAATCAGAAGAGGAAAGTTGGAAAGAACTCAAATACATGGAGGCTAAAGAGCATCCTACTAAAGAATGAATGGGTCAACCAGAAAATTAAGGAAGAACTGAAAAAATTCATGAAAACAAATGAAAATGAAAACACAACTGTTCAAAATCTGTGGGACAAAACAAAGGCGGTAGTAAGAGGAAAGTATTGAACAATACAAGCCTTTCTCAAGAAACAAGAAGGGTCTCAAGTACTTGGCCAAACCCTACACCTAAAGGAGCTGGAGAAAGAACAGCAAAGAAAGCCTAAACCCAGCAGGAGACGAGAAATCATAAAGAGCATAGCAGAAATCAATGAAAGAGAAACCAAAAGAAAAAAAAAAAATAGAACAGATAAACGAAACTAGGAGCTGATTCTTTGAAAGAATTAGTAAGATTGATAAACCCCTGGCCAGACTTATCAAAAGAAAAGAGAAAGTGCACAAATAAATAAAATCATGAATGGAAGAGGAGAGATCACAACCAGCACCAAAGAAATACAAACAATTATAAGAACATATTATGAGTGCCAGCGAATTTGACAATCTGGAAGAAATGGATGCATACCTAGAGACTTTTAAACTACCTAAACCAAACCAGTAAGAAACAGAAAACCTGAACAAACCCATAACCAGTAAGGAGGTTGAAGCAGTCATCAAAAATCTCCCAAAAAACAAAAGCCCAAGGCCAGACAGCTTCCCAGGGGAATTCTACCAAACATTTAAAGAAGAATTAATACCTATTCTTCTGAAACTGTTCAAAAAATAGAAATGGAAGGAAAACTTCCAAACTCATTTTATGAAGCCAGCATTACCTTGATACGAAAACCAAAGACCCCATCAAAAAAGAGTATTACAAACCAATATCCTCGACGAACACAGATGTGAAAATTCTCACCAAAATACTAGCCAATAGGATCAAACAGTACATTAAAAGGTTTATTCACCATGACCAAGTGGGATTTATTCCTGGGCTGCAAGGTTGGTTCAAAATCTGCAAATAAATCAATGGGATACAATACATTAATAAAAGAAAGAACAAGAAACACATGATATTCTCAATAGATGCTGAAAAAGCATTTGACAAAGTACAGCATCCTTTCTTGATCAAAACTCTTCAAAGTCTAGAGGTAAAGGGTACATACCTCAATATCATAAAGGCCATCTATGAAAAACCCACAGCAAATATTCTCAATGGGGAAAAACAGAGCTTTTCCGCTAAGATCAGGAACACAGCAGAGCTGTCGACTATCACCACTGCTACTCAACATAGTACTAGAAGTCCTAGTCTCAGCAATCAGTTAACAAAAAGAAATGTGTCTGAATTGGCAAAGAAGAAGTCAAACTATCACTCCTTGCAGATGTTATGATACTTTACATGGAGTATAAGACTTCACTCCAAACTGCTTGAACTCATACAGGAATTCAGTAAAGTATCAGGATATAAAAACAATGCACAGGAATCAGTTGCCTTTCTATACACCAACAAGACAGAAGAAAGAGAAATTAAGAAATCAATCCCATTTTCAACTGCACCCAAACCATAAGATACCGAGGAACAAACCTAACCAAAGAGGCAAAGAATCTGTACTCAGAAAACTATAAAGTACTCATGAAAGAAATTGAAGAAGACACAAATAAATGGGAAAGTGTTCCACACTCATGGATTAGAAGAACAAATATTGTGAAAATGTCTATGCTACCTAAAGCAATCTACATGTTTAATGTACTCCCTATCAAAATGCCATCAAACAGTATTAATGCACTTTGATTAAATTGACTGGCTATTCAACTGAATTGGGAAGCTATTTTTATCCATATTATTGAAAGCTTGTTACATTTTGACAATGTTATGGTAAATTTTATCATAATGGTAGCTTTTCCAATGAAGAGATATTAGAAAGATAGATAAGTAGATAGATTGATACAGATATAGATCTTTGTTTCCAGACAAAAATGTATATACACACATAATACTGTTAGTAATTTTATCCCTTTTGCCCATAATTTAAGCCCATGGTGAATAAATGACAGTGATGGAATGACAGCAGGTCAAGGTGAATTTCGTTGACTTTACTGAAAGTTTATAGTATCCAGAATCAGAATAGCAATCTATGAATATGTTTTGTCCAGTATATTTTGTTTTGATCTCTCAATATTCCTCTTGTTACCATGACATGGCCTCAAGGAAATAAAAACTAGAAAACATTACTACCATAATATCCATCCTATACTGAAAGTATTATTTTGTTTATTTGGCTATGATCATATTTTAATAATAATGGAAGATGTTTTCCTTAATGTGCCCCTGCTTCCATCTGTAACCTTTACTTTGATAGCTTTATAGTTTTTCATTGCTTCTTTCATTCATTGAATGAAAAATAGATTTTCAGGAAATCTCTTACTACCTTACTCCACAGTTACTTTTCAATTCACTGTAACTTGATTCTCAATAAATACTCTTATCAAGGTCACCAGTCAAGACTTGGAGGAAGGAGCAGAATAAGATAGTCAGACTGCCAGGTGGTCAAAAGAACCATTCCTACTTCTTGTCCCCTTAAGTAACACAAAATAAGTGTTAATAATAAGTGTTAATAAGAGTTACCCTCTTTGTAAAACTGGGATACCTCTTCTGTTACCCCATATATTGCCTATGTCTTTTAAAATTACTACTTTATTAAATTCTTTTCAAATTACCAAATTTATGTTTATCATTTGCTGCCTTCATGATCCTGATTGACAATCCATTTCTTTTTTTTTTTTTTTAAATTTTATTTATTTATTTGACAGACAGAGATCACAAGTAGGCAGAGAGGCAGGCAGAGAGAGAGAGAGGAGGAAGCAGGCTCCCCACAGAGCAGAGAGCCCGATGTGGGGCTCGATCCCAGGACCCTGCGATCATGACCTGAGCCAAAGGCAGTGGCTTAAGCCACTGAGCCACCCAGGCACCCCGACAATCCATTTCTTTTTGAAACCTTTCCTCTCATCTGCTCCAGTAGTACCCACTCCTACTTTCCTTTCTATAATTATGGTTCATGGAACCCATCCTTTTCCATATCCTGGCCCTTGTATTTTAGTGTTTTCTAGGTGCCCCTCCTTATATTTATTTCAATAACTCTCTATTCATTCCTTGTCCCATTGTTTAAATTACCATCTATTTTCAAATAAATTACTTAAATATTTCCTTAGCTTGGATGTCACACTTAAACTTCTGGCTCAAGGCACATATTAAATGACTCCTCCTATGTGTTCTAAAACTGACCATACCAACTTCCACCTCACACATACATATATTTATGAATTCGTTGAATTATATGCCATCTACCAAATTGGTCAATTTAAAGAACCGCATTATCAGGGCACCTGGGGGGCTTAGTCAGTTAAGCATCTGCCTTTGCCTCAGGTCACGATCCAAGGGTTCTGGGACTGAGCACCATACTGGGCTCCTTGCTCATCGAGTAGCCTGCTTCTCTCTCTGCCTGCCACTCCCCCTGCTCATGTGCATGCTCTCTCTCTCTCTTTCTCTCTCTCTGACAAATAAATGAAATCTTTTAGAAAGAAAGAAAGAAAGAAAGAAAGAAAGAAAAAAAGAAAGAAAGAAACTGAGCTATCATTGGCAAATTTGTCTAATTCCCTACCTTCACTCATGAAATTCTATCAATTTTTCTCTTAATATCCCTTCAGTATTATCTCTTCATTGTACTTTCATAATTATTAACTTAGCTCAAGCACAAATAATACTTCTAGTACCTTCATTATTAAAACCTACTATGGTGTTCCATGTCTCAGGGTTTCACTCAGGCTAACACCTGAGCTCTTACCTCTAAATATTGATATTTGCCTAGCCAATTCTGACTGAGTTATGTGCTCAGCTTCAGTGAAGGCACCATTCTCTATACAAAGCTGCCCCTTGCCCTCCCATCTTTAGTTACATGCTTAGATGTGGTTCTATAGACATTCTAAAGACATACATAGACATTCTAAAGACCTCTATTCATATATCTACTAACACATTTGTCATGGTGGTAGATAAATATCTGTTCATTAGTTTTTGAAACCAAGGATATTGACATATACAACTTTAAGTACTAAGATAGCACCTGCAATGGTGTAAGCATGCATTCTATTAACTATTACATAAGAAAAGGAAAAAAAAAGACATAAACCCCACTCTCAAATAACTTATTTTAGTAAGTGTGCAGATACATTCTAATTGCTATAAGTTTTGCTAACTTCACCAAAGTTAGCAGATTGCTCCTGCAGGTGCTATAATGCCCCAAGATGCAGTATTCCATACCATATGGACTGGTATTTAAACATGAAATTCAAAATAGAACAAGAAAATTTAAAATCATTTTGAGGTTATGCAAGTAAAGAATTAGATGTTTAATATATATTTTTTCTAAATAAATTCTCTTTCTTTTTAATGGATACATCACTCTAGAGAGTTGATATTGTATAATGAGAGAAGAAATTGGCACAGGAAAGAGCTTTGGATTAGTCTGAGATTGTACTTAATTTTATTTCTCTTCAAAGTTCCCATTAATGGGCAATATCTGTTTCCTTTGAAAAGATAGTCTAAGTAAACTAGGGCTAAGATCAATTCTGCTTTCAGCCTGCAATAAAACTGTCATAGAGATTTACCAAATAAAATAAAATAATGATCGGCAAAGAGTAGCAGGATCAGCAGCTCAGTCAGACTAATAATATCAAAGAATCTTGCCAGCCTGAAAAAAGAGGTAACTTGATGGTAATATAAAAAGTTGCACTTGTTATTGTGTGTTGATTTTTGTGTTTTCTTTTCAGCTATAAATTGCAGAATTCAGACTTTTAAGTATTTGTAGATGAAACAGGGAACATAAACTTAAATACTTCTCCTCAGAGAGAAATCAATAGTTACAGTTCTCTCTTTTAAGTCAATATTTTATACTCTCAAAAAACAGAGTGCCATATCAATACTTTAACATCAGTGTTGTACTCATCCTTATTTAGCCACTTGTTCGTTAAGTGTCCTCTGATGATAGTAAAAATGTCTGTGGTGGTTTCTAAATAAAACTTCACAGTAAAAAATAACGGACCATTAACAGTAACTTAATGAGGATATTTCTGCATCCTAAACTTAAACTTTAATGATCACTTAATTATACAAGCATCATCTACCCAAAATAAGAAATGTCACTAAATTTATGATGGGGAATGTATCTTTCCTTTCATCTAAATGCAAAGACAATTAAGAATTCAGATTTAAGTGTCCACAATTTTAACCTAATGTAATCATTAAATATCAAAACCACAGTATCTTGGAAATTTGACTTTAATTACTATGTAGATATGATAAAGTAAATACATGATGAATATTATTCAGCCTAATAAAAGAAGGAAATCCAGTCATTTGTGACAACATAAATGAAAGTGGAGGACATTGTGCTAAGTGAAATAAGGTAACCAAAGAGAGACAAATACTGCATGATTCCACTTACGTAAAATACCTAAGAGTCACACTTTTGAATGGAGAAAACTTAATAAGTGGTCGCCAAAGGTTGTAGAGTAGGGGAAATGGGGAACTGATATATAATGGGTATAATATTTCAGTTTTGCAAGATGAATAAGTTCTAGAGATTCATTATACAACACAGTACCTGTAATTATCAATATTGTCTTCTTAAATGTGTTAGGATGAAGATCTCATATTCAATATTCTTACTACAAATATAAACACACACACACACACACACACACCACAAAGGAACACAAAGAAACTCTGGAAAGTGGTGGATATGTCTATAACCTTGGTTGTAGTAATGGTATCACAGATGTTTGCATATATTCAGACTCACCAACTGTAGACATCACATATGTGCAGTTCCTTATATATCAATTATACCTGAATAAAGCTGTTAAAAATAAAATAAAATGAAAAATTTTAAGTAAATACATGCCTAATGTAACCTACGGAAATAGCTAGAGGAGTCATCTCACTAAGGCTGTGTGTGTGTGTATGTGTGTGTAATAGCCACTGGTTTTTCATGATTGATTATATAATCAAATAATTCATTAGTTATTGATATTATCACATTCTACTAAGCTGATTTATTTAAGCCTTTATTAAGGTGAAACGAACAAGGTAAACACAGTCTGAAGGCACAGTGGCTTTTAATAAAATCAACCAGGATCTTGGTAGTCTTCTCACCTTTGCACTTCCACTGAGAATATTTGGCCTTTCTCTTTTAAGTGAACTCTTCCCTTAGTACCTTAAGTAAATTTTGGAATTTTATGTACCTGAGTAGTCCAAGACTCATTCTAAATAGCTCAACAGTATATCACTTTACATTTTAATTCAATTCTAAGGAGGGTTTCATTTCTGATTATTCTATTTGCTCACCATTCTAAAGCCCCAGATACTAATAATATGCTTTAGTTTTTGCTAGCTAAATTTTGGCCTTACTCTCTAACCTCAAGTTCCTATTCTAGTTATCTGACCACTATTTTAGATCATACCTCTGAAAAGATACAGCTCTATTTTTACTATCCTGGAAACTACATAGTGAGACCTGCTGTATCTCCCAATGCCTCAGAGTATGATATACATTGATGAATCTATCGGATGCTTATCTGAATTTGAAGATACTCTAAATTACTATATCACACTTAGAGATATCCTTATTTTGAATTTTAAAGCACACCTGGGAGATAATATTTAACATATTCAAAAATGCCTCACTGTATTTTGATCCCCTGCAGTGCAGAACCACTCAGAAATGACACCTGTTTCGTAAAGCATAGCCCCCATCAAGTACTAAGGTCAATGAATTCTGGTCTAATGCACTGATGGCAGATGAAGACTGATTGTTATCGGTTTACCACATTATAAAGAAGCAGACACAAGATTCAGACTTCAGTCCCCTGAACATGACAGATGATGGACTGCTGCTATTTCCGCAACCATGAATTCTGAAGAGGTGGCACAAGAGGGATAGATGCAGTTGTATTTTGCTTTGTTTCATAATATCACAAGATTTGATTCCAGTTCCTGTTTATACCAGGCAAAGAGATGGTTCTTTCTCAAATCAGTCTTATTAGGGCTAGGGACCAGATTAAACAATGTCCCATACGTCCCAGCCCAAGGAACCTAGCCTTTATGTCACTTTGCGTGAGGTGGCTTTCTGCAGCAGAGGGAATTCTTATATGGGCTGGCAATTAAATATGGACTTTCAGGGGCGCCTGGGTGGCTAAGTGGGTTAAAGCCTCTGCCTTTGGCTCAGTTCGTGATCCCAGAGTCCTTGGATTGAGCCCCGCATCGGGCTCTCTGCTCAGCGGGGAGCCTGCTTCCCTTCCTTTCTCTCTGCCTGCCTGTCTACTTGTGATCTCTCTCTCTGTGTCAAATAAATAAATAAAATCTTAAAAAAAAAAATACGGACTTTCAGTAACTGCAGCACAAATCTACCTTTGCAGGATGAGCAGAACAGCAAATCCCAGTGTCAATCCCCTGCTTTGAATGCCATCTATGTTTTGAGTCCATGTTAATTGTGTGTATACGTATTTAGAACTGCTGTATCTTCCAGGTAGACTGAACCCTCATCTATATAAAATATCACGCTTTACCAAAAGTAATCCTTCATTCCTCAGAGTCTACCTTATATTAACATGTAGAGCAGCTTTCTTTGGTGGGTACATATGTAGTTTATCTTTTTCTATCAGTTTACTTTCAAGAATTTTGTTCCAGGGGGCACCTGAGTGGCTCAATGGGTTAAAGCCTCTGCCTTCCACGCAGGTCATGATCCCAGCATCCTGGGATGGAGCCCTGCATCAGGCTCTCTGCTCAGCAGGGAACCTGCTTCCTCCTCTCTCTCTGCCTTCCTCTCTTCCTACTTGTGATTTTTGTCTGTCAAATAAATAAAATCTTAAAAAAAAAAAAAAATTTGTTCCAATATATTGAAAGCCTGTCTTTTAGAAGCAATATTTTAAAATTCCAATTTGAAATATTCATCTTTTAGCTGAAACTCTTACTTCCTATTCATTTGATGTGCTGATACATTTGGTTTCATATCTGCCTTCTCAACATTTGTCCAATATTTAACTTATCTGTCTTAAGTTCTTTTTTCCCCCTTTTTGCCTCCTTTTAGATGGATCAGTTTATTTATCATTTTAGTTTAATATTACCCTTGCATTCTTTTAAAATAAAACAACTTTTATTTGTTGTTCTTTTACTTGGTAAATGATTCAACCATATATTCTTTACTAATTATAGTACAATACAAAGGTAATAATCCTGCTTTACTAACAGTGGAATTTAGAACACTGTATTAAGCCATATATCTCCATCCAAGTATGGGTGTTATTTTATATTATTTTACATGTTTGAATGCTACATATATTTTAACTTCCAAAGTGCATATCAATCATTGTTTTATAAGAAAATATTTATTTATATTTGGTGCCATGTTTAATTTTCATTGCTCATTTTTTCTACATTACCATTGTTCTACATGGAACAATTATTTTACTTGTCTAAAGAACTCCATTGAATATATGGTTTAATTTAAGGGTATAAGTAACTAATTCTCACAATTTTTGTTTCTCTGGAAATATTTATCTTTTCTCCTCTCATTATTTCACTTTTTTTTTCTTTTTCTTTGGTTTAGGCAATAGGCCAAACTGGAAACAGCCCAACATGCAATGGTATAGATAAATCTCAAAATCATTAAGCTAAATGAAGGTGGCCATACAGAAAAAAAAAGAAAAATCCTACATGGTTTCATATTTTATCTATTTTCAAAACACTAGAAAATAGAAACCAATTTATAGTGACTTAAAGGTCAGTATTAGTGGGACTGGGAGAATACTTTAAGAATATTTTAAGGATAGGGAAATATTTTAAGTATAGAGAAAAAAAACTAAGGGTTGCTGGAAGAAAGTGGGCGGGGTTTTGATAACCACTGAGTGTTGTATGTACATGATGAATCACTGAATTCTACACATGAAACTAATATTAAATTATATATTAATTAGCTGGATTTAACTGGAATTTAAATTAAAACATGAAATTAAAAAAATTAAACTAAAAAAAAAAATGCCTGAGGTATCTCTTTTGGGTGATCAACGTTGTGAAACTTGATTGGGATTTCTGTTTTTTCATGGGTGAAACTTTTGTCAGAACTCATTGAATTGTATATTTTATATGTATGTGGTTTATTGTGCATAGTAAATATTGATAATTTTTGAAAGAAGTTCAAGTTAGGAGAATTAGTTCTCCTAGTTATTAAGAATTACTGTAAATTTGTATATATTAAAAAACCATTCTGTGATACGAGAGACAAGTCAATAGAAAATAATAGAAAGCATAGAAATAGTGAGATTATGTAAAAGTATGTACTATAATTGCATATAAAGGAATGTAAATACATATACATGTATAATCATATATTATTAGATTATATATACCTTATATATGTGTAAAGTATATAATGTATATTATATTATAAAAAGTATACATATTATATAATATATACTTCATATGTGTAAAAATATATAATGTATATTATAATGAAATATACATATTATATAATAGATACTTTATATATGTATAAAGTATCTATAATATATTACATATATAATAAAACATTATATATATAATACAATACATATTACATGTTATATAATATACACATATATAAAAAAATCATGCAAATACCTATACTTTGATACACTATATCAAAACTTCCAATATTTTATTTTAGAATGATGTCATTTTGTGTATATTTATATTTATCAACTTTTATTAGGCCAGAATTCTGATTACAACTGAGAATTTTCTTTTATTTGCACTTTCCAAACTTTTTGTGTAAAAGGTCTTAAAGATAATGTAAAGATAGAGAGTTCCGGAGAATGGGAATGAAAATGGCAGCCTCCTGGTCTCTGGCCTGGAGGAGCCGAGAGCCTGGGGCCCCACTCCTCAGTGCGCCCTCAGAGAACAACGCCAATAACTCCTGTCTACCTGTCCTTTGGCCACACTCCAAGCTCACCGAGCCTGCGACAGGTTCAAGGCTTAAAATTAGGAATGGAGCAAGACACCTGGGTAACAATCTCTGAATAGGGCGAGAAACTCTACAAGATGATGTGCAAACAAGGGAATCTGACCAAAGACAGAAAAAGAAAACTGACCACATTCCCTAAATGCTTCCTTGGAAGTGAATTTGTGTCATGGCTCTTGGAAATTGGAGACATTCACAGGCCTGAGGAAGGTGTACACTTAGGACAAGCATTATGAGAAAATGGAATCAACCACCATGGTACACAATATAGAGATTCACCTCCCCTGCCCCAACGGCTGTTAGCTCCTGTTGCCAGGCACTGATTTGCGTTGGAGACTCGGGTGCACCTCCCCCACCCCTATCCCCTTCAGCTCCTGTTGCCAGGCACTGGTTTGCATTGGAGACGGAACCCTTGTAGGGGTTCCAAGCAGTTTCTAGTGGCCGAGAGGACACTGGTGATCAGAGACAAAGCCCCGAGGCCCTCTGGAGCCAACTGGTGGCCATTACAATGTCTCCCCACACAGTTCTGGAGCTGCTGTGGACTCTCCGGGAGCAGCTGTGGGCTTCTGGGTTGGTGATATACGAACGTTTGCCTCATGGGCCATGAGTCTCTGGGTTTGGCTGGGAGATCCTCATGTGGACTGTGTTGGTGGTGTTCATTACAGTAAAGTGTGGACTCTGCTTAAGAGGAAGAAAGGGGCACTGTGCCCAGAATGAAGTATCTGGAAAAGACATGGAGAAGACCGACCCGGGTGCACCAGCCAGTGGAGCCGTTGCATCATCTGAGCACAAGGCCAGTCCTCTCCCACTACGGATCCTTGCTCTGGCTGCCCTGAATCAAGATGTCGGGTATTTTTCCGTGGAAGATGCTATGCAACTGCTGAAGGGAGTTCAGCAAAGGCTGTTGAAGAAGAGCCCTCACCAGTTCACTGATGAAAATCCCATCTGTGGAGCAGCCCAGGATGATGGAGAACCCCCTGCGAGGAATATGCCAGAAGACTTCAAGGACAGCCCTGATCTGCAGGGAAGTGCAGACCCTCTGGCTCAGGACATTGGCAGCTGTGGACAGAGAGTGCAGGAAGAGGCAGAGGAGGCAGGCAGGCCAGAGCTTCCTGACGGAGGTGTGCCGTGGCAGGCCCCCGCTGAGCGCCAGAGCCAACACAGCACCCTCAGCCAGATCCTACTGACGGTGATGCATCTGCTAGAGCTCCTTAGAGATCATCTGGAAGGTGGGAGCTCAAGGAGGCAGGTGGAGACTGGCTCCTCCTCCACTGATCATGTGCCCCCAGGTGGGAGCCCCCTGAAAAAAGGAAAGCCACCAAGGGCACTGAAGAAGGCACGTCAGGGAAATGAAGAGCTCCCAGGAAACACAACAATCCACCAAGCTGAGCAAGTATCTTTTCACCAGCGAAACAGCCTCCTGGAAAGTGAGATTCAGAAGTTGCACCTGAAGCTCGAGGCAGAGCCTGAGCTGTGCGAGGAACACCTCAAACACCTGGAGAGGAAGATGATGGAAGAGAAGGCACGCTACCTGCAAGTGAAGAAGGAACTTGCTAAGGTGCACAGGAAGGTGGATGCTGCCCACTGGAACTTAGGTCTCTACAAGAAGATGGCCAACAACCTGCACTGAGAATGGCAGAGAATCTCCTCCTTGCATGAACGACAGCGCCTCCTGGTGGAGAACAGAAGTGAGGAGAGCCAGAAGGCTGTTCTGTGGGCAGAGAGGGAGTTCCAAAGGCTCAAGGAAGAAAACCATTGCCTCAGGCAGGAGCTGGCCAACTCTGGGCCCAAGGTCCAGCCTGTCTCCGGGGGGGCCCTCCTGCTCCTGCTCTTCTGGACACAGCCTCCAAATACCCTCAAGGGCCACAGGCTGAAACCCCAGAAGCCCAAGAAGGGAGCAAGGGTGCACTGGCCAGACTCCAAGTTCTCGGGTCCCCTGCAGGTCTGATTCCCTTTCCCAGCAGCCAGCAACACTCACAGCCAGAGCACAAAAGCTCCTGTGCTTCCTTATCCCTTAAGCCATACCCATTGCTCCTTTTACTGGAGATCCACCCCATTATTGAACTGATGTTACCTATTCCCTATAGCCCTGTGAGAGAGCATTTTTCAATGTTAAGCACCAAAAAAATAAAAATATCAAATTGCTGATAAAAAAAAAAAGATAATGTAAAGATAATATGACTTTTTACTAAAATTTTAGACTGCCTTATTTTGTATTATTTTGTATTGAATCAACTTAGAGTTGGCAATAATAACAATTCAGGAGACTGCCAGTACATTTGAACAATATACTTTTATTATTATTAATATATGTATCAAACCTTAAAAACATGTCAAAAATGTTAATTTGTATATTTTATTATAACTACTCCTAAATGGAAATAAAATATTTCATATAATATCTAAACATTTCTTACCATGAGATTCCAAAAATAAATTTTATTTTTAAATATATGCTTACATAGCTGAATATGTCTCTGTTTCCCACTGTTGTTGTTTTTTTTTTAAGATTTTATTTATTTATTTGATAGACAGTTATCACAAGTAGTCAGAAGGCAGGCAGAGAGAGAGGAAGAGAAGCAGGCTCCCCGCTGAGCAGAGAGCCCCCCTGAGGTCATGACCTGAGCTGAAGGCAGAGGCTTTAACCCACTGAGCCACCCAAACACCCCTAGATCCCACTGTTTTATCAGCCCAATTTCTCAATTTCCTTTTCTTTCTTCTTCTCATTTTTTATTTGTTATTCTTTTTCAATGCACCTACACAGAATAAGCAAATGTATTGTTATATCCCACTAAAAATGGACTCTAACAGGTCCTGATAAAGGCATTCAGTTACAGCTTATTGCTATTATTAATGGCCCCCTCAAATGACTTCTCAATTATGTAAAAATACTTAAAAACTAGTCACAGAATAAAGAAAAAAAAGAGAATATGCCTTGTACATTGGAGGAAACTAACCTCCTTTGAACATTTCTTTATAAATCGTCAAATATAAGCACACAGGCACATTTCAGCCTTTTACATATACTTTTAGATGAGGTTAATTTATCTTGGAACTTCAAGCAACAATTTAGTGTAAAGAATAAACCCACTGGAGACCCAAACTCTTTTTAAATCATACAAATCAGAGTAAGGTGTTTCTTTGCCATATGAAGGAAAAGAAGATAGCAAATTAAAGTACTGTTAATTAAGGTAGATGAAACAACTACAAAAAAAAAAAAAACCAAAATATTCCTAAGGAGAAAGACAGGATTCTGTTAACAAAGGTTATAAATATAAGCTTAAAAATTACATGGCATAATCAATTCCGGTACATGGTAATTTCAGTATGCTAACATAATTTTGTTTATTCTCCTGTAAAATTCACTAAATATTGTTCTCCCCAAATCTAATTCTATAGAAAGTTTTAAAGTTCCCTCATGTAGTAAGCTTGATTCCAAATAAATATTAATGACCATTTGGGGGAGTCCCTTGAAATACATTTTTGTTGTTTTAGTAGGTGTTTTTTAAGAAGCAGAATATATGTCTATATACTTTACTCCACACATAGCAGGTTAATCAAATACAGTAATTTCTGTAACAACTATATAATAGACACTATTTAATGGCAATAATTTTTTTTAATTTTTTATTTTTTATAAACATATATTTTTATCCCCAGGGGTACAAGTCTGTGAACTGAATGGCAATAATTTTGATAAAATAATAACTTTATGAACAATCATCCTTCTATAAGATTTCACTTTTAAGTTTAAAAAATGTAGACAAACTACCAAACCAGTTTCTATAATGTCATGTCATTTTAGATAATAAGCTATAATGACATTCATTCATCTCTTTCAGCATATCCTACCCTTGTAAATCACAAAATAAATTACCATACCATCAATAGTTTCAAAAAAATATATATGACCAACTATATAACTAGATGAGAAGGTTTTGGTTTGTTTTTTAATAAATTACTAGAAATATTTAAATTAAACTAAGGATTTGAGCATGAGAATCTAATAAGGAAATAAATACTTAAACTTGTTGTGTCAGGCTTTCAAAAAAATACAAATATCATACATATAAGGATACTATTTATATTATAACAGAAGAACAACTTAAATGCAAATAGTATAAATAATGATAATTACTATTTTTACTGAACCAAGTGAATCTACCACTCCAATCATTTTAAAAAAATAAGCCATATGTCTCTTTCACAGAAATTCTTGACCCTAAATTTTCAATCCTTTCCCTTCTAGACTTGACCAATCACCCAAGTCATTTGCAACTGTCCATGGTTCATACACACACCCACACTCACACCCACATAAACACATACACATATCTTTCCAAAAATGAATGGCCATTATAACTATTAGAAGTTCTACTCATAGTGAGGGCTTATTTTCACCCTTCTCTTTTAAGGTTATCTTTGAGCTGAGCTACAATACATTCTGGCTTGTAACAATACACCATCCCATCCATTGATGAATCAAGTTTAACTCCTCTCCTTCATCATTCTTCATAATGGAAATCCTCTGCCCTAATATATCATAAGTTTGAGTTGAAAGGGTCATTAACAGTTGTCTAGCCTACTTACTCCTGCAGTTTATGTTTGCTTTCTAACTTTGCTTGTGACCAGTCAACAAAATAACACTTCCATCTTTCAGTGGCCTGATGCTCCATTTAAATTTAAGAAAAAGTAAGTCTGACACCTACAGTTCATTACATTGTCACTTGATACTCTACGATAAGATGTTTCTCTACCAAGGTCCAACAGCATACCAAGACTCGATGGATCCACTGTTTCTGTACTTGGGACAGTAACCCATTTTATTACCTTGTGCTCATACATCCTAACTCTAAGGCAGAGTAGTGGTGGTGGAGCAGGGACAAAGTTTTAACATCAACCCAAACTTTCAATACAAAACACTAGAGTTGTGTTCTCCCTTCCATGTTATGTAGATATCACAGTAATTGCACAGAGATCCACTTGTGAAAGAACCAAGGGAAATCATTATCTGGCTTCTCCTTCAGTCAGTAAGTTTCAGGTCTAAAAACTGGATCAGGGCTGGAACTGGACAAGAGTTTATGGTCTTTTTTAATTGCAATGACTCTCAGACTCCTGATCATCTATCCTGGATTGTTTTTGATAACACATATTGAACAATACCATCAATCTTGGCTACCCATATTTACCTTCTTCTATTAAGCATCTGCATAATTCTTTGGCCCCTGCTGCCATTCTGATTTGGCCATTCATTACAAAATATCAGCATGATTCTCTGATTGTTAAATACTACTACCTGGCCTCTATTATTTTGATATCCTATCATGCCCATTGCTCTTAGGGTCCTTGATTCTTAAAAAATAATCACTTGCTGGTAGTACTGACCAACAATGACCTTCACAGTGATACTGGTATGCAAATTTTCCTCCATCTCTCAGTCATCTACACTCAATATCATAAGGACACAGAAAAGAGGACTGAATGTTAAGCCATCTTCCTTATTTCAAAATGGATCAAAATGTGTCCAAAATTAATGCTTCCTGACAGTGCACGGGAGAAGAATGAGGCACAAACAAGTCAGCTGCAAGAGAATGGGAGCAGGGGACAACAGTAGGAAAGACTGTCGCCCCAAACAACTCCTCGATCTCATATTTATTAGAAAGTGAGTAATGATCAACAAAGAAGCCAGAGTAGATTACACTTGACCATGAGTCTTGTAGATACCTAAGAAGAAAGGCAAAATATGTCTGGTTACTTGACCTCCAGTGAGCAAGCCCAAAGGAAAGGATTGTCTGACTAACTGCAGATGCTCTCCGGGGAAGGGGAGATAACAGAAAAATGAAGCAGGCCGGGTTCTGTCCTGAGCAAGCTGGGCATTCTCAGCTGCTCAGCTTCAAGGACGAATATTGTCCTCTCCCACAGAGGAGAGGCTGTTGCCAGTACATGTTTTTCTTAAGGCCATATCTAAGCATACTTGGTAACTAGTATAATTTCTCATAGGTTATACTTTAAGCAGTACGTTGTTCTGAGGGATGGATACACCAAATCAAGACAAAAGTGAAAATGAAATAAAATGCCCCATAAGTTTTGGGAAGGAAGTCAAGGAGTCACACACAACAAATCAAGGTAGAATGGGAATAGTATACGATGACCAGTCTCAAAAGAGACTTGAAGAAAATATAATTTTAAAAAAATATATAATTCAATGAATATAATACTTTTAATGCTTATTCTATGCTGTGGAGTATCTTAAAAGCAAATGAATTAAATAGAACAAACGTCAATTATAAGTTCACACACACAAAAAAGAATTGAGTGAAACCAATGATCAGTACTGAGGAAAATAAGCAAGGGTCAAAACAATATCATTCAAGGAATATTTAATAAAGCAGAAACTAAGAGCTGTAGTGGAAAATGAAAGTATGGACATAGGGGAAACATTTATAAAACATGGTTTCACTAGATAAATTAACATAATTATAAAGAAGCTAAATTAGGAGACAAAGCTGATTCGCCTGATAATAATTAGAAACAAAAAAAAAGAGTGAAGATGGAAGAAAAGTACTGAAAATGAATAAAGAACTGACACTAAAGATATACACATATCTGACATACACACATATATAAAACATCAAGCATCCCAGGGAACAGTGAGTTATTTACTTATCTGAGAACAAATACTAAATAATTCCCAAAGGTTAGAAATCAGGCTGCCTCACATTTCTCCTAAAGAACATCTAATGTCAAAGAACAATGGAAACTTGTCTACAAAGTTCTGAGAGAAAAAAAGTATAAACTGAAAATATTATTGTCAAGTACCACAAGGGCATTTTTAGACACTCAAGAAGTAAAGTCATGTATAACCCTGGATGAGTACTAAAGAAAATGCAAAACTACAAAAAGAGTATATTAATATTGACTCAAAAAATAAGCATACATATAAAATAATTCATACAGATCAATGAAAACATTTAAATGTAGAATTAATCTAAAACATCTTTATAAATTATCATTATAGAAAGGAATATAAATGTTCTATCTCTGGTCATGTTAAAATGAATAATCAAATACATTAGTGGGAGGAAGGTGGAGTGGATTTGGGAATTATTAATTTCATCCACTTTCAACACAGCAAGTAAAGAGCTAATATCACAATTATTAAAATAACTTAAATTACAGAAAAATAAAATTACAAGTTATTTTGCACTCTTAATGTTTTTACGATATTACAATCAGTAAAAAAATTATTCAGGAAATAATCTCTCTTCATGCAGTTTAAAAAACCTTATTAAAACTTTAATTTCTTTGTGTATATATACCACATCTTTAGGGTAAAAATATATGTTTATAAAAAATAAAAAATTGTATTAAAAAAAAAAACTTTAATTTCTTTTATTTCTCTACTTCCTCTTTTAATTTCAAGAAAATGAATAGGTTTAATTCATGTTTTTTAATTAACATATACATTATGATCAGTTACCTTTCTCCATATTCAACCATTACTCCCTCTCTCATTTATCATTCAGCTGTTTTATCTAGCTAGTCTCTATTTCTTTCATGTACCACCTACCCTTTCTACCTATCATCTACATATCAATCTGGGGCCAATTATCTACACATCTTTCCATTATTTTTTATATATCTATCATCTGTCTACAGCCTATCTTCTTTTTTAGAAAATATTTTCTATTTTCTATTGATTTATTTGAGATAGAGAGCATGACAGGGCACTGGTGGCGGGGAGGGAGGTGGCAGAGGGAGAGAGTGAAGTAGCCTCCCCCACTTAGCAGGAAGCAGGACAAGGGGCTAGATCCCAGACCCTGGGATATGAACTGTGCCGAAGGCAGTTGCTTAACCAGCTGAGCCACCCAGGCACCCCTACAACTGTCTTCCATCTCCTTCTCTTTTAATCTACCTGCTATTTATACATTTATATGTCCATTCATCTCTGCCTTTGGTTTATCTACAATTATTTATCTCTGTTGTTTTCACAATATGATGTTTTACTTGTTAATGAGTTAAATGACAGATAAGACATTATCTGTCTTATCTTCAAAGTGTCACTTCTTCAGCCTAAAATACTAAAAGAAAATGATTAAGATCTATTAAAACAAAACAAAATCCATTAAACCATAAATATTTATTTTAAGCAAAGCCGTGAAACAATGGAAGGCAGAAAAAAAGCTGTTACTTGAAAAAATTTTTAAAAAGGGGAAGAAAAGTAAAAACAAATAAACAGATTAAAAATAGCCACCACATCTTAGGCAACAAATATATGTCAGATTTCACATCCAATTAATTATCTAAATCTTATGATAACCCCATGAAGTAGGAATGAGTATCTACTGGCAGAACTAGCATTCAAACCAGGACTTGCTGAAATAACAAGTAGAATTTGTTTAAATTTCATTAAAATTAATATTCTGAAAACCTGGTATAGGATAAAAAAAGGAAAGATTTTTAAGATTTGAAAGAACTCCTTTATCTGAGACTATGATGGCTCACTGTAATACTCAGTAGCATCTGCCAAATTCCTGAAGTCAACAGGGAAGAAGAAAGTCATAATTCTGTATAATATGCCACTTGCAATTTCCATCAGAGACTCCACAGATAGATGGAAGTGGGCCATGGGTTTGACTGAGTGAAGCCAAAAGGTAGGCTCCTGTGTATAGTAAGTTGCAAATAAAAGGCAAGCAAATATATGGGAAACTTATTTTACTTAATTTCTTTCATTCATTCATTCATTCATTCATTCATTCATTTTGCAGGGGAGGGGAAGAGAGAAAATCCCAAGCAGGTTTTTCTCCCAGAGTGGAGCCTGATGTTGGTGGGGAGGGGAGAAAGGAAGTGCTTAATTTCTTGACCCTGAGAGCATGACCAGACCTGAAATCAAGAGTCAGATGCTTACCTGACAAAGCCACCCAGGCACCACTGACCTTTCAGTACATAAGTACAATATGTTATAGTAATGACAGTTAAAGAATTACTTACCTCTATCAGAATACCTTAGAATAACTGGCATATACTCTGCTATAATTTAGTTTAGTAAATTGGCATATACTACATTAAAAAATGTACATTTTTTAATCAAAAAATTCTTAAAAAAAATAAAAGCTAGGGAATAAGTACTTTTTTCCACCATCATTTTGTTTTGTTTTGTTTTAATAGGGGAACTGAATCTCAAGAACATTCAAACAGGTACCATGTATATATAGGTTATGAAGAGGAAAGCAGGGACTCAAAATCAAGATTTCTGATTATATATCACCTGCTATATTAGACTACTAAATACATTAAATCACCAAGGGGTGGGGGGGGGATATGTGTTCAATTCCCCAAGAGCCTATCACTTTCCTGTATAAAAGTAATACAGGTAATACCATGAGTAATAGTAACACCATCTGGATCAGTCAACTTCTATGGTCTCTTCCATACACACAATATAGTGCAACACCCTTTACCTGGTGCCACCCTGACCCAGACACCTAACAGGCACACAAAGGAAAGTAGCAGCAGTGGTTCTGCTGCAAAACTTAGCCAGAAAATTTCTTCCTAATCAGTTTGAAACATCAACCTAGGGAAATCGTGGGCTAACATGCTATTGGTATGGCTAACTGAGAAATCAAGAAAGAGATGCAATCAATTCTGGAAGTTCACAGTAGGAAAAGAAGGAAAGAAAGAAATTATCATCAGGGCTGTGTTCCCTCAGGAAACTGAGCGAGAATCCATTCCTTGGCCCTTTCAGTGACTCTAGGTATGCTTTGCTGTTGCTTGGCTTATGTTAATATCACTCCAATCTCTGTCTTCACCTCCACGTTGCTACCCTTTGTATTTTTGTGTCTGTGCTCTGTATGTCTCTCACTAGGATATTTGTATGGATTATATGGATTTTTATATAGAAATATATCTCCATCTAACTTATACCTGATATTTAATCAAAATGCCTGTATCTTTTCAATATTCTTCCAGATCATAGGTCTGGTGAAATTATTCCTAGGTGGCTCATTTAGAAATTCTGTATGATTCTGAGTCATTCTCCATATGTCTATGGCTAGTCCCACCATAATAAATATTTAGCAAAATCTTAGATTCTTCAGAACAGAACATGACTGTGACACACGAGGGAAGGCAGGGTTTGATTACCCCAGTTTATAACTCCTTTGCACATCTAATACTGGCATTAGAAGAACTAAAATTAGGATAATGGTGAATTTAGGAATTAGTATTCCTACTTAACGTCCCTTCTCTCCTCAATAAAATATCCTAAATATACCAGTGTCTAATTATGTATATCTCCTTCACAAATTACATTTTATTTGAAATTTTACAAATCTATTTATCTATATATCTCCCTCCCTAACAATCAATCTTATTACTTGAAGAGGAGTCATTCCTCATGTTTCAAAAATGGTTTCTAAAGAAATTTCCCAATTATCTTTTTAGAGGGTGATGATCTTTACAAAAGATAGGTAAATGTCAATGTAATTTATAAGTTATGTAGAAAGTAATTATGACAGAGGCTAACTGAAATTTATGGAAATGTATTGACATAATCAAACTCTCAAAAATGCCAAAGAAAAATTTAGAAAACACAATCATCAACTTCCTTATCTATATTTACACTACAGACAGTACTCTATACACACACACACACACCCCATCCTCATAATGTGTGAATGTTGCCTCTCTTTAGTGTTTAGGTTTATTTTTATTTTTCATAGTGAAAAAGTTATATTTACATACAAAGAATAACTGTGATCCTTTCAAAGAATATTGAAAAGTTTTTCTCTTATAATTGCTCTTATTCTCTATAGGAGCTGCTTCTGAATTATGCCATAATCTTTAAGCTTCAATCATAAACTCTTTTTTGTTTCAAATTATGACCAGGCATTTGAACCTGGACAGAACTTTTTGTGCTCTGGATCTCATTTTTGCTTACTTTCTCAAGATTTAATCCACTGTGTATTTATGAAAGAAATAATACAATTTGGTGTATTTTCTTAAAAATAACAGCTGGGATCTGGGGAGGGGGATGGAATCAGAGGAAGTATGGATGAAACAAGATTAACCATATGTTGAAACCAGGTTGAAACTTGAAACCAGGTTAGAGACATGTGGGAGCTTATTACACTATTATTTCTACTTTTGTTTATATATAAAATTTTCCATAATAAAACATTTAAAAATGTATCTTCCTTTGGCAATCCCCTCTTTCCTCCATCCTCAAGCAGTTTTCTCTTTTTTAAATAGTTTCCTTAACATTCAAATATATTCTATTATTATAAATCTTTAAAAAGTGAGCACCTCAGGACTTATTCCACATGCTCTGTTCTTCCTATCTTTATTGGTGAGCCATTCTTGAGTCACTATCAAGCATATATACCTTCTTTATGTTTGAGAATAAATGTTCTGATGCCTTATTTCCTTACTTTTAACCTCATTTGGATGTCTTCCACATTCTAAATTTTAAAATTCCCAAGATGCTTTGCCATTTCATACACACACACACACACACACACACACACACACACACACAGATTCCCTGGTACCACCTTAACTCACCCTTATGTCAGTAAATTGTTCTTTGTTTTTTTGTCACATCAGTCAAGAAAGCTAAAATTTTATCCTTGGTCCTTTTTTCTCATTTCACCTCATCTACTCCATGAAGAAATCATTTCTTTTCTACTTTTAAAGTCAAGATGGCGGAGAAGTAGCAGGCTGAGACTACGTCAGCTAGCAGGAGATCGGCTGGATAGCTTATCTAAAGTATATCTCAAATTTAACCATTTATTTCTACCTCAGTATTCTGGTTCAGGCACTATTATTAAATACCTAGATTTTTCATACAATAACTTGTAAATTGATTCCTGATAACAACATAAATCAAACTCACTCTGCCAATCCATTATCCACTAACCCCAATTTAGCGTGTTTGTTTTTTTTATTTGTTTAAACCCAAACCTTAAACAAAGTTTAAACAAAGGTTAAGTCACAACACTACTTAAAAATCATCAGTGGCTTTTCATTGCATCTAGGATGAAATACAACAAGGCCTTACTAAAATCTTGAAAGTTTTGCATGTTTTTGTCCATATCTACCTCTGTGACTTCATCTGTTTATAATCATCTTTATTCATCAAATTTGGGTCACTTGACTTTTTTACTTTACTTGTTTTCATATTCCTTAATATATCAAGAACTTATTTTAAAATATTTTGTATTTTCTATTTTCACTCCAAAAAAAAATGTTTCATCTACTTTTGAAAGGGTTATATTCTTATTAGTGTTCTTGGTTGATATGTTAAATATTCAGAGATAATGTCCTGAAATAGTTCCTTCACAAACCTTTAAAAAAAAAAACAAAAAACCTAGTTCCTTAACTGTACTTCAGTTTATAAATAGTTTTAATTGGTTACTTTGATTTCTATGCCCTCCCTTTAAAAACAGTATCCCTTTGAAACCATATTTTTTAATTTATTGCATAAAATAGTATCTTATTAATCTCTAATGTATTTGTTGAGTTCAAAAAGTAAAATCTTTAGAGAATATTTCAGTATTAATCTGTATGGTAATTAGTATATGGTATAAATTCATCTAAAATATAAACTATAACATGTTTGTTAAAATAAAAACGACCCTTGGGGCACCTGGGTGGTTCAGTGGGTTAAAGCCTTAGCCTTCGGCTCAGGTCATAATCCCAGGGTCCTGGAATGGAGCCCCACATCCGGCTCTCTGCTTAGTGGGGAGCCTGCTTCCCCCTCTCTCTCTGCCTACTTGTGATCTGTCAAATAAATAAATAAAATCTTTAAAAAAAATTGGTTATCTTATTTCATGATTTTTTTCAAGGTGATGTAATAGAATGTGGCCAACATAACCCAGGCAAACAGATATGATTTACTTGCTCTGCAGGGAGCCTGCTTCCTCCTTTCTCTCTCTCTGCCTGCCTCTCTGTCTACTTGTGATGTCTGTCTGTCAAATAAATAAATAAATAAAATATTTAAAACATAAAATAAAACTGACTCTTTTAGAAGATTTTTATTTGACACAGAGAGAGAGAGAGCGAGCACAACCAGGGGGAGCAACAGGCAGAGGAAGAGGGAGAAGCAGGCTCCCCACTGTGCAGAGAGCCCAATGTGAGTCTTGATTCCAGCACACTAAGATCACGACCTGAGCTGAAGGCAGATGCTTCACTGACTGAGCCACCCAGAAGCCCAAAATCAAAACTATTCTATTTTTAAAAAATTATCTGTAACTTGTATGTTAGGTTAACATAACTTTTAGAAACTGTGCTAATAAACTCTTCAGTACTGAAAAGGAATTTCTGGAAACTGGACTTCAGGCATTTACATGGAAATGTGGATCAAGTTGTTCAACCAATTGTTACTTAAATATAAAATGTTTATAAGCACAAAATTTACTTCATAAGGTGATTGGACATAAAACATTATTTTTACACACAGTAATTATTCTACATTACAATCTTGTGATCTGGAAATTATTTTATTCTTAGGTACAAGAACTTGAGTTTCGAAGAGTTCTAATGTTCACATAATTGGTATGTAATAAACATGTCAGAAGAAAAAGTGAGGGTCTTTAAGATGGGCAAAAGATTGGTGGGGGTCCCTTCAATGGTATCTTGGGCTTTATTATACTTTTTGGACTAATTCTCTGCTATCTGTAACTTTCATTTTCTTTGAATATAACTCTATAAAAAATTGAAGACAATGCAAGTGGGCCTTTTTTTCTGCCCTTAGAAATGCAAATTTAAGGAAGAGGTACAACTGTTTTCTACTGAAAAAGGTGATTTCAAACATTATATTTTATAGCCCTAGAGACTTTAAATATTTTGCACCTTTGGAAAATTTGGTTTGTCATTTCTGATTGCCCATTTGTGTCTGTATCTGTGTGTTTGCTCTTCAGATATTCCTTTGAACTGATGTAGCACACTATTGGTTGCTTCATTACTTAATGTGTTAAATAAAAGCCTTGAGATGGTGACCACTGTATAAAATGTACAATTTTATCTTTGAAAATTATTCTCTAGAAGCCAGAACACAAATCCTAATGAGCTGACTATAGATTTTATGGGCTCTTTCCATTCATGCCAGAGTTACTACCTAGGATGGGCTGTTGTTACCTGCCTGAAAGTTGGGGAACTTCAATTAGGAAGAGTTTGAAAAGACAGGAGAGGAAACAGAGAGTACACGTTTTGACAAGTACTAAACTTATTTTGTTGAAATATTCTTCTGGATGTGAATAATTCATTAACTAGTGATATGCTCCTTAAACGTAGTTATACTTCATCAGAATTTTGGAGAGCCAAGTACATTTACTGTTTTAACTTCACATACTAAAAATGCATTGCTTGCCTTGACAATTATTTGACCAGTGTCTGTAATTGACTGAACAACACTGTGTGCCCCACCATGGAACTTTTAAGAAAGGAGCCCTTGTGACTCTAAACAACAACTTAAAGTCTATTAGATTCAAATATTTAGTTTTAAGTCTAGAAAGAGGGGTCAAGTAGCTCAGAGTGTGTCCCAGCAAGATGTTCCTTCCCCTTTTTGATGACCAGGACTTTCACATTTCCTGTAAGATCTCATCCATTTATTATTTAGAGTTCTTATGTCTGACACAATTGAGGTGATGAACAGATCTCCCAGATTCTTTGGCTCCAGGTCCTATCAGTTATGCTTGCTGCCTGGAAATCCACTTAGGGACAATGCTTCATAGTTGCCATGGATAGAGCCAACCATCATAATAAGGATTTAGCAGCAATGGTCAATCTTCTGAAGTGCTAAAATTGCAGACTTCTTTTCTCTCTCTCTTTTTTTTAAGGATTTGTTTATTTATTTGAGAGAGAGAGAGAGAGAAAGGGGTGGGGGAAGAGAGACAGAGAACTTCAAGAAGACTCCCCACTGAGCAGGGGGCCCCATGCAAGGCTTGATCTCACGACCTTGAGATCATGACCTTGAGATCACAACCGGAGCCCAAATCAAGAGTCGGAAGCTTAACCAACTGAGCCAACCGGGTACCTCCAAACTACAGATTTCTTATGATTACAAAGGGAATCTTTTTTCACTGTTACTTTTTGTTGGATTTAAAAACTGTGCTCATTTTTATGACCAATGTGACAGGGTAAGTTTGTCCTCTTTTCTGTGTTATATTTTGTCATTTAAACATCCAAGTAATATTCCTAGGCCACCCAAATCTGTGACTTAAAAAGAACTCTTCTGAGAACTAATAAAAGCTCTTTCATAGAAGATTCAGTGTGGGGAAGACTGTACTGACAATCCTTTACAAGTCCAAGTAACCCTAAGCCTTGCATTCCACTTTTGCTTCTCAGTTCTCTCCATCTCATCTCTACAGTTCAATTCCCAAGTCTCATCTCCTGTTCCATCCCTTTTTCAGATGCAAACCAACCCACAGAGTAGATGTGCATGAAAGGTCTGATGTTCAGGGAGACTCCATATTCTTCCTATGTAGTTATGGTGACCTCGCAAGAAGCCTTGCTGTGTTTTCTAAGATGTATAACAAATTATTACTGATGTAGCTTAAAACAACACACATTTAGTGTTTCAAAAAAGCACAAACTTATTATTTTACCATTCGGGAAGCCAGAAGTCAGAAGATGGTTTCAATAAGTCCAAGTGAAAATATTAGCAAGGCCATGCTTCCTCTGGCAACTATAATCTGTTTCTTTGCCTGTTTCACTCCCTAGAGCTGCATTTCCTGGCCCATGGTTCCTTTCTGTTTTCAAAGCCTGAAGCAACACTATGTTATCTTCTCATCTTCTGTTTGCAGTCAAATCTGCCTCTGTCTCTTCCTTATAAGGACACCATGATTGTGATTGCATTCAGGTCCCATCTCAATAATCTAGGATGGTCTCTCCATCTTAAAGTCTTTACCTTAAATATAACTATAAAGTCAGTTTTGCTAGATAGGGGAGCATTCACAGGTTCTAGGGATTAGATCTCGATATCTTTGGGGACCATTTTTCAGCCCACCACACTCGCTAACATTTTACTATCGTTACGCTTGCTGCCAAAGCATCAAATAACAAACTACCAAACACTTGCCAGTGCTTTCATGCAAAACATCTGGAGGGAATTAAATGTAAACTTAAGGAAGTAAATATTAGAAGTAAAAATTAATAGAATGGAAGTATCACATACTACAAGGAATACATTAATTAAAAATTGTGCTGAGGAAAAATGATGTTTGGCATTTTTATAAAGGGAAAACAATACATGAAAAATGTAAAATTATTTTAATTGCTAAAAAATAAAACACTAAATAAGATTTTAAAAGAATAAACAGAAATTTAAGAGATATTTCTGGAATCCTGAGGGGAAGGAGCAGTATGTGAATCACAGAGCAGATAATGAACAAAAGTTTGACTCATTTTATACAAAGCAAAATTGACCATAGTCCCAGAAATAACTACTGAGAAAAATAGAGGTTCATATGCAGATTTATATTATGTAAGAGCTGAGAAAGGAATTCAGTGAAAACAACAGATGAAGATATGTTAGCACAATGCTTATTTAAAAAATATCTTGATCTGGAAACTTGCTCAAAAATAGAATGATATAAGCAGATTTCATAAATTTAAACAGACCTCAAACTTTCACAGAACATTGACCTGAATCTTCCAGATTTTACCTTAAATAGAAAAATATTTTCTCTAAAATTCTTGACATCCCTTCCATAAGTCATATTAAAAGTATGTGCTAACGTGTATAGAAGGTAGACATAGACTATTGTTCAGGTTAATGCAACAACTGTAATTTAAAAACCTTTATATTTACCATTAAAATATTTTATTTCACAGCAATTTGTACATATACATGAATATATCTTAAATATACACTTACACAAATATGTATTAAATATATCAAGGTGTATGCAGGGTTAGTTCCTTCTGAGGGGATGTGAAAGAAAGCTGTCCCACGCTTCTCTCCCAGTGTCTGACTGCTTCAGGTGATCTATGGCTTATAGATAGTGTTCTCTTGTCTTCATAGCATGTTCTCCCTATGTATTTCCATGTCTGTGTACAAATTTTCCTTTGGATATATTTTTATGAGGTCCCCTAACACTGTTATCCTAACTTGATCACCTGTAAAACTATATTTCCAATAAAGTCACATTCATAGGAACAGAGGTTAGCATTTCAACAGTTTTGAGGGAGACGGAGTTGGTTTATTCACTTGTTGGGATAGCTACTGTCTTTTACTATCAGAGAAAGTGTGCAAGCCAGCATTTGGATAAAAATTATGAAGGAGCATATTGAAATGGAGAAAAACTGTATTCTTACTCCCTAGGAATTGGATAGGACCAAGGTTACCGTACTTCAAGCACTAAGATACCACAATCTACCTTATGAAAATATGGATTTGAAATCAATTTTCTCATGGAGGATTGGAGTTTCCTAAACCTGAATTAAGATGAATTTCAAGTGTTTGTGATAAACAAAGCCACAAACTGAACTCTGAGGGGGTTTGTCTGTGTGTGCAGACTCAGGACCACATTGTTTGATTAAGCCTCACATTTTCCCTTTCATTATTTCATAATTTCCATTTGAGGAAAGAGGAAGATTGTGAATTAAACCCAGCTCTAATTTTTTTTAATTAAAATCTTTCTCTAACACACTTTCCTTTTTAGAAGATTCTATATATTCTCTTAATACATTTAAAATTTGTGATGTTCTGTTATTTTTTTGTACATTATAATTCATTATATAATTCTGTCAAAACGTATTTCCTATTTTGCTTTCCAAGTCAATTATCTTGCCTAAACTCAGTTGAGAACCTCCATGTCTGATCCAAGCATAGTTTGACCATTCCTATGAACTCAATAGTTCAGGCGTTCCTACATTCTTAAATAACCTTAATTGCTTCTTTTTCTGCAGGTATAAGTTTACACTATGCAAACCACTAACTTTCAGACACAAAAACTTGCAATTATTTCTTGTATATTTTTCAGAGCCTACATTTCCATAGTAATTTATCAATTGGTCATAAATTAATTCTTTCAACATTTAACTGATGTTTACCAGATACATATTCTTAGCTATGGATTGTGTAAATTGGTGCTATTCCTTAATTCCAGACAGGTAATTAAAACAAATCCTAGGACTGTAACTCCATACCTGCTCATGGTTAATAGCTTGGGTGTATTTTGCTCATGTAGATGATTACCTTCACTTACAAGTAAGCTCCTATAATCCATTGCTGTACTATAAATCAGAGAAGGAAGACAAATTGTGCATTAAAGTAGATCAATAGAATTTAAGAGTTCACTAGTAAGTGGTGGCGATTTTAGACACAAAGATATCAATTCAAGAACTATAAATTATTGAATAGGTTACCTTACTACAAGAAGAAAGCATCAATACAAACTTGAATCTTTGATATATATGCTTTTCTAGATTGAAGTTTATATCCCACAATTACACCATAGTTCAGCAAGTCACAACAAAGAATTTAATGCTATTAATGACATTTTATTTCTTGGCCTTTTCTAAGCAAATGGCCATAATTTCACCATCCCATGCATAATGGTCCTCACAGGACTTAATGAAAATACACTTCTAGAAACCCTACACCAAGAAAGCATGGCCAATAGAGAGTAATTTATATTATAGAATTGTACAGATCATGAATCCTTCAGTGTACAAAGTTCTTCATTACCTATATTAGGTTATCTCAGAGATAAATTAGGAAAACAAAATATCCAAAGAGTTATTTCTGACTACGTAGTCTTCATGGTAGTGGATGACATATGAGCATATCTGAAATCAAATATCAAATACTTAAGTTTAACTTTTTTTTTAAAGATTTTATTTATTTATTTGACAGACAGAGATCACAAGTAGGCAGAGAAGCAGAGAGAGAGGAAGGGAAGCAGGCCCCCTGCTGAGCAGAGAGTCCCATGTGGGACTCGATCCCAGGACCCTGAGATCATGACCAGAGCCGAAGGCAGTGGCTTAACCCACTGAGCCACCCAGGTGCCCAGGTTAACTTTTTTTTAACCTGTGAATTACCTGTAATTTTATTTATTTTGTCTACTTATGTGTTCTTATTATGGAAAATGTCCACTGTTTTGTTAACACTTGTTATTCCTGCATATAAAATGAGTTGGCAGGGGTGCCTGGGTGGCTCAGTGGGTTAAGGCCTCTGCCTTCAGCTCAGGTCATGGTCTCAGGGTCCTGAGATCGGGCCCCACATCAGGCTCTCTGCTCGGCAGGAAGCCTGCTTCCCCTTCTCTCTCTCCCTGCCTCTCTGCCTACTTGTGATCTCTCTCTGTCAAAATAAATAAATAAAATTTTTAAAAATGAAAAAAAAAATGATTTGGTATAACATGATAGCAGACATTTGCTACTTTATTAGTCAAGGTTCTCCACAGGAACAGAACCAACAGGATATGTGTATGTTTACACACACACACACACACACACACACACACACATACACACACAGACGTTTTAAAAAATAAGCTCACAAGATTCTGGAGGCTAGCAATCTGCAGGGCATTCCTGTCAGTTGGAGACCCAGGAAAGAGTTGATATTGAAGTTCAAGTCAGAAGGTTGTCTACAGGCAAAATTCTTTCTTCTGGGTGTTTTAGTCTTTCCTCTTATGGCCTTCAATAATTTGGATGAGGCCTACACACTTTTGGAAAGATACTTTGCCTTACTCAGAGTCTACTGACTTAAATGTTGATCAGATATAAAAATACCTCCCAGCAACATTCAGACTGGTTTTGACCAAATATCAGCGCACTACAGCCCAGCCAAGCTGACACACTAAACTAACCATCCTAGTTGCTAATTCTATTAATTTCTGTGTTCCTATAGTGTAATTTTTGTGTTCCTATAGGGTAATGTCTCTCACCTGTGACAATATCACTATAACCAGCAAATAAAAAGTATATAAAAACTGATATATAAATGTACAGTTGGTTTTTATTATTTGCAGATTCCATATCTGAGAATTTTCCTACTTGTTGAAATTTATTTGTAACCCCAAATGCTCACAGTGTTTTCTCAGTCATTCACAGACACATATACAAGTGCAAAAAAATGCGAGTTGCCCAGTCATGCATGATTCCAAGTAAGGTCTAATAAAGTAGTGCTCTGCTTTCTTTCTTTTTTTTTTTTTAATTTTATTTATTTATTTGACAGAGATCACAAGTAGGCAGAGAGGCAGGCAGAGAGAGGGGGGGCAGGCTTCCTGCTGAGCAGAGAGCCCGATGCGGGGCTCGATCCCAGGACCCTGAGATCATGACCTGAGCCGAAGGCAGAAGCTTAACCCACTGAGCCACCCAGGCGCCCCAGTGCTCTGCTTTCTTATTTCAATCTTTACCTTATAAACAAATGTTCTTTTCACAGTGTGTTTAGTGCCCGTTTTTCCCCCATATTCCTGTGCTTATATTTGTGAATTTGAGGTTTAAAATGACTCCCAAGTGTACTGCTGAGGTACTGGCTAATGTTCTCAAGTGCAGAAAGGCTGTGGTTTGCTTTACGGAAAAAATACATATGTTACAGTTATTGGCTGTGATTTCAATGTTAATGAATCAGGAGTATATGAGCTAAAGGCAGATGCTTGGGGTCACCCAAGTGTCCCAAAGATATTTGTTTTCAACATACATCCACACATAGTACTTAATTTAATGAAGTAAAAATAGTAAATGTTTTATGGAAAAATCCAACAGACAAGTCCTTCACTAAGTGACGAAGTTAACATCACCAGGAATATGAGAAATGATGTACCCTTATATGATACATAGAACAAAAAATCACTTCTGTGCTTCTCTGCCAAGAATTCATGATCAAAATTTAATCATAAGAATATACCAGGCAACTCCAAATTTAGAGACATTCTACAAATATGCTTTGTATTTGTCCAAAAATGTAAAGATCATTAAATAGAAAAAACTGAGAAACCATTCAAGAATAAGAGATACTATTTTTTTTCTTTTGTTAGATAATATTATTACCAAATTGTCTATCTTTAATCTACTCCAAAATCAGTGACTGTTTCCTGCTAGTGTAGCCATAGGTTCAAATAGAAGATGCACAATATGACAATTTTGTCTGAATCCCCAAATTATATAAACAAAACAAAAAAATCATATAGTATATATTCCAATACAGTATGAGGAATGTTTTTACAGAATATATCAAAAGGCAATTATGGTAGCAGCAGCTTACCTCTATTTGGTGAATATTTAAGAAATGACTCATAGATGTTAAAGATACAGAAATTCTGTCATTAGAATTTTTAGCTAGGGATGCCTGAGTGGTTCAGTAGGTTAAGAATCTGCCTTCAGTTCAGGGCATGATCCCAGGGTCCTGGGATGGAGTCCCACAAGGAAGAAGAAGCAAAGAGCCTGCTTCTCCCTCTCTGTCTGCCTGCCGCCCCCCTACTGGTGCTCTCTCTCCCTCTTCGACAAATAAATAAGTAAAATCTTTTAAAAAACAGATTTCCTAGCTAGACTGTTGATGGAGCATAGTGTCTGCTCCAAATACTCCAGGCAAATTGAATGATGTCATAGAAGAATCAATAGAAGAGTTTGGAATCTCTTTTGGACTATGGAAGATGTAGCAATTGGTACCCAGAATAAATACCTAAGACTTAGAGGTTGCTACCAGAATATGTGTAGTAACAGAACAGAGAAAGAGCGGCCTGGGTTGGAATAGACCAAGCACTTTCACCAGTTATATGATCAACTAACCAAGAGCATCAGAAACTATTCCTCTCTAGAAGACTTCACACTGGAGGAAGGTCTCTACTAATGAATTTGTTGCATATACTAAGAAACTATCCAAACATCATAATACACACACACACACACACACACACACACACACACACACAATACATGCCCTCACAAATCACCAAAGCAGATTCGCAAATGTAAGGCCATCTAAAAATAAAACTGCCAATAACACAGAAACCAAATGAAAAACTTAAAGTATCTATAATTATTTTAACCATAAGTAAGGAATAAAAATTTGATAACCCCCAAATTTAGAGTTGTGGAAAAACATGTAATAACATTAATATTAAATATTAGATAGTTAATATTGATATAGTAATATTATAATATTAATGTCATATGTTAATATTATATTTGCATTTTCTAAAGTCAGGTCATTCAATAAAACAGTGCAACCCCGACACTACAAAAATATGTTGTTTTCTCACTTTCAGAACCCTTCATAAGGCAACCCAAATTTATTTTGTATTAACATCCAAAACACATTATTCCCTTTAATGAAACAAATCTCTAAACTACCCTTAGCCTACACAGCTCACCATATTCTTGCCTATTTGTGCTTTTGAGGTTTTACTTACTTTTATTATTTATCTTGCCTAATGCTTTCTTACTTTCAAGAGTTAAACTCCCATTGCTTTCTTAAAATCCATCAGATTCTTTTGATTTAATACTTTAACAATACATACATAGGTCATGTAATTACATTCTTCTTCACTGAACTTTTGTGGATAAGGTTTGCACATTTCATTAGAGAGTAAGTTTCTGGGTGTGAACATCAAGTTCTTCAATCCTGAATGAAAGAGTCTTGTGTGCATTATGGGAATTTGGTATTTATTCAGTGATGGTTATTACTCTGATCCATAATTCACAATCATTGTAGAAGATGTTCAATGAGTAAATACCTTAATGACTTTTGAAAGTATTTTAATGGCTTTTCTTTGAAATTTTCATAATTTCAATGACTGTATTTATTTTTAAAATGACAACAAAAAGTTCAATACATTAGTGGTATGAATTTTTGAGCTATATATTTTTAGCAAAACAAATTACCCAGAAGAATTCTAAATGCTCCAAAGCATGCTGTCAGGATAACTAGTGCCTATGTATATTAATGCACTATTAATAAATTCCCAGATTTTATAAGTTTTATGACTATTTCTATATGCCTTTTATATCTATAGGAAATAGGTAGTAAGATAAATTAAATAAAAATTATGGTACTACTGACCTCAATGTTTTCTAGGGGAAATATAGTTACATATGTAAACTGTCTAGATAGAGCAAATATGAGAAAATCAATTTTGGAATCTTATAAAATCCTTGTACTAGGAATAGACTGGTCTATGTCATTGCATGATTTTTCTTTTTAAGTGTGAGGCTCTAATGTGCAATTTATTTTATTTTTATTTTTTTAAAGATTATTTATTTATTTATTTGACAGAGAGAGACAGAGAAAGCACAAGCAGGGAAAGCTGCAGAGTGAGAGGGAGAAGCAGGCTCCCCACTGACTAGGCTCCCTAGTTGGGCTCAATCCCAGAATCCTGGTATATCATGACCTGAGCCTAAGGCAGACACTTAACCAACTGAGTCACCCAGGTGCCCCTCTACTGTGGAATTTAGAAAATAAATGCATATTTGATTGGCAAAGACTCAGTAAATCGATAAATATGTGATTCATCCAATCACTCATTTGTGATTCATCCAATCACTCATTTACCTACCCATCAATTTATCTATTTATCCATTCATTTATTCCTGGAAATATGAGTGCATAAGTTATTCAGCCTAAATCTCTTAGGATCCTAGTTAGATGCAATGGTTAAGGTAATCATTTGCATATCCTCTTCTTTAAAAATAAAACATAAATTTTCAAATCTTGTGACCCTAATTTTTTTGTTACCTATCCGCATTTGTTTTTCACATATGAATATTTTAACCTAACAGAAGTACAAAAAAAGACAGAATTTATAGCTACAAAATAGCATTCAGTAAAAGGATGCTGGACATAAGAAAGAGACTTTACTGTACTTACTCTACTGTAATAAAATAATAACATCTATACTAGTAAACTAAGAAGAAACCTCCTTACTCAGGAAATAGGGTGAGAAATGAGGAAAACTGGGCCTATAGTTCTATTATCAGAGTTGAATATCCAGTTTCTATAAATTAGACTAATATGATGATCTGAAACACTTTATTGAAAATTTAAAAGGGTTCCAAAAATAAAGACCACAAAATAAGAAAGTAGATTCTGTCTACATGAAGGTAAATTGGCCTGTTTTTATTCACCCTAATAGCTCTGCTCAGGGTTGACATACAGGGATATAATTTATTACTATGTTTGCTACATTAACGGCCATTTTGAAGAACAATCTTCCAAGTGAGATCTACAAATTGAGTATATTCAACAGGAAACATATAAATTAGTCTGTATGCTAACAAACAAATGCAAAATGTAAAACTCATTCCTGCATGCAAAGAACACTAGAGCTGGAAAATGAAGGATCCTATTTCAGCTTATAGATAGAGAAACTGAAATGCAAGAGATTAAATGATCACATGAGACATTCAGTTAAAATCCACATCTGTTTCTAACATTAGAATAAAGATATAACAATTATAATGGTGATCTGTTGCCAATATTTTATAAAGGAAATGTGTAACCTGACAATAGAGAACAAATTATTTAAAGTGAATAAATTAAAGTTTTCTAAAAACTCTCTGAATAAGAGAACACTGAAAGCTCTGTGACAAGCAAGCACTAATAGTCCAGGTACGAGTCACAGATTTCTTTTATTAGTACAAAAAGTATATTCCCTAACCAAATTTCCTAACTTCTAGTTTAAATTTCCCAATATCCTGAAGTGACTCAGGCAAGATCTTTGTCACTTTTCTTTTCAAGAATCTTCTATTGTGTTTCTGTCAATTTGTTCAAAAATAAAACCCTGAAATTTTTCTTAGAAAGCTTATTGGTTATTTAAAAAAAATAATAAGTTGTCTTATAAAATAAAAGCAGAAAGTATTTCTACCCTCCCTAAGTGTCTATATTGACTTTCTATTTCTGATGTAAAAAGTTGTCACAAACTTGTTTAAAAGTTAGTTTAAACAAAAATTTATTATCTTACAGTTATACGGAGTAAAAATCCAATGCATGTCTCATCAGGCTAAAAACAAGGTTTTAACTGGGCTGCAGTTCCTTCTGGAGGCTCTAGGAGAAAATCTATGCCCTTGCCTTTTTCACTATGAAAGGCAGAAAAATGTTCCCTTCTCTAAAAAGAAAAAATGGAAAGGGGAAAAAAAGATAAGAAAAAGAAAAAAAGCTCATATCCTAATCCCCAGAATCTGTGAACAGGTAATGTTCTGTGAGGAGGGGAAATTAAAGTTGCATAGAATTGAGATTGCTAATCAGCTGATATTGAGATGGGGAGATTATCCTCAATTATCTGGGTGGGCCAATATAATCACAAAGTGCTTAAAATGAAAAAGAAAGTAGGAGAGTCAGTGTGAGAGCCAAAGATTTGAAGATACTTGGTTGCTGGCTTTGAGGATGGAGGATGGGGCCACAAATCAAGGAATACAAGCAGCTTCTAGAAGCTAGAAAGATAAGGAAATGGATTCTCCCTTAGAGCATTCCTTAAGGTATTTTCAGATCTTTTCTGAGCCTGCAACCTGTCCTGGGCATGCCTCATGACTTCTAATTTCCCACATTCATGTGGTGGCTTTTGAGTATCAGTCTTCAATCCAGCTCCCAAGACAAAAAGAAAAAAGAAAAAATGGGGGGGAAAAAACACCAGCCCTTTAAATCCCCAGGAAGTATCTCAGCCACAGAAGGAAGTGCTTGCAAAACTAGGGGAAAGTGCAAACACAGTTCTGGTCAGCCATCAGAGCACAGCTCTCTGATAACTGGAAAGCTGGCTCCTCTTTGCCTACCCTGCTTTTCTCAACCTGTGTGAAAACTGCTCCAAGAGTAGGTACATAGCTGTCTGCAACAGAGTTAAGAGCAGCAGGATGGGCTGGGTTGCTGCTCCTGTGCTAAGAGATGAAATTGACAAAATTAACTGGGATTTACTATGAAGCCTTCTGCTCCCCTTGAAAACATTCAACAGACCCCAGAATTCTAAAACAGTTACATGGTTTCTCCTGGTGTAATTGTTGTCCAGGTGCAGAGAGATAGATTTCTGCTGCTTGCTTTTCTGGGGCCTGGAGGTGTGGTGCAGGAGAAGTGCATCACAAAGGGGTAGCCTAAAGGAATCTGCCCAGTGATGAGATTATTCTGTATCTTCACAGTGGTGACAGTTACACCATAGCACATTTTTGTCAAAATGGATACACTGTACACCTCAGTTTAAAAAATACTGACATTTGATCCTTGACTAAACATTTGGTGATATTAAGGAACTATTGTTAATTTTAGGGGAAAAAATGACTGATAGATTTTTGTCTTCCTCTCTTCAGAGGCACATGCCATATTTTATTCTAAGTTTATTCTTTTAATTTTTATTATTATAATTTTCAAACATGCCCAATCAGAAAGAAAAATACAGCAAGTTCCCATGTACTCACCTCTTAACTTTAAAAATGATCATGTTTCTACTTGTGACAATACCTTTTTTTCTTTTTTTAATAAAAATGCAGTAGTTTAATCGAATACTGCATCCTCCATTTCTTGGTGGCAATTCTAAGGACAATTGGCCAAAGCTTTCCAGCCATAGCCCTCTTTTAGGTCTGTGACCATCACCGTCTGTTATAGACAGAATTATGTACTCCAAAAAAGACGCTGACATCTTAACCCCAGCAACCCAGAATGTGACTTTATTTGGAAAGAGGGTTTTTTGCAGATTTAATTACTTAAAAGGAAATCATGCTAGAGTACAGTAAACTGATTTAATATGACCTGCATCACTATGATGAGATGTTATATGAAGAGAGAGAAACACAAGGAGATGTGTAGATGGAGGCAGAGATTAGAGTTATGCTACTATCAGCCAAGGAAGCCTTGGGGCTACCAGAAGCTATAAGAGGCAGGGAAGAGTCCTCCTCTAGGGACTTTGGGGAGCACATCACCCAACTGACACCTTCATTTTGGACTTCCAGTCTCCAGAACTGCTGAAGAAAATTTTTACAGTTTTAAGTCATCTAGTTTGTGCCACTTTGTTTACAGAATCCCTAGTAAATGAATATACCATCTAAAAAACATACTTATCGTATCAAATGTCCAAAATATTGGTAAGTGGCATTTGGCAGGAGTTAGAGGCTTAAGGTATACTACACCATGCTTGTTGTCAATCTGTGGTATAATTCAAATGAATTTCCTCAAAACAACAAATAAGGAAGGCAACTGACAAGAGCAGTTTCCTTCCCACACACAACAGTATATTCTTTTGGTCACCTAGTAACAGGAGTGTTTAAAAAAAATGTAAATGTGGTTAAACTTTAGATTTCAATATAAATGGCTTTTTGATGTTGATGAGAAAATCTAGTCTTCATACCTAAAATACATATGTACGTATGTATTGATCCCAGTTAAACATTACTATGGAAGACATACTTTGTCCCCTTTCTTTACCAACATGCCACTAACTTGAAAAGTAATAAAAGGATGATCAGCATGGTTATGCCTCACTCCCTCATCAGCTCTGAGGACTGATTCAAGTGAATTCCCTCCTCCCTCAACATATGGGAAGTCATGGGACAAGAGCAATTTCAGGGCACAAGCATGTATAAACTCTATCACCTGGCAACTACAGTATGCAATAAATAAATAAATAACTGTAATGAATTGATAAAAGGAGAAAAATGTTAAAAGCCCATTAGGGGAATCCAGATTTCCACATGTAGAAATCACCCACCAAATACACACAAAGGATACTTAGTCTATTTCCATGATTACCTCCTAAATTATTTATCAAATTTCTGTCCTCCCCCCATTAAAAACAAACAAAAAACAGTTTATGAATTGTTCTACATTCCAGTCAATTGTGTTGAAGTTCATAATGCTAAATTGGTATCAACCCAATTTTGCAAATTCAAGTTCTTTGACATGTATTTTACCATAGGGGAAGAGAATGGGCTAGCTACTTTGGTCTGTTGCCACTGATAGGTACACCATTTTCTTATCTAGAATGTTTAATTTATTTAAGGCAGCTATATATTATTTCCATCTCTTTTTTGTCTTACTCAACAACCCACTCCTATGTATGTTTGATTTTGTATAAAAATGTATTGAAAACACAGTCATCTCAAAACACAGTTATGTTCATGTATACCCTTAAGTTATAATTAAATATTTTACAAAAGATAAACTACTTTGCATCAAGCACATACAAATGGTATAAATGGTATACAAATGTGGGCAGAAAACAGAAAACCTATGAAAAGTAACTTTCTATTGTTACAGGACTTTACTACAGGAAATTTGTTTATCTATAACCTATACTCTCCAGTCTGGGAGGACATAATACCAGATAGCTATTATTGCTATAAGAAGTGTCAAAATTTCTCTTTTCAAGTGTGAAAAGAGTTTTTGAAAATAAAAAATAACAGGCATTTTTCTTGCTAGTATTTTTTATAAACAGGAATAAGTTTCTGGATATATTTATAAAGGAGATACAGAAGGCATTATTATGTCTCAACACAGCTACATACTTACAAAAACTGAAACTGTTCATGTAGGAAAGATATAATTAGCAATAACTAAATATCTTGCTTTGGTCATTAAATGGAACAAACAGTAGAAATAGGAAAACATTGCACTTCTCCCCCCAAAAAGGTGACATTGTGTGCTGAACCATTACAGTTATAGGAATGAGATTGTTGCTAAGCAACAAGTTTTCTATAATCTTGTGAGGCTTTTGTATCTGAGGAAAATTGAGGCAAAGAAAAGTTTGGAAAGCTAATGAGGAAGAAATGGCTTCAGTGCAAATCGATCAATAGTGCACCTGACCAGAAAATCAACTATTAATGGGACTAGAGGAAGAAAAGCTACTTAGAGCTACTTGAGAGCACATTTATTATCACAGGTGTGTTTAATTGTCTGCACTCTAATTCTATGTTCTCATGTTGTCCTTCCATGTGTGCAGCAATACTTTCCTACAGGGAAGTTCAATAATATGGAGCAGCATTTCTAGTCAGTGAGTTTAACAATAACCCCAAACAATGTTTTGATCACTTCATTTTCTGTATCATTTAAGAATTCAATAAGCTGTAATTGGCCTACTTTCATGCTATGGTTATATGAATGGCAATAAAGTACAATTTGAACTGAGTTCTGCTGCCTGTGAAAATGCAGTCATGTAAATTCTGATGTTACAGAAAATCTAACTTGGAGACTCTAATAAGAAGGTTAGAGTCTGGGGGTCTGGATAGAGGCAGGAGTCAAAAACAGGGTTATAGGCAAATTCTGTGCTGTTCTCAGTTCTGTCTGTGATGGAAAGGAAGATATGGCCAAATTTGAGTGGACAAACCTTTAAGCAGTTGCAGAGGGACACAGAACAAGTTCAAGCGTTAATACTACGAAAGTTCTTCCCTGTCCTGAATTGGTGACCTGAGCTTGGACCACATGTTAATTATTAACATTTTCTTAAACTAGAGTAGAAAGGAGCATAGTTGTCTTAAGCAAACAAAAGATCTTCGGGGAATACTTAAGCACTTGCCAAGGATTTTCTAAGTCCTCAGGGGAAAAATATCTTGATAAATCAGTATAATTCCCCTAAAGTACCTTAGAAAGCAGCTTAGATTAGGTTATTTGGCTATTAAAGAAAAATCATGACTTCTGTAGGTTGCAGAATTGGAAATATATGAACTAAATGAAAATAACCTACAATCTGGATGTAACACAATTTGGGAGATCAGACACAAAAGACAGATGAATGAGAAGCTGGGAAAACACAAGTCCAAAATGAGGCCCCAAAGGAAAAACTTAATGAGGCCTTTTCTCTTCTGTCTAATCTCATTAATACTTAACTCAAACTCAGAAGGGCAGCATGCTATCTAAACATGTGCACTGATACAGACAATCTCACAGAATTTAGGTCACATCTGATTTCTCAAATAACTACACACTGCCAGCGTTGGTGTTACATAGGACACTAAGGCTGTGTCTATTTCCTTCATTTAATATAATGTTTAATCCTAACAGTCTAAGTAGAGCCATGCTCATGGCCACACAGAGACCATTTCACTAACAGCATCTTAACTGATGGTTACATTCATCATGTCCTTCTACTCAACATTTAACTTGATTATTTGAAATGAAAAGAATCTATACATTTTTTAAGAAAGTAAAATATCATTGTTTAACGTTCACTTTAAACAATGTGGCACCTGGGTGGCTCAGTCCTTTAGCATCTGCCTTCGGCCTCAGGTCATGATCCTGGGGTCCTGGGATGGAGCCGGGGATCCAGCTCCCTGCTCAGCAGGGAATCTGCTTCTCCCTCTCCTACACCCCTTGCTTGTGTTCCTTCTCTCGTTATCTCTGTCAAACAAATAAAGTCCTTAAAAATAAAAAATAAAACACATTTTCTTTCTGTCTATAATTGTCTCTAAGGTTCCTATGAGCACTCATTTCATGAGGAACTAAGGGATTTCTAAGTCCTGTACACTAACATTCCATTGTCTCTAGCCTTGGCATTAATGGCAGACTGGCAGTGAAGAAACCACAGTCGGTTCACGCAGCAGCCTTCATGGAGCACAACTGAACCCATTCACATTGAAGAAAGATGCACCACCATCCCCCCAACACCTTTCTTCCACAAACATTCCCATTCCAAAGTTCTTTGAGTATAACTGTGTAAATCATTTCATAAATTTTACATATTACAAAATAAATGCTTTTTTTTTTTTCTCCAACAACTTGGAGGGGGAATAGAAACTGACCTGATTCCTGTTCTAGCTCTGCCAATGGCCGGTTTGACTTTCAAAATCCTTTCTGTGGACTTTGCTCTTTCCTCTAAAAAGTAAAGGGCTTGGATTAAAAGACTGCAAAAGACACTTCAAAGCCAGATATTCTATAACCTTCTGTATTCTAGAACTACAGAACATAGCATTCCCTATGTCTAACTTATGTCGTTCGTGATGCAGTTAAAAAAAAAAATCACCCTCTAGGAAGGAAATGAGAAAATATGAAGAACTGTATTTTAGTAGAAAGAGAGGGGAAAAAGAAACCTCATAATTTCATAAATATAATTCATTTTTCAATTTAAGGACTGTGCTTTGTAATACATATTCACAACTAAAAATATATTAAAATCTGTGCAATTGGAAATATACACATCAAAAGAACTTTTCATATAAAATTTGTCTATAATATACAGAGGCTGGCATTTTAAAAAACAGTGAGAAGTTTCACTTACCTAATCAAAGTTTTTTTGTTATGTTTATAATTCCATAATCAATATTTTATTTTTAATTATCTGACAATTATCATTTTGGGAGGTGACCAGAAAAAATTAACTTTGAGATAAAATATTGCCTATGTACATGTAAGCTCCTTCTTTAGAAAAAAAAATTTTATAAAAATTTTATGTTGAAGTCTGCCCCAAAATAACAAGTGTTGAAAATCTTTCACAGTCTGAGATCACATATATTATCAAAATATTAAGGAAGGTTAGTATTCGATATTAATTATTTGCAGTGACTTCATAGCTTCACCCAGTAAATAAAAGTTCACAAACTATATACAGGATTATACTTTCCTAAATTTCATTATTATCTTTTGTTTTCACAGAAACTATATTCTAGGGAGAATAGATAATTGCTTATCTTTACTAATAAAATCATGCAAATATCCCAGTCTGGTTTGTAGCTGCTTTTTTTATTAAGTTATAGGAACAGTATTTAATTTTATAGAGGCACACAATGAGTAGAAACTAAATTATTCCAAATTATCATAAATAATTCTGAGAAATAGCCCTTGTGTCCTTGAGTCCTGTTTACACTTACAGCTATAACACATACTAATTTATCATTACCTGGTATTACACAGTGATTTTACTTTATGAGCAATGGGAATTATTTTGTTTCACCCACATAACTATACAAATATTTATTAAAGTTATTACTCCACTAACTTTCCATTTTAATATCAATTAGCTTATTCTCACAACAGATCTATCTATATTATAGATATTATTAATATATCTTATGGATAAGGATACTGAAGCACACAAAACTTAAATAATTTGTCCACGTTCATGCCACAACTTATAGAAATCTGACATCAGCCAAACTGGCGATTGATTTTTGTGCTATTAACTAGCAAGGTATCCAGGATCCCTAGTTTATAAGAAAACAAAGCTGTTTACCAGTTCAAATGGAATTTGTTTTAAATCCTACCACAAAGGAAATTTAATTCCAGTGTTTATTTGGGATTCCTTTACTCCTCCTTCTGTGCAGTTATGTATGTGATTTTATACACGCACACACATGCACGTACACACAAGCATACATGCGTGTGGGTGCACACACACACCTATGTACATACATAGTCAGTTCAGAGAAAATGGGGCTGGGTGCGCTGGCTCTGTAGTTCACATTGGTCATTGCTCATGCTCACGTTATACAAATACATGGGACAGTGGACACTTCAAAGCTTTGGCTTGGCTGTGCTTCTTTGTCTGCTAAAAAGTTACCCCAAACCCGTAATTCTTAGTGCTTATTCCGACCACTTCCTCCCTTCCTTTCTTTATGGAGAAAATGCCTTTCCAGTGTACTGTGTGTGAATCCCTTTAGACACTGAATATATCTTTCTCTTTTTATAGAAACTACTTTCCTTCACCTTAACCTTGTCACCTTTCCATCTTCAACTCCAAGCCTTGGGTTCCATTCTAACTAGAACACATCATTGTAGGTGTTTCTTTTGCATTCTCACCAATGAAGTCAGGTTTTATGTACAAAAAGAAAAGGAAAACTTTAATTACTAATTCAATCAATCATCCTACCGTGGTTCTTAGAAACGATGGAAAATGCATCTACAAAGCATCCCCTAAATTAACATAGCCAGTGAGCTCACAGAAAACCACACAAAGAAACAAACCAACTAAGTCACCGCCATCAACCCCAACACTGGGGGATAAGAGTTTGTATGAGTGGCAGAACTGTGTATCAGAAAAAGGCGTGTGGGAGTCAAAAAACATGGTTTGCAATTCACTTTTCTTTTCCAGGTGCCTTTGACAAAACTTGGTCCTGAGTTTTCTAATTTCAAAATATAAAACAAACAGATAAACAAACAGATAATGGTATATACTGAGCACTTTCATTAACTGAAATACTTCAGGAAGCCTTCAAAAATCATATTATCTCCCAGTTCTTCATAATCTCTATTAGGTATGTATTCTTACTACACTCCATTTTTCAGGTAACAAATATTAAGGGTTAGAGATATAAAGTAACTTACACATTTAACTAGCAGAAGACCACATACATGATGAAAGAACTGAGATTCAAACCCAGATTTATTGGAATCCAAATCCCATGATCTTAGGCCATGTGCCACTCACCTTCCAGAGTTTCCAGGAAAAAATACAAACTCATTATGGACTTCAGACCACTTCATAGAGCAAAACTTTCTTTCATATTATGACATTTTTGGCTCCCTAAGTATATCATAACCAGGTTAATTGCAAGATACATGACTTTTACTTTTGTTCTCTTTTGTCATTTTCTTAACTTAATAAATACACACTAACGTATTCACACCTGCTCAGTGATCTCATTACATGATTATGAATCATTACATGATTATAGGAAAATGACTATCCCATAAATAATATAAATCATGTATATATATATATATAAATATATATATATAAATATATAATCACGTATATTGTACTTTATGGGATAGTCATTTTCAAGAAAACAAAAATATATGAAATAGTAAAGTCTTTAACTGCCACACATTCAGATTAATATTTAAATTTTCTGTTTGCTAAATAAAATCAAGACACCAGATATAACTGAATTGGTCACCATACATAGAATGTGTTCTGGTGCATATGTTTTTGCTATTATTGGAATCTTTACAGTATATAAAAGCAAAACTTAGATTTGTTATCAAGGCCATCAAGATCATTACTCTACTTTTTGATGTGAAATTTTCTACTTCCCTGTAACATAAATGTATTAAATTTGAAATTACAGGTTGGTATTTTTAAAAGCTTCTAGAAATATTTTTTTTAATTTTTTATTTTTTATAAACATATATTTTTATCCCCAGGGGTACAGGTCTGTGAATCACCAGGTTTACACACTTCACAGCACTCCCCAAAGCACATACCCTCCCCAATGTCCATAATCCCACCCCCTTCTCCCAAACCCCCTCCCCCCAGCAACCCTCAGTTTGTTTTGTGAGATTAAGAGTCACTTATGGTTTGTCTCCCACCCAATCCCATCTTGTTTCATTGATTCTTCTCCTACCCACTTAAGCCTCCATGTTGCATCACCACTTCTTCATATCAGGGAGATCATATGATAGTTGGAAAGAACCTAGATGTCCATCAACAGATGAATGGATCAAGAAGATGTGGTATATATGCACAATGGAATACTATGCAGCCATCAATAGAAATATTTTTTTATAATTAAACAATTATGTACTCTTTCAGTGTCAGCTCTCTTTTCTCCACATTTAAATCGTTCCATTTATAGATTATCCTACATGGTCTATATTGTGATTATTTTCCTCTTACCAGGAACATATACGATATGCAGTAAAACCAACAAAACATTTTTTTTTCCTAAAGTTACTGTGGGTGAGACATTGTCAAAAGTGTTTTAAAGATTGTTCTTTACTCCCTGTACATCGAGATTATTCCCCTGCTCCCTACCTCTGTATACTGACTAGTTCTCAGGCAAGAGTCATTTTGGTAATTTTCATTTATAAATATAACTGGAGTTCCCTTGATAATGAACATTAAACTTCAGAGCAAACTGACTTTGGTGTCATAATTGATTAGTCTAAACTTTCTGCTAATTGAGGTTTCCAGTGCTTGCTAGTTTTCTCTTTTTCCTCTCCTGCCCTCCATTCAAAGCTCACCCGACCAATAAACCTGGGCATCTCCCCAGTATCCAGAATTAAGTCATTCTTTTTGTTTCTCTTAATCTTAAGATCATCTACATCAAAGTTTCTGTATTTTTAGGGGCTAAATCCTCTCTATACAATAGTAGTTTGAGTTTTCTTAAATTAAGACAATTAATAGAAAAATTTGACATTTCATTCATCACAGTCCCTAAAATTACATAAAATAATGTTTTGATTCTTAGGTTTTTCAGTGTTTTCTGTCAGAACATGTAAGTTATTATAGATACAGTGGATATAAAATTTCCTTCTGCCAATACAAAGCAAAACTTTAATACATATATACTATGATTTCTTAAAGCAAGTTTCTGAGATCCAAATGTTAGGCACTAAAACAAAATAAAAATTTTTGTTGTCAACTGCACTTTTTTCCAGTAACTGTAAGTGCCATACTCTTTTTCAAAGATTTTTTTTTGCCCCCAAACTGATTGAATGCCACACTGGACTCCAAGATTTACCCTTTTAACAGAATTTTGACTTGACTTAGATTAGTGAGAAAGAAAATAAACACAACTGCTTTGGTGATATATTGCTGTAATGCATCATCAGAGTATCACTCATGTGATAAACTATAATATTACTATAATTTATCATCAAGAGTGCTGTCACTCTAAAAAAGTATTAGTGTAATACATCAGCAGCCATCACTATGTGCTGCCACTTCCAACATGGTTTAAGGAATTCTACTGTGCTATCCTCTGCCAGGGAGAAAAGAACACCCTTCCTAAGCAAGAGCATAATGGATTAATTTTATTTGAAAATTGTCTTCAGAAACCCACTTTTTCCCATGTCTCTGTCTTCTCAACTTTTATTAATTTATTTTCTCCTTCAGCTCTTTATAGTACCTAAACACATTTCTATAAATGGTTCTCATTCTGTACACCTCGCTAAACTTTTCCCTCTCATACTACCCCACTCTTCAGTAAACAACTGCCTCTCTAATTACTTCTGTTCATTCTCCCCTGAAGAATTCAACATCTACTTTCAGTATTTTACTGGTTTCCTACCAGTAATGGGTGTCTTTTATCTTGTTTTATAGTTTCAGGCCCTGAATGATGCACATTTGTTATATAACTCCTTTCTAGGCTGTTTTTAGGGGTTTTGACTCACATCTGGTCATAATAACATATACCTGGATGCTGTGATAGCCAGGGCTGAAGGTAGACTAATATGAGGACTTTTTTTCAAACACTCACTATTCAGCATATATTTCTCTGCCATCTCATCCCAGCTAAGTAAAAACACCTTAGAAATATTAAAATGAACTAGGTATTAGACTTAAGTAATAATTATTTTAGGTGTTTGTGGTATAAAATATGTTGGAGAATTTTTTTTCATGATGTGTTTGAGTATTTAGGAAGTATTGGGACCCTTGCAATTTACTTGAAAACAGTTTAGCAATAAAGTTAGACAATTAGATAGATATATTAAATTCAGCAAAATGTTAGTAATTGAATATAGTTGCCAGGTAAATAGGTGTTCATTATTCTACTTGTTTCTACATTTTTATATATAAAAGTTTTCCTAAAAAGTTTCACACACAAAAGAAACTAGAGAAACTTAATATAAAAACTTCATTTAAACCCTAGTCCTAAAAGAACAAATGTACAGCTATTTCATTAAAAAGTAGTATAATTTTTAAAATCCACTGACTTTAGGAGTCATTAATTAGGTGACTATAATAATTGCACTGTTTTGGGGAAACCCTTAATTTCAAAAATACATATTCATCTATTTATGGATGAAATGATATGATTTTGTATTTTGTTTTTATATATGAATGGAGAAGAATGTAATATATTAAATAATTAATAAATACTTATTATTATAATAAGGTTATAATAACCATAATTATTTTTATCAGTAGTAAGTACTGGTACTTGAATGTATATATGAGGGTTATTTATAGTATTTCCCATTGTTTTCTGAATGTTGAAAATTCATATATTATTACCAAAGGGAAACCTAGAATAACTTTTTTCTAGCTAAATTTCAAAGATTAATAATGGGAGATTTCTACTGTTTATTGTTTCTATACTAATTTCCAGGTACTTAGCTGATATATTTGCTTAACTAGTCATGAAAATGACATGAAAAGATATCATCATTTCTGTCTCCAAATAATAAAATTGAGGTCAGAGAGATTAAGTAATGAGTTAAAGTTTACGTGGTTACCTGAAGGACTCTCAAGTGGTCAATGGTATCTCTGCCTCATACACAGTGCCACAGCAGCCCCTATCTGGAACATCAGCTGTCTTGGTATAAAGGAAAAAAGTAACGTGACAAGCTCTAAGCTAATTTGGGACAGCTTTTGCTCAGAAAAGACATTATACCATCACTCGTGCTTATAATTAATAAATGAATAATTAATGAATTCATATAAGCAAGAGTGCCATCAAAGAGTAAGGGATCACATAATCCTCCTATAGAAAATGACCTAGTGGGCACCTGGGTGGCTCAGTTGGTTAAGCCATGCCTTTGGCGCATGAGCCTAGAATCCTGGGATCGAGTCCCACATCAGGCGCCCAGCTCCATGAGGAGTCTGCTTCTCCTTCTGACCTTCTCCCCTGTCATTCTCTCTCTCATTCTTTATCAAATAAATAAATAAAATCTTTAAAAAAAAAGAAAAGAAAAGAAAAGAAAATGACCTAGCAGGTAGGAGATGAGGAATATTTGGTAAATAGTACTGACACATCACAACCATATTACTTAAATTACTGAACGTAACTATCTTAAATATCATTGTCAATATATAAAAAACTGCATGATGGTACCATAAGGATAACATGAGATACTGTTCAAGTGACCTCTACTGAGATACTCACTCTACAGAAGTAGAAATTATTATTTTAGAATTTATTATGTCAACTTCTGTGAGTCACCTGCCAAAATTTGAAATTTAAGAGAAAAAGTGATCATAGGTCTAACAAAGTTTGAGTTTTCAAAACATTTTTCTTAAGTATAATCTACTGGACCCATCCAAGTCTCTGCTAAATACCACTTAAAGTTACAGTATTCTGAGAAATATGGAATGCATACCACTCTAAATAAACACTATGATAAAATACAATCATTATTTTGAATAAATATTTTAGAATACAGAGTGAACGAATTCCAGAAAGCAAGTGGGATGTTCAGATTCTTTTACATACTTTTCATATATTTCTCTAGCTACTGAAAAAATAAATACTTCATATAGCTAATAATGAACTTAAAAGATAAAAATCACATGCACTTATAGATTATAAACAAAGACCATGACAAAAGATGAAAAAATCATGGTTGCAATTTATTTTGAGATCCTTTCGAAGAACTGACACTGTCTTCAACTAACTCACTCCTATTCTACACAAGTGTTAGAAACAGTATATGAAATGATATAGAAATAAAAATGTATGGAAAATTTATTTATCGAGCCCATAATATGTGCCAGGCAGTGTTTAGATTCTGGGAATAAGCCAATAAACAAGACATAGTCCTGTCCTCAGGTAGTATAAGGAAGAATATAAGATCACAGTTGGGTTTAATGGTGGGTGGTAACCGCTATATCCAGAGTACTCTGGAAAAGTATGTAGTACTCTGGGAAGGATGATAATACAATATTGAGTCATCTGCTAAGGCTCCTAGACTGAGTGATTTCTAAAAAGAAATATGAAAACTGAAAAGGAATTATTTCTGTGAAAATTAGGGGCAGAATTGAGCCAATAAGTCAAATGGAACAGTTTTGAAAAGATGCCAGGTTAAACAAAGTGGGATACATTCTGGGAACTTCAGTAACAATGGGTCAAGGGCTGATTGAAATACGAGGCTAGAGGGGAAAAAAAGGGGGAAAACTGAGTGAAATATTCCTGGTCTTTGAAAGGTACAACTGAACAAAAAGGAGCCATTAAAAGGTTTAAAACAGGGATGCCTGGGTGGCTCAGTTGGTTGGACGACTGCCTTCGGCTCAGGTCATGATCCCGGAGTCCCGGGATCGAGTCCCACATCAGGCTCCCAGCTCCATGGGAAGTCTGCTTCTCCCTCTGACCTTCTCCTTGCTCATGCTCTCTCTCACTGTCTCTTTCTCAAATAAATAAATAAAATCTTTAAAAAAAAAAAAAGGTTTTAAACAAGGGTAGAAAATTATCATATTTGAAAAAGCATTTGAATGCTTTTCCTCATATCCAGTTTATCTAAAAAATCTCAGATAATCAGAACTAAATGTGAAATGGCATTTGTGACTCCACTGAGGATTTTAAAAATGGTTCTATATATATTTTTTTTAAGATTCTTTACAAATGTATTTATTTAAAAGAAAGAAAGAAAGAGCACAAGCCCGGGAAGAGGGACGGAGAGGGACAAGCAGAGCCCAGAGCTCCATTTCAGAACCCCCGAGATCATGACCTGATCCAAAATTAAAGTCTCATGCTTAACTGACTGAGCCACCCAGGGGCACCAAGATTGTATCATTAAAATACTTTTTAAACTCCTTCTTGATCCTTGGTGACTAATTAGAAAAACTATAGTGGGTGGTAACTGCTTAATGATGAGATCATTAAGAGATGCCCTAAACTGATTGGTGTCTTGACAGAAAGGAGAAATTTGAACACAAAAAAAGACATGGACAAAGGGAAAATGATACAGAGGTGACCATGTGATGACAGAGACAGAGACTACACTAACACAGATACAAGCCAAGGAACACCAGTGAATCCTGAAATTAAGAAGAGGCAAGGAAAAATTCTAGTCAAAGTCTCAAAGGCAGCATGGCCTTCTGATGCCTGGATTTGGGGCTTCTAGACTCCAGAATTCTAAGATAATACATTTGTGGCATTTTAAGCAACCTAGTTTGTGGTATAATGGTATGACAGTCCTAGCAAACAAGAGAAACATTTGCATGTTACATATATATATATATATATATATATATATATATATATATATATATGCGCGCGCGTGTGTGGGGGGAAAAAATCCTCTGCTAGATAGGATGTAACCTGACTCACAGTAAGCTACAACAAGATTCTTCCCCATGAAGAGTAACATTTTTAATAAAAGTGGGTGCCATTCAGATGATAGTTCCCTGAAAAGAGAAGTGTCTGAGGATATTACTTTATAGAGGAAATTCAATCATTTTCATTACCCATCACCCATGTTGACTTCAGATAAGAGATAACGATTCTTCAGCGGGGAAAAACCCTCTCTGGCTCATAGAGCACATCTGGTTTGGTTATGTAACTACTTCTACACATTCAATGTTGGAAATAGCATCTAGCTAATCAGTGCACTGTATCTCCTTGGCCACAGCAGATACTCACAGACATACATGTGACCTAATATAATCATCTATACCCAATAATGGGAATTTCATGAAATTATTCACAATGAGACTATCCCTGAGACTATTCATGATAAAGGTGGTGGAATCTCAACTGTGCTGGGGCTACCAGGGTATCCTATGATAATGCCAATTAAAACAAAACCATGCCCCTGATGAAACAGGATCCTTTGAATGAGCATCTTTTGTGTTCTTGGATCCAGCTGGGAAATCCCACCTGTTCCATTGCCACAGATGGCCAAGAACAAATGTACTAATATGTGCTAGTATAACACCTTGGGAATAAATTTCAGCCCAGGTTAAGAGTAGGCTGGCTGGAGTGATGCTACACCTGGGAAATTGATGTTGGATTCCTCCACGCAGGATACACTCAAAAAATGCTGGGCTTGTTTCCTGATACTTGCCCTGGATGCTCTGAGCGCTCTCTGTTAAGAAGAATCCAGTGTCGATTTCCCGGGCCTATGATAACTCCAGCCAGCCCATGTTCAGATCTGGCTGAAAACAATCCCTAAAGGTACTATGATAACCAGTACACATAAAGATAAACAATCTCCAGAAAAGATGACAGAGACCAGTGGGCTGGCTCATACAATGCCCATAAAATAGTAAGAAGAACTAGAAGAACTTTTCAAAGAGCATCTTCAAGCCTGCTGATTGGTGTTTAGTAATAGTATCTTTCACTGCATCTTTTTTTTTTTTTTCCCCACCGCATCTTTTAACTACAATCAAGTAAGTCATATCCGTTTGCCTGGGTTATGTTGGCCACACTCTACCACACCACCTTGGAAAAAATCATGAAATAAGAGAAACAATTTTTTTAAAGATTTTATTTTTTTATTTGACAGACAGATCACAAGTAGGCAGAGAGAGAGGGGGAAGCAGACTCCCCATTGAGCAGAGAGCCAGATGGGGGGCTCCATCCGACCTGAGTCGAAGGCAGAGGCTTTAACCCACTGAGCCACTCAAGGTGCCCCGATAACCAATTTTTTTGAAAGGAAAATTTCAATGAAAGTTGAAATCTAATCAAGCATAATTTTATGTTTACCAATAAAGTTCCAATAATTGTAATTCCTTTTCTATTTCCTGTATTGTCCTCAGTATTAGTTACCTAATTGGGATCTGACAAATCTGCAGTAAAAGAGAAAACTGCTTAACTATGTTCAAAGGTTAAACGATCTATTTTACCAGGAAACTTTTTTCTATTATCTTCATAGGCAGAGTTTTCCTTTACCCACAAACTGGAAATTAACTCACTCAAGGATGCAATCAATAATATAACTGCCATTTCATATCTTTTCTTGGCTGACTTTGCCCAAGTGCAATGTACAGATCATTTACTCAATTTTAACAATTAAAAGGCATGTATTCCTTCGGTTCTCACTTTTAGGATTATATATGCTCAAAAATTATAGATACTGTTGTATATTGAAAAACTATAGATCACCCTAAATTTACCACACATAAACATCAGATAATATTTTTGCTCCCATATTTGTTCCTTCAAAACAAAAACAAATAAAACAAACTCATTCCACACATCCCAGGAAACACACAAAAATATTTACAAGTGAATGCCAAGAAAAATAGATTTTCTATTTCCGTTGATTTTACCTTATTTTTATCTCTATTTGTTTACACTCTCTAATTTTTTTAAAAGATTTTATTTATTTGACACAGAGAGAGATCACAAGTAGGCAGAGAGGCAGGCGGGGGGCGAGGGGAGCAGGCTCCCTGCTGAGCAGAGAGCCAGATGCAGGGCTCCATCCCAGGACCCTGAGACCATGACCTGAGCTGAAGGCAGAGGCTTAACCCACTGAGCCACCCAGGTGACCCACTCTCTAATGTTCTTAACATATTTGCACAGTAGTCCATATCCTAGGGTAGGGATGTTTATGTACATATTTTTACTAATAGAGAGGATGCTGTAAAGTTTGGGACATGTATCTATGAAAAATTAAAATTATTTCCCTTTAAATAGAATGTTGTTTCCTTTCTCATTTGATTACTCAATCATTCAATAAATATTTATTTAATATCTATGATGTACCAATTACATAAACTGAGGTATTGTTGGCTTATCAATTAAGATAAAACAAGGCAAACAGAACAAAATTAAAATGTCAAAAATCTCTGCCTTCAAAGAGGTTACACTCTGGATCTTTGTAGAAAACTCTTAAAATGAGATGGCTTTGGAATTATCTGCTGACTTGCCTTTCTTCCTCACTGACATACTAGATTCCATGGGGCAGAGGCTGAAAACATCTTTAAACTCCATCTTGTTCAGGGTCATATTTGCCAATTGATAAATAATACATGTTTTTTTGTGTTATATTGAACTAAACTTTCTGCTTTTCTGCTTAAAGGTCCCCCCAAAATCCTAAGACTTTTTTTATTCTGTTAATTTTCTTAAGTGTTTAGATAATTTTGGGAGAGTGTTTTACAAGGCCACTTATGTCTGATCTTATTCCTTTAAGAAAATTACCTCAGCTCTTAATAATTTCTCTAAATTTCACCTAACCTTCTATTAGAAGCTTTTTTTTCCCTTTGTTCCCTACAGACTGCTTCCCACTTATGAAAAAGCAAATTTTTATATCAACAATAACCACAACGTGGACAATAATTTTCATTCTTCTTTTTTCACCTCTTTAGAGACTCCAAAACAAAATATGCCTACATTTCACTGTAGTGATTGTACTCCATTTTGACTCCATTTTGGTTACTGTCAATGCAAAATTTCTTTCGACGATGGAAATTCCATCACTTTCTTTTAACCCCTAAATCTTATGGTGTATGTAGTTTCTGTAAATTACATAGTTACTTAGTTAAATCAGCAAATGTTAGTGAATTGTTCTGGAGTTCTTAAAAATAATTTGTTCCCAATTGCAAAAAGGTATTCTTGAGCTAAAAGGAGGAAAAAAGGAAACCGTTTTATTTAGCGCTCTTTCAGATCTTTCATACAGATTTTCTCATTTTAAACTTACCAACCCAAAAAGAAGATTTGTAATTCCTCTTAGATGAAGAAGCTTGTCTCAGTTCATTCAGTTATGTAGTGACTCTAAAGACCTCGTCCCCCACCAAAAATCTATTCCACATCACACCAATCAAATTTGCCGTTAAGAGACTGAATTTGACACAAGTGGCCATGCCTTTCAGCCACTTTATTTCACTTTAAAACATACTCTCTCTATTCATTTTGTATTGCTCCATACAACAGATTTCCTCCCATCTCCTTAATTGAAAGGTTGGGTCTGAGAGATTGCTTATTTTCTGTGTCCGGTAGGAACAAAGTGTTCAGTGGTGAATGCAGGACTGCAGCTGCATTAAATGTGTGTCTTATGAATTTAATAACATTGGCTACTTCTGTAACCTCACTAGTAATATTAGGAACTGATCGGCATGGCTGTCTAATTTCAGGAGCCTGAATCAAAATGTGGCCATTTCAATTTGCCATTCACATAAATTCTGCCTGCTTTCCTTACGGGTTATACATCACTGGTCACAGACCTTACTCTGTGCAAGCAGAAAAGGTGTCAGGTGGTGCTGTGACTGAGTACATCTGACTAGAATCCTAAGTAATACAGGGTTTGTGATAATTATTTCATTTCTACAAATCTGTGTGTCGTTCCCCCCCCCTTGATTTATTGATACACATGTTTCACAGGCAAGCAACTCATTTACTTATGTGTTTTTAGCAAAGGAAAGGGGAAAGAGACCAATAACAAAATACAAGCAGTCCAGTAAGCAATGTGAGAGCAAGGACAGCAAATCTGAAAATTAGAAATTGCTATATTGTGCACTAATATGTACAAATATTTTAACTAAACTGCAAAGGAGATAAAGTAAACTGCATGTTAATTTCTTAACGTTGCTTTTTTCTATTAACTTAATGAAAGACATTTGATTATATGCACATAACATCTCAATCATACATTAACTGCAAATCAGAAAAGCAAAGATGAAGAGATGTAATAGAACAATGCACATTAAAACTACAACATTCTTGGTAACATAACATTAAGGGAGATTGGTCAAGTTTCTCTGATCATATATGACCTGCCACACTAAGGTCTCTAGCTAAGGAGCTTATGTTTTCCTCCTTTTCTCATAATCGTTCATTCCCTTGTGCTACCCTCCAGCGCCATCAGTTAGAAAGCAAACAACTTTGTAACTTGATTCTTGATCCCAGACCCTTGAATGCAGGGGGAGCCAGTAAAATATCTTGAGTTGTCTCTGTGCTGAACCAACCCATTTGACCCATCCCCAAATCACAGCCCTCTCTAAGTTACCGTTTTACTCACTGTACCCTGTGTGGAAATCTCGGTACGTTTCAAGAGGCAAAGTGAAAAAGGTTTTGCAAAGCATCTACATAAAGTCATGGGTAAAAGATTTTGCTGTGTTCTGAATTGTTTGTAGTTGAGCTTCCCTGTTCCCACAATAGATCATGGAGTATATTAAACCCAGGAGTGCTTGGCTTTTCCTTCATATAAATGCTTTCAGGGGTGTCGGCACACAAGCCAGGTTTTTCTGCTTACCTGCATGAAGCCCCGATTCTGTCATCAACTATGTCAGATTCATTTTCACACACCACACACAAGGAGAGCTAAAACGCCATTCAGGGCAACTGGTTCAGCAATGTTTTCTTTCTTTTTCTACTCTCCCCTTTTTTCCTTTGAAGTATTTCACATAAAAATAAAAATGAAAAGGTCCCACCATCAAAATAGTAGCTGTCCAAAAAGCATTAAAAGAGAGGTGCTTTGTGTACTGTAGTTGATATATTTGTCACGTCATTAAATCCAGGTTTAATTCTAAGAGGTTACTATTGGGTTCCCTGATATGCTTCACTTTTCTATCTTGTCCTCATACTTTCTAGACACTTATTACATAAACTAACTTACAAACATTTTACTCATGGTAGTGCCTATTGCAAGACTTAAAGTAGTCGAGTGACAAGATCTCTTTTTTCTTTTAAAAAGATCTCACCAGCTGCTAGTGGAAAAAGGATTCCGGGTGGAGGTAAGCGCAGAACAAAGAGCTGGAGGAGACTTGGATAGGTTAGGCTGTGATCTGAAGTAGGATTAACGGGGCAGTGAGGGAGGAAAGTAGAAGGCTTAAAGATGTATTTTGGAAGAAGGATCAAGACATTTTACATGGGCAATTCTTCCTGGAGGCTGGAACACCCTTCCATCCCTTTTGTCTAGCTAAATAATACTATTCCTTCCAAGCCTTCACTCCCAGGGAGTCTCAGTACCGGATGGCCTGAGTAATGGTCATCGAAATGACTCCTTAGTGTTGTGTCTTCACCTCACAAGGGCAGCTCTCTCCAACCATTTCTCTACTTGTCACCCTCATGCTATTCTAAAGTGTTCAGAATTAAAATCAACATTTTCCATTTCTGTAATCTTAACACCAAACAATATTTTTCAGATACACCAAGCTTACCAATTAAGATTGGATTTGGCTGCATTAAACAGAATACTTAACTTTCAGTGACTTAAATATTGTTTGCATACAACAAGATGTATAGAGGTAAGTGCAGCGGAGTTCATTCACTTGCTCAAGTGCTGGAAGCTCTCTATCTGTGATGATTTTTCCTTTCCCTAGCAGGCAATATTGTAACTGCACTGAAAGTGAAATGGCCTGGAAGGTTGAGAAACCAGTATTATCTTTTCTTTTTATCAGGAAAAGCAAAACACTTCCTAGAAGCTCCCCCAAACTGCCATTTATGTTGAGTTAGAATTGTTTCACACAAATCCATAGGTTCAAAGGAGACTAGAGAACAAGAATATAGTTTTTCTGTCTTCCGTAGAAGTAAAAAGGACAAAGGGCATTTGAAATCCTTAATAACTTAGTGAGCCAACCACAGTTACTTAACCTGATGCTCAAAACTGTATTTCAATAAATTATCGAAATGCTTAGTCATCAGTAATCTTCAGGTAATATAAACAATACATATGCAAAATTAATAAAAGGCTACTAGTTATTACTACTATTTGATGTAAAATTGGGCTAAAACTAAATAAATTTCAAGTATCCTTTTCTGTTCTAACAAAATGTTAACTCAAATTTGATGTTAACTCAAATTTGACAATCATCATAAAACTTAAAACTTTAAGTTTCACACTTTAGAGATCATGCCTAGGCATTCATATGTAACGACTCTATTAGTCAGCTTGACCTGTCATAACAAAATACCATGGACTGGGTGGCTCAAACAACAGAAATGTATTTACTCACAGCTGGGGAGGCTGCAAGTTGGAGAGCGGAGAGCGAGCATGGCTGGGTTCTGGTGAGAGCTCTTTTCCTGGCTTGCAAATAACCACCTTTTCACTGTGTGACCACATGGAAAAAGACAGAGAGAGAGGGAGAGAGAGAGACAGAGAGGAAAAAATGAGATTTATTCTCCTTCTTATAGAGCTACAGTCCTATTGGATTAATGCCTCACTCATGACTTATTTAACTTTTATTACCTCTTAAAGACCCCTATCACCAGATACAGTTACATTTGGGGTTGGGGCTCCAACATTGGAATTTGGGGAGAACACCATTCTGCCCATAGCAATTATACAGCCAGTTAGTTATTTTCCATGAATTTGTGGTGGGAAAAAACACAACTTTTCTTCTGCCAGTCCATGATCATATACATTTGGATATCTAGCATTAATTTATTCTGTATGACTTTTTTTTTAATTTATTTTGTGTGTGTGTTCCAAAATTCATTGTTTAAGCACCACAACTAGTGTTCCATGCAATATGTGCCCTCCTTAATACTCACCACCAGGCTCACCCAATTCCCCATCCCCCTCCCCTCCAAAACCCTCAGTTTGTTTCTCAGAGTCCACAGTCTCTCAGGGTTTGTCTGTGTGACTTTTATATGCAAATGCATTTCAGTTAGAATGGTGGACTCAAAGGTATTATTGTATATTTTCTCAGGAATTTTACTGGGCAATATAAGATTTAACATATCTTATAAATATGCCTGATAAACCTTCATCACAATCAAGATAATATACCTACCACCCTTAATTTCTTTCTCATAACTCTATAATATCACTTCTATCCTTCCTCATCCCAAGACAACTGCTAATCTGCCTTCGGTCAGTACAGATACATTCTTTTTAAGATTTTATTTATTTATTTGACAGACAGAGATCACAAGTAGGCAGAGAAGCAGGCAGAGAGAGAGAGGAGGAAGCAGGCTCCCCGCTGAGCAGAGAGCCCAATGCAGGACTCAATCCCAGAACCCTGGGACCATGACCTGAGCCAAAGGCAGAGGTTTAACTCACTGAGCCACCCAGGCGCCCCAGTACAGATACATTTTATAAAATATTATACAAATAATCACATGGGTTACACTTCTTTTGGTCTGGTCTCTTTTCAGTAAATAAAATCATGTATAACTTCATTTGTTGTTTTAGTGCACATTAATAGTTTATTCCTTTTAGTCTTTAGTAGTATTTCATGTATAGCCACACCACAATTTATTTAATCAATTCACCTACTGGTGGATATCTGTTGTATCCATTTTGCAGCAAAGACAGATGTTATGAACTTTTGTATATAAGTATTTAGGTGAATATACACCTTCATGCCCCCTGATTGAATATTTAGGAGTGGAACTGTTAAGTGGTATGGAAGGTATATATATGTATATGCATAAAGAAATATTAAAAGATTTCCAAATACTTGTGCTATGTACACTTCCACCATCAGTGCAGGAGGATTCCAGTTATTCCACATCTTCCTGAACTTCCTACATATAGTCAGGCTTTTTCAATTTTAGACAATCCATTAGATGTGCTATGGTATCTTTTTGTAGTTTTAATTTGCATTTCCATAAGGACTAGTACTGATGTAGATATTATCATTTGTTTTGTTATCCATATATCTTCTTTAATAAAGTGTATGTTTAAATTTTTTCTTTCTTTTTAGTGATTTTTATATTTTTTGAGAAATATATATATGCACATATAATTATAATTAATTATAAATTATAATCCACTTGTCTAACATCTAATTCACAAGGAATTTCTTCCAGTCTGTGCATCTTTTAACATCTTGTTGGAAAAGCAGACATGACTAATTTTGATGAAATCTAAATTATCAATTTTTGAGCAATCATGCCTATGATATCACACCAAAGGAATTTTTGACTCACAAATATCACAAAAATATTCCCCTATATTGTCTTCTAGAAGTTTTAAAGTTTTGGTTTACACTTGGCCCTATATTAATTTTTTGAATATGGCCCATAGTATGGATCAAAGTTTATCTATCTTTGTATCCATACATGTATATATGGATACATACATCAATTTCTTTATCTATATCCCTAAAATTGGCCCAGAACCATTATAGAAAAGTTTGTCTTATGTTATTAGAGTAATGCTGATTTCATAGAAAGAGTTGGAATTATTCTTTCCTCTTCAATTACCTGAGAAAATTTATACAGAATTGATGATAATTCTTCTTTAAAATGTTATAGACATCAAAAGTAAAGTCATCTGGACCTATCTTTTAAACCACACAAATGATTTATTTAATACAGAGAGGCTTATTCAGCTGATCTATTCTTGGATGAGCTTTGGGATTGTCATTTTTGTAAAATCTATCCATTTTAAACAATTGTTCAACTTGTTGATAAAGTTATTGACAATATTTTATTAGTATCTTTTTAGTATCCGTATAATTTGCAGCAATGTCACATTTCTCATTTCCCATGTTAGTAACATGTGTCTTCTCTCATTTTTCTTGGTTAGCCTGATTATAGGTTTATTAATCTATATATCTAATATATATAAAATCTAATGTATATTATAATATATAATCTCTCTCTCTATATATTCTATATAGAGAGAGAGATTATATATTATATATATAATATATTATAATTATTGGGATAAAGATCTGTGGGAACAGATCTTTTTAATATACAGATTATATATATTATATAATATATATAATATATTATAATATATAATCTATATATAGAATATATAGAATATATATAATCTAATATAATATATTAGATAGATATATATAATATAATCTATATAATCTAATATAATGTAGGTTCTTTTCTGAAAGAACACACTTTGGGTTTCATTGATTTACTTATTATTTTCCCATTTTCTATCTATTGATCTCCATAATACTAACTTTTACTATATAGTTTCTGATGCCTATTTAGAGCTTGATTTGATTTTTTTTTTTAAGTGGAGGATCAGTAACTTGTGACCCTTCTCTTATACAGCCATTCACTGTTGTAAGTTTACCTAAAAGTAATACCTTACCTGCATCCTATAAATTTTGGTATGTTGTATTTGCATTCTCTTTGGGAGAAAAATATTTTCTAATCATCATTTTGATTGCTTTTCTGACCTATACATTTAAAAATGTATTAGGTTTCCAAATATTTGAGACTTTTTTCAAATGTATTTTTTATTCATGCTAATTATTACCTTTGTGGTGTTAGAACTTATTTACTGTGATTTGCTTTCATGGAGCTTTATTTAGATTTGCTTTTATGGTCCAGAAAATTGTCCATCTTGGTAAATTTTCTTTTATATACCTGAAAACAGTTGTTCTATTGTCATCATGTTGAGTGTTCTATAAATGTGAGGTCAAAATTCTGTTATTAGATAACAAAACATTTATAATTACTATGTTCTCATGATAAAAACTGATGTCTCATCACTATTAAATGTACCTCCTTATACTTGGTAATATTTTTCCTATGAAATCTTTTTTGTTTGATATTAAGATAATCACTTCGCCTTCTTTGAAGAGCATTAGCATAGTATATCTCTTTCCATTCTTTTACTTTTAGCCTATTTGTGTGTTTATATTTAAAGGTGTTTTCCTTTTGGCAGCATTTGTTCTTGCTTTGTATGTACTGGACAATTTCTTTCTTTTAATTGTTATCTTTAAATCAAGCACCTTTAATGTGAATATTAATGACTATATTATTAAATATATAATATTGCCATGTGCTTTATACTCATTGTATTTGTTCCTCTCCAAATTTCTCCCCTTTCTCCTTCTTAATATCAACAAAGCAAAGGATATAGTTAGTATTCATTTCGACATACTAGCCCTCTCCTGTTCAATATGGTAGCCAATTGTGACCACTGTTCAATATGATAGCCAATTGTGACCACTGAATATTGAAGTGAGAGAAATGTAAATCAAAATATATTTCAAATATCAAAAACTTAGAAAAAAAGTATCTCATTTTCTAAACTTATTAGACATTAGTTTTTAAAGACTTAAATGAATTACATTATCAAAATGAAATGTACTTGTTTTTTAATTTTTTTTAAATGTGACTACTAGAAAATTTCATTACATATGGGATTCACATTACATTTCTTATAGATAGCACTGTCTTAGACCATGATTCAGCAAACTGTGTTTTTTATAATGGGCCACATAACAAACATATTATATTTTACCAGGCCTATAGTCTGTCACAACTATGCAAGGCTGCCATTGTACCATGAAAGGAGCCTAAGACAACACATAATAAATGGGAGTGGCTATGTTCCAAAACAACTCTATACACAAAAGTTTGGTAGATACTAGATTTGGCTTATGGGTCTAGATTTACTGACCACTTTTTAGACAGTAACTTCGGAGAATTGAAGCCATGTGTAATTTATGATCAAAGGACAGGAAAAAAAAGGAAACTTCAGTTGCTGATGATATTGGAGTTACCATAGCAACCCTTGACCAACAACATTTTAGGTATGACAAGAATAAACTGCTCTCCTATAAGCCTCTATTATTTTTAAAACATACATAGCAAAACCTAATTCTAATTACATTTACATGTCAAGATTCTATTATATGATTTCGCAAGTTTATTTTTTTAAAGATTTTATTTATTTATTTGAAATAGAGAATGAGAGTGAGAGCATGAGAGAGGGGAGGGTCAGAGGGAGAAACAGACTCCCCACTGAAGAGGGAGCCTGATGTGGGACTCAGTCCTGGGACTCCAAGACCATGACCTGAGCAGAAAGCAGTCACTGAACCAAATGAGCCACCCAGGCGCTCCTGATTTTGCAAGTTTAAAATTTATAATATCACAGTTCACCCATAGTTCAAAGTCGGCCACTTCCAAGTTCACAGTCCCTTTTATATAACTAATTAAAATCTAACTTATTATCTTTGTATCATCAACCAGTATCTTGACTTGCTTTGTATTCCACTAGTATTTAGAAAGTGCCAGTGGAACAAATAAAGATCCATTTCACATATAAAAATGTATCACTAAAGTCTCTACAACTAAAGCATCAATCTCATGAACAAACAGAAAGGAAGTTCAATTAGTAAAATAATACAGTGAAACATCCAAAAAGTTCATTATTTGAAAACCTATTTAAGTAATTTTGGTTATAACTCAATCCTTATAAGAAATTAAATGAGAGCTCAAAGTAATTCATCAGTTGATACAGTGTTTCATATCCTGATTATGATATGAAACATCTTAATTGACCGATTCCATTTTTTAACCCTCATTACCTAAACAAATTGTATGGATTTTTGTTCCGTTTGTATCATATGCTCCTAACATCAGGTTTGTGGCAGTTCTGGCCAGCTCATCTGCGGCTGAATGAAGCCAGGTTCAATGGCATTATATGGCAGGTAAATAAGTAGGACTTAAACGATGTACAAGTTACCAGAGTATGTAGAGTTAATGCTAATAATGTTACAACACACCAGAAATACTTTAAAGTAAAAAAATCTATCTATTTTCATAAACAAACAAAAATTCTTCCTGGTCCCCTATTTCAATGCAACAAAATTCCAACAGCCTCGTGAGGGACTAATGTGTAGCCAAGACAACTTTGTTTTATTAAGACTCAGAGTACCACTATGCAATATCACTTCATAAGCCTTGGGAATGATATCTACAGGAAGATATAAGTAAGTAATTTAAATAGCATCACATTGCAATCATTGCATCATAATTCACTAAATTCATTCTGCAATAATACCCTTGTGTTTTAGAAAATTTTATTCTACTATATTCTTTATATATAATGAAACAGGCATACCAGAAATGTTAAGTAACATACCCAATGTTGCTGAACTAGTACATAGATTTAAATTCAAGTCTGGTTGACAAGAAAACTGATACTTTGATAATACATCCCAAGGCAGTGGATGAGAGAGATGCCTTTCTGAATTATAATCTCTTGTGGATAAAGGAATTACTTTCAAGCAACAATGACGAAAGAATGAACCATCCAGTTGTCACTGCTTGTTTGACAGTGATGTCAGTGAACTTAGACATGAAAACACACCCAGGGGACTTTCTATGTTGCTAGAAGTCAGCTAGAGCAAATATAAATGTGACGTCTATAATGCTTAACTCATTTTTTCTTGTAATGGCACTTTTGATGATAGTTTCAAATATTACCAGTGTACAACTGCTGTGAAATGGCTTCATAACTCCAGGAATAAACTTGAGATTACCTCTTCATTAAAATCTCAATCTGCAATTGCTCTAGCCAATGAAGTGATAAGTCAAAATAAATACCATTCAATATTGAGGAAAATTTGTAGCCATCATGACCATCACTTAAGATACCAGCTGAAAAACTCTAAAAATGCTCCACTCTGCTCTTTATTTAATAAAATCACACACACTCACACACACACACACACACACACACACACACACAGCTTTCTACAGTAACCAGATCAGGAAAGAAACTGTTATGGTCTTTTTTTGGTAGCAAAAACAACAACAACAAAAATGAACATTTTATTAGCTAGGATGCTGTAAAAGCTACTACCAGCAGAAGAGAGAAGGGGAGGGGACAAAAGCAGAAAAGAAATGAACTGAACCCCAAGTGCCTATAAAAGCTCCCTGCCTCCAACCCCCCCAGTACAGTGAATAAAAGCTTCTTACACTGACCCTATAGGGAGATAGTATATTGAGAGCTATCTCCTGGTCTCCTTTCTTATAACAAGAAATAAAAAATTATTTGCTTTCAAAATTCCCTTGGATTATGTTCAATTTCATGCATCCCAAGCAGCGAACCCCTTGAGTTTGGTTACACTTTGATACTGAAGTCCTAATGCTTAAAGCAGCTTACTCCTATGATTCACCCTTCTTTTTAATATGCCGGTTCACTCTCAGGAAATCCCACTGTCATCTTCTTCAAGGAGACATCCATCAACTCTACCCACAGTGCCTACCTTTCTTTGTCCATAGCAAACATTTTAATTTCTTTTCACATGTTCTCATTAACTAGATAGAGATTCAAGACCCTTTATTTACTGGGGCTTTCCAAGATTCCCTATATGAATTAATGAATTCAAATATATATGTTGGCAAAATGTGTTGCCTCAAAACACATTAGCTTTAACAAAATCTCTAACTCAAACTGGTAAATTGGAAGAAGGATGGTACCTAATTCAACACACCAACAAAATAAAACCTCATTCGTCTGCTCAGCTAACCCTATTGGGTGCACGCACATACGTGTGTGTGTTCCTGCAAGTATGGGCCTCCCTCCTTCCACACACACTACAGTATCTCTCTTTGTTGTGAGAGAGATAGCACAAGCGAGTAGCAGGATTGGGTGGGGGGCAATGAGAGGAAACGAAAGAATCTTAAGCAGACTCCATGCCCAGCATGGAACCTCAGGCAGGACTCCATCTCACCACCCTCTGATCACGACCTGAGCGGAAATCAAGAGTCTGATGCTTAACCGACTGAGCCATCCAGGTGCCCTGAGTATCTTATTTTTTATTCAAATTAGATTTTTTAATTCGTTTTTTTTTTCTTGTTTTTTGAATGGTAGTGATGCTTTCTGGAAAAAAAAAAAAAGAAAGAAAGGATAAAACTGTTAAAGTGCTATGTCTCCTTCAATATCTTATGAAACATATATGCAAGGAGTAATAGACTGGGGGTCATATTCTGATGAAGAAAATGGAGGTCTGAATATCCATTGGAACAAAAGAGCTATTAGTATCCTGCGATTTCACCAAAATTCAGTGAAATCCTACTGGGGCGCAGTATATCTGAGGAGGTTAATACAATACTTAACAGACTCAGGAAGGTGCTGAATCCCCTGAAAGAGAATTGTGTCAAAGGCAATATCATTCTGGATTTATGGGCTTTTAAAGATTCACCAAGTGGGAATCCCTCTGAGAAGAATTTGGCAGTTTTATTTCATCTTACGGAGGGTTTTATGGTTTGCCTAAGAGTGAAAACCATACTTTTCAGTGTCTGATGTGTTAGGGAAAGCAGAACAACCTCCAACACTTTCCAGTAAACGCAAAAATTGGTAAAGAGCTATCTATGTCAATGATGACAATGACTTGAAAGCTGGAAGTTTTTTAAGGTAAATATTGATTGTTTATACATATTGTATAAATCTGATTGGTGACTGTCTATTACTCCCATTACCAGTACAAGCAGAGTTTACGAAAAAGACACATGACATAGGTACTTCTTTTACCCAAATAGAAAGATAAAAAAGTGGGAAAGAGGGGCACTTGGGTGGCTCAGTGGGTTAAAGCCTCTGCCTTCAGCTCAGGTCATGATCCCAGGGTCCTGGGATTGAGCCCCTCGTGGGCTCTCTGCTCTGCGGGGAGCCTGCTTCCCCTTCTCTCTCTGCCTGCTTGTGATCGCTGTCTGTCAGATAAATAAATAAAATCTTTTTTTTAAAAAGTGGCAGAGAAAATCACATAAAAAAGGAATAATTCAGATAAGAACAATAAATATTTTGATTCTCCAGGGAACGGACTGTGAGCTCATGGAGGGACTGGAGAATGCCTGGCCCTCTCTATATGCTTGCATGATTTTGTTATTTCTAAATACCATATCGATATCTGATGAGTGGCCCTTGAAAACTGAATAGTTAACCAGGTAATGAAAATTATGGAAACTCTTCAAGAGTTTTTCCGGTTTGGGGGCACCTGAGTGGCTCAGTCATTAAGCGTCTGCCTTCGGCTCCAGTCGTGATCTCAGGGTCCTGGGATCAAGCCCTGTATCAGGCTCCTTGCTCTGTAGGAATCCTGCTTCTCCCTCTACCACTCCCCCTGCTTGTGTTCCCTCCCTCACTGTGTCTCTCTCTGACAAATAAACAAATAAAATCTTTAAAATAATCAATCAATAAAAGAGTCCTTCAGGTTTTGTTTTTGTGTTTTTTTTTTAATAAAAATCTATTTTTACAAATCAAAACTTGCACAGAGTAAGGCCAGGCCATGAGATATACATATGATTAACCCATAATATCCAGGTTATACACACATTAAAGTTAATTTCTAAATAGCATTACCCCATTACTACAGGCTATGAGCATTATATTAAGTGATAAAAATTGTGTGGCCAATTATGGGAATTAGGATGGGAGATTTTTCTTCTATATTATAAAAGAAATATAGGTATAGTTTAGGAGTCTGGACTGGCCATTCAATAGCATTTAGTCAAATTATTTAAACTATATGTGAATTTGTTCCCTCTCTGTAAAAAGAGTATCCATTTCAGGGGATTATCATAGGCTTAAATGACCTAATAAAAGCAAATACATAGCACTCATAGTATGTCCAGCACTGTTCACATGTTACCTCATTAAAACCTCATAGCAACTCCTTGAGGTAGGTTTTATTATTGTTCCCATGACCAGATGATAAAATTGAGACACAGAATGCTAAATAACCTTCCCAAAGTCCCATAATAAGTGGCAAAGCCTGATGTGAATCCAGACAGTCCAGCTCCAAACTATGTATCTTCAACTATGAATTCTATCAAATTGGGGATATAAGTGCTTAGCACAATGACTCATGCAAAGTAAACTCTCAAGTGATATCCATTATTATAATGGAAAATTAATACACTGTAATTTTTAAGTTGGTAAAACTTATAGGAAGCAAAATTTCAATATAACTTCTGGTTTCACCTCCAACAGTCATCTAAAAGCTTAAAAGACATCAATCCTCCCTTTACAGTAAGAAAGGATGAAAAAGAAAAAGTTAGAAAATCAGTGCTTTTCCTGGACTCACCAGAGGGTTGAGGTCACAGGGCAAACTGCTGCCCTGAAACCTGGAGAGACAAGCAAATCCATTGAGTCACATCAGAGATCTGTTTACCAGAGAAGTCCCTGGAGTCATAAACTGGTAGGAATACTTCAAGAGTAATGTTGAGGAACTGCTAGAGGCTAGTGAGCACTGACTTGAGAGTCAGGAACTCCTGGGGCTTTAAGGAGGCACCCACCTTTTTCTGGGCTTTTATATTCTGGGACCCTACCAGATTCTCCAGGTAAACAGCCAAGTAGATCCCCAAAGGATGCTGGCGGCGGAAAAATAACCACTAAAATATGCCCTGAGTATTCTCTGGAGGCAGAAAGCCCTTAAGAGCCTCTTCTCCTTGTAGGAAAGGCATTTCTCCAACTCCTATCAGTCCCCTCACCTTCCCATTTCACCTAAGGTAGGCGGAGCTAAGAAACACCTGTGAAGGTGTGTACACATACCAGCCTGCTAAAAAATTGAGATTTAATCATAGGATTAGCAATGCTTCCCATCCTTCACACGTTACCCACCACACCAGCAGGGCTCCGTTGTACTAATAGTGGCTTAGATCTGAAAAAGCCACAAAACATTGACAAACACAGTCCACATCTCAGCCAGATTAAATAAAACTTTACACTAAAGGCCTATTTACATGAGTTGCTATTACCCAGTTTTCAACAATAAATTACAAGACATGCCAAAAGGGAAGGGGGAAAAAAAAAAAGACTCAAAAAGACAAAGCAAGAATGAGAAGCAGATTCAGATAAGACAGAAATTTTGAAATTATCAGAGAAGGAATGTAAAATAACTATGAGTAGTATGTTCACGGTTCTAATGGAAAAAGTAGACAGCACACAAGAATAGATGATGTTATACGCAGAGAGATAGAAACTCTAAGAATCAAAAAGAAATGTTAGAAACTTAAAAAAATAACTGCAACAGAAATGAGGGAATACTTTGAGGGGCTGAGTAGTGGATTGACTACAACTGAAAAAGGATCAGTGAGCTTGAAAGTAGGCTGCTAGAAACTGATTTGAAATGCAAAGAGAAAGGAATGAAAATTAAAAAACAGAATTTGCAAGAACTGTAAGATAATTCCAATAAGTATAACTTACACAAAATGGAAAAACTAGAAGAAGAAAGAAGAAGATGAAATATTTTAAGTAATAATAACAGAGAACTTCCCAAAAGCACAGGATCAGAAAGTTCAGAGAACACCAAGCAGGATATATACCAAAAACAAAACCAGAAGAGGAGTGTTCAGTTCTTATTAGTACTAAATCACAATTTATCTGTCAAGCATATACTCAATAATATATATGACTACAAAGGCACCATGCATTTAAAAAAATGAGAATTCTAAGAAAAAGTATTTATTAAAATTATTGTGTTGGTAGGACACAGACTTGTAATAACAGTACGGAAAGTACATCTGAAAGTATTTCTTTTGTATACAAAAGAAACTCGACAGAAGTTTCCCAAGTTTGACAATAACCTTCAAAATCCACATGAGATAATCAATACTTATTTGTGAATGACAGAACCCTTATACATTGCCATTATTAATTTAAAAATAATCAACCATGCTAGTACAAAGATGGAATTATATTTCTGTTCTCACTAAAGAATTCAAAAGCATTACAATATAAAGAAGTTATGTGAGATTAAGAGTCACTTATGGTTTGTAACATACAACCAAAGAAAATGTATAATAAAGGATGTATCAAGGAGTTAATAAAGTTTAGACCTACTCATGTATGTGGAATTTGTCAGGTTCTTCAAATTTTAATTTCATTGTACTCTCTTTGGTAATTCTAAATTCACAGTCGTTTCTGTTTTGTATTCTTTTCCTTAAAAAGCACTTCCCAAAGTGTAGCTTTAGGTCCCACAAAACCCAGATCTGTCCCTGTCTATTAAGCAGATATAATTTTATCATTACCGAGAAAGAAAAATTAAGCATCCAACCCTAATTTACCAGAAATAATTATTGAGACTAAAATTTGAATCCAGGATTAAGTCATTTCAAAGCCCATAATAATGTCACCACTCTTCTCAAATACGGTGAGGGACATAATAGCTCTCTGATGGAAAGACAGAGGCACAGGCAGGGTTTATCTCTCTGAACCCTTAGCCAGCTACCTATCACTCACTGGTAAAGATTCTAATACAGATACATAGGGGATACTCTGGGCAAACAAGTGCTTTCAATTAGGTACTTCATTGTTTTGAATAATAGGTCACAATGTGGGGAAGTCCACTGACAAGACAGGCACCAAGTCTTAAAAAGCTGGTAAGCTGTGAGGTATTTTTTTTCCCCTTTAATGCATCTACAGTGTTAAGAATGAATGAAATGTTAATTAAAGCACTCAAATATTCCTTATATTTTATTGCATAGAAAGTATTTTAAACTCAGTTACTATTTATTGTATTATAATCTGTGATATATTCTGCTCACACCTCTTAAGGTAAGCTGTGCCATGATCCACTAATAACCTAATTGCTTTAATTAAGCAGTCAGTGCTATCCTAGCATTGCATCTTAATTATATACTATACAGAAAGGTACTTATTTTACATATGTAAACTAATTAGTTGTCAAAGCAAATGCAGAATGTATTCTGCAAGACTTTAATTTTCTCCAAAATTCTATGAATATTCTTTAAATAAAATTAATATTCACACTAAAGCTTTTAGTTAAAAAACATGAATATAGAGTAAAGTTTCTTTGTACCTTAAGCATAATCAAGTGTACAATTATGATATTTCATTAATGCTATCTAAAACAGCAGAATTTCTACTGCCTCTAACTTAGAAGCTTAAAAGCATATGAGGCAGAGGGCAGAATTTCTAGTTTTGAAACCAGAAATTGTGGGGTTTTATATAAATACTTCAGAGATTTATTTTATGACTGTGAGCACTTAACCTTTCTAAACTTTATATCCAACAATCATAAAATGAGCATAAGGAGTCCACATCAATGCTGATGCCTTCACTATTTTAAGAATCTTATCATAGAGCAGAATTTAAACTCATTTCTGGGCCATCTTTGACCTATTTCATACAGAAACATACACCATCATTTCTATTTGCTAGGTTACTATCAAATCAAACATGAGAAAGATGGTTATATCCTGATGCAATCTGTCAGAATCATATAGGTAAGAAATAAATGTGCAAAGACAAATGATGAACACTTCTTCAGAAAGTATGAAGTCTTTTCCTTTAATCACTTACCAGGAATCACAATATTCCAATCACCTTTATGCACATAATTGTGTCCTATTTTAGCTAGAAATTAACTTTTTATTGCTGTTATTGTTTGAAGTGAACACTGCTCTACCTCTCCCCTCAAATCTTTACGGTCCTAAAAATCTAACAGAGAAGTAAGTAACATTTCCTTCTGCTTTTTTCTGCAAGTGTTATATGCCCTAACATCAAAGTTCCTTTGAACTTAAAGGAAAGAACCTACTAGTCTGCCTTCAACAAAAAAAGTCTTCCCAAATTACTCCAAGATTATAAAATCTTCTCAATGTTTTTTGTGGATTATTCTTTAATATTCTACCAATCCAACCCACTTTTCATTTCTCCATGGTTTAGTCTTCATTTGGGAGAATATATTTCCTATTTTGCCCATAATTACACCCATAATGAAGACAACAGCAATCAACTGAAACCAATCTAGAACACAGGTATTAGATCAGTAGACAAGGACATTGAAACAATTATAGTAACTGTGTTCCTATAATTTTTAGCCCTATTAATCCTATTAATTTTTTTAAAAAAAATAGACAATGCAGAAAAAAAGAAGATGACTGAAGTTGAAGATACAATACAAATGATCTAAAAAGACACACAGAAAGGAAAAAAACTGTAGTGAACTGTAAGACAACTTTAAGTGACCCATCATGGGCAATTAGAGTACCTAAAGGAAAGAAAAGAGGGGTTTTACTATGACAGAGGACAAGTCGTAAAAGAAAGGAAGGAGATTACTATGGAAGATAAAGGAACTTAGAAACTAATGGGTTATAAGGAGAAGGAAGATGTGGAAGAACACCTCCACATCTTGAATTAGAACCTAACCAGTCAAAAATATTTTATTTATGTAAAATATTAAAAAAGACAACCTAACCAGTAGTAAAATCATAATCCCAAATATACTCCAGAATTATACTGAATCAAAAAATGAGAAAATAATAAAGCATCCAACAATTTATAAAAGGACTGATAGAAATTCATACAGATCTTGTTTGGTTTTTGCCTATACTCAGATGTGGATTTCTTTAGCCCCCCAATATTTCATGATGATATCTTTCCAAATGAGACTTCTGAGCTCTGTGATAACATGACCAGGATAAAATACGGTACGATTTGAGAAAAATAAGCCAAAGGGCTATTCAGATTGTGATCCCATATTATTGCCTAAACTTCATGAATTTTTCACCCTAGTTACATGTAACCTAATATTACTAATCACTGTCAGAAAAAGTTTATCATGTAAATTTTTCCTCAAATACATACCTAAATCATCCGTTAATGTTAAAAAGTTTTTCCCCCCTAAGTATTTGTAAGATACTTTGAAAAAATAAAGAGATCTTCACAGGTAAAAGCTTAAAATGATAAAACTCAGGTATCTTTTAGTTGAAGGAAGAAAAGAAGGTAAATTCACTTGCATAAAATTATAAACTTGTCAACAAACATATTTTTCTATAGTTGATGGAGTTCCTGACTCAATAATAGCACCCTCAATCTTCTGGGAACTTTGTGCTATCTCTATAATAAATGTTTAACATGAAATAATGATAATCTAAAACGGTGATAATCTAAAACACCAAAAACAGTGACAAAAATATTTATTTTATAATGCAGATAAGTACATGGGAAAACTGCCAAGTATATTTTTCTAAGTACACATAACTCCAAGTTTTACATTGTTGACTATATCAAACAGCATTATAATGTTCTTTTATGTAAAAAATAATGAATATATTCATTTGTATGTAAGTTATAATGATAAATGTACTTATATTAGGATTTTGATAAATTTTAAAATGAATGATCTTGGGAAAAAATTTCAATTGCTAATCATAATTCTTAGACACAGAAATAATCAATTTTAGCAATTGAAAACATAATCCTCCAGGGTTCTCTCTGTCATTCACACGCACACACATTTACAAATATATCATAGACATATTTTCTAGGTCAGAAATTATAGATGTATCATTTTGAATAATATATACTGTTTATTGTGTTACCATAATACTGTTGGAAATTGAAGTTATGTCTTTTATTTAACTATTATAAATAGCTCTGAGATGAAGATTATACCATGGATATTTTTGCACATATTCCACTATTCATTTATACACACAACTGTTGTCTACATTTGGGTTCATGTCCTTCTTCAGTGATATCCTGTTCTCAATAATCTTGCTTGATTTCTACTCTTGCCAACAGAGTGAGCCAAAAATGATTCTCAACAATGTGTACTTTGGTTTAAAGTTGGAAAAGTCTAAAATACTGTTAGTCAAAATATCTATGAACAGGTGATGATAACATATACTAAAGTAATGACCACAAAATGGACAGAAGGGAAAAATCTGTAGGCATTTCTGACATGGAAAATAGACTGGAGATTTGCTCACTCTTCTCCACTCCCACTGCTTATTATGCCTGGCAAATACTAAGGAATCAAAAAATAAAAATAAAACAAAACAAATGAACAAACAAACAAAAAGGTATATCAGAAACAAATGTAACATGGTATATTAACTATACTTCAATTTTAAAAAGGAGGGAATTAATGAAAAGAGAATTTATAGCAATAGATGTCTAAGTTATGTAAATACTATGTAAGAGTAAGAAATTGAAGATTGTTTTTCTTTGCTTGAGTGCCTCTGTTGTGAAAATAGGAGGAGCTATGCTCACACTGCTATTTCTACTTTGAATGCCTTTTTTTTTTTCCATCATAGGATGTACACATAAAATACCTTCTAGGACTCTTTCTCTGTATCTCAAATCATTACCCCCAGGGAATGTAAATTTCTTCTCTTCCAAATGATAATAAACATTGGCTGCTAATTTCTACTCTATGCTATAGTAATATATGTAATTTCCACTATTTGATGACAATGTATTAAAAGTACCTTGTTTTCATACTTAAATCACCTAGCTCTTCGTATAATAAAACAAATATTGTTAAATTTTTTATTTTGTAAATAAAAGGACTACGTATGTGTGGATAGCTACATTTCATATATTACCAAAGTTATTAATGGTTATTTTAAATAAATGAATCTAGTTTACTTATTCTTTTCATCATTAGATTTTGGGAGTCAGGGAACTGAATTTCCCAAGCACTCACCTGCTGTTTGATTTATGGCATACTGTGTCACACGGAGACTTCCCACAACCTGTGCTCAGGTACCCCTGTAATCGACTTACCAATCCATCTTATTTGGAAGCCAGAGGATTCATAATAAAGCATGTGAGAGCAAAGACAGGAAAAATATTGCATAAGATAAAGATATTCTGTGTACTTGCAACATGTTTCTTCTAACTATACATCCATTTCTCAATTTAGCCTTTAAATGTTTTACTTCAGACTGCATATTTCACTGTGGAGAAAGCAAAACAATTACTTAATAGTATATAAAAGATATTAAGGTTGTTTACTGACTTTCTAATAAATATAGGACAAATCATATTATATTAATATATCTTTAAATATAAATATTATATACATTTAAAAATTTACCTTTAAAAATATAAATATTCTCTAACTTGTACCTTCAGTACTTATTTTGATTCCAGTGAAATACGCTGTTAACAGCATTTCCATCTTTTCTTTTCTTTGAGAGGTGGTGGAGGGGCCAAGGGAGAGAGATTCTTAAAGCAGCTCCATGCCCAGTGCATAGCCCCATGCCGGGCTTAATCTCTTGACCCTGACATCATGACCTGAGCTGAAATCAAGAGCTGGATGCTTAAGTGACTGAGCCACCCAGGCACCCCAAAAGCATTTCTATCTTCATGAAGTATTTTTATACACACACACACACACACACACACACACACACACATGCCCCAAATCATGATCTTTATATGTAAGTGTGGAATTTGTAATGAGAATACATACTTTTTTGACTCTTGACTCTGTTAGTTGACTTAGGTGTGGGATTATGGGGAAGTTACTTAGCTACCCTAGGTATCATTTCTCACAAATCTGTTCATAGAAATAACAATATTGACAAAGACTGTGGCTGTAAGTATTAAAAGAAATAAAATAGATGATGCTCTCATACTGTCTGGCACACCAAAAATGAATAATAAATATTAGCTTTCTATTTATCAGTGGATTCCTGCCACAGTCTCTAATATATTTCAGTGTGTATAAATGCACATTTCCTTCTGTGTACTCCCCTACTACTTAAAATATTGAAGCATTTGTTACTCTGAGAATTACTGTACCTCAAATGTAACCTTTATTAAATGGATTGCATTAGTTAATTATGGCTCTTGCTTGAGAATGCCCTAATGGTATTATAGGAAATAAATAATCAAGAGGCCATTGTAGAGAGAGAAGTACCTTCCTAATATAGACAACTACCTGTGTTTAGAAAAATGTCCAATGAATATGGATGAATACAGAAATAACATCCTTCAGAGTTGTTCTGAATGAGCTGGAATGAAAAGTAAGTATGGATAGGGAAAGACAATAAATGAGAAAAGCAAGTCTATGCAAATTCTCTGTGGTAATATATGACTGAAGATTTTTTTTAAGAATGGAGAATATTTTATATATTTTTATTGATAGGCTATAGTTCATATTTTCTATCAAATCTAAAATTATACTATAAAAGTGCTTAATTTTTTTAATAAGTTTTAGAATTAGGAATGGGTTTCACATTTGACTAAACTTATGGCACAGAGAAGGCTTTAGGCATTATTGTAAATGTAATTATTATTAAAATGGAAATAAGATATTGATAAGAGAGCACTTTGGAAATGAGAATGTAAGCCACTAGTAGACATGTTATATTGGGTATTATATTTTTCACAGGATATAGAATAGAGTTTAAGCCAACTTTATTTAAATTGAATATGTCAAGTTGACCCCAAATCATATATCTTCTTCATACACGCATTTTGTAGGATATTACAGTCTTCAAAACTATGCTTTTTAATTCAATGACCTGTGTTATTGATTGAACATTATCAATCTTCCAGTAGGCAGATATTATTGTTGTAATAAATATTTTCCATACCCTTCTGAGTAGGCTTAGAAAATGTTCATTACTGCTCATCATCTGTGTTTCCTCCTACTGGATATGTATTTTACATCTTCTAAGTAGTAACTATATTTAAGCAGTTTGAAAGATTCTTTAGTCCCCTAAAGGCACCATAACTTACAGAATACCAGAACTAGGTGATGTACATTTTTTAGGGGTTAATCTTTCCACAGTTGAGTTATATATGTGTACTATGAACAGTCATATTTAGACAACCAGCTTGCCCCCTCAAGTATATTTCTTTAATAGGAGTACATAGAGGAGCACAACTGAACTGAAGAGAAGTGCATATTGTCCAAAGCAGAACTGAGCTGAAGTGAGATGAGTTTCCATGTATTGGAAGAGTTGATTAAAACAACAAGCCAAAATTAAAGTAACAGCCCAGCCAGTAAGTGATTAATCACTTACTTCTACAGCATAAGTAAGAGGCTAAGTTAGAAAAAAGAACACCTCTTCTGTTCCTCCACTGTTTCATTTTTCCCCATGGAACTGCACTGGGTAGGGGTGAGGTGGACTAGAACAGGTGTTCTTTGTCACTGCAGAAGGTGAGAACCTTTAAACAAAATGTTCCTGCCATCTTATGGATGGGGACCAGGGAAGATGGAGAGAAGAAGGGCTAGAAAGGAAATGGTACTTGGTTCTGAGTTTGAGTGGAGAAAATATCTTCAATCTTTCCCTCCAGTTAGGGCAATTCCCGAAGGAGGGGCCTAGGCTAGGAATAAAAATGTGCATAAAAGCATAAACAGCCACATATGCCTGAGTCCTTGACTCATAGACTGTAATAACAGATATACACCAAGGGTGCTGTGAGTTAGCTTTTTCCCATGAGGCACTGCAGGTAAATCATTTTTAATGATTTAATGTTTTATTCCCTAATTTCTTTCTACAGTTACGTTGTTATTGTGTAGGAAAGCAACTGATTTCTGTGCATTGATTTTGTATCCTGCCACATTACTGAATTGTTGTATGCGTTCTAGTAATATGGGGGTGGAGTCTTGGGTTTTCCACATAAATTATTATTTCATCTACAAAGAGAGAGAGTTTGACTTCTTCTTTGCCAATTTGAATAACTTTTATTTCTTTCTGCTGTCTGATTGCTGTTGCTAGGACTCCTAGTACTCTGTTCAACAACACTGACAAGAGTAAGCATCCTGATTGTGTTCCTGATCTTAAGGAGAAGGCCCTCAGCTTTGAGAATGATATTTGCTGTCGGCTTTTATGAAATTGAGGAGTGTTCCCTCTATCCAAATACTCTGAAGAGTTTTAATCAGGAAAGGATGCTATATTTGTCAAATGCTTTTTCTGTCAGTTGTCCATTGAGAAGACCATATGGTTTTTGTCTCTTCTCTTAGTACTGTGTTCTATCACACTCACTGTTTTGTGAATGTTGACCCACCTTTGCATCCCAGGGATAAATCCCACCTGGTCGTGGTGGATAATCCTTCCAATGTACTGTTGGATCCTATTAGCTAGGATCTTGTTGAGAATTTTGGCATCCATATTCATCAGGGATATTGGCCTGAAATTCTCCTTTTTGATGGGGTCTTTGCCTGATTTGGAGATCAAAATAAACTGGCTTCAAAGAATGAGTTTGGAAGTTTTCCTTCTGTTTTTATTTTTTGAAACAGCTTCAGGAGAATAGGCATTATTTTGTCTTTGAATGTTTGGTAGGGATCCCCAGGGAAGCCATCAGGTCCTGGACTCTTGTTTTATGGGGAGGATTTTAATCCCTGATTCAATCTCATTACTGGTTATTGTTCTAGTCAGTTTGTCAATTTCTTCCTGTTTCAGTCTTGGTGATTTATAGGTTTCCAGGAAGGCATCCATTTCTCTGGGTTGCTTAATTTATTGGCATAAAGTTGTTGATAATAATCTCTAATAATTGTTTCTGTTACCCTTGGGGGTAGTCATGATTTCTTGCCTTTCATTCATAATTGTATTAATTTCGGTCTTTTTTCTTTTCTTTTGGATAAGTCTGGCCAGCTGTTTATTGATCTTACTAATTCCTTCAAAGAACCAGTTTCTAGTTTCATTGATCTGCTCTACTGTATTTCTGGTTTCTAATTCATTAATCTCTGCTCTAATCTTAATTATTTCTCTTCTCATGCATGGCTTAGGCTTTTTTGTTCTTTCTCCAGTTCTTTAAGGTATAAAGTTAATTTGCGTATTCGGGAGTTTTCTATTTTTTTGAGGGAGGCTTGGATGGCTATGTATTTCCCCCTTAGGACCACCTTTGCAGTATCGCATAGGTTTTGGACTGATGTGCTTTCATTCTTATCAGTTTCCATGAATTGTTTAGGTTCTTCTTTGATTTCTTGGTTGACCCAAACATTTTTAAGCAAGGTGGTCTTTAGCTTCCAAGTGTTTGAATTTCTTCCATTTTTTTTTCTTGTGATTGAGTTTCAGTTTCAAAGCACTGTGGTCTGAAAATGTGCAGGGAATAATCTCAATCTTTTTGTATCAGTTGAGACCTGACTCATGACCCAGTATGCGGTCTATTCTGGAGAAAGTTCCATGTGCACTCTAGAAGAATGAGTATCCTGTTGTTCTAGGATGGAATGTTCTATATCTATCTATGAGGTTCATCTAGTCCACTGTGTCATTCAAAGCTCTTGTTTCTTTGTTGATTTTCTGCTTAGATGATCCAATGCTGAGGGTGTATCCTACTATTAACACATTATTATCAATATGTCTCTTTATTTTGGTTAACAGTTGGCTTATGTAGTTGGCCGCTCCCATGTTGGGGGCATAGATATTTACATTCGTTAGATCCTTGTATTGGATAGACCCTTTAAGAATGATATAGTGTCCTTCTATATCTCTAACTACAGCCTTTAGCTTAAAATCTAGTTTGTCTGATATTAGAATCACTACCCAAGCTTTCTTTTGAGGTCCATTGGCATAAAAAAGATGGTGCTCCATCCCTTCACTTTCAGTCTGAATGTATCTTTAGGTACAAAATGAGTCTCTTGTAGACAGCATATGGATGGGTCCTGTCTTTTTATCCAGTCTTCAACCCTGTGCCGTTTCATGGGAGCATTTAAGCCATTCATGTTGAGAGTGATTACTAAAAGATATGATTTTATTGTCATTGTGTTGCCTGTTAAGTCTTTGTTTCTACACACTGTCTCTGTAAATTTCTGTTCTATATCACTCTTGGGGTCTTTCTCCTTTTATATAACACCTCCCTTAATATTTCTTGCAGGAACAGCTTGGTCATCACATATTCTTTCAGTTTCTGCCAGTCTTGGAAGCTCCTTGTCTCTCCATCCATTCTGAATGAAAGCCTTGTTGAATAAAGTATCCTTGGCTGCATGTTTCTTTCATTTAGTACCCTGAATATGTCTTGCCAGCCCTTTCTGGCTTGCCAGGTCTCTGTGGACAGGTTTGGTGTTATTCTGATGTTCCTCCCTTTCTAGGTAAAATATCTTTTCTCCTTCCCCACTTTTAAGATTATTTCCTTGGATCTAACATTTGTGAATTATATTATTATATGTCATGGCATCGGTCTGTTTTCACTGATATTGGGAGGGGTCCTCTCTGCCTCGTGGACAGGAATGTTTATTTCCTTCCCCAGAATAGGGAAGTTCTTAGCTACTATTCACTCAAATATATCTTCTAGACCTCTCGCTCTCTCCACCTCCTCAGGGATCCCAATAATTCTGATATTGGAACATTTCATTCAGTCACTAATCTCTCTGTTTGATTCCTTGGGTTTTAGTTTGTTTTTCCTATGCTGCTTCAGTTTCCTTCCTATCTATCATCTTATCTTCTAGCTCACTAATTCGTTCTTCTACCTCATTTACCTTGGCAGTCAGAGTATTCAGTTTAGACTGCATTTTATTCATAGCCATTTTAAGTTCAGCCTTATTAGATCTTATTTCTTCCCACAGAAATTCTGTATTGTCATTTATATTTTTCTCAAGCCTACATATCACCTTGATAATTGTTATTCTCAAGTCAATTTCTGACATCTTGGTTATATACATATGTGCTAGTTCTGTGGCAGAGGCCACATTCTCTGGTTCTTTCCTTTGTTGGGGGTTCCTCCTCTTGGCCATTCTGTTGAGGAAATGTACAGAGTCCAAATTATTGACCACAGCCCAAGCACGCTTAACCTGTTTTATAGGAACTTTAGGTCTCTTGTTCTTCTAGCCTGTCTTCTGTGGGTGGGGCCTGCCTGTTTACCCAGGCAACCCTATTTGAGCAGAGTTGTGCTGCCCCCTGTGTGGAGGGGGAGTGGACTCAGTGAAAACCATTTTGGGGGGCCTTTTGTTCTCTGGCAGCTTTCCGTGTCTCTTCCAAGAGTCAGAGCAGATATGACTGTATCTAAATCACTGTCTCAAAATAGAGAAATTATAGTCTACTCTTCACGGTGCTTTCTAGGCCACATTGTCTCGTTCTCTGTCTGTGCTGTTAAAAACTACAGTGTCCTGGGTTATGCACCTCACAGCAGCACTCTCAGCCCTCAATGCCAGATCTAGGCATGTCTCTGCCCTCTGTGCTTCTAAAACCACCAGCCACCCTCAGTTCACATGCCACACTCCAGTACCTCCTGGTTTCAGTCTGCGGGGCTGCTGTAAAGTCCCTTGCCTACTGCTACCAGTCTGCAAATCTGCAAATCTGTGCCCAGTGCCTGTGCAGGAGGCTTTTGTGCTCCAGCAGCACAGGATCCTGGAGACTCCCTTTCCCCTTCCATTTATCTTCCAATATCTGTCTCCAGAATCACGGCTCTCTCCTTCATATCTTGAGACCACCCACCAGAGATACTCTGTAGAGATCCAGATATATCTTCTTACATCTTAGGCTGATTTGTAAGTGTTCAGAGTGGTCTGGTAGATATTCAGCTCAATTCAGGGGACTGGCTGAAATAGGGTCCCTTACTTCTCTGCCATCTTTTGAGGAGTCCTTCTTATAAGTAACACAACCACTATTAATTATATTATAGCAATGGAAAATACATTCCACTTTTCAAATAATTGATTGACACATTACTATTTAGAATACAACCCACTCATAAGTAGGAGGCTTCCATTTAAATTAACTAAGTTGAAATGAAAACTGTAGTTACTTTCTTTTCCTAAACACAAATATTTTTAATTTCACTCCGAGTCAATTAAAATGAAAAGAAATTAATGCCCCAAATATCTTTTCATATATTTTCCCTTTAAGCCAATATTTTGACATTTGTCTGATATTCAACTGGAAGTATCTAAAATTCCAATTGAAATTAAGATACATTAATATTCCAGATTCTTTATAAGGAATATTTGTAATTCTCTTCCATTTTCAACTTAAATTTAGTAAGATTAAGTTTCTAAGGTGGTAATTTTAAGAAAAGTGACATATCTACTTAAACTGATGTACAAATTTAAGATGTTACCCCTGGGGCATCCAGATGGCTCAGTCAGTTAAGTGTCTGCCTTCGGCTTGGGTGATGATACTGGGTCCTGGGATCAAGCCCCATATAGGGCTTCCTGCTTAGCTGGAGGCCTGCTTCTCCCCCTCCCTCTGCCACCCCCCGTCTGTATTCTCCTGCTCTCTCTCTGTCAAATAAGTAAAATCTTAAAAAAAAAAAAAACTTTAAATAATAAATTATTTTTTTTAAAGATGTTACCCTGACATTATTCTCCATTGCTCTTCCTTATACTCAGAAGAAGACATTAAACTTCCACATTTCTGGCATATATGTGATTCTAAGTTCACAATGTTTTCTTATCTAAGTTCACAATGTTTTCTTGTGATGCGGTTGCATCTATGAAGAATTTACGTTTTTGTTTCAAATCTTAAATTTATTAGCCTTCTCTTCTCTGGCTAGTATCATGGCTGATATTTTGAATTCCTAAGGTTAAAATCATCTCTGACATCAGGAATATTACTTTCTTGGATAAATACTATGAGTATGAACCAATTTATCATCAACTAATTCAATTCATAATAAATTTTAAATATTCATTTCTAGCTAATATTTTTTTAGAATACAGAGGAAAAATGTACTAATGAGAAAATAAAGCTTAAACTGGGTCCCATTAGACGTGAAGAATTTGGATTACCAGGTCACAAGCATTAAAAAAAATACATAAGGAGATGCAAAGGTGGTAGATAGAGAGGAAAGGAAAGCAAAGATATTTCCTTTTCCAACAAAAAATAATTTTGCAATGATATAAATAACGTGGAGTTTTCTAATTGTTTTTCCTTTAGGTGTCAGTTTATCTGTAGTTTTTAAAGAGAAACATGAATATATATATATATATATATATATATATATATATATATATATATATACATACACACACACACATACAAGACTGTCAGAACACCCATATGATGATAAACTCATCTAAGGATTTTTTAAAACTCTAAATAGCATATGCTTACTAGTACAAAAAGTTAGACTTTGTGTTAATCTAAAAATAACAACTGAAATATTGAAAGTTTACATTCAATGGGTATTTTAATTCTACATTGGTAGGCAAGATTGTTGGAAACAAATACTGTATAGAATCAAAACCCAATCATATCAACAGAGGGACTCATTACTCCTAAGTGTACAAATATATTTTAAAATAAATGTATATCATTCAGCTAAAGCTAGGTTACACTGCATTAAAAAGCAATGTCATGGGCACCTGGGTGGCTCAGTCAGTTAAGCATCCAGTTCTAGATCATGGTTCAGGTCATGATCTTATCATATCAATATATCTCAGATATATTGAGACCGAACTCCCGTGTTGGGTTCGATGCTGGATGTGGAGCTTAAGACACTCCCTCTCCTTCTGCCCTCTCCCCACACCTCCTTAACTCCCACTCTCAAAATAAATAAATAAATGAAGCAATACCAAAAAATCAGTGCTTTACACCAAACATCTGTGTTATACTGCAAGTCAACAGAAAAAGAAAAAGTCTCTTTAGGAGAAAAGGCTCCTGCAGCAGGGAGATAAAGATCAATAGTGGGACTATCACAGACTCCCAGAGCTTCCATTCCATATCACCAGTTATCACATCCACTCCCATTTCATGGCCAAAGCAAATCACATGGTCAAGCCTCATGTAAGAAGAGTGGGTAAAAACAAATCTAATGGTGGGAAGAGAAGTTAAGTAACCAGAAATACTAAGTCAATCAACTACAGGTTAATTAGAAAAAGTTCATCTTCCAAGTAGAAAAGTATTCACAGTACATAAACATGTGTTTCACAGAAGGAAGCATTCAAGTGACCAAAATAACACAGAAAGCAACTCAAAATCTTTGGTATTAAAGTAAAAGCAAATTAAAATTATTTGGTATAATTTTTCCACTATCAGTGGACATGACATGAGGTGACAAACATGACAAAGTTTAAAACCTGAAGCTAAAATCTAGTGCTGGAGGTATTAGGAGAAAGGAGATATTTTATAATCCATTCTGACTGTAGCCTGTATACTACTCTGAACATGCTCAACATACTTGCTTTTAAAAAGGGCAAAATTGATATTGATTCTCTTCAAGAAAGTGTTGACTTCCATACTCCATTACTTGTACCAGTTTGAAAAATTGAATGCTAGCTTGTTCTGTGGCATTCTGGACTCTACAGAGAAAGCCCTTCACAATGCCAAATTAGACAAGCCACAGACACATGTCCTGATCCTGAAAGGGTTTCTATGCAGAGTTCAGAATACCACAAAGCAGGCAAGCAGTCACATCTCTAAGAAAGATATCTCTAAGCAAGGGTTGACTCCTATACCTCCATTATCTTCAGTGGAAAATAAATGACAAGAAGGAAACCTCTGTGAGGCTACTGTTTACAAATCACCTGCCCAGGGACACATCTGACAAGGTTCAGCATTTGTTGCTCTTGGATATCACTACATTTTCCACTGATATTAAAACTCCTGGTGGGGTCACAATTGCCATGATCAAACACAACAGCAACATGCCCCAAAACAGACATAGACCTTCACTACTTAGACAACCAGCTTAGTGAGCTTCCTCTAATTCATAGAGATGAATATGCCATGGCAACCTGCTTGGCAAATTTTAATTCATAGGCATATATCTGTTTTCCACAATATATCTAAGATTACAGTCTGTGATAACAACACAGAAAAAAAAAAAAAAGAACAAGTTTTCCATCACAAAAACATCTTCCTTTGAGCAAAGACACTGAAGGTGCAATTCAGGACACTAAGAACCACAAAGCTGAAATGCAAAGCAAAGAAGCAAAGATGTCTTCTAACCATTCTTTTAAATCTTACACTTCAGCATGAAAGCAATGGCTGAAGGTAAAAAAAAATACCAAAAACATTATCAATGATTAGGAGAAATAGAAAATATTTGACAAGGACAATGAAATCATCAATTGGCTCGATAAGAACCATGTTGCAGCAAATGAGACATTAGTCTATCAGAAGAAAGTGCTGAACAAAGTCTGCATCCCCATCGTTACCAAGCTGTACCAAGGTACAGAAGCCTGCTAGAAGGAAATTTGGGTGTTCACTGGGACAGAGATTCTTTCCTCTGGACTTGCTTCTTCTGGACCATCACTGAAGAGACTGATCAAGCCAACAAGAACATAGAAACCTTAGCATTCTGTCTATGGCCATACCACACTGAACGTGCCCAATCTCGTCTGATCTCGGAAGCTAAGCAGGGTTAGGCCTGGTTAGTACTTGGATGGGAGAAACCTTAGCATTCTTGCACAGTATAAAAATGAAAAGCCCACAGGTGAAGCATATTCAATGATAATATGCTGAACTAATACATCAAATTTTCAGCACTCTCAATACATAAATGAGTACAGAAGGAAAAAAGATAACCGTGCAGTATGTCAACTGCATTGTAAGTTAGTAGAAAATGCAGTATCCTAAATGAAAATCCTGTTTAAAATTTGCACAGAAAATTATAGTAAGGATCACTAAAAAAAAATTATAAATAAAAGCCAGTAAAATAAAAACCAACACATACAATTCACATTTAACTGTCATATTCTAAATCACAGGTCATAACTGCTCAATTTTAAAATTTCCAAATCACTCTATTTCCAAACTGATAAGGAATCAGTGCACATGGCTGCTCACTGCTACTTCTTTGTACATTCTATAAGTTGAAAATAAGGAATAGAGGAAGAAGACAAAACAAAAATAAAATCAGGAGAAGATGAACAATCATTTTAATCATTACCATAACTACCACACTTCCTATTAGTAATTTTCTATTTTTTTGAAATAACTTAGCAAGCTTAACAAATTGATACTACAAAATAAAATTAAGAATTTATCTTTTAATGTGGCATTTGGCTTACTAGATTTTCTCCTTTCCTGATAGTAATATTTTTGATAGATGAATTAAACACAAGATACTATCAATTAAAAAAGCAGAGAAGATACTTCTATACATTTATATCATTTATGGTTATATTACTTCTGGGCATATAAGGAAATCAAGGACTGGAAAAACCTAAATATGGAATGCTTAGCTCTGGCTATGCACAATCTATCAGAAAAGGGATTTTTTAATTTTTTTTTTCATTTTGAGATGTAAAATGACTCTGCTTTGCTGCCCTTGTCAGCAGGATCAATAAATAACAGTTTAATGGCGTGAAGGCTTTAAGACAAGAGAAGACTTATGGGCTCTCTGTAGCTGAACTGCAGCCAGACTATTTCTTATCTGTTTTAGGTACTCCTATTAGTTTCATCTGCTATAAGTACACAAATGGAAGATATGTATGCAGTTATTCATTCATAACTCAAACACATGCTAATAAACATATTTTAATTGGACAGAAACTGTACTACTAAAAATGTAAGTTTATTGCCACCATATATTCATACATCAACTTAGAGTTAAGCATCAAGAATAACTTAAAAATTACTATTTAACTATATCCCAAAAGTTCTTCTCCATATTAAGCTAGATGCTTTTTTTCTTTTTTTTTTTTTTTGCAAAAGTTAGATTGCACTGAGAGTGATAATTATAGTCTAGGGAAAACACAGACAGAGGAAGACAAGTTGAGAAGAAATATTTAGGGAAAATTCAGTGAAAAATATAAGATATATAGAAATGTAAGGAGTACAGACATTTGTAATCTTGAGATTTTAAATTAAAATATTTTACATTCTAATCATGATCATTCACTAAAAAAAAAACAAAAATGAAAAAAATCCATGATTAAAGCACAAATAAAAATCACTAAAATGTATTAAACAGTTGAAATTATCAGTCCCTGTGCTTTCCCTTCCATAGATTCCATATCATTGCTCAAACTCACACACACACACCCCATGACAGAGTATGATTGTTTTCCTTATGAAGTATATGTAATTTATAATTCACATACATAAGTGACTTTCCACTACTTCCTTGCCAATCCCGAACTTTGAAATTTGGGGACTTTTGTGAAGCTGAGGATTTTTTAACATTTCTTTTTTTAGCGAGAACAAGAGAGCACCCTGAGATCATGACCTGAGCTGAAATCAGGGGTCCAACGCTTAACCGACTGAGCCATTCAGGTGCCCCAAGGCCTGAATCTTTTTCTTCTTGTTTCCCCACACAACCATCATTATCCAGGTTTAACCATCTGCCCTGGGCATTGCCAAGAATAAGGGTAACAGTCTCCGCTGCTCCAGACCTCCATAGATTATTCTCTTTTCCATTACTGCATGGAATATACACATCCTCCCTACAGTGTTTCCCTATCCCATCAACATTTTGTTTGGAATTTAGTCAAAGGTATTGTAATAGCATTGTATGGTGGCAGAAGATAGCTACAATTGAGGAGAGCATGGTGTAAAGTATACTCTTGTCCAATCACTATGATATATGCCTGAAACATCGCATGTCAATTATACTTCAATTAAAAAAAAATCTAAAAAATTATCGCTGAAAAGCAGGAAACAAATTTAGTGTCTACTTAACAAAAAAGATCCCCTCCATAAACATTAACCCCTTAATAATGAAAATGTTCACATATCATCATGTCTTAATATCACATATATCACATATGCTATATCACACATAGCAATCTGGGATAGACTGACTCTTCAGAGTTCTTCACCACAGCAAATTTGAGATTGCATAGCAATTACTTAAATAATACAGATTTAGAAGTAGACTGGTTAGCTTCAGGATTCCCAGCTTTACCACGTGCTCATCTTCTCACAATGGGTGATAATCACTTTTTGGACACAATGTGTCTTTCTTGGTTTGTTGTGAAAATCAAATAAAGGATACATCAAAAGTTTTCAGTAGGACCTGGAGCACAGTCAGTCCTCTGAAAATGTTAGTTTTTTATTTTAGGAACAATAAACACCTGTCCTGACTGCTTCTCTTCATCAATTCTCATGCAGTCTTCAACCACTGATACTGACTACCTCATATCTTGTGTTTGTCAGACTTTGATTTGGCTAGACAATATTGGATGGTATTAAAGAGCATGGGTTTTGGAGAAATTTTGAATCTGCTCTTCTTATTTTTCTTAATTGAGATAAAATTGGCATATAACATTAGTTTCAGGTGTACAACATAATTCAATATTTGTATACACTACAAAGTAATCACCTTAAGTCTAGTTTCCATCCATCACCATACAACTGAGCCCATTCACCCATTTTGCCTGCCCCACAACCGCTTTCTCCTCTGATAACCACCAATCTGTTCTCTGTGCTATGAGTTTTATCTGTTTTTATAAAATTCCAAATATAAATGAAGTAATATAGACTTTGCCTTTTTCAGTATGACTTATTTCACTTGGCGTAATATTCTCAAGGTCCATCCACGGTGTTTCCTTCTTTATTTTTTTTTCAAGACTGAGTAGCATTCTAGTGTGTTTGTGTATCTGTGTGTGTGTCTGTGTGTATCCCACAACTTTTTATTTATCCATCAATGAACACTTTGGCTGTTTCCATCATCTCAGCTATTGTAAATAATGTTATAATGAACAAAAGGGTGTATCTTTCCAAATTAGTGTTTTTGTTTTCTTCAGATAAATACCCAGAAGTGTAATAGCTAGTTTACATGATAGTTGTATTTTTAATTTTTTGAGAAACCCCCATTCTGATTCCCATTTCCCCAAATGAAAAAAGAACACAAAACCTCAAGAAAAAGATCTTAATGAAACAGAAATAAGTAAGCTACTCAGTGAAGAGTTGGAAGTACTGGTCATGAAGATGCTTACCAAAATGAGAAGAATGGATGAACATAATGAGAACTTTAAAAGAGAAAGAAAATATAAGAGAGTAGAAACAGAAGTCATAAAGCTCAAAAATAAAATAATTGAATTGAAAAATATACTAGAGGGGCGCCTGGGTGGCTCAGTGGTTTAAGGCCTCTGCCTTCAGCTCAGGTCATGATCCTGGGTCCTGGGGGTCCTGGGATGGAGCCCCGCATCGGGCTCTCTGCTCAGCAGGGAGCCTGCTTCCCTTCCTCTCTCTCTGCCTGCCTCTCTGCCTGCTTGTTATCTCTTGTCTGTCAAATAAAATCTTAAAAAAAATTTTTTTAATTAAAAAAAAAAGAAAAATACACTAGAGGGATTCAACTTCAGACTAGATGAAGCAGAAAAGTGGATCAATTACTAGGAATAAAGGTAAATCTGTGTGATTGTGGATGAGGTATTTCCAACTTCCACATCATATTCTTCATCAGTAAAACAAAATCCTAATACTAGAGTTTCTGTGAAGATAGGTGAGCTAATAAAGAACTTTTCTAAGGTCATGCTACCACCACCACCACCACCACCATTACCAGCAATAAATCAGTAGCAGCAGCCACAACTGGGTGACCATTATATATATTCTAGGTATCTTTGATTCATTTTGTAAAAACCATGCTATTTAACCCTTACAAATGTTGATTTAAGAAGTTATCAGTATTGACACTTTAAAATAAAAATTATGATCTTCAAAGAGCCATGCCAGTGTTTAATTTGTCCAAAAAACCCCCCAAAATAAACAAACAAACAAACAACAACAACAACAACAAAAAACAACAGAAAAAACCCTACTTATTCACTAGGACCTTAAAATAATGCAATCCTTAAATCTATATTCAAGTTTTACATAGTTATATAATTTAAGCTAGTGGTCACTATTATTTTTATATTCTAGAAACTGGTCAAATTATAAGTTTCTGTTGTTATCTTGGTATATCATGGTTTCTGACTGCAGACAATCACTAGTTTGAGAAGGAAAATTAAAAGACATTTAAAGGTACTCAGACTCACTGATAGGATCCAATTATCTTGTCCTTTGGATATGCACCCTGAACCCTGAAGATCACAATGCTCATCCTGAGCACTGTATACGAAAATCTCAAATGCTCCTGTTACTTCTGAACACCAGACTTGTGTGTGCCAGTGCGCCAAGACACCATAAATGAATATCATGGTGTGGCCTGCATATTGATCCCTTCTGAATTGATGTCTCATGTGGATCTGAGTGGCAGACAAGCCACATTCCTGCTACCTAGCCTCAAAAAAGGAGAGGAAGCAAGTTACATCTCTGCCTGAGAAGACAGGACTTATGTGAAATTACCCATGTCTATGAGGACTTTGGAAAATGCCAAGAGGCCAAGATGCATGATCATTTCCCAAAACACTAATAAAACTTCAAATCTGTTGTTTTTATGGTCCATGACAAATTTTAAAATTAGCTACATACAAGCCCTGTACAGCTCTGGGATCATTACATTTCCTGAGATTTCTCTCTGTTACAACCTCTTTATAGAACAGATTGCTGAATGAATGAGTGTTCAAATAAATGGCTTTACAAAACAACTTGTGTCAGCACAGGTTTACAAGCTATGTCATAAACTCACATTGTTATCGTCAAAAAAAAAAAAATAGCTGAGGTATACTATTTTGGAAAAAATACAACCATGTATTCATCTGTTTATAACAGACACCACCACAGTTACCCTAAGGATACCTGTGCTACCCTCCTCACCAGAAGTGAATGTGCTTATGTTGCCTGGTAATGTCCTTTTCTGAATTAGTATTGTTACAGGTCATGTTAAAAACAAAACAAACAAACAGAAAAACCCACAAGGGAATTCAAACATCTTTGTCCCTCATTAAAAGGAAATACCTATAAAAATCTCTTACTCATAGAAGATATAGTCCTTCTTCCTTTCACCAGAACAACTACTAACCAGGTATGGAGAGCAACCTCAAAACCTGCCATGGTGGTTTCCCTTACCGAAAGCTGAGATCCATGAAGGTGTACAGTTTTTAAAGGTTAGAATTTAGAAGGGGAAGTTCTCCTTTCTTGTTTTTTTTTTTTATAATTTTTTTTTTAGACTTTATTTATTTATCAGAGAGAGAGGGCGAGAGAGCAAGCACAGGCAGACAGAATGGTAGGCAGAGGCAGAGGGAGAAGCAGGCTCCCTGCGGAGCAAGGAGCCTGATGCGGGACTCAAACCCAGAACGCCCGATGTGGGACTTGATCCCAGAACGCTGGGATCATGACCTGAGCTGAAGGCAGCCGCTTAACCAACTGAGCCACCCAGGCGTCCTGGAAGTTCTCCTTTCTTATTACACTAAGTAATCCCTAAAAATGTCTGCTTTCAGTTCGATGTTAAGAAACAAACTGTCAAACGCTGGAGCCATTACATAGCAGAAATCAAGCCTTATGACTGTCTCTAAAGTTAGTTAGTTAGTTATAATCCCCCCAGGTAGTTATTCAAAGTCCTGTATTCATCAAATGATTCAATACTTATTTTTAATAGGTCAGACAGTGACTGAAGAGTATAAAGGACTTTGATGAAGCATAGTCAAACAAATGATGCTTTTCAACCTTCCTGAAGAGCTACTTCCCAGGTAAAACCATTAACTGAAAAAGCAATTAACTTTTAAACTAGTTCATTGAAAAAAACCAACACATATAATTCCTTTAAACTGAATTCTATAATTTTTAATGGATTGGTCCATCATACAGAAGCTACAATTGTAGTTTACATGGACTTCAAAATCCCAGTTACATTATACAATACATCACAATGTGCAAACAACAGTGGAACAAATTTTATATCCCTGATTTTTTACTGAGTAGCCATAGAAAATCTCAGAGCTGGTAGGAAGTTCAAGAACTTTCTGTGTATTCCTATTTCCAATTAAGACTTACATAAATATTCAAGGGGCTCCTGGGTGGCTCAGTGGGTTAAGCCTCTGCCTTCGGCTCAGGTCATGATCTCAGGGTCCTTCGATGGAGCCCCGCATCTGGCTTTCTGCTCAGCAGGGAGTCTGCTTCCCCCTCTCTCTCTGCCTGCCTCTCTGCCTACTTGTGATCTCTCACTCTGTCAAATAAATAAATAAAAATATTTTAAAAATAAAAAAAGAAAAAGAAAAAAATTTAAAAAGACTTACATAAATATTCAAGACATAAAATTACTTTTAAAATATTATAGGTGAAATGTATGGAGTGCTTACTTTACATCAACCACAGCTTTAAGTCCTCTGCATCCATTCATGTGAATATTAATTCAATTAGGTTGCTATGACCATCACCATTTAAAGATGAGAGAAGCAAAACAAAATAAAATCCTAAGCACAGGGGCGCCTGGGTGGCTCAGTGGGTTAAGCCTCTACCTTCGGCTCGGGTCATGATCCCCGGGGCCTGGGATCGAGTCCCACATAGGGCTCTCTGCTCAGCAGGGAGCCTGCTTCTCCTCATCTCTCTCTCTGTCTGTCTCTCTGCCTATTTGTGATCTCTCTCTCTCTGTCAAATAAATAAATAAAATCTTTGAAAAAAAAAATCCTAAGCACAAATGAAGATTAAGATAATTCTAAAAGGGCACATGGTAATACATTATGAATCTCTTAAAACACTCCACTATAAAGCACTCTACTCTAAATTAAATACTGTTAATTTTTAGCTATTTAGCAAATGTTTTGGAATGTGCACAAAGTATTTGCAAACTAGTGAAGGAAATATAACCAAGTATAAAACTTGGTTCTTGATTCCTGGCCTTAATTTTTAGCTATTTAGCAAATGTTTTGGAATGTGCACAAAGTATTTGCAAACTAGTGAAGGAAATATAACCAAGTATAAAACTTGGTTCTTGATTCCTGGCCTTTATTGAATTCAAAATTAGTGGTGGATGGAATATGTTGAGAAACAGACATCCATTCAATGTGAATAATACCAGGTCAGTAGTATGCTCTTAAAGTGGAATTAATCAATTCTGTCTGTGATCAAGGAGGTAAACTGAGACTTTAGAGATAACTCTTTGCCAGGCAGAAAGATGGGGGAAGATGAAGAAGAGAAAACGTTTCAGGACTGTAAAGTACGAGACTGTAAAAACACAACCAAGAATCTCAATATACTCAGAGCAGTGTGTTCTTAGAACTATTTTAAGGAAGTGGAAAGGAATTAGGAAATATAGTTTGGGAAGTCGGCTGAGGCTAGTTGGGAAAGTAATTTGAATTTTGTATTTTAAACAACTCTTTAAGTAGTAAGGAGAATGAGCAGATATTTACATACACCATTTTGACCCTGACAGCATTTTAGTAATACATTTTTAAAGACCAAGTTTAATACTTAAAACTATATTGACACTAATTATTCTCTATTGAAAATATATTAAGGGCATCTGGGTGGCTCAGTGTGTTAAGCGTCTGCCTTCAGCTCAGGTCATGATCCCAGGGTCCTCGGATCAAGCCCCGCATCAGACTCCCTGCTTAGTGGAGAGCCTGCTTCTCCTCCCTCTGCCTGCTGATCTGCCTACTTGTGCTCTGTCTCTATCTCTCTGTCAAATAAATAAAACCTTAAAAAAAAAAAAAGAAAAGAAAAGAAAATACATTAAGCCATTTCCATCTATTAGATTTTCATTTATTCTAGTTAATGTTACTGAAATGTTATTTTCTGTAAATATTTTAAGCTTTTTGTTTGTTGCACCATTTTGATTTTTCTGACTTTAAATTTTACTCTTTATAGCCTCTGCTACTATGAGTTTGTGTGCATATATGTTCATGTATCATATCTCATAGTTGAGTGTAAAAATACTGGCGAATTCATTTTTACAATGAGAAGTTTGGGTCATTTTTCTTTTTACTTTATATTAAAGATGGGTGCTAGTCATACTCTATCAGAGAGGTAGTGAGTGTTTCTTCCCTATTTAACCAATGAGACAAATATGGCAAACTACCTTGGGCTCTTTTTTTTATTTAAAGATTTTATTTATTTATTTGACAGACAGAGATCACAAGCAGGCAGAGAGGCAGGCAGAGAGAGAGAGGAGGAAGCAGGCTCCCTACCGAGCAGAGAGCCCGATGCGGGACTCGATCCCAGGACCCCGAGATCATGACCTGAGCTGAAGGCAGCGGCTTAACCCACTGAGCCACCCAGGCGCCCCTACCTTGGGCTCTTTTGACCAGACTGCATGCGTTAACCACTCACGCTCTTCTTCACCAGCTTTCTTATTGCTTTGTACATGGTGCTATAATTCTTCCTACCAGTAACAGAGCAAAGATAAAACAGAGTCAAGCAGTGAAGTCAAAATTCCCTTGGTGTAGAAATGAAAAGTTCAAAATATTTTGCCATAAAGCGATGGTATCAGAGTTGCTTAAAAGGGGAAATATTAAATAAAATTCTAGGAAGGATACTTGGTGGCATCATGGGGAAAGGCATGGAGTAAAAGGAAACAGAAAACATGAAAATGATAAAGAAGGGTATGATGGCAGCTAAAACCAATTATTCTGAATTATCCTTAAGAAGCAGTCAGACCAGTGAGTGAAAGGGATGTGGGGGTGGGGGGAATGAAAAGAAAAAGGAAAAAACAACAACAGGAAACTCATAACAAAGAGAATGAATGGAATAAACATTGCTAAGATAGTTATTTAAAATGGAAGCAGAAGGACATTGAGGAAGTGGGGCTTTGCATGTCTTCTGTCTCAAATTCTTGAAATCATTGCTGAACTCAGCTAAAAGTCAAGACACATGCTACATGTTAGAGTGGACATACATGCACTTTCTGCTTAACCTAGCACCAGCCATGTATAGATTAGTGTGACTGTACCTATATTAGCACCAATAAAATTTTGTTCAAAACAGTTTATGTAAAATGCCTCTCTCTTCTTTAAAAACTCTAATCTCTTTTGTCTCTCCCTAGCCTGCCCCTGATTTTGTCAAATTTGTGTCTCCTGGATTATAATCCCTAACATGCATAAATACACACTTTATTTTACAGTTTACAAGTTTGTCTTTCATTGGTCAACAAAACAAAATTCAGCAGCATGTTATTAAAGGACAGTGATATGCAACAGAAGTCACTGTTTTACAAATGGCACGAACTACAAAAATGAAATTCCAACTAAACATAATTTGAAAATGGAAAAATAATTCTCACATAGAATTAGCAACTCTTAAGTGCAAAAAGGCAAGATTTCAATTGGTCTGTTGTACACTGTTCCCAAGATTCTTAAATATTTTATGGCTTATATGACTTGAGAACTTGTATTTTCATGATTTTCATATTTTATGGCTTTTGACTTCACAATTCTAATTCCTTGTAACTTTCCAGCCCAACTAAGCCTCATTTATCCATGATTCTGTTTAAGTCTTACTCAGCTGGCTATCCCTTTTATACACACACTTATACATACATATCCTGTGAGTAGAGGAATTTTATATCAATAATTTATATCAACAGTTTAACAGACTGCACATTAAGCAAATTTTCTTACAATTTCTTTGTTTATATCACTGACCAAGAAATTCCCACCTTTACCAAAGGCTTCATATTTTTTTTAATATTTTATTTATTTTTGCAAGAGAGAAAGTGAGTACAAGCAAGGGGTGGAGAAGGAGGGCAAATGGAGAAGCAGACTGACTCCTCACTGAGCAGGGCTCCATCCCAGGATCCCGGGGATCATGACCTGAGCCAAAGGCAGACGCTTCACCAAATGAACCACCTAGGAACCCAGGTTTCAGATAATTTCAAATAACTAACGTTCCCTAGGTCCCCCTTCTCCTTCAGTTGCTCCTTTTCTCTCCTAAATTCCCATTTATTTATAATGTAAATTGCATTAGCTATCCCTCTGGATCTCTCCCTAGCCCATCACTTAATTAGTGCTGTACCTTATAATGCTAAACAGTACTTGCTCCTAAACTTGACAATTCTCTCCCTCAGAATGATTTTTTTTTTTTAACTGTTTACTTTGGGTGCTTTGATGTATTTCCAAAGTTCATACTGTTAAACTTTGTGATCTGCTAGTATTTGCATGTTCTATTTCTACTTTGGAACTTGATTCAGTGTTTAACTTCCTTGTAAAGACAGAGATGTCTCCACTTCCAAATGTTAACTTCTGCATTTCATTCCATTTCAACCTGTTTTACCAATCACCCGAAGGAGTTGATCAGTGATGATTTAACACAGGTCAGCAAGAAATGCTGATATTCCTGGAGACAATAAATGTCATCCTAATAAGGGTGAGTAAAACTGCTCTTTCTACACAATGCAGTCCTTTCTTATTTAAAATCTTATTTTTAAGTAAGTTTCCATTCATTATTCATTTGTGTGAGGATTCAGGGCAACAGCAGTTATGCCCCTGCTCCTCCAGACTCTATGAAAAAGGAATCCTTACAAATTTCCACTGGCATGATAGTGTTGGAATTTTCAGTCCACATGTCCTATGAAACTAATATGAACAAAGTGATTTAAAACTGACAATGTTAATACTTACTTCAGGAATCTATGTAGTTTATTTGAGCTATCCCCAGAAGACCCTGGGTGACCAAGGTTGTGAACATGTTCCAGATAAACAATCAAGATTTCAAACTGCTGCATCCATAAAGGCCAGAAAAATATGAACTAATCATTGCCCTCTTCACCAAAAAAAGAAAAGGAAAAACAAAAAAGAAGAAGAAGAAAAGAAGAAAGTTAATTCATTAAGCCAGGAAACACTGCAAAGCCTTGGGAACTAGAAGCTTGAGATCTATTAAATCTTATGTTTCTAAATAAATCACTTATCAGATCTACATATCAAAAATCTGGGGTTGGTGTTATTTGACCTTCCCATTTCTCACGGTGTGCGGTGAGAATGAATGAGATAAGGTAAAAGATTGGTTTTGAATTTCTCGAAATAAATGTCCTATATCTATTCTAGGAACTATTTCAAGAGATGGATTTCAGAACCTAAAATCTTAAATTGCCTGCTGTGTGACATGCTGCAGCATAATGTCTTAGATTCTTCTCTTTGCCCTGGGGCAGCATTGCCCAATATTTTTTCAGGCTGTGACACAGTTATGAACTTCTGGGGGCACATTGTATAAACAAATAGAACTTCTCAGTTGGAGATGCCTCAACATTAAGGGAAACTATATTTATAGTCCCTCTACCATGCAAGAGGCATCATATAAAGCTTGTTCCATATATACACCTAGCACTTCCCACAATTCTATGCAATGGGTATTATTTTAGAGCAAACCAGGGTACAGACTATTTTAATAGTCAAGCTGATTTCCAACTTACCAGTTATATTACATTGAGAAAAATTTCCTAATTTTTACGAATGACTGTGAGAATGAAGATGTTCTGCCATCTGTCACACTGATAACCAAGTGCTTACCTCCATTATTAATATGCACTCTCTGACAAAGAGGCCAGTCTACCCAGATTGAGATCAGTTCCTTAGCCAAGAATTGGTTAAGGTAAAAAATTAGCTAGAACTTCCTAGCAGGATCTCAAGAAACATTTCTCAGAAATGTATTAAATCTTACTTTCTATAGTCATAAAACTGTAGTAATAATGGAGCTGTTATGTGATTCAAGTTAAATCATATACATAAATGTGCATGATAAAAATTAAAACCTAATAGACCATTGAAGCAAAATGGCAGAGCAGTAGGAGACCTAAATATCATTGAGTCCCAGGAGTTCAGCTAGATATTTATCACACCATTCTGAGCACCTACAAACTCAACAGGAGATTGAAGGGAAGAAGAGCAGCAATTCTACAAACAGAAAACTGACCACTTTCTGGAAAGTTGGATGTGTGGAGAACTGAATCTAAGCAACGGGAAGATAGTGCAGGGAGGGGCCAGTTCCAGGCAAACGGAAAGCACAAAATCCGAACTTTTAGAAGTCTGCTCCACTGAGGAACATCACTCCAGAAGCTAAGAGAGGAGAGGTGGGATAGAGCCCTCACAGGGACAGTGTAGTCTCAGGACCCTCGAGGTCACAAAAATACCAGGGGTGCCAAAGGGCAGCAGAGCTCCCTCAGTGTATTGGAGTACTAAAGTTGGCTGCAGAGACAGAGCTGGAGGGTGGGCTCTCAGCTCGGGTTTACCTTAAACCATGGTCGGAGGCATACTTAAGCCACTGATCTTTGAGCAGGGACCCCACTAGTGGCAGATCTGGGAAAACTCCCTCCTTCCTTCTCCAGGAGGAATGGCACAGTAGCGTGCTAGTGTGCTGCAGGAATATGCTGGGTTTGGAGAACCAAATGGGCCATGCACCAGAGATAGACAAGCTCAGTCATAGGCTGGGTGAGCATGGAGTGCAGCCAGAGACCAGGGAGACAGGAGAGATGGACTGTTTTTCTCTGAAGACACATTGAAGATGGAGGGCCCAAGTTCTCAGCTCCTAGGGGGCAGAGACTGGGGGGCCACCATCTTCATTCCCATCCTCCAAAGCTGTATGGAAAGCATTCAGGGAACAAAACCTATTGACAGCAAAACCAAGCAGATTACTTAGCCTGCCCCCTGGCAAGGATGGTGCAATTCCGCCTCAGGCAAAGATATTTGAGAATGACTGCAACAGGCCACTGTCCAAAAAGATCAACAAAAACATCCAGCTAAGACTAAGTTCACTAATCAATGAGAACTGCAAAACTTCAGAGCTACAGGAATATAGCACATAGAATTTACGGCTTTTTTCCCATGATCCTTTAAGTCTTCCAATGTTTGATTTTTAAAATTTTATTTTTTTCTAAATGTATTTTATTTTTCCTCTTTCCTATTTCAATGTTTTTTTAAACTATTTTATCTTATCAATACCTTTTTAAAACTATTTTTTAATTTTTTCTTTCTCATACTCTATCCCTTCATTGTATTTAATGTTATTTTTACTATACATATAGGTTTTTCATTCTATAAACTTTTGGGATACAGTTTCTTCTAACATAGCAAATCATACCCTAAATCTAGCACAGGGCTTTCTCCAGCCCAATCATATTTTTCCTCTTTTTTCTTTTTTCACCCAATTTCTTACCTTATAAATTCCTTTTTTAGAATACTTTTAATTTTCATCTTTTTAGTCATACTCCATCCTTCTTGTTTACCCTAATTTTTGTATATGTATATTTTTTTGTTTTTAAAATTTTGGGAGGCAGCTTCTTCTAACAGACCAAAATATACCCCAAATAAAGTGTGGCTCTGTTCTATTCACAAGTCTAATACACAGATTATATAATAACATATATAATATGTAAATATTTTATATATATATATATATATATATATATATATATATATATATATAATTTTTTTTCTGCCTTTCTACTTCCCCGATTTCGGGTCTCTTCCAATTTGGATAGTGTATATATTTTTCTGGAGTCATTGCTACTCTTTTAGTATTCTGTTCACTCATTCTTCTATTCTTATATGCATAAAATGACAAGGCGGAAAAACTCACCTCAAAAAAAAAAAAAAAAAGAATAAGAGGCAGCACTAACGGCTTGGGACTTAATTAATACAGACATTAACAAGATATCAGAACTAGAGTTCAGAATGATGATTATCAAGGTACTAGCTGGGCTCGAAAAAAGCATGGAAGATACTACAGAATCACTTTCTGGAGAAATAAAACCCCTTTCGAGAGAAATAAAAGAACTAAAAACTAACCAAGTTGAAATCAAAAAAGCTATTAACGAACTTCAATAAAAAAAATGGAGGCTCTGACTGCTAGAATAAAAGAGTCAGAAGAGAGAAACAGTGATATAGAAGACCAAATGATGGAGAATAGAGAAGCTGAGCAAAAGAGAGACAAACAACTACTGGACCATGAAGGGAGAATTTGAGAGAGAAGTGATACCATAAAATGAAACAATATTAGAATAATTGGGGGGACGCCTGGGTGGCTCAGTTGGTTAGAATAATTGGGATCACAGAAGAAGAAGAAAGAGAGAGGAGGGCAGAAGGTATATGGGAGCAAATTATAGCTGAGAATTTCCCTAATTTGGTGAAGGAAACAAGCATCAAAATCCAGAAGGCATACCGGTGGAATTTTGATCAGAATGGCATTAAAAGTATAGACTGCTCTATGCAGTATACACATTTTAACAATGTTTATGCTTCCAATCCAAGAGCATGGAATGGTCTTCCAACTTTTTGTGTATTCTTCAATTTCTTTCATGAATGTTTTGTAGTTCCTGAAGTACAGATCCTTTATCTCTTTTGGTAGGTTTATTCCCAGGTATCTTATGGTTCTTGGTGCTATAGTAAATGGAATCAATTCTCTAATTTCCCTTTCTGTATTTTCATTGTTAGTGTATAAAAAAGCCACTGATTTCTGCACATTAACTTTATATCCTGCCACGTTGCTGAATTGCTGTATGAGTTCTAGTAGATTGGGGGTGGAGTCTTCTTCAAAGAGCTGGAGCAAATAATCCAAAAATTTGTATGGAATCAGAAGAGACCCCGAATCGCTATGGAAATGTTGAAAAACAAAAATAAAGCTGGGGGCATCAAGTTACCTGATTTCAAGCTTTATTACAAAGCTGTGATCACCAAGACAGCATGGTACTGGCATAAAAACAGACACATAAACCAGTGGAACAGAGTAGAGAGCCCAGATATGGACCCTCAACTCTATGGTCAATTAATCTTCGACAAAACAGGAAAAAATATACAGTGGAAAAAAGATAGTCTCTTCAATAAATGGTGCTGGGAAAACTGGACAGCTATATGTAGAAGAATGAAACTCGACCATTCTCTTACACCGTACACAAAGATAAACTCAAAATGGATAAAAGACCTCAACGTGAGACAGGAATCCATCAGAATCCTGGTGGGGAACAGAGGCAGTAATCTCTTCGATATCAGCCACAGAAACTTCTTTCAAGATATGTCTCCAAAGGCAAAGGAAACAAAAGCGAAAATAAACTTTTGGGACTTCATCAAAATCAAAAGCTTCTGCACAGCAAAGGAAACAGTCAAAAAAACAAAGAGGCAACCCACGGAATGGGAGAAGACATTTGCAAATGACAATGCAGACAAAAGGTTGATATCCAGGATCTATAATGAACTCAAACTCAACACACACGAAACAGGCAAACATATCAAAAAATGGGCAGAAGATATGAACAGACACTTCTCCAATCAAGACATACAAATGGCTATCAGACACATGAAAAAATGTTCATCATCACTAGCCCTCAGGGAGATTCAAATTAAAAGCACATTGAGATATCACCTTACACCAGTTAGAATGGCCAAAATGAAGAAAACAGGAAACAACATGTGTTGGAGAGGATGTGGAGAAAGGGGAACCCTCTTACACTATTGGTGGGAATGCAAGTTGGTGCAGCCTCTTTGGAGAACAGTGTGGAGATTCCTCAAGAAATTAAAAATAGAACTTCCCTATGACCCTGCCATTGCCCTCCTGGGTATTTACCCCAAAGATACAGATGTCGTGAAAAGAAGGGCCATCTGTACCCCAATGTTTATAGCAGTAATGGCCACGGTCACCAAACTGTGGAAAGAATCAAGATGCCCTTCAACGGACGAATGGATAAGGAAGATGTGGTCCATATACACTATGGAGTATTATGCCTCCATCAGAAAGGATGAACACCCAACTTTTGTAGCAACATGGACGGGACTGGAAGAGATTATGCTGAGTGAAATAAGTCCCGCAGAGAGAGTCAATTATCATATGGTTTCACTTATTTGTGGAGTATAACAAATATCATGGAGGACAAGGGGTGTTAGAGAGGAGAAGGGAGTTGGGGTAAATTGGAAGGGGAGGTGAATCATGAGAGACTATGGACTCTGAAAAACAATCCGAGGAGTCTGAAGTGGCAGGGGGTGGGAGTTTGGGGTAACAGGTGGTGGGTATTATAGAGGGCACGGATTGCATGGAGCACTGGGTGTGGTGAAAAAATAATGAATACTGTTTTTCTGAAAATAAATAAATCAATTTAATTTAAAAAAAATCCAGGAGGCACAGAGTATCCCCCTCAAAATCAATAAAACTAGGTTCACACACGTCATCTAATAGTAAAACTTCCAAGTCTCAGTGGCAAAGAGAAAATCCTGAAAGCAGCTCTGGAGAAGAAATCTGTAACATACAATGATAGGAAATATTACATTAGCAACAGACCAATCCAGAGAGACATGACAGGCCAGAAAGGACTGGCATGATATATTCAGAACACTGAATGAAAAAAATATGTAACCAAGAATACTATATCCAGAGAGGCTATGGCAAGATGGTGGAGAAGTTGGAGACCCTGTTTCAACTAGTCCCCTAAAGTGAACTAATTATCTACCAAAATACTCTGAACACCCATGAAATCAGACGAAGACATAGGATTATACAGTTCTGGATCTCTACAGGGGCAGAAGACACCAGTCGAGAGGGAAAGCAGTGGGACTCAGACTGATATTGGAGGATAAGCAGAAGGGGTAGGGAGCCATCAGAAGCGACCCAATGGAATGCACTACTCCAATACAAGAGTACCCTGTGATTGGGGACCAGCATTAACTTGGAGTCCAGTAAAAGCACTCAAAAAGAGCAAAAGATCTTAAGGGGAAACTGGTGGAATCAGGCAATCATAACTTTGGGGCTCATTCTGGCTGGGCTTTTCATTTTTTTTCTGCCTCTCTCTTTCTCTATTTTTTACCTTTTTCTTTCTTTTTTGGTGTGACTTCCAACTGCTCAGAAGTGTTCTAGGTTGCCCCTTGCCTGGATCACAATTGATATATTCAGCTACAAATCCCCTGAACCACCTCTCACCAAAATGACTAGGAGGAGGAATGCCCAACAGAGGAAAAATTCAAAAACTGTGCCCTCTCCATCAGAGCTATTGGATGTTGACATAAACAATATGTCAGAAAGGGTATTCAGGGTAACAATTATCCAGGCAATGGTTAGGTTGGAGAAATCATTAATGACAACTTCAAATCAATTAGGGCAGAAGTGAACACCACCTGCCTGGGAAGAAGTTAAAAATGCTATCAATTAGATCCAATCTAAATTCTCTAACACTATGGTAACCGAGGAAGAAGATAGAATTAGTGATCTAGAGGACAAAATTATAGAGTAAAAGGATCAGGAGACGGTCTGGAACAAACAGCTTAAAAGCCATGAAAGCAGAATTAGGGAATTAAATGATGCCATGAAATGGTCCAAGGTCAGAATTATTGGGATCCCAGATGCAGAGAAGAAAAAAAGAAGACTAGAAGACATAGCTGAAGAAATATTCCATGAAAATTATTCAAGTCTGGGGAATGGAACAAGCATTCCTGTCCTAGAGGCAGAAAGATCCCCCCCCCCAAGATCAACGAATCTAGAAAGACCTTGAGAAATCTCATTGTGAAACTGATGAATCATAATTCTAAACAGGAGCTCTTGAAAGCACCTACGGGAAGAGATTCCTCATGTAAAGAGAAGTTTCATCACAATAAGGTCAGACCTGTCCACAGAAAACTGGCAAGCCAGAAAATCTGGCTAGGCATATTCAGGGCACTAAATGAGAAGAATATGCATCCAAGAATACTTTATCCAGCAAGGCTGACATTCAAAATGGATGGAGAGGTAAAGAACTTCCAAGAACAACAAGGTTTAAAAGGAAGCCAGCACTAAAAGAAATATTAAGGGAGCGTCTATGAAAGAAGAACAAATGCAAAAGTGTTGCAGAACAAAAGTTTACAGAGACAATCTATAGAAACAAGGACTTCACTGGCAACATGATGTTAATAAAAACGTATCTTTCAGTAATCACTCTCAATGTGAAGGGCATAAACACCCCCATAAAACAGTACAGGGCTGCAGATTGGATAAAACGACAGGACACATCCATATGTTGTGTACAAGAGACCCATTTTGAACCTAAGGATACATCCAGACTGAAAGTGAAGGGATGGAGAAGCAACTTTAATGCGAATGGGCTGCAAAAGAAAGCAGGTGTAGCAATTCTCATATCAGATGAATTACATTTTAAACTAAATAGTCAGAGATAAAGAAGGACACTACATCATTTTTAAAGGGTCTATCCACCAAGAAGACCTAACAATTGTAAATATTTATGCCACCAATATGGGAACAGCCAACTATATAAGACAATTGTTAATCAAGATAAAGAGTCATAGGGTTATGAATACATTAATAGTGGGGATCTCAACATGCCACTCTCAATAACAGACAGATGATCAAAGGTAAAAATCAAGAGCATTGAATGACATATTGGACAAATGACCTCATAGATATATAAAGAACATGCCAACCAAAACAAGAGAATACTCATTCTTCTTGAGTGCATATGGAACTTTCTCCAGAATAGACCACATACTGGGTCACAAATCAGGGCTCAACCGATACCAAAAGATTGAGATTATTCCCTGCACAGTCTCAAACCACAATGCTTTGAAACAAACTCAACCACAAGAAAAAGTTTGGAAGGAATTCAAACTCTTGGAAGCTAAAGACCACCTTGCTTAAGAATGTTCAGATCTACCAGGAAATTATAAAAAAAAAAAATCTATTCATGGGAACCAATGAGAATAAAGACACTTCGGTCCAAAACCTATGAGATACAGCAACATCGGTCCAAAGGGGGAAATATATAAATATCCAAGCCTCCCTCAAAAAAATTTACAAATACAGGAGGAGAGTCAAAATAGCAGAGGAGTAGCAGACTGAGATGACACAAGGTTGCAGGAGTTCAGCTAGATAGTTATCAAACCTAAATAGTTGGAACACCTAAAAACCCAAGAGGAGATTTAAGAGAAGAAGAACAGAAATTCTAGAAAAAGAAAATCTGAAAGGTAGGATGGGCAGGGAAGTGAATCTGAAGCAACAGAAACCTGGACCACTGGGGAAGGAGCCGGCTCCCAGCAAGCAGTGAAGCAATGGAGCACAAAATCTGAACTTTTAAAAGTCTGATCCATGGGGGATGTCACTCCAGAGTCTAATTAGGGGTGGAGCCCTCACAGAGACAGTATGGTTTCATGTCCTGCAGGGTCACAGAAGGATCAGGGGTGACTGAGTGTAGCAGAGCTGCCACGTATTGGAGTGGGGAAGCCAACTACAGAGAGAGAGCAGAGGACTCTGCTCTCAGCTTGGGGACTGAGATCTCTGGCACATTCAGGCCACTGCTCTTTCAGCAGGGACCCAAGTGGCAGATCTAGGGAGACTCACCTTCCTCTGCCAGATGAGCAGTGCAGCAGGAATATGCTAGGTTTGGAGACTTCAAAGGGGTCAGTGTGCCAGAAAGAGAAACACTTGGTAACAGGCCAGGTGAGCTTAGAGTGCAGCCAGAGAACAGGAAGACAGGAATGATTGACCGCTTTTCTCTGAGGGCACATGGAGAAGTGGGGCTCCGAAATCTTGGCTCCTCCAGGCCAGAGATTGGGAGGTCATTATTTTTATTCCCGTCCTCGAGAGCTCTACAGAAAGCGTTCAGAGAGAAAAGCTCCTGAGGGCAAACCCAAGCAGATTACTTAGCCTGGACTGTAGCAAGGGTGGTGTAATTCCACCTCTGGCGAAGACATTTGAGAATCATTACAACAGAAACCTCACCCAGAAGATCAGCAAGAACACCCAGCCAAGACCAGGCTCACTGACCAAGGAGAACAGCGGAATTCCAGAAGAGGGGAAAGCAAAGCATGGAAATCATGGCTTTCTCCCCATGATTCTTTATTCTTGCAAAGTTAATTAAATTTTTTAATTTTATTTTTTTCTTATTCTTTTTTTTAACCTTTCCTCTTCTCTCTTTTAACATTTTCAAACTAGTTTATCTCAACGATACCTTTCTAAAAAAAAAAAAAAACTTTCTAAACCTTCATTATTATACTCATATTTTATCCTTCTTTGCATCTAACTTTGTGTATACATATAGGTTTTTTTCCGCCAAAAAAAATTTTGTAATACCATTTCTTCTAATAGATCAAAACATACCCTAAATCTACACTAAGTCTTCGTTCTACTCTCCATTCTGAGCAAATTCTCTCCACTTTCTTTTTCTTTCTTTTTCTAACCAACTTATCAATTTCTTTTTAAAATTTTTTTTATTTTCATCTTTATAGTGATGATGAACATTTTTTCATGTGTCTGATAGCCATTTGTATGTCTTTTTTTTTTTTTTAAGATTTTATTTATTAATTTTACAGAGAGAAATCACAAGTAGACGGAGAGGCAGCCAGAGAGAGAGAGGGAAGCAGGCTCTCCGCTGAGCAGAGAGCCCGATGCGGGACTCGATCCCAGGACTCTGAGATCATGACCTGAGCCGAAGGCAGCGGCTTAACCCACTGAGCCACCCAGGCGCCCCTGTATGTCTTGATTGGAGAAGTGTCTGTTCATATCTTCTGCCCATTTTTTGATATGTTTGCCTGTTTCGTGTGTGTTGAGTTTGAGGAGTTCATTATAGATCCTGGATATCAGCCTTTTGTCTGCATTGTCATTTGCAAATATCTTCTCCCATTCCGTGGGTTGCCTCTTTGTTTTTTTTTTTTTGACTGTTTCCTTTGCTGTGCAGAAGCTTTTGATTTTGATGAAGTCCCAAAAGTTTATTTTCACTTTTGTTTCCTTTGCCTTTGGAGACACATCTTGAAAGAAGTTTCTGTGGCTGATATCGAAGAGATTACTGCCTCTGTTCTCCTCTAGGATTCTGATGGATTCCTGTCTCACGTTGAGGTCTTTTATCCATTTTGAGTTTATCTTTGTGTACGGTGTAAGAGAATGGTCGAGTTTCATTCTTCTACATATAGCTGTCCAGTTTTCCCAGCACCATTTATTGAAGAGACTATCTTTTTTCCACTGTATATTTTTTCCTGTTTTGTTGAAGATTAATTGACCACAGAGTTGAGGGTCCATATCTGGGCTCTCTACTCTGTTCCATGGTATGCCAGTACCATGCTGTCTTGGTGATCACAGCTTTTTAATAAAGCTTGAAATCAGGTAACATGATGCCCCAGTTTTATTTTTGTTTTTCAACATTTCCTTAGCGATTCAGGGTCTCTTCTGGTTCCACACAATTTTCATCTTTATAGTCATATTCCACGCCTTCATAATTACATATATATAGATATCTATCTATCTATCTATCTATCTATTTGTTTTTCTTTCTTTAAAATTTTGGGAGGTATTTCTTCTAAGAGACCAAAATACACCCAAAATGAAGTGGGTGGCTCTCTTCTAGTCATCAGTCTAATATAGATATATAGAATTTTTTTTAAATTTTTTTTTAATTTCTTTTTACCCCCTTTCTTCTCCCCCCGATTTGGGGTCTCTTCTGATTTTCATAGTGTACACTTTTCTGGTGTCTTTGCCATTCTTTTAATATTTTATTCTCTCATTCCTATATTCTTATCTGGATAAAATGACAAGGAGAAAAACTCACCACAAAAACAACAACAACAACAACAACAAAAATAACAAGAGGCAGTAACAAAAACTAGGGACATAATCAATACGGACATTGGTAATATGTGAGATCTAGAGTTCAGAATGACGATTATCAAGGTGCTAGCTAGGCTTGAAAAAGCCATGAAAGATATTAGGGAAACCCTGTCTGGACAAATAAAAGCCCTTTCTGAAGAAATAAAAGAACTAAAATTTAACCAACTTCAAATCAAAAAAGCTACTAATGAAGTGCAATAAAAAATGGAGGCTCTTACTGCTAGGATAAATGAGGCAGAATAGAAAATTAGTGATATAGAAGACAAAAGGACAGAAAATAAAGAAGCTGAGAAAAAGAGAGACAAACGACTACTGGTTCACGAGGGGAGAATTCAAGAGATAAGTAATACAATAAGATGAAACAATATTGGAATTATTGGGAGTCTGGAAGAAGAAGAAATATGGTGGGCAGAAGGTATTTTGGAGTGACTTATAGTAGAGAATTTTCCTAATATGGAAAAGGGAAAAAACACCAAAATCCAGGAAGCACAGAGAATCCTCCTCAAAATCAATAAAAATAGGTCCACACCCCATCATCTAATAGTAAAACTTACAAGTTGTAGTGACAAAGAGAAAATCTTAAAAGAAGCTCGGGACAAGAAGTCTATAACAGACAATGGTAAAAATATTGGATTGGCAGCAGACTTATCCACAGAGACCTGCCAGACCAGAAAGAACTGGCATGATATATTCAGAGCACTAAATGAAAAAAACATGCAGCTAAGAATATTATATCCAGCTAGGCAATCACTGAAAACAGAAGGAAAGATAAAAAGCTTCCAACAAACAAGAACGAAAAGAACTTGTAAACATCAAACCAGCCCTATAAGAAATATTGAAAAGGGTCCTCTAAGCAAAGATAGAGCCTAAAAGTGGTAGATCAGAAAGGAACAGAGCCAGTATACAGTAACAGTCACGTTACAGGCAATAAAATGGCACTAAATTCATATCTTTCAATAGTTACCCTGAATATTAATGGGCTAAATGCCCCAATCAAAAGACACAGGGTATCAGAATGTATAAAAAACCAAAACCCAGCAATATGCTGTTTACAAGAAACTCATTTTAGACCGAAATACACCTCCAGATTTAAAGTGAGGGTGTGGAAAACAATTTACCATGCTAATGGACATCAAAAGAAAGCTGGGATGGCAATCCTTCCTTCTATCAGATCAATTAGATTTTAAGCCAAAGACTATAATAAGAGATGAGGAAGGAAACTATAGCATACTCAAAGGGTCTGTCCAACAATATCTAACAATTTTAAATATCTATCCCCCTAACATGGGAGCAGCCAACTATATAAACCAATTAATAACAAAACCAAAGAAACACATCGACACTAATACAATAATAGTACAGGACTTTAACACCTCCCTTACTGAAATGGACAGATCATCTAACCCAATGATCAACAAGGAAATAAAAGGCCTTAAATGACACACTGGATCACATGAACATCACAGATATATTCAAAACATTCCATCCCAAAGCAACAGAATATAAATTCTTCTCTAGTGCACATGGAACATTTTCCAAAATAAATCACATCCTGTGTCACATATCAACCTACACTTAAAGGAGCTAGAGAAAGAACAGCAAAGAAAACCTAAACCCAGCAGGAGAAGAGAAATCATAAAGAACAGAATAGAAATCAATGGAACAGAAACCAAAAGAAGAGTAGAACAGATCAATGAAACTACGATCTGGCTCTTTGAAATAATTAATAAGATTGATAACCCCCTGGCCAGAGTTATCAAAAAGAAAAGAGAAAGGACCCAAATAAATAAAATCATGAATGGAAGAGGAGAGATCACAACCAACACCAAGGAAATACAAACAATTATAAGAACATATTATCATCAGCTATGTGCCAGCATATATGATAATCTGGAAGAAATGGATGCCTTCCTAGAGACATGGAAACTACCAAATCTAAACAGGAAGAAACAGAAAACCTGAACCAGTAAGGAGATTGAAGCAGCCCTCAAAAATTTCCCAACAAACAAGAGTCCAGGGCCAGACTGCTTCCCAAGGGAATTCTACCAAACATTGAAAGAAGAATTAATTCCTATTCTCCTGAAACTGTTCCAAAAAATAGAAATGGAAGGAAAACTGCCAAACTCTTTTTATGAGGCCAACATTACCTTGATTGCAAAACCAGACAAAGACCACATCACACCAAAAGGAGAATTTACAGACTAATATCCTTGATGAACACAGATGTGAAAATTCTCACCAAAGTATAAGCCAATAGTATCCAACAGTACATTAAAAGGATCATTCACCATGCCCAAGTGGGATTCATTCCTAGGCTGCAAGTTTGGTTCAAATCCGCAAATCAATCAATGGGATACAATACATAAATAAAATGAAGAACAAGAACCATATGATACTCTCAATAGATGCTGAAAAAGAATTTGACAAAGTACAGCATCCTTTCTTGATCAAAACTCTTCAAGTGTAGGCATAGAGGGGTACATACCTCACTATCATCAAAGCCATCTACAAAAAACCTACAGCAAGTATCATTCTCAATGGTCAAAAACTGAGGGCTTTTTGGCTAAGGTCAGAAACACGGCAGGGATGTCCACTATCACCACTACTATTCAACATAGTACTAGAAGTCCTAGCCTCAGAAATCTGATAACAAAAAGAACTAAAAGGCATCCAAATTGGCAAAGAACTCAAACTCTCACTCTTTGCAGATGATATGATACTTTATGTGGAAAACCCAAAGACTCCACTCCAAATCTGCTAGAACTCATACAGGAATTCAGTAAAATGTCAGGATATAAAACCAATACATAGAAATAAGTTGTGTTTCCCTATACCAATGACAAGACAAAAGAAAGAGAAATTAAGGAGTTGATCCCCTTTACAATTGCACCCAAAACTGTAAGATACTTAGGAATAAACCTAACCAAAGAGGCAAAGAATCTGTACTCAGAAAACTGTAAAGTACTCAGGAAAGAAATTGAGGAAAACACAAATAAATGAAAAAATGTTCCATGCTCATGGATTGGAAGAACAAATATTGTGGAAATGCCTATGCTACCTAAATAAATTTACACATTTAATGCAATCCCTATCAAAATACCATCAATTTTTTTTCAAAGAAATGGAACAAATAATCCTAAAATTTATGTGGAACCAGAAATGACCCCAAGGAATATTGAAAAAGAAGGCCCAAGTTGGTGGCATCACAATTCTAGACTTCAAGCTCTATTACAAATCTATCATCATCAAGAAGTATGGTACTGGCACAAAAACAGATGCACAGATCAGTAGAAAAGAATAGAGAGCCCTGAAGTGGACCCTCAACTCAATGGTCAACTAATATTCAACAAAGAAGAAAAGAATATTCAGCAGAAAAAAGACAGTCTCTTCAACAAATGGTGTTGGGAAAATTGGACAGCCACATGCAGAAGAATGAACGTGGACCATTTCCTTACACTACACCCAAAAATACTCAAAATGGAAGAAAGACCTCAAAGTGAGATAGGAATCCATAAAAATCCTTGAGAACAAAGGCAGCAACCTCTTTGACCTCAGCCACAACACTTCTTTCTAGAAACATTGCCAAATGCAAGGGAAGCAAGAACAAAAGTGAACTATTGGGACTTCATCAAGGACAAAAGCTTTTGTACAGCAAAGGAAACACTCAAAAAACCAAAAGACAACTGACAGAATGGGAGAAGATATTTGCAATTAACATATCAGATAAAGGGCTAGTATCTAAAATCTATGAAGAACTTATCAAATTCAACACCCAAAGAACAAATAATCCAATCAAGAAATGGGCAGAAGACATGAACAGACATTTCTGCAAAGAAGACATCCAGATGGCCAACAGATACATGAAAAAGTGCTCCACATCACTTGGCATCAGGAAAATACAAATCAAATCCATAGTGAGAAAGCACCTCACACGAGTCAGAATGGCTAAAATCAACAAGTCAGGAAATGAAAGATGTTGGCGAAGATGCAGAGAAAGTAGAACTCTCCTACATTTCTGGTGGGAATGCAAGCTGATGCAGCCACTCTGGGAAACAGTATGGAGGTTCCTCAAAAAGTTGAAAATAGAGCTACCCTATGACCCAGAAACTGCACTACCCAGCAATACTACTGGGTATATACCCTAAAGATACAAATGTAATGATACGAAGGGGCATGTGCACCCGAATGTTCATAGCAGCAATGTACACAATAGCCAAACTATGGAAAGAACCTAGATGCCCATCAATAGACGAATGGATAAAGAAGATGTAGTATATATTTACAATGGAATACTATGCAGCCATCAAAATGGAAATCTTGCCATTTGCAATGATGTGGATAGAACTAGAGGGTATTATGCTAAGCGAAATAAGTTAATCAGAGAAAAGAATTATCTTATTCTCTCTGATAGTAGGAATTTGAGAGGCAGTTCAGGGGGTCATGGGTGGTAGGGAGGGAAAAAAATGAAGGAAGATGGGACCAGGGAGGGAGACAAACCATAAGAGACTCTCAATCTCAGGAAACACACTGAAGGTTACTAAGGGGTAGGGATGAAGGATAGGGTGGCTGGTCTATGGACATTTGAGGAGGATACGTGCTATGGTAAGTGTTGTGAATCATGTAAGACTGATGATTCACAGACCTGTACCCCTGAAGCAAATAATACATTATATGTTAATTTAAAAAATTAAAATCTAATACAAGTATAAAATCATGAACAGTCGTTAAGCTACAAATAACAGAGGAAAAAAGTGAGTTATAGAGAAAACAAAGCCAAACAAAATGTAGATAAAAAAGCTAAAATGCATATGCATATACAGGTGAAAGATTCTTGCTTCAAATTCTGACCACAATTTTACAGTCAAAGTCACCTAAGTATGATTCTTTTAACGTCTCAGTGAGGCAGGTATTACTATTCCTTCTTTATAGATAAGGGAACGAGTTTACCTAGTTTTGTGTATGTTGCCTTCTCCTTTGAGGGGTCAGTAGTAGGACTGCTGTTTGGAATGATATGTGTCTAATTCTGAACCATTCTAATACATGAAAGCTTTTGGGAGCCAAATCATATTCACAAACAAACTACTACTTCTAACAAGAGCCCTTTTGTAACCTTGCTATATATTTTTTCACTTTATATGTACATTCTGTTATATTTTATGAAATTGAAAGAAATGATTTTTACATAAGCACAAAGATTTTCAATAATGCTAATTATGTCTATGTTCCTTTACATTGCACTTATGTTGTATGACACTTCTAAAATGTGACAAATTATTTATACCAGAAATAATAAAAAATAAATGCCATTATGTCATTCTAAAATATGGATTACACTTAAAATTCTAAATGGACTTTCATCACGTTGAAGTCAATAGAATGACATTTCTCCTATTTAGATATTAATTTAACTAATGCAAAATCTAAGTATTTTCACAGACCTATACAGAGTTATATATTATGTGCTGACACTCCAAAACTCAAGATGATAAGTGAGTCACAGTACTAAATGTAAAAACAAAGAAAAAACAAAAAACCCCTCTTTAATTCTGTAGCTTTCTTCTAACAAAATTATTTGGTAAATGAAAAGATGTTAAGTATCAAAGAAATATAAAGCAAAACCACAATGAGAGGTTACCTTACACTTGTTAGGATGTTAGTTATAACCTCAAGAGGAAAAAAAAAGTAAGAGTTGGCAAGGATGTGGAGAAATTAGAAGTTTTGTACACTATTGGTGGGAATCTAAAATGTTATAGCTTTTATAGAAAACAGTATGGAGGTTCCTCAGATAATTAAAAATAGAACTACCATATAACCTGTCAATCCCACTTCTGGATATCTATCTAAAATAACTGAAATCAATAACTCCAAGAGATATTTGCAATTCCATGTTTGCCAAGAACAATAGCCAACGGAAAGGATAAACCTAAATGTCCATCAAGGTATGAGGGTATAAAGAAAATGACATATATATATGATAAAATATTATTCATTGTTAATAAGGAAATCCTGCAATATGTGACAACATAATGGACTTTAAAGAAGGATATTTATTATACAAGGTGAAATAAGTCGGTCACAGAAAAATAAATACTGCATGATTCCACTTATATGAAGCATATAAAATAGTCAAACTCCTAGAAACAGAAAGCAGAATGGTATTTGCCAGAGACTGTACGGAGGAGTAAAGATGGGTTGCTTGCTGTTCAATGGATACAAGGTTTCAGTCATACAAAATGAGTAATTTCTAGAGATCTGCCATACAACATAGTGCCTATAGTTAACAAGACAGGACCGTGTACCGCAAAAAAATTCCTATTAAGTGCTCTAAACCACATAGGCACACAAAAAAAGAGACATAAGGAAAACTTCGGGAGAAGTTGGATATGTCTGTTACCTTGATTGTGGTAATGGTACCACAGGTGTTTGCATATATCCAAACCATTTAGGCTGTACACATTAAATATGTACATTTGTATTTAAAATTTCAATAAACAGTTTTAAATAAATAATAGCAAGTCCTTCTGCCCACCTCCCAAAAATAAGAGCCCAGAGAAAAAAATTGAGACATCTGAAATAATTCTGAAGGGTTTTATAGTGGGTTGAGAGTATGCATTATTTCCTAGGACATCTTGACCTTTTTGGAAGTGAATTTGGAAGCAACTGGAGCCTTGGGAAGGAGAAGGAATGGAGTGACATCAAATTTGCTTTTTGAAAAGATAAGGGATCACTGTGACTGCATAAAGAGAGCCAATCAAAGAGAGGCAAAACTTGATGTGGAGAAACTTGTAAAGAGGTTATATAAAGAATACAGGTGAGAGGTGACTGGAAAAGGGAATAAGTAAAATGTAGAAAAGGAAATGGAGTCAAGATTTATTATAGAATGACTTAGAGAACTGAGAGATGAACTCAATATGGGAAATGAGAGGAAAGAAGACATCCAAATAGTTTCTTTGATTTTGATTTGCATAACTAGATAAACAGCTTTGCTATTTGTTTAGAAAAAGGATACAAAATAGTCAATGATCATCCTTCTTTTTGCATATGTCATTTAAGTGACACCAAAGAATATATTTCAAATGTATATAAAGTCTAAATCTCAGCGGAGGCAAAGGCTAAAGACATGAAACAGTGAGTCATTTGAATTTTAAGTATTAATTAAAGAGTAAAGAAGAGGTGATTTTTGGAGAAAGAGATTATGTATTGAGAAGAGAACCTAGGACCAAATCTTAAAGAACTCCAACTTGTAGGAGCTAGAAGGTAAGAATTAGCCCGTAAGACATAAATTACGAGGATGCCAGGAGAATACTAAGGTGCTACTAAAGTCAAGTAAAAGCATTATTCTGAGAAGGAGGAAGAAATCAATGAATGCTGCCCATGAGTCAAGAAAGAATAAAAATTTTAAAAATGTGTATTGATGACTTACCGAGATCATAATTTGTCAGAAACCAACCTGAAGTTAACTGAGCAATAAGTGAGAAATTATGAGATAAGAAGTAAAGGCAATTCTTATCAGAAGTTTTCTTTATAGAAAATAAAGAGATAGGGATTAGCATTTAGGAGTTTGAGGTCTGTGCTTATGCTGTTGCCTTATGCAAAAAGGAATGCGAAAACATTTACAATGTATAAGAGTCAATGGAGAAGTAATGGTTAATAAATACACAAACAGAAAAAAAAATGTATACTTTCCTAAGGTGGTTAAGAGGAATCGATCAAAATGTATGTGGCAGGATTAATTTTAGATAGTAAGGCATCACTTCCATTACAAGAAGTAAGAATGAGGAAGGGCACAAATAGAAATAGGTAGTATGTTTAGTGGCGGGACATTAACAGAACTCATACTTACTGGCCCATTGCCTTTTGAGTATTTTCTTTGTAGAAGATGACACCCCCTGACTAAAATATGGGGGGAAATTTTAGGCATTTTAGGAATTTGGGGAGAGTGAAGAATAAGCAGTTGTAGAAGGGAGGGTGAGAGTGTTGAAAAGGAGAGAAACAATAAGAATGACTAGGGAATGTTAGGACCTTGCAGTTTTTGACCGTAGAGTTGTAATAGTACCAAATACATAACTCTTTCCAGCAGGAGACAGCTACCCAGAAAGAGGTATGGCTAGAATGAATCCTTTGGCTTGATGCATGTTATGAGATCTGCCATAGGGTGTTGTCGGGAGCCAGTACAGGAGGCCTACTATAAGAGCTGTAAGGGACTGAATATGATTGGCTGTTCATTTAGGTCCACTCACGCGGGAGGTGCATGAGCACTGCATTCTGATTGGTTAACACTGCCTGCATAAAAACGCATGCGCCGAGGGTAAAGGGGGAGGAAGAAAAAAGCGATTAAAGAAGAAGGTTCGCTGCTACGTGAGTCTCCGAGTCGTTCTTGTGGGCCGAGAGTGACAAGTGGTGCTGAAACCCGGGATTCTCATCGTGAGAGACGCACGGAGTCGGCGACGATCAGGTAAAGAGTGCACCTATTTCTGTCTAGTGACAGGGAAAGTTCCTCAAGTCGAGGACGAGCGTAGAATGCTTTCCGGGATGGGAAACGAGATGGCTGCAAAGTTCCTAGGATAAGGACGAGAGTAAAGCTTTCCGGTATGGGAAACGAGATGGCCACATATAAAATGCTGGGGCTGCTTTCTGATATCCTTAAAGCAATTGGTACTCCTTTAAAATATAAAACAGCTCGTTTGTTTTTGAGAGAAGTGGGACAAACGGCTCCCTGGTTTTTGGAAAGGAGCAGAGGAGGGAAATCGCCCAAAAGCCAAAAGGTGAGCAAGATGCAAAAGGAGCTTGCAAAAAAGGAGGAAAAGCTAAAGAAGGCTATGGCGCAGCTCAAAATGCAGGGGGAACTTATGGCGCAGCTGAAATTAAAAGTGAAAGAAGGAGCTATGGCGCAGTTACAAACAGAGACAGAAGTGGTAGATAACTTAGATCCTATGCCCAGGCGCCCAGCCCCAACAGCGCCACCTTACGAGGGGCCTCCTCCGTATAAACCTTGCTGCACCAAGGCCTGCTATTGTGCGAGCTGCACCGCACGAGTGGCTGCCATAGTAGCCTCTCAGGAGTTTGGGTGGGAACAGGATTCTCATTCAGTCCTAAAATCCCCACTTACTCTAACTCCACCTTTTTTGGCTATAATTATACCTACCAAGACCCAGCGCAAGGCGCGTCAGCTCACCTTCTAGATAGGTGGCTGCTCTGCAATGCTGCACAGGCATGTACAGGCTTGGAAAGCCTTCACTTTATTAATGGGTCTACATTGCGTAACTGTACATACAACTATCACGTAGGCTCTCGATTTGAAACAAATGTTTCTTGCAATTGCACCTCAGCTAAGCACATAAGTTACTCACCAACGCCCGTCTATGTTAGAGCTCCCTTTCTCTTCATAGTTTTTAATGCTTCTACTATTAACAAGTCATCTAGTCTCTCTTGTGAGTCCCAGAATTGTCTGCTATCAGAATGTTGGAACACCACGGTGGGAGACTCGGCAGTAATAGCCAAGATACCGACGTATATCCCGATGCCAGTACAGGTGAACCCCGACAACCTGCCGGTGCTGCTTCGACGTAAACGAGACTTTGGAATAACAGCAGCCATTATTGCAGCTATCACAGCATCCGCCACCGCTGCTACTGCTGCTGCAGTAGCGTTGACAATGTCAGTACAGACAGCAGCTGTGCTCAACGTCACAGGAATGGTCGCTGAAGCATTGGCTATGCAAGAACAAATTAACGGACATTTGCATGCTGGGATCCTTATTGTAAATCAAAGGGTTGATCTTGTACAGGAACAACTTGATATCCTAGAGTCAATTGTGTCGATAGGATGCATACATAATATGGCCGGACTTTGTATCACCCCTATAGCTCATAACAACTTATCCTTAGCAGCTAACCTCTCTAGACAGTTAGGAAATATGCTTAATGGTACCTGGAACCATCAATTTCAAAATTTAACTAGGCAATTATGAGCTCAAATTATATCCATATATTCTACCAAAGTAACTATTGCACCTGTTAGTGAGTGGAAAAAAAATGTTACAGCAATCTGTTTCGTTCCTCAAACAGTGGGCCAGACTTGGTGCCATGGCTGTTCTCTTAATCACAGCTAACGTACTAATGTTACGTTGGGTGTGTGGCCGTGTCCATCGCAATCAACGACAATAACACCTCATGGTTCAAGCCATGACGGCTCTTGAAGCTGGTACCTCCCCCCAGATATGGCTAAGTATGCTAGATCGGTAGTCAAAGACGGCGGGTAAGACTGATCCCACACCATAGCAACCTAAGACAGGGGCTCTTCGACCAGGGAGAGTACCCGATGACGGGTAAGCATGTGTGCTGAGGATTGGCAACCTAAGACAGGCACGATCTCAGCCATTATAAATAAATAAAAAAGGGGGAGATGTCGGGAGCCAGTACAAGAGGCCTACTATAAGAGCTGTAAGGGACTGAATATGATTGGCTGTTCATTTAGGTCCACTCATGCGGGAGGTGCATGAGCACTGCATTCTGATTGGTTAACACTGCCTGCATAAAAACGCATGCGCCGAGGGTAAAGGGGGAGGAAGAAAAAAGCGATTAAAGAAGAAGGTTCGCTGCTACGTGAGTCTCCGAGTCGTTCTTGCGGGCCGAGAGCGACAGGGTGTGGGTAAAAATGAATGAACAAGGAAGCCCTATAGTTTTGCCAAAAATGTCTAATTTTAAATAAATTAATATAAAAATTAAAATGATTTAGTAAGAATATCATTTATAATTAAATATATGCAAATAAGTATTTATACTTACATACCAATTTGACAAACTGTGTAATTTATGATAATAAATGCTCAAATACAAATTACATATACTTTAATGCTAATTTCTGACAATCAAGATTTAAGTACTTTACAGATGTGAATCATTTCAGCCTCACAACAATCTTACGAAAGAGGTACCATTATTGAAAACGCTAAGGAAAAGAAATTCAAGGACAAAGAAATCCAAGGACAGTGATGGGATCTGAACCCAGATTTTGTGGCTACAGAGTCCATGCTCTTAACAACATGCTGTGACATTTTCTGAAATGGAAAAATGGCATAATAAGATTATAAGTAAGATGGGTAAGACAGGAGATAAAATGAATATTTAAGTAATGTATTTTGAACAGATCGAAGGATGTTAGACAAAGTCTCAATGAAGCTGTAAAAGACAGCTTCCCAGAGGTGGGAGTAACTGGAAAAGTAAAACAGAAAAATAAAAAGTTATAATTGCAGGACGCAAAGCTTGACAAAAAGATAATTGGAGATGAATTAGAAATGTATAATTAAAATGTACAGAACGTAGGCAGGTAAGTGGGTAGCTAAGATAGAGGGTCAAAAAGTATTTGGAGATCAAGAAGTTAAGAATAGCTAGTTTACTTGGATATTAAAATTGATACTAAAATCATCCAGCATGATGCCAGGTTTAGTAAAGTAAAATATGGTAAGCCAGGTACCAAAATCTTGGTTGAATCAAGAAGATTGGCAGGGTGACTGACAAATAGTACGATAACAAAGGATAGAGGACAGTCAATAAACCAAACACTAAGCATTTTAAAAGACAGTCAGAAGATAATGCCTGGGAATGTGCAGTGTGGTAAGGTGATGGGCGCAAGCTCCATATTCCAACCCTGAGGTTTAAGGGCTAGGAATTCATAGCTATGTCTTTTAGTGAGGGCATGATGAGAATCAATTCCTCAGATAAAAAACGGCTTTTATTCAAAGCAAAGAGATAAAAGAAACGCCCAGAGAGGAAGCTGAAATTGAGGAGTTTGGGGATTATGGTAAACAATATGATTTTCCATGTCGTACACTAGAAGTAAATTATTCTGTGTGTGGAAAGTTCCTGTGTGGGTAGGCTTCTGAGTCTTCTTTCAAGATGAGGGCAGGCAGGAAGACTTTATTATTGCAGTGAACTATCAAGGAATCATCTGGCTGCAAAGGCTTAAGCAGCATCTGTAAGATTCAAGGACCCATTGGTCTGAGGGTCTGTCTGAAAGACCACTTTAGTAGGTGGGATATGTCTCCTATGCATTAGTAATTCCACCCTGACAAGAGATACACGTTACTTTTTCCCCATTTAGGTAATTCTTTAACAGTCTTCAAGGTGGGGTGATAATTTGTCTCACAAACCAGCAAATCACAAGGACCACCACTGTTCTGTGATCACGTGTGTGTGTGTGTGTGTGTGTGTGTGTTCTCTTTGTTACTTGCCTTCATGTCTCCTGACATGAAGTTTTGAAAATATCAGCAGTGTTCAACTCAACCACCAGTGATGTGGTACTGCCATTGTTCTCCTGTAACTCTTCTCCCGTTTGCCTGGTTGGTGCTTTATTCTTCTTGACCTTCCTGATGCTTTGTAACCCATTCCTTTTTTCTCCTGCAAACACCTCTCTTTTCTAGACTCTAACTCAGGGATAGAAGAGTGCTGCAGCCTAGGTACTGAAGTCTTTTTATTTCCCCCTTAACTCATAGTGCCCTCCTCCTTGTAATAAGGAGTGATTTAAAAAGAGGTCATGGGGGACACCTGGGTGGCTCAGTGGGTTGAGCCTCTGCCTTCAGCTCAGGTCTTGATCCCAAAGTCCTGGGATGGAGACCTGCATAGCATCGGGCTCTCTGCAGAGCAGGGAGCCTGCTTCCTCCTCTCTGCCTACTTCTCTGCCAACTTGTGCTCTCCATCTGTCAAATAAATAAATAAAATCTTAAAAAAAAAAAAAAAAAGAGGTGATGGGGGCTCCTGGGTGGCTCAGTGGGTTCAGCCTCTGCCTTTGGCTTGGGTCATATCTCAAGGTCCTGGGATCAAGCCTCCTTATCAGACTCTCCACTCAGCAGGGAGCCTGCTTCCCCCTCCCCACCACCCCCCTGCCTGCCTCTCTACCTACTTGTGATCTCTCTCTCTGTCAAATAAATAAATAAAAATCTTTTAAAAATTAAAAATAAAAAAAGAGGTGATAGTTGGTATGACGCCATATCAGGATGTACTCAAATGCAGTATTACACAGTACCAATAGCTACATAAGTAGAGTGACCACAGCTCACTCTCAGAGCTACTGCTCATATATCAATCCCACCAGTATCATTTTTCACCATGATGCTTGCATTCTTCTTCATGTCTCTCCACACACTACCTTCCAGCACACCACCCCTAAGATAAAATACACAACTCAAAATATTGGGTGTGTTACATTATATCTGAATGGGATTCCTGTTTTTCACCATTGGAAACGTGGATCTTATACAAGAAATTTGAGCAGACAACTGTTTAAACATCCTTAAACATTCCATGGGACTTGAAGAGGATTTTTTCCCCTTCTTCAGTAGATACCCATATTTAGATGATTTTATAAAATAAATAGACTGTTTCTAACCTAGAAAAAATTTTAAAGCAGTCTTAGCAATTTTTATTACTCTTAGAAAACAGGGTATCATTAAAATGTTAGTATACAGATGTAGAATTCTCCCAATGAGTAATTTGATCAAATTTTACATAAAGTCTTTTTTTTTTTTTGTCTTGCCAACTGACCCTCCAGTGGCCTTGAGAGGTTGAATTAGCTCTAAGTGCTTTCCCAAGCCTTTGTGCAATTTCAGTGTTTTATAACAAATGCCTAACCCCATCATTTTTTGCCTTTTCTAAAATGGCTAAAGTCACAATTTTCCTCTCATGTCTGAGCTACAACTTTGATTTTCCATCAGCACAAACATGTGGATAAGCTAAAATAGATCTAGAGCTAATGCTCAACACCAACAGATCGAGATGAAAACACATACACACGTGTAATATTTGTTATCAGCTTCATCTGAGCAGAACAGGATGGAACATTAACTTCAACCTCCTCACCTCACTGATCCTGGGCTAAAGCTTTCCGATGTGCTGTTGATTTTGAACTCCATTAGTCTTTTATGCTCAGGCTGTGAGAAGATTCATTCTCATGCAAGGCCTGGAACTGGTTGCTAATAAAATCCTACCCTGACAAATAAATGGACTGTAATATAACCTGCTTTAGGGCAGTGAAATCTCAACCACTCAGATATGATCTGTAGCAAAGCAATATGCTGCTTACTACTGTTCCCCCAGCAATTCCTGCAGAATGGTACTCTATCCCTCTGCTTGTCCTAAATTTCTCCATTAATGAAACTAAAGCCATCCATCATCCACCATAGGATTGCAGTGTTCTTTTGTTATGATTTCTGAGATAGTTAAAACAGGATAGCTGTTAAATTTAATAAAAAGCTCCTGTTAGAGCTGTATACACAAAATTTTAGGATTTTTTTTTTTATATTGACCAGTGTGATGGAGACTGAATCAGGTATAATATACGTTTCTCCATAACAAGCTGAAAAACCTGAAATTTTCTCTTTTTTCATTTTATGTGTGAACTAAAATAACACTTCCATTAAAGCAGAGGGTATCTATTTATCTAAAGTTTGTTATTATAATTTACCAAACTCTGAAAGACATAAAAAGGGAGGGCGAGACAGGTGTGGAAAAGATGATTATGCCGATGGGAGCAGGTTAAGAAGATTTATAAAGTACACCCTTTAGAATTTTCTTCCTTGCTTTCCTCTCAGGGATGCTGTGAGGATCCAAAATGGTAAGACAGTGAAATTGTATTACACGTTATGAAGCAGTATACAGAGCCAAGGTATTATTTTTACCAAATACAATATTGTCAGTCCTTAATAAACATAACCACTCACTAAATTCTATTTCAACTATGATTCTGACACCATGAAATATAATAGTATTACAGAAGGAAAGAGTCTGAACACATAATTTATTATTTAGGCCATTTTCATAGTTCTCTACCAGTATAAAGAATAATGTTTATCTTTCTCTCTAGTAAACCTTTCTGAATAGCTCAATTAATGCTCACTACTAGTAAGGTTTTTCTTATTTGCAACACACTAAAGAATTCCCAGGTACCACCTTACAGTAAGTGCCCTGTTTTCATGGAGTCCTGAACTGAATTCAGCTTAGAATTGTGTCATTTAATGTTTTCTTCACAGAGAGATACCAACAGAGTAGGTCCAGGCATTGAGTACATCAACAAAAGTAGAACATCATGAAGCAGACTCACATGGGCAAGGAAAAGAGACAAACATAAAAGAAGAGGATATGAAAAATCAGGAGCACCAATCAAGGTAGACTTTCTAAGGGAGGGAAGACATGAAGGAAAAGGAAGTGGCAGGTTCAGGAAGAACAAGGATGAGGGTAGCCAGCAGAGATAACACCACAAAACATGTGAGCAATTTCTGTGAGATGGGTGTAAGATCATCTGGTCATCCTGTATAATAGCTGAACAAATAGATAAGCCCCAGTGAAAGACTGGTAAAATGTGAAGTGGAAGAAGTTATTCAAAGGCCTCAAGATCTTGGGGATCTCTTGAAGTGAAACAATGTATCATATTTTTAATCAAAAACAATGTGTGTGACCCTGCAAGGATCACTTAACATCTCCAGGTCTTGGTGTTATCAGCTATAACATGAAGATAATAATAATTGCAGTCAGGATCGTTATGAGGTGCTCACTTCCTAGTAACTGTTACTACTAGGCAATTATTGAGTAAGACAGGTAAGACACTGATGTGGTGTTTAAGGAAGATAATGAAGATTATCTAGAAAAAATAATATTTCATTTCCTTCCAATCAAGTTCCCCAATTGTAAATTAATCACTTAAGAATCATAGGTCATGGTCAAGAATCATGTTTTACTGGGAAGTTTTTCAAGGATTAAAAATATCCTATGTTAGAAAGAAAATAGACTTAGTCATTTATTGTGTGGTTTTGTGCAAAATATTTATTTATACATTAAGTTACACAGTTGTATTTGTAACTGATGTACAGCATGGTGACTAGAGTTAACAATACTGTATTGGAAAAAAGGAAAAGAAGAAGCTCTCTGGCCCATAATTCTATCAATGAGGACATTTAACTTGATGTCAATGAATATTAAATGTAGAACAGAATTCTTCTAAAAGAACTCAGTAGGCTTCATCAGAGAAAATGGTATGCCTCATTCAAGAAGAAAAGAAAAACATCTATTTCAGACCTTCTTTAGCCCAAACAAGTGAGATCATCCTTTAATGTTTGGCACTGTTTTACGACCTTACTTCCTGAACCCAGGCTTTTGGAAGGGAGATGGAGAATATGGAAAATATTATTTAACATGAGATCTTTGGTTCACTTCTATCTCTGGAAATATCCAAGTAATACTGTTTCTAAAAGAAAACAGTCTTTAATGATCTACACAGAGCCTAGAAAATTAATCCCAAAATGTTATCAGATGACAACCTGAAATACTTAATTGAAGCTATTTACTGTTTTTGGTAACATTACATCATAGTTTAGAACTAACTTAAAAAAAAAACTACTTCAAATTAACTGGGATGAAAATGTAAGGATTATTACATGATGGGTAATACTTAAATAATATAACCATAAAGATGCTGAAAGGTATTACACATGTTTGAAAATTAAGCATTCATGACTGTGAGAACTGCTGTCTTGTCAGCACCTGATGTTAGTCTCAGAACTATGAGTAACTGGGCTTCAACTTATTTGTTACTTATTTATTATTTATTTGTTATGATGTGTTATGCCATAATTAGTTTGATCATAATTCTTAGTCACTCGATTTTTTAGACTGTGAGCACCTTAAGAAATGCGCTCTGACTTTTTTACTTAGCATTGAGTTCATCTCCCGTATTTAGTGAATGGGTAAATCAACCAACATACAGGAAGCGGCCCGCATATGAATCTTGGATTGAGAAATTCATCTTTAAAACATGTGTAAGTAGGGGGCCTGGGTGGCTCAGTGGTTTAAGCCTTTGCCTTCAGCTCAGGTCATGATCTCAGGGTCCTGGGATCGAGCCCCACATTGGGCTCTCTGCTCAGCAGGGAGCCTGCTTCCCCCTCTCTCTCTGCCTGCCTTCTGCCTACTTGTGATCTCTCTCTGTCTATCAAATAAATAGATAAAAATCTTAAAAAAAAAAAACATGTGTAAGTAAATTCTGAACTAGCTGTGGAGAAAAGGCACATGCATATGATAAGAAATAAGTGAGTGATCAAATCTGAAACTAAAATTCATATAGCACTCTGGTTGCAAAATAATATATATTAACTAATGATGATTAATTGACTCTTTTGCATCTAAGACCCTCAATTACACACTAGATTTTGGTTTGAGATTTTACATATACAAATAATAGTTGTAACTTAGGCACAATATTTTATGTGGACTTTCAGAGCCAAGTATAAAATGGATCCTAATTATGCACTTACCCATTTTCTGATTTGACAGTTCTGTGACAGATATGGGAGCTCTTTGGATCAAGTATTAGAAAAGAAAAAGGGTTTAAAGCAGTAATTCCTAACTAATTCACCTACCGCCATCATTTAATATATCTTCACTGAGTTCTATATCTTGAAAGATTATGCCACTAATCAGCACTGATTAAGCAATAAGTATTTTCCTATTTATTTAAATGAAAAACATCTGTGTTTGCTTAGCAGAACTTGCACCATTAGCTACACATAGTTTTTATTATCACAGCAAACAGAACTAATTTCTACACACATATTTTATGATAATCAAAGACTCTAGCTAGTCACAGCAGGTTTACCAGTACTCATCATACTTTGATATACAGGCTCTTTCCAAGATCAGATATTGCTTGTGTACTTTCTCTGCCACATACCGGTCTTTAGTAGACTAAGAACACATTGGCTCACATTGAAAAACACGGGTTAGTTCATAGACAGAACAGGGACTAACTTGTAAATAAGAAGAATCCAGGGACAGACTTTAAAAGGGGTATTGTAACAATGAAGCAATTCCTAAAATTTTATAGGCATAGGATTGTACAGGAAATGGAATAACATGTCTAAGAAACATAACTTTAAATGATGACATCTTATTAATTTGATTAAATTTGGAAATCAAAGACTATGTATGTTATTTCACTATATCAAGCATATATATGTAACATAACATATAATATGTATTATATACTATATAATACACATATATTATATATAACATATATAATACAATACATATAACTCCTCATATGCATATGAGGACTTCCTCATATACCCAACATTTCAGTCATCAACAGAAAGTAAGGAAATAACTTGTCTGGGTGAAAAACAAGGTTATTGTGCCAGTGTTCAAATCTTTGTAATGTGGACTTTAATACAAAAATAGGTATCAATTATACACTAATGCAGTATTTAAGAAATAATCAGGTACTTACTTAACTATTGAATGATATTTTTCCTTTTTGCATATTCTAATGCCTACATTGAAACCAGAATGCTATTTTAGTTTTTTTGTTTTTTTTTTTTAATTTATTTATTTATTTGACAGTGAGAGATCACAAGTAGGCAGAGAGGCGGGCAGAGAGAGAGGAAGGGAAGCAGGATACCTGCTGAGCAGAAAGCCCGATGTGGGGCTTGATCCCAGGACCCTGAGATCATGACCTGAACCGAAGGCAGCGGCTTAACCCACTGAGCCACCCAGGCGCCCCAGCTATTTTAGTTTTTTAAAGCACACTTCAAAACTAAGTTTAGAAGAGTAAAAATATAGTATTATTCCCCAATACTGTTTTAATATCTACCAGTACACATATTTGTATGACTATGATATTTAGGAACCAAAGAAACATGTTTCAGATACGTGTTATTACTCATATTTATTCAAATTATTCCAAGTAAATAGTAGAATACATTGTAAGTAGTAAAGGTATTTGTGTTCATAAAGAAATCTTTTATCTCAGCCATGGTCTCCTTCGACCATTATTACTACAGCTTAAGTTCCAAGGGAATGTCCTTGCTCTCTAATGGATTCTTCTAATGTTCTTCTATAGTAGAAACTAAACACTGAATCAAGGATGAAAATGAAATTGGCCCAGAGAAAGTACAATGCAGGAGATATTATTTATGGATTTTCCAGAATAGACTTAATGGCAATGAAGGCTGTTATTAGATAATAAAAGAATGCAACCAGAAGCCTAGAATTCTATAAATATGAGATTCTTGGTATTGTGGAGGACACAATGTCAGCCCAGCTCAACAATCTCAAAGCCCTTGAGCAAAACACTTACATATCCTATGCCTCTGTTTATTCATCTTCATTATGAGCAGTTGGATGAATTGGCCTTTTAGTACCCTTCCAGATCTAATACTTTACACTAGCCTACCTTTTACTGTAATACAAACAATCACGTTTATTCTCCCTTCTCATTTTGCACTTAGGAAGTAGCCAAACATTCCCTTTCCAAAGGATTTGTTGCCAGCTAAGTTAGAGAAAGAGATGGTTCATCATTATGAAAGAAAATAAACTACATACTAGAGTATCTCTGCTCAGAGCAAATCAGATAATACCTTACTTAAAAACCAATGTTCTATTACAGTACTATCTTCCAGTTTGAATAAATAGCTGTTTTTGCAATGATGTGATTAGTCCCTATAAACTGTATTCAACAACTTATTCTAAATGCCTTAAATCACACCAAAACCAATGACTAATGGTTTACAGAATCTCTCTGATAAATGTAGAAATGAATGCTGATTCATCCCATGTATCCCAAGTCACAGGAAGCAAAAGAGAAGCAAACAGAGAATGCACCTTCTGCTCTGGGTCCTGACCAGCTATTAGATGAAAGCTGTCTTTTCTTTCTTTCCACGGATGACATACTGGATAAAAACAATGCTCTTTGACAGCACATTCTCTCCCTGTGCTCACTAGAGCTGTGTAAATACAGAGACACTGTGAGAGCCAGGTCAGAAACAAAGCCCAAATCTATCATTCCTTTAGCTTCTCAAGCAGATGCTTAAAGCTCCCTGGGTGGGAGTTATTTTGGTTTTCTTTTTGAGGCTCCCATTCCCCTAAGATGATGAGCACGCGACCCAAGCTGGGAAATGCTACTCAGAGAACCATGGCAAGCAGCATTTCAACAATGTTTCAGGGAAAAATTGTCAAGATATTAAAATCATCTTTTTTTGCTCTGACTGTTGTGATGTTTGCACCCTTTCCCCTCAAGCCCCAGAAGAAAATGTAAATGTGAAAGCATTCTTTACACTCTGGCATGGCAAGAGCAGGAGAGTAATGAACTCAGGACACGCTCCATGGCAAGGGTATTTACCGGAGCTTTGGCAGCACAGGAATTTGATTTGATTTTTTAGAGCAAAGAAAGCTAGTTAGAGGTTTGGGGTCTTTTGTCTCTTTCTATGATACAGGGACAAATGATTTCATCCAAATGATAAATTTTGACCATGTGGTAAAAATGTAATATTTTATTTTTTCAAGGACATCTCTCCCTTAAAATATCAATTTCATTTGGAAAAATAAGCTGTACGACCAAAAGAAATGTTCTGCTGCTGTTTTAATAAAGCTGTAACTGATACCTGTAAGCAAGATATGTTTTAATGATACAAGGGCAGTGATAACGCTGATAAATTTCACAAAAAAAGTTTAAAAGTATGTGCACTACTGGTGGGCCACTGGAAATTAATGGACATGACTGTCTTTTCAATTAAGCTTCTGTGAATATAAATTATTCAAAATTCACCTTAAAACAACCATCTAAGAAATTTAGCACATGTTGCAAACAACAATATCATCTGTATTTTATAAGGAGGTCCTTATTTTTCCAGGTATCATATTGCAGACAAATCTTTAGTTGATTTTAGTTCACATTTCAAAGTTCTAATGACCTTTAAAACAGCTTACTATAAAAAAGAGGCAGAAGGAGAGTAAAATTGAAAAAGGGTTAATGCCAGTAGCAGAGGGAAAAAAATCTATTAGTAGAAACCAAAAAGTAAAAGAACCCTTGTCGAAAAGGGGAAAAGTTCAAATCAGGGAAGAACTTCATGTTCCCCAGAGCTTCAGTGAGAACGTAACAAAATTACTGGATTAACAAAATCACAGAAACTGCATCAGATATTGAAATCAAGAACTTGACTAACTTAATTTCAAAACTGACCTTTTCACCATCAGACAAGGAATGACTCGTTTTCTTAGTATATAGTGAAAAGTCTGAGGCTACCAAACAAATCCTGGCCCTCAACTCCCAACCATCCTTGCTGACAGCACAGGCTTGTCTTTCTACATTTAACTTCCTGCCATTTTCATCACAATAGCACATCATACCCGCAGTCTCTGAAGTGTCCCATATTACTTAACTGAAATCCTCATTTCCTATAAATGGGCTACTGCCAAACTCAGGACATAAGCTCTAAATATATATATATATATATATATATATATATATATATATATATATATATATATTTCATTTTTATTTTAAAATTCTTTTTCACAGAAAACTACAAAATTTAAATGTACAGAAGAGATCCCCCAAAGACCTGCTAGCCACCAAAATCTACTGTGGATATTTTATCATATTTCTTTTTAAGAAAGAATTTTTTTATGTTTATATAGTCACTGATATATACTTTTGTAGCTTGTTCTTGCTTAGATTTTTCTATATTTGTCAGAGTCATAGTAGCCTTATTTCTAATAAAGTTTCTATATGATATTAATAGTAATACTCTACGCAAAATGGGTGAAGTGGAGTGGAAGATAAAGGCTTCTAGTTTTGGAACGGGTAAATCATGGGAATAAAAAATAAAGAAAAGGGAATACAGTTCATGGTTCTGTTAATAGGTTGCATGGTTAACAGATGTTAGCTATAGTTGTAATGAGTATAGAAAAATGATAGAGTTGTTGGATCCCTGCGTTGTATACCTGCAATGAATATAACATTGTGCACTAACTATATTCAAATAAAAACAAAACAAAATGGTACTATTTTATGACTTACAAAGAACAATAATCATCATTTTATGCATATTGTACTACCTTATGTAGCCATTCTAAAACTGTCAATTATTTAGAATGCTTTTAGTTTTTCTCCATTTCAGTGACATTGAAATTAATTCTTTAGTATTCTGCCAATATTAATTCTTAAATATGGTGTAGTTTCTCTCACTATGCCAGGCATACCCAGGTGAAAAAAATTTACAGTAAGAAATGTGATAATTACATCTCATTTTAAAATTTTCATTATTCACTTATTCATTTAAGTAACTATTATGTCTCATGGTTATTGGTCATTTGCCTTCTGTTTCTTATTAATTATTTTTACTTCTTGCAATTTATTAGAATTAAGGTGCCAACTACTTTCTGGTTTATAAAGCACTCTATGTTTTAAAGTTAACAATCTTTATGGTAAACATGCCTTCAGTGTCCAGTTTAGATTTTAATTTTGTGTAACAATATTTTCTTCTCCCTCTTTTGCATTATTAGTCTTCCCAAATCAGAACCAAAAAAGGGAGGGGAGGGAAAATAGGGAAAGGCTATTATTCATGGGTTTGCAAAATATTGACATTTTTACAGTTGTTAACATGTTCTTATTTGCACATTGTAAAGCTGATTCTTAGGTTGTTGGGAGTTTTTCAGATATAAGACACTTGGGGCTACCCAAGCAATAGGTAGGCTGCCATTTTGATCTTGCAAAAGGTAAAGCATCATGCCTCCAAAGCAAAAACAAACTAACTTTGTTACCACCATAACTCATCTTATAATCTAGTGTTCAAATTATTAACTAAAGACACCAGCTATCACAGTGATTATACTATTCTAGTTATTCTATGATGAAACACATGTATATATCCGTTAGAACACCTAAAAATCAAGTCTCTAATTACTTACAGGTAGTTCTTCCCAACAAACTGTGAACTACTGAGGAACATGTATTCTTTTTTACTCCGATATTATGCATAGAAGAGAACAGGTATCCAATTAATATTAAATGAAGAGCATAATTACCTAATTATTTAAAGGACAACAAGTAATTAGAGAATTAAATACAGAGGGACAGGAGTAGAGAGCAAATACCTAATTATAGCATTCTCTGTAATGGCATGGAAGGACTAGCAAATCAGGACACTTGTAGGCACCAAATGAAGAGAAACTGCAGTCACTCAGTCACCTCTTCAAACAAAGAGGAACTGGCTGAATTTCCAGCAGCCTGTGCATTTACTCAAGTTTCTGCTTTCCAGTGGGAGATACCATCATCATATCTGGGATTAGCTTCACTGGAGCAGGGTGTCGGCCTCACCCTCTTAGGAATTATGCTCCCTCTTGAACTTGCTTTCTTACATGTCTGCTTCTATGATTACAATGACCAAAAAACAGACATGCTTTAAGTGGAATATACTTCCATTCCCTGTGTAAAGATCTATAGAGATGCCTCATATACCATGTGGTAGCACACTCACTTCCCACAAAGACTGGTCTACCATAAAATCAGCCTCTTTTAAGGAGGAACAAGAAAACCGCATCATAAAGATGTTAAAAAAAAAAAAAAGGTGGGGGGAATAAGAATTAAATCAATGAAAGAGATAAACTAAAGTAAAATATTGTGATAATTAAGCAAGTTAAAAAGAAAAAAAACGCTCTTTAAGGAAAGAAAATATTAAGTTCCAAACAGATCAGAAGCCAGGATTTCCATGGAGAGTTTCCAGAAGAAAGAGAAAGATCCATTATACTATTCTTCAGATGAATTTAATACTCACAAGATAACATGAGACAACAATCTGCAGAAATCATGCCTTATATGTAAAATTCCTATGATTAATCAATTAAGTACGACCAAGAAAGACTAGTGAGGCATGTTTCCTTAGATAAGACAGAGTTTCTCATCAGTTTAAGCATTTTCAATTGTGCAAACTTTTCTTAAACATAGATTTATTAATCTTAATAGGAAATCAAAACATATAATATGACTGATAAGCAAAAATATAGCAGGAATTACTGCAAATGGACATTGCTTATTTATCATCTCTATATTCCTTTTGAGAAGAAAAAGAGTTCCATGTAAGATACTTTGCCATGTTCAAGTTTAAACTTAATCTCATTGTTCCAATTTTAGAATGGCAGTTACAAAAGAAAAAAAGAATAACATACCCCATTTCTTCCTGGATTTCACACACACACACACACACACACACACAAATTAGTGACTAAAAACACCATCTTCAAAGAAATTCTGATATATCCATGAGACCAAATTTAATAAATGAAGAAGGACTGACACACTTAGTGAAGACAGATAAGGATGCTCATGATTCTAAGTCTCATAAAGTTAGGATTTCAGCATGAAAATTACAATATGGGGGCCAAATCAATTCCTTATTTTCAACAATAGGACCCAAAGGCAGGGTTGCAGCAATGAATTCCATAGACCCTATTCAGCAAGTCTGAAGAGGCAGATAAAATGTAAGCACCCAGACAAGTCATTTTTATAGAAAGCAAACTATCTGTGTATTAGTATAGAGAGAAAACACTGCATTTTTACCAATGCGGACATTTCCGGTTTGCTATGGAGAGAAAAAAGCTGACAAAGACACACCCACAATAATGAGATCATGACGTGAAATCTGCTACCATGGGACCTACCCAAAACTGGGGTCCAGGAAAATCCCAGTACTTCCAAAGAGGGTTAATATTATAAAATGGAGGGAGGAGAGAAGTAGGAGGCCGAGACTACTTCAGGTAGCAGCAGATCAGCTAGATAGCTTATCTAAAGATTGCAAACACCTACAAATCAAACAGGAGATAGAAGAGAAGAAGAACAGCAATTCTAGAAACAGAAAATCAACCACTTTCTGAAAAGTTGGACTGGTGGAGAAGTGAATCCAAAGCGACGGGAAGATAGACTACGGGGTAAGGGGCCTGCTCCTGGAAAGCAGCAGAGCAACAGAGCACAACATCAGGACTTTTAAAAGTCTATTCTCCTGAGGGACATTGCTCTAGAGGCTAAACTGGGGTGAAGCCCACACGGGGTCAGTGTGGCCTCAGGTCCCGCAAGGTCACAGAAGGATCGGGGGTGTCTGAGTGTCGCAGAGCTCGCAGGTATTAGAAAGGGGAAGCTGGCTTCAGAGACAGAGCTGAGGAGTGAGCTCTCAGCTTGGCATTACCTTGAACCTGTCGCAGGCTTGGTGAGCTCAAAGCGCAGCCAGAGGCCAGGGAGACAGGAGTAAATGGGTGCTATTCTCTGAGGGCGCACTGAGGAGAGGGGCCCCGAGCTCTCAGCTCCTCTGGGTCGGAGACTGGGAGGCTGCCATTTCCATTCCCAATCCTGTCCTCTGGAACTCTATGGAAAGCGCTCAGGGAACAAAAGCTCCGAAAGTAAACCCAAGTAGATTACTCAGCCGGGCCCCTAGTAAGGGCAGTACAATTCCACCTGGGGCAAAGACACTTGAGAATCACTACAACAGGCCCTTCTCCCAGAAGATCAATAAGAAATCAAGCCAGGACCAAGTTTACATACCAAGGAGTGCAGTTTAATTACCAAGGAGAGCAGCTGAATTCCAGAGTAGGAAAAAGCAAAGCACGGAACTCATAGATTTCTCCCCATGAGTCTTTACTCTTGCAGTTAATTTATTTTTTCCTTTTCTTTTTCAATTATCTTATCTCTTCATCTGCTAAATTTTTTTCAACTTTTACCCTTTTCTTTCCTTTAACATTTTATAACTAGATTATCTAATATATATATATTTTCTTTTTTATATTTTTTCTTTTTTTTTTTAAATTTTAATTTTTCCTTTCTTTCTGAACTTCTTTTTATCGGCTTTCTCCCCCCCTCATGATTTGGGATCTCTTCTGATTTGGTTAAAGCATATTTTCCTGGGGTCTTGGCCACCCTTTTAGTATTTTACTTCTCCTTCATATACTCTTACCTTGACAAAATGGCAAGATGGAAAAACTCATCACACAAAAAAAGAACAAGAGGCAGTAACAAAGGCTAGGGACCTAATCAATACAGACATTGATAATATGTCAGATCTAGAGTTCAGAGTGACGATTCCCAAGGTTCTAGCCAGGCTCAAAAAAGGCATGGAAGAAATTAGAGAAACCCTCTCGGGAGAATAAAAGCCCTTTCTGGAGAAATAAAAGAATTAAAATCTAACCAAGTTGAAATTAAAAAAAGCTATTAATGAGGTGCAATAAAAAAAGGAGGCTCTGACTGCTAGGATAAATGAGGCAGAAGAAAGAATTAGCGATATAGAAGACCAAATGACAGAGAATAAAGAAGCTGAGCAAAAGAGGGACAAACAGCTACTGGACCATGAGGGCAGAATTCGAGACATAAGTGACAACATAAGATGAAACAACATCAGAATAATTGGGATTCCAGAAGAAGAAGAAAGAGAGAGGGGAGCAAAAGGTTTTTTGGAGAGAATTCCCACAAAATGGCAAAGGGAACAAGCATCAAAATCCAGGAGGTGCAGAGAACCACCCTCAAAATCAATAAGAATAGGTCCACACCCCGTCACCTAATAGTAAAATTTACAAGTCTTAGTGATAAAGAGAAAATCCTGAAAGCAGCCCGGGAAAAGAATTGTAACATACATCGGTAAAAATATTAGACTGGCAGCAGATTTGTCCACAGAGACCTGGCAGGCCAGAAAGAGCTGGCATGATATATTCAGAGCACTAAACGAGAAAAACATGCAGCCAAGAATACTATATCCAGCTAGGCTATCATTGAAAATAGAAGGAGAGATTAAAAGCTTCCAGGACAAACAAAAACTGAAAGAATTTGCAAACACCAAACCAGCTCTACAGGAAATATTGAAAGGGGTCCTCTAAGCAAAGAGAGAGCCTAAAAGTAGTAGATCAGAAAGGAACGCAGACAATATACAGAAACAGTCACCTTATAGGCAATACAATGGCATTAAATTCATATCACTCAATAGTTACCCTAAACGTTAATGGGCTAAATGCCCCAATCAAAAGACACAAGGTTTCAGAATGGATAAAAAAACAAAACCCATCTGTATGTTGCCTACAAGAAACTCATTTTAAATCCAAAGACACCTCCAGATTTACAGTGAGGGGGTGGAAAAGAATTTACCATGCTAATGGACATCAGAAGAAGGAAGGAGTGGCAATCCTTATATCAGATCAATTAGATTTTAAGCCAAAGACTATAACAAGAGATGAGGAAGGACACTATATCATACTCAAAGGATTGTCCAAGAAGAAGATCTAACAATTTTAAATATCTATGCCCCTAACGTGGGAGCAGCCAACTATATAAACCAATTAATAACAAAATCAAAGAAACACATCAACAATAATACAATAATAGTAGGGGACTTTAACACCCCCCTCACTGAAATGGACAGATCATCCAAGCAAAAGATCAACAAGGAAATAAAGGCCTTAAATTACACACTGGACCAGATGGACATCACAGATATATTTAGAACATTTCATCCGAAATCAACAGAATACACATCCATCCCTAGTGCACATGGAACATTCTCCAGAATAGATCACATCCTCGGTCCTAAATCAGGTCTCAACCAGTATGAAAAGACTGGAATCATTCCCTGCATATTTTCAGACCACAATGCTCTAAAGCTAGAACTCAATCACAAAAGGAAATTTGGAAAGAACCCAGATACATGGAGACTAAACAGCATCCTTCTAAAGAATGAATGGGTCAACCAGGAAATTAAAGAATTGACAAAATTCATGGAAACAAATGATAATGAAAATACAACGGTTCAAAATCTGTGAGACACAACAAAGGCAGTCCTGAGAGGAAAATATATAGTGGTACTAGCCTTTCTCAAGAAACAAAAAAAGTCTCAGGTATACAACCTAACCCTACACCTAAAGGAGCTGGAGAAAGAACAACAAAGAAACCCTAAACCCAGTAGGAGGAGAGAAATCATAAAGATCAGAGCAGAAATCAATGAAATAGAAACCAAAAAAACAAGAGGAAATCAACAAAACTAGGAGCTGGTTCTTTGAACAAATTAATAGGACTGATAAACCCCTGGCCAGACTTATCAAAAAGAAGAGAGAAATGACCCAAATAAATAAAATCATGAATGAAAGAGGAGAGATCACAACTAACACCAAAGAAATACAATTATAAGAACATACTATGAGCAACTCTACACAAACAAATTTGACAATCTGGAAGAAATGGATGCATTCCTAGAGACATATAAACTATCACAACTGAACCAGGAAGGTATCGAAAACCTGAACAGACCTATAACCAGTAAGGAGATTGAAACAGTCATCAAAAATCTCCAAACAAACAAAAGCCCAGGGCCAGACAGCTTCCTGGGAGAATTCCACCAAACATTTAAAAAAAACTAATTCCTATTCTCCTGAAACTGTTCCAAAAAATAGAAATGGAATGAAAACTTCCAAACTCATTTTATGAGACCACCATCACCTTGATCCCAAAACCAGACAAGGATCCCATCAAAAAAGAGAACTACAGACCAATATCCTTGACTAACACAGATGCGAAAATTTACCACGACCAAGCGGGATTTATTCCAGGGCTGCAAGGTTGGTTCAACACCTGAAAATCAATCGATGTGATACAACACATTAATAAAATAAAGAACAAGAAACATATGATACTCTCAATGGATGCTGAAAAAGTATTTGACAAAGTACAGCATCCCTTCCTGATCAAAACTCTTCAAAGTGTAGGGATAGAGGGCTCATACCTCAATATTATCAAAGCCATCTATGAAAAACCCACTGCAAATATCATTCCCAATGCATAAAATCTGAAAGCTTTTCCACTAAGGTCAGGAACACGGCAGGGATGTCCATTATCACCACTGCTATTCAACATAATACTAGGAGTCCTAGCCTCAGCAATCAGACAATGAAAGGAAATTACAGGCATCCAAATCAGCAAAGAAGAAGACAAACCATCACTCTTCACAGATGATATGATACTATATGTGGAAAACCCAAAAGACTCCACTCCAAAACTGCTAGAACTTACACAGGAATTCAGTAAAGTGTCAGGATATAAAATCAATGCACAGAAATCAGTTGCATTTCTCTACACCAACAACAAGACAGAAGAAAGCGAAATTAAAAAGTCAATCCCATTTACAATTGCACCCCAAACCATAAGATACCTAGGAATAAACCTAACCACAGAGGCACAGAATCTATACTCAGAAAACTATAAAGTACTCATGAAAGAAATTGAGGAAGACACAAAGAAATGGGAAAATGTTCCATGCTCCTGGATTGGAAGAATAAATATTGTGAAAATGTCTATGCTACCTAAAGCAATCTACACATTTAATGCAATTCCTATCAAAGTACCATCCATCTTTTTCAAAGAAATGGAACAAATAATGCTAAAATTTATATGGAACCAGAAAAGACCTAGAATAGCCAAAGGGATATTGAAAAAGAAAGCCAAAGTCGGTGGCATCACAATTCCAGACTTGAAGCTCTATTACAAAGCTGTCATAATCAAGACAGCATGGTACTGGCACAAAAACAGACACATAGATCAATGGAACAGAATAGAGAGCCCAGAAATAGACCCTCAACTCTATGGTCAACTAATCTTCGACAAAGCAGGAAAGAATGTCCAATGGAAAAAAGACAGCCTCTTCAATAAATGATGTTGGGAAAATTGGACATTCACATGCAGAAAAATGAAACACACACGAAAATAGACTCAAAATGGATAAAGGACCTCAATGTGAGAAAGGAATCCATCAAAATCCTTGAGGAGAACACAGGCAGCAACCTCTTCAACCTCAGCTGCAGCAACATCTGCCTAGGAACATCGCCAAAGGCAAGGGAAGCAAGGGCAAAAATGAACTATTGGGACTTCATCGTGATCAAAAGCTTTTGCACAGCAAAGGAAACAGTTAACAAAACCAAAAACAACTGACAGAATGGTTGAAGATATTTGCAAATAATATATCAGATAAAGGGCTAGTGTCCAAAATCTATAACAAACTTAGCAAACTCAACACCCAAAGAACACATAATCCAATCAAGAAATGGGCAGAGGACATGAACAAACATTTCTGCAAAGAAGACATCCAGATGGCCAACAGACACATGAAAAAGTGCTCCATATCACTTGGCATCAGGGAAATACAAATCAAAACCACAATGAGATATCACCTCACACCAGTCAGAATGGCTAAAATCAACAAGTCAGAAAATGACAGATGCTTGCGAGGATGTGGAGAAAGGGGAACCCTACTACAGTGTTGGTGGGAATGCAAGCTGGTGCAACCACTCTGGGAAACAGCATGGATGTTCCTCAAAAAATTGAAAATAGAACTGCCCTATGACCTAGCAATTGCACTACTGGGTATTTACCGTAAAGATACAAATGTAGTGATCCGAAGGGGCACATGCACCTGAATGTTTATAGCAGCGATGTCTACAATAGCCAAACTATGGAAAGAACCTAGATGTCCATCAACAGATGAATGTATAAAAAATAAGTGGTGGGGCACCTGGGTGGTTCAGTGGGTGAAGCCACTGCCTTCGGCTCAGTTCATGATCTCAGGGTCCTGGGATCGAGTCCTGCATCAGGCTCTCTGCTCATCAGGGAGCCTGCTTCCCTCTCTTTCTCTCTGCCTGCCTCTCCATCTACTTGTGATTTTTCTCTGTCAAATAAATAAATAAAATCTTTAAAAAAATAAATAAGTGGTATACATATATACAATGGAATATTATACAGCCATCAAAAGAAATGAAATCTTGCCATTTGCGATGATGTGGATGGAACTAGAGGGCATCATGCTTAGCAAAATAAGTCAGTTGGAGAAAGACAACTATCATATTATGTCCCTGATATGAGGAAGTGTAGATGCAACATGGGGGGTTAAGGGGGTAGGAGAAGAATAAATGAAACAAGATGGGATTGGGAGGGAGACAAACCATAAGAGACTCTTAATCTCACAAAACAAACTGAGGGTTGCTGGGTGGAGGGGGATTGGGGGAAGGGGGGTGGGGTTAGGGACATTGGGGAGGGTATGTGCTATGGTGAGTGCTGTAAAGTGTGTAAACCTGGTGATTCACAGACCTGTACCCCTGGGGATAAATATATATTATATGTTTATAAAAAATTTTAAAAATATATTATAAAATGGAACCAGAAAGAGATCTACTCAAAGACACCATATTGTCTAAGAAAAAAGAAGCCTGAGGAAGGGAAAGAGAAAGAAGAAAAAAAAAAGAAAGGAATAAAAACATAAAACAAAACAAGACAAAACCAAAAAAAAAGTTGCCAAGAGAAACTGAATATCAAAACCAAATTTATATATTTATATTTAGACATATAAAGCAGGGAGGACATCAGTATCAGTCTCAGTATACACTATACCCAGCCCATCAGAGGCTTTCTACAAAAGCCTCATTCAGGGCAGTTGGAGCAGGGCAACAAGGTGTGGTGTGCCAGCTGCTGGCAAGGAGCACGCCAGCTTCTATACCGCATTCCTGCCTCTCTCTGCCTCTCCCACTGGGCCCCTCCCCGCAATCTTAGAAGGGGATTTAATCTCTTTTCCTAGGGTCAGAATAGTACCAGCCTTCCTACTATGTGGCTTCTTTGCTCTACATCTTCCAGGCATGGTGCTCTCAAGATTAACTGCTTGTACCTTCAAAAATTTTTCTTTGCAGATTGGAATGTTTGTTGGAGATACTCATTTTGAAAACCCTATTTCTAAACCCCAAACTGTATTTCTACCTTCCTCAGGCTCAAAATGGAGAACAATGAGACAACTAGGAACAAGCATAAGTTACTACGAATGTAAGTACTTCAGCTTAAATTATTTAAAAATAGTATTTCTGGTATAATAATATAATGATTAATGTTTTATCTGCAGTGGATAATTTGAATAAATGAATATCATAATATATTAATTTCTTACACCATAATACAAATACATGGAGAAATAACTATGAAGAAATTTATCATTTCTAATATATATATTAATTCAAAAATATTTCATTTTTACCATTTTACTATATTTTTACTATGTTCCCGATATTATATTAAGCACTAGAAATGAAAGGCTGAGTAAGACACACTTAGCTTCTTCCATTTCTTCCTTCACCAGCCTGGAGTTCTGGATTATTCTCAACTTCCCTCATTCTTAGTAACTTACCTTCACACTGCCTTTTTTTTTCTGGTGAGAAGCATCACATCACCAAGCAACATGTTTGGGAACACATGTTTATCGCACAAATTGTATCTTTAAAGTCGATAAAAAAGATTTTGAAAATACTAGCCTGTGGACATGGTACTAATATACACTGAGATATGATGAAACTGAAATATGTATTTACATTCACATCTCATAAATGTAAAGTATTTCCTCACTCAGCCTTTAGGGTATTGCTCCACATTCTCTTGTTATGTTCACCTGCTGATCCTAACCACTCTCTAACATTAAATCAATCCTATTTATTTCTTATGGTGCATACACTATTGACCGACATCCTAAAAGAATACAAAGTCAGAAGCATTTTGCTTTTCACTGTCCCCATTGTCTTGGGGCAAAGCACTCCTGACTGGTGATTAATTCATATCAAAGTTCTTTTGATTTATGTTCTTTGAGTGATTTCCATAAGTAAGTGATTTCCATAAGTAAGTTCATCTACTTGCGAACTGCATGCAGAATTGGACAGGACTTTCTACAGTTCTTATGGATTCCCCTGCTATAAAGACTGAGTTGCCTATTTTCCTGAGAGGAAGAGAAGAAGAAATAGTATGATATCATTTGATTGTCACAATATTCTCATGTAGTAAATACTATCACTACCCTTGTAAAACAAAACAAAACAACCCCCCCCCAAAAAAAAAACCCACAATGAATGGGCAAGAAGTTTTTTGCCCTTTGATTATATTCATACAAATAATTAGTGGTAAATTCAAGATTTAAACCCAGGGATCTGACTTCAGGTCCAGGTTTCTACATTATTACTTAAGTCTCCCTGTATTCTCTAGTGGTCTTTCAATCTCCTGGGTCCTTGGGATCCTATAAAGGTCTCCCCCAGAAAGGAAGAAAAAAATATATAATCAGGGAAAAAGGAAGTCTGGAGGTATGGAGAAACCACTCATACATACAGTCTAGGTATAAAGCATGTCTACTAACAAATGGGAAGAAAATATTTAGCTCTAAAAGGAAAAAAAAATTCCTACTAACTAGGACAGGAATGTCAAGAATGGTTTTGTCACCTAATCTCACAAATAAGTTTCTAAAATCACTAAATAAGAGGAGATAGGGAATACTTTTCATCCCATCTTATAAACAAAACTCCTATGTCCTCTACTTTTTTAACTTGACACAAGATGCATGGACCATAAAGAGAACTCTTGATATTGAGGACTTCACACTCTACTATTTTGAATAAATATATCTGATGCAACTTCTATGTAACTGAAAAGATGAAATTAACTTTAGGTTCCTGCAGAACACAGAGAGTGTTCTACTAATTGCCAGGTACTGTTCTACACAGAGAGATGTGAACAAAAGAGAGATACATCTCTGAATTCACTGACTTTATATTCCAGTGAATATACACAGTAAACAGTAACAATACAGTATGTCAGATGGAAAAACACATTATGGAGAATAATAAAGCAAGGAAGGAGAATAAGGAGTGCCATCCTTTTAATTTGTGCTTTTTATTTTTATTTTTTCCAGAGTGGGAGACAAAGAATCTAAAGCAGACTCCATGCCCAGTGCAGAGCCTGACATGGGGTTCAACCTCACAACCCTGCGGTTATGGCCTAAACAAAAATCAAGAGTTGGACACTTAGTTGACTGAGCCACCCACATGTCCCAGCAGGGCCATCTTGGTATGAATGCTATTTTGGATCAGAGGGCCAAGAAAAGCCTCACTGGTATTTGAGCATGCACCTGAAGAAGATGAGAGTGAGTCATACAGATAGTAAGTAAAAACATTTCATCATGAGGAAATAGTTATAAACCAAAACAGACTGTCTTTATATGGGAAAGAATATATAATAATGTAATGTTCAAAACCAAGATATTTAATAAAATTGCTATAGTATTAAAAAGTATTATGCCTCCATCAGAAAGGACAAATACCCAACTTTTGTAGCAACATGAACGGGACTGGAAGAGATTATGCTGAGTGAAATAAGTCAGAGAGAGTCAATTATCATATGGTTTCACTTGTTTGTGGAGTATAACAAATTGCATGGAGGACAAGGGAAGATGGAGAGGAGAACGGAGTTGAGGGAAATTTGAAGGGGAGGTGAACCATGAGAGACTATGGACTCTGAAAAACAATCTGAGGGTTTTGAAGTGGCGGGGGGTGGGAGGTTGGGGTACCAGGTGGTAGGTATTATAGAGGGCACAGATTGCATGGAGCACTGGGTGTGGTGCAAAAATAATGAATACTGTTATGCTGAAAATAAATAAAAAATAAATTAAAAAAAATTTTTTTTAATATAATTTTTTATTTTTTATAAACATATATTTTTATCCCAGGGGTACAGGTCTGTGAATCACCAGGTTTACACACTTCACAGCACTCACCAAAACACATACCCTCCCCAATGTCCATAATACCAACCCCTTCTCCCAAACCCCCTCCCCCCAGCAACCCTCAGTTTCTTTTGTGAGATTAAGAGTCACTTATGGTTTGCCTCCCTCCCAATCCCAGATTCTTTCATTTATTCTTCTCGTACCCACTTAAGCCCCCATGTTGCATCACCACTTCCTCATATCAGGGAGATCATATGATAGTTGTCTTTCTCCGCTTGACTTATTTCGCTAAGCATGATACGCTCTAGTTCCATCCACGTTGTCGCAAATGGCAAGATTTCATTTCTTTTGATGGCTGCATAGTATTCCATTGTGTATATATACCACATCTTCTGGATCCATTCATCTGTTGATGGACATCTAGGTTCTTTCCATAGTTTGGCTATTGTGGACATTGCTGCTATAAACATTCGAGTACACGTGCCCCTTTGGATCACTACGTTTGTATCTTTAGGGTAAATACCCAATAGTGCAATTGGTGGGTCATAGGGCAGTTCTATTTTCAACATTTTGAGGAACCTCCATGCTGTTTTCCAGAGTGGCTGCACCAGCTTGCATTCCCACCAACAGTGTAGGAGGGTTCCCCTTTCTCCGCATCCTCGCCAGCATCTGTCATTTCCTCTTGTTGATTTTAGCCATTCTGACTGGTGTGAGGTGATATCTCATTGTGGTTTTGATTTGTATTTCCCTGATGCCGAGTGATATGGAGCACTTTTTCATGTGTCTGTTGGCCATCTGGATGTTTTCTTTGCAGAAATGTCTGTTCATGTCCTCTGCCCATTTCTTGATTGGATTATTTGTTCTTTGGGTGTTGAGTTTGCTAAGTTCTTTATAGATTCTGGACACAAGTCCTTTATCTGATATGTCGTTTGCAAATATCTTCTCCCATTCTGTCAGTTGTCTTTTGATTTTGTTAACTGTTTCCTTTGCTGTGCAAAAGCTTTTGATCTTGATGAAATCCGAATAGTTCATTTTTGCCCTTGCTTCCCTTGCCTTTTGCGTTGTTCCTAGGAAGATGTTGCTGCGGCTGAGGTCGAAGAGGTTGCTGCCTGTGTTCTCCTCAAGGATTTTGATGGATTCCTTTCGCACATTGAGGTCCTTCATCCATTTTGAGTCTATTTTCGTGTGTGGTGTAAGGAAATGGTCCAATTTCATTTTTCTGCATGTGGCTGTCCAATTTTCCCAGCACCATTTATTGAAGAGGCTGTCTTTTTTCCATTGGACATTCTTTCCTGCTTTGTAGAAGATTAGTTGACCATAGATTTGAGGGTCTATTTCTGGGCTCTCTATTCTGTTCCATTGATCTATGTGTCTGTTTTTGTGCCAGTACCATGCTGTCTTGATGATGACAGCTTTGTAATAGAGCTTGAAGTCCGGGATTGTGATGCCACCAACGTTGGCTTTCTTTTTCAATATCCCTTTAGCTATTCGAGGTCTTTTCTGGTTCCATATAAATTTTAGAATTATTTGTTCCATTTCTTTGAAAAAGATGGATGGTACTTTGATAGGAATTGCATTAAATGTGTAGATTGCTTTAGGTAGCATAGACATTTTCACAATATTTATTCTTCCAATCCAGGAGCATGGAACATTTTTCCATTTCTTTGTGTCTTCCTCAATTTCTTTCATGAGTACTTTATAGTTTTCTGAGTATAGATTCTGTGCCTCTGTGGTTAGGTTTATTCCTAGGTATCTTATGGTTTTGGATGCAATTGTAAATGGGATTGACTCCTTAATTTCTCTTTTTTCTGTCTTGCTGTTGGTGTAGAGAAATGCAACTGATTTCTGTGCATTGATTTTATATCCTGACACTTTACTGAATTCCTGTATAAGTTCTAGCAGTTTTGGAGTGGAGTCTTTTGGGTTTTCCACATATAGTATCATATCATCTGCGAAGAGTGATAATTTGACTTCTTCTTTGCCGATTTGGATGCCTTTAATTTCCTTTTGTTGTCTGATTGCTGAGGCTAGGACCTCTAGTACTATGTTGAATAGCAGTGGTGATAATGGACATCCCTGTCGTGTTCCTGACCTTAGCGGAAAAGCTTTCAGTTTTTCTCCATTGAGAATGATATTTGCGGTGGGTTTTTCATAGATGGCTTTGATGATATTGAGGTATGTGCCCTCTATCCCTAAACTTTGAAGAGTTTTGATCAGGAAGGAATGCTGTACTTTGTCAAATGCTTTTTCAGCATCTAATCAGAGTATCATATGGTTCTTGTTCTTACTTTTATTGATGTGTTGTATCACATTGACTGATTTGCGGATGTTGAACCAACCTTGCAGCCCTGGAATAAATCCCACTTGGTCGTGGGGAATAATCTTTTTAATGTACTGTTGAATCCTATTGGCTAGTATTTTGTTGAGTATTTTCGCATCTGTGTTCATCAAGGATATTGGTCTATAGCTCTCTTTTTTGGTGGGATCCTTGCCTGGTTTTGGGATCAAGGTGATGCTGGCCTCATAAAATGAGTTTGGAAGTTTTCCTTCCATTTCTATTTTTTGGAACAGTTTCAGGAGAATAGGAATTAATTCTTCTTTAAATGTTTGGTAGAATTCCCCCGGGAAGCCGTCTGGCCCTGGGCTTTTGTTTGTTTGGAGATTTTTAATGACTGTTTCAATCTCCTTACTGTTTATGGGTCTGTTCAGGCTTTCTATTTCTTCCTGGTTCAGTAGTGGTAGTTTATATGTTTCTAGGAATGCATCCATTTCTTCCAGATTGTCAAATTTATTGCCGTAGAGTTGTTCATAGTATGTTCTGATAACTGTTTGTATTTCTTTGGTGTTAGTTGTGATCTCTCCTCTTTCATTCATGATTTTATTTATTTGGGTCCTTTCTCTTTTCTTTTTGATAAGTCGGGCCAGGGGTTTATCAATTTTATTAATTCTTTCAAAGAACCAGCTCCTACTTTCGTTGATTTGTTCTATTGTTTTTTTGGTTTCTATTTCATTGATTTCTGCTCTGATCTTTATGATTTCTCTTCTCCTGCTAGGCTTAGGGTTTCTTTCTTGTTCTTTTTCCAGCTCCTTTAGGTGTAGGGTTAGATTGTGTACCTGAGTCCTTTCTTGTTTCTTGAGAAAGGCTTGTACCGCTATATATTTTCCTCTCAGGACAGCCTTTGTTGTGTCCCACAGATTTTGAACCGTTGTATTTTCATTATCATTTGTTTCCATGATTTTTTTCAATTCTTCTTTAATTTCCCGGTTGACCCATTCATTCTTTAGAAGGATGCTGTTTAGTCTCCATGTATTTTGGTTCTTTCCAAATTTCCTTTTGTGGTTGAGTTCTAGCTTTAGAGCATTGTGGTCTGAAAATATGCAGGGAATGATCCCAATCTTTTGATACCGGTTGAGTCCTGATTTAGGACCGAGGATGTGATCTATTCTGGAGAATGTTCCATGTGCACTAGAGAAGAATGTGTATTCTGTTGCTTTGGGATGAAATGTTCTGAATATATCTGTGATGTCCATCTGGTCCAGTGTGTCGTTTAAGGCCTTTATTTCCTTGCTGATCTTTTGCTTGGATGATCTGTCCATTTCAGTGAGGGGAGTGTTAAAGTCCCCTACTATTATTGTATTATTGTTGATGTGTTTCTTTGATTTTGTTATTAATTGGTTTATATAGTTGGCTGCTCCCACGTTGGCGGCATAGATATTTAAAATTGTTAAATCTTCTTGTTGGACAGACCCTTTGAGTATGATATAGTGTCCTTCCTCATCTCTTATTATAGTCTTTGGCTTAAAATCTAATTGATCTGATATAAGGATTGCCACTCCTGCTTTCTTCTGATGTCCATTAGCATGGTAAATTCTTTTCCACCCCCTCACTTTAAATCTGGAGGTGTCTTCGGGCTTAAAATGTGTTTCTTGGAGGCAACATATAGATGGGTTTTGTTTTTTTATCCATTCTGATACCCTGTGTCTTTTGACAGGGGCATTTAGCCCATTAACATTCAGGGTAACTATTGAGAGATATGAATTTAGGGCCATTGTATTGCCTGTAAGGTGGCTGTTACTGTATATGGTCTCTGTTCCTTTCTGATCTACCACTTGTAGGCTCTCTCTTTGCTTAGAGGACCCCTTTCAAGATTTCCTGTAGAGCTGGTTTGGTGTTTGCAAATTCTTTCAGTTTTTGTTTGTCCTGGAAGCTTTTAATCTCTCCTTCTATTTTCAATGATAGCCTAGCTGGATATAGTATTCTGGGCTGCATGTTTTTCTCATTTAGTGCTCTGAAAATATCATGCCAGCTCTTTCTGGCCTGCCAGGTCTCTGTGGATAAGTCAGCTGCCAATCTAATATTTTTACCATTGTATGTTACAGACTTCTTTTCCCAGGCTGCTTTCAGGATTTTCTCTTTGTCACTGAGACTTGTAAATTTTACTATTAGGTGACGGGGTGTGGGCCTATTCTTATTGATTTTTGAGGGGCGTTCTCTGAACCTCCTGAATTTTGATGCTTGTTCCCTTTGCCATATTGGGGAAATTCTCCCCAATAATTCTCTCTAGTATACCTTCTGCTCCCCTCTCTCTTTCTTCTTCTTCTGGAATCCCAATTATTCTAATGTTGTTTCGTCTTATGGTGTCACTTATCTCTCGAATTCTCCCCTCGTGGTCCAGTAGCTGTTTGTCCCTCTTTTGCTCAGCTTCTTTATTCTCTGTCATTTGGTCTTCTATATCACTAATTCTTTCTTCTGCCTCATTTATCCTAGCAGTGAGAGCCTCCATTTTTGATTGCACCTCATTAATAGCTTTTTTGATTTCAACTTGGTTAGATTTTAGTTCTTTTATTTCTCCAGAAAGGGCTTTTATATCTCTCGAGAGGGTTTCTCTAATATCTTCCATGCCTTTTTCGAGCCCGGCTAGAACCTTGAGAATTGTCATTCTGAACTCTAGGTCTGACATATTACCAATGTCTGTATTGATTAGGTCCCTAGCCTTCGGTACTGCCTCTTGTTCTTTTTTTTGTGTTGAATTTTTCCGTCTTGTCATTTTGTCCAGATAAGAGTATATGAAGGGGCAAGTAAAATACTAAAAGGGTGGCCAAGACCCCAGGAAAATATGCTTTAACCAAATTAGAAGAGATCCAAAATCGTGAGGGGGGAGAAAGGGGATAAAAAGTGGTTCTAAAAGGAAACAATTAAAAAAAAAAAAAAGAGAAAAAAAAAAGAATTTTTAAAAAAAGAAAACTCCTAAGAAAAATATAAAAAAGAAAAAATATATATGTATTAGATAAATTAGTCTAAAATCGTTAAAAAAGAAAAAGGTAACAGTTAAAAAAAAAAATTTTATCCGAAGGCAAAAAAAAAAAAAAAAAAAAAGAAAAGAAAAAAATTAAATTAAATTAACCGCAAGACTAAAAAAAATCACAGGGAAAAAGCCATGAGTTCCGTGCTTTGCTTTCTCCTCCTCTAGAATTCTGCTGCTCTCCTTGGTATTGAAACCGCACACCTTGGTAGGTGAACTTGGTCTCGGCTGGATTTCTTGTTGATCTTTTGGGGGAGGGGCCTGTTATAGTGATTCTCAAGTGTCTTTGCTCCAGGCGGAATTGCACCGCTTTTACCCGGGGCCGGGGTGAGTAATCTGCTTGGGTTTGCTTTCAGGAGCTTTTGTTCCCTGAGCGCTTTCCGTAGAGTTCCGGAGGACGGGAATACAAATGGCGGCCTCCTGGTCTCCGGCCCGGAGGAGCCGAGAGCCCAGGGCCGCACTCCTCAGTGCGCGCCCAGAGAACCGCGCTCAGTTACTCCCGTCTGCCTGACCTCCGGCCGCGCTCCGAGCTCACCGAGCCTGCGACCGGTTCAAGGTCACCCCGAGCTGCGAGCTTACTGTCGGCTCTGTCTCTGTAGCCGGCTTTCCCGTTCCAATACCCGCAAGCTCTGCGACACTCAGACACCCCCGATCCTTCTGTGACCCTGCGAGACCTGAGGCCACGCTGACCCCGTGTGGGCTTTGCCCCGGGTAGCCTCTGGAGCGATGTCCCTCAGCGGAACAGACTTTTAAAAGTCCTGATTTTGTGCGCCGTTGCTCCGCCGCTTGCCGGGAGCCGGCCCCTCCCCCCAGGGTCTATCTTCCCGTCGCTTTGGATTCACTTCTCCGCCGGTCCTACCTTTCAGAAAGTGGTTGTTTTTCTGTTTCCAGAATTGCTGTTCTTCTTCTCTTCGATCTGCTGATGGATTTGCAGGTGTTTGCAATCTTTAGATAAGCTATCTAGCTGATCTCCGGCTAGCTGAAGTAGTCTCGGCCTGCTACTTCTCCGCCATCTTGACTCCTCCTCCCAAAAATTTTTTTTTAATTTTAGAAAATGTAAACAAATTTGTAGTGACAGAAAGTGTATCAATTGTTGACTGATGATTACTGAGGTAAGAAGAGTGGAGATGGACTCACATATACAAGGAAACTTTAAGGGATGCTAGATATGTTCATTATCTTGATTGTGGTAATAGATCTATGTGTAGATATATGTCAAATTCTATCAAATCAAACACTTAAAATATGTGCAGTTTATTCTATGTCAATTATACCTCAATAAAGCTGTTAAAACAAAAACAAAAAAAAGTCATTTGTTCTATTGTCTAGTGCTGTTGGGCTGTTTCAAATGGAAAGAACACAAAATAACTGCAAATATAGTTTCCTAAAGAAACTATAGGTTTCTTATGGAAATCACTCAAAGAACATAAATCAAAAGAACTTTGATATGAATTGCAAATTCACTGATCTCTAAAAGAAGTAACTCCCAAAGGGGAGATTAATATGGAAGAAAGTTGTATCCAAACATGCACTATTGTCATACATTGTACCACAATGCCTTTGTACTTTTTCCAGAAAACAATTTTACCCTAAACAGCGTTGTGTATCACAGCAATCCTACCCAGAAATTCTGTCTTAGTTATTTGTTAACTATGTAAAGATTAAAAACTAAATAAAGACAAAAACGAAACAAAACAAAACAAAAAACCTACACCATATACTAAAAACAAACAAAAGCTTAAATGGCCACATACCAGAAACATTTTTTAAAATTATCTGATTTTTCTTCTGTTAAAATTAATACATTTTAGGATTCATATAAAGATAGAAAATATCCTATAAAAACCACTACCAACAAAAAGAACTGGAGCAGCAAATGCCTGACCCGGTGCTCAACCCCTATTAGGGCTCACTCATTGTTTGCTGATTGAAAAAATGAATACATAATGAATGGAGGTGAAAATATTTATACATTGAGAGATTTATTGACAATTGCAAATCATGATTAATCCTTGCAATTCATTTCTCTATAGCTAATATTTTCTTAATGACCCTCCACCCCCATAATATATTTGTATATTAACACACTATCACAGTACACAGCACACTTCTAATTTGTAGATTTTTCACACTAACCTTTCAATAAATACCTTGTTGATAGACTAGGACCTGTTTTTAAAAATATGAGTGATATCAAAAGTGCAGAGCTAAGCTGAAATCCGGCTGGAGAGAATGTTTCTAGGAAGGAAAAGGAAAAATAAAACCAGTAGTATATGTAAATAAATTAAAAGGTAAATTATTAATTTTGGTTTCAGGACAGATGAAGATGGAATAGAACTTCAATTTTTTATCATTACCTTCTCTCAAAAAATAACCCATATTATGAATTGATTTCATATATGTACATAAGCAATTTATTCTCAAAGGAAAGGAAGGCAGCAGACCAGCTCTTTTCTGCTAAGATTCTACAGACAAGCATTCCAACATATAGTCTTAATTTTATAATTTCTGGGGCAACTGGAATTTAGGCACTACTTAGGACCAGCTCATTCGGTTATACCAGAAGGCCACTGATATCAAAGTCATGGTATTGAGCTTTTGTTGTCACTTAAGCTCTAATGTCTTCAATATTATAGCCTATAAAATGTCTCTTGCCAAACCTAAAAATTTAGGTATGTGCTCTGTTAATCATAAAGATAATGGAGTAAATTGTAGTTTTATTTCAAAATAAAAAAGAAATACAAAATAATTCAACTTAGAGCTTAAGCCTCAATTTCTGATGATTTGTATGTACCTTTCTACCAGAAAGGGTAGAGAATGGTACAGTTACCATTTTAAAACACTTCTCCATGAGCACAATAATTGTATTTAAATACTATAAAATGTAGCAGTAAACTCAATGGCTTAATAAACTTAGAGTATTTCTTTGAATTTTTTCATAATGTTAAGCATCCTAAATAAACTGTCCTGTGAATCAAAGTCTAGAATACCAATGCAATGTTAATCTCTTTTTTCTTCTATTTCTCCAAGTGTTGCAATTAAGGAATTCCATAAGTGTCTTAGTGGGGTATTCTTTTACTTAGATAAACTCTTTCCCCACACCCACTCCCTAAATTTATTTTTAAAATGCACATAAGAAATATAAACAGGGAAAAGCATATATAAAGAAAAATAATTCCCCCACCCATTCCAGGCTTCATTTTCACTGAGTGGATATTACCAGTATCACTAAGTTGTTATGAAAAGTTTTACACATTGTTCACAAACATACATGCATATATACACATGTATGCATATGTATAAATCAGAGGCTATCTCATATAGTGCTATTTAAGTGGCCTTTTCTCCACTAAAGCATAACTTTTCTAAATATGTGATTTCTGTTCACCCTAATCCTTTTTGGTAGCTGAAGAGTATTCCATTTTTGGTTGCTATAATAACTTACATAATTTTTGTTTTAACAACTAATGCTGATAGACATTTAGGTTGTTTTCAGGTAGATTTCTATCAGACAGCTGAAATTGTATCATGTGTCTATGTTTTTGCTTTTATGTGCTAGTATATGTAGTAAACATTTGTAGCTATAGAGTTGATCTGATGAGTACTATTGTTTTACATAACACATATAGTGAAAAATGAAAAAGACTTGCAAGATTGGAGATGAGATGCTCATTTGTCAAAATAGATAGTTAATATAAGAATTGTGCTAATACCTATTTATCCTCTGTGGCACATCCAGTCTTACCTTAGGTTAGATATCTATTAAAATGAAAAGATTGGCTATGTGAGCTCTAAATGTCATTTGGAAAATCCTTTTGATTAAATAATGTTTTCTCAACATTAAATAAATGTATGATCCCACTAAATTGCATTTAATTTTTATTTCATCCCTCAAGAAACCAGAATATAAAATAGATGGTAGCCCCCTTCCATTCTTTTTTTAATAAGATTTAATTTGTTTTATTTATGTATTTATTTATCTACACAAGCAGGGTGAGCACCAGGCAAAGAGACAAGCAGACTCCCCACTGAGCATGGAGTCCAATGTGGGACTTTATCCCAGGACATTATGATCATGACCTGAACTGAAAGATGCTTAACTGACTGAGCCACCCAGGCATCCCATCCTCCTTTCATTCTTGGTTACAAGTTTCAAGATATTAAGTGTATTAATTATACTCTTTATTGCTTCTATAGCATATAGTTCTTCTCTGCTAAGATTCTATGGTCAATCCTTCTGAAATACAATTATTTTTATTTTACTTTATTTTATTTTGTGGCAACTGGAAATTTGGCACTACTCAGAACTAGTTCATTTAGTTATACTGTAAAGCCTCTAATTATTTCTTTAGAATTTTGTAATTAGAATGATATATTCTTATCACTGAAATCACAACATGCATTATCAACTACTTAATGTCTATCATAAATTATTTTATGAATTCCAAATATGTCCATCTTAAGTGCTATGCTACAGCATGTAGCTCAGTGCCTGGTGGACTCAAAAATTCTTTCCTGAGTTAAAAACCACAGACTCCAACATTAAAGATGTAAAGTAACACTCTACAAGATAAAGAAGCATTCATGGTCCATCTTTTTAACTCCTATGAAGTTAAAAATTATGAACAATCAGGTTAAAATTATGTATGGAACAGTCAGGATAAAATCTTATGTGCGGATTTATACGCTCCTCTTTCAAGAATCAAGAAAATAGCATTAAAGGTAATTAGCAAGAAGATAATATATTACATCATAACTTTACATATTTATTTTGTTTTCTAAGTTGGGGGCAGAGTTAGTATTTATATATGAATCAATGTAAATAAAAATAGAAGGTAGAAGAGTTTATGAGAAATTAAATAATATTTCTAATATTATTTCTAATAATCATTCCAGATGTTATTTTAAAATCCTCTGTCTGTAATATATGTTTAAACAAAAAGGAAGGTCTTTCAATAACATCCTGGGTGACCCAACTTCACTTTCAATGCTTATAAAATTAAATAAGATATGAATGTTATTATTTAAAAATGAATAGGTTTTTAAATATTTATTTATTTGAGAGAGAGAGAGCAGGGGAAAGGGCAGAGCAAGGAGGAAAGGGAAAGAATCTCAAGCAGATTGCTCACTGAGCATGGAACACAATGTGGCACTGGATCCCATGTCCCTAAGATCAGGACCTGAGCCCAAATCAAGAGTCGAATGCTCAAATGACTGAGCCACCCAAGCACCCCCAATGAGAATAATTTTTTATAAAATTTATAAAGGGACTGAGTAATGGACTCAGTGAAATCTTACAGGTATTATATCTCATATGCCAATAATGGTAATAGAGTTATTGCTACCAATTAATAAAAAAGAAAAAAAAATCTTGAGTGTTAAAAGTAAAAGCAAAACACACTGAAATGTTCATCTGAATTTCTCCCCTCATCCAGAGTGACTGACAACAGTGGAATAGCTTGTTTCAAAACACCTCGTCCATCAAGTCCAACCAAAGAGTTTGAAAGAAAAAAATTAAAAAGAGAAAAACAACTTTTGAAGATTCTGGAAAACTCTCAGTAAGGATTTTTGGGAGCTAAGATCCTAGAAATAGGGAGCCCTAAAGAAAATTCAATTTAATTTGCTATAGCTTTAAAACTTATGAAATGGAGAGACTGAGGAGTTGCAAAAAAACCAGAAGCTTAAAAACTGAGAACATAAAAAACCTTTTGTTCTTCTCAGAGACCTGAGAAAATACTGTGATTCCAGGATCCTCTGAGTAAGAGGGCTACTGGTAAGGACCTCAGACTTTCAGCTAAACTCTTCAGAATTACTATAATCCAGTTAAAGGAAACTAAAAACAGCTAAACTCAACAAACAAATGCTAGAAAAATGACTGTCAACCACTAAGTGCTGGTCAAGTGGAGATATTCTTTAAAAATGGCAAGAGAGGGTGCCTGGGTAGCTCAGTCAGTGCTCCACATCACTCGGCACCAGGGAAATAAAAATCAAAACCACAATGAGATACCACCTCACACCAGTCAGAATGGCTAAAATAAACAAGTCAGGAAATGACAGATGTTGGCAAAGATGCAGAAAAAGGAGAACTCTCCTACATTTCTGGTGGGAATGCAAGCTGATGCAGCCACTGTGGAAAACACTATGAAGGTTCCTCAAAAAGTTGAAAATAGAGCTACCCTATAACCCAGCAATTGCAGTACTAGGTATTTACCCTAAAGATACAAGCAGTGATCCGAAGGGGCATGTGCACCCAAATGTTTATAGCAGCAATGTCCACAATACAAACTATGGAAAGAACCTAGATGCCCATCAACAGATGAATGGATAAAGAAGGTGTGGTAATATATATATACTATGGAATACTATGTAGCTATTAAAAGAAATTAAATCTTGCCATTTGTGATGACATGGATAGAACTGGAGGGTATTATGCTTAGCGAAATAGGTCAATCAGAGAAAGACACCTATCATATGACCTCCCTGATATGAGGAAGTGGTGATGCGACATGGGGGGTTTGAGGGGTAAAAAAAGAATAAATGAAACAAGATGGGATCTGGAGGGAGACAAACCATAAGAGACTGAATCTCACAAAATAAACTGAGGGTTGCAGGGGGGAGTGGGGAGGGAGAAGGTGGTGGGGTTATGGGCTTTGGGGAAGGTATGTGCTATGGTGAGTGCTGTGAAATATGTAAACCTGGCGATTCATAGACCGGCACCCCTGGGGCTAATAACACATTATATGCTTATTTAAAAAAATTAAAAATTATTAAAAAAAAATAGAAGAAGATGTAGTCCATACACACAATGGAATTACAATGGCATATTACTCAGCCATCGGAAAGGATGAATACCCAGCTTCCGCATCAACATGGATGGGATGGGAGGAAATTATGCTAAGTGAAATAAGTCAAGCAGAGAAAGACAATTATCCTAAGTTTCACTTATTTGTGGAACATAAGGAATAGCATGGAGGATATTAAAAGGGAAAAATGAAGGGGAAAAATCAGAGGGGGAGAAGAACCATAAGAGACTATGGACTCCAGGAAACAAGCTGAGGGCTTTAGACGATAGGGGGGTGGGAGGATGGGTTAGCCCAGTGATGGCTATTAAGGAAGGCTTGTATTGCATGGAGCACTGGGTGTTATATGCAAACAATGAACCATGGAACACTACATCAAAAACTAATGATGTACTGTATGGTGATTAACATAACATAAAAACAAAAATAAAAACAAAACAAAACAAACAAACAAACAAACAAACAAAAACACACCAACATGGAAGCAAGGTGATATATAATGAGAAGCAAAAAAAAAGAGTAAAAATTCAAAGAAATCTAAATGAATATCAAATATACACACTAACAACAATAATGATATGTGTGATTTAAAATATAATTAATAGACAGCAATAATAACTTAGATGTCAAAAGGCAGTGAATAAATTTAAAATGTTAGGAAACTCATAGAATTTATGATAGATTTTTAAGAAAATCACGTTGCATGTTGTAATTTCTATGACACTAGTATAAAATTCTAAAGAAATGAAAAACAAGAAAGTTAATGGAGAAGAAAAAGGAATTTTCAAAATTAAACAGAGCAGATATAAAACAGAATATAGAACAAACATAAAATAAAATAAAATAGTAAAATAGAACAGACATAAAACAAAAGCAAAAAGTAATTATATTAAGTATAAATGGCTTAAAAACAAAATGCTCCTTCAATTGATATATAAAATAATTGGGCCATGTGGGTAGCTCAGACAGTTGAGCGTCGATCTCTTGACTTCAGCTCAGGTCATGAACTCAGGGTCTTGAGATTGAGTCCTGTGTTGGGCACCATGTTCACCATGGGGTCGCTTGAGTTTTTCTCTCTCCCTCTCTCTCGGCCCCTCAGCCCCAACTTGTACTCTCTCTAAAAATAAATAAATCTTTACCAAAAAAGATATATGTATAAAATAATCATCAGATTTCTTGAAGTCTACTCTTATAAGGAAAAAGTACAATATTCAATAAAAACTAAAATGAAAAGGGACATACACAATGCAGAAAAGGAAGAGAAAACTGGAAAAAAAATTTTTAAAGAGAGAAAGAAAATAAGGGACAGTGAGAGGTAGAAAAATGGGAGAAGATAATTAGACATGGCAATGTGGATGGGAAAGGAATACACATCAAACTATGATCTGATCCATAACTGGTATAAATTTAACTTCAATTCTAAAGAGAAAAAGAAATGTTTCAAATAAGCTAGCCTTCCTATTAGCAGTTTCAGATATATTCTTTGCAAATATCTAGAAATACTGGCTTTAACATTTTCATTCATCTTATATTTTAAAGCTGACTGAAACAACTCTCCAAGAGAGAAGAAAAAGATATTCTTTTATCCAAAAACCTCTTTTTAAAATATGATGCATAACATTCTGTAATGTTCAAGGTTTTATAGTAAAACCCTATAGCATGGCCTGGGACATTTTGATAGATGACTCAAATCATCAGGTAAAAAAGAGCAATACATCTTTCTGTTTTTGATGGATTTACTCTAAGGGTCTACTTTTTCTTAGTTTCATCAGTCATCTGGTACATGAAAAAATATGATACCCAGGTTTAGAGTAAAAGGTGGATAATGTCTTCCCATGTGCTATATAGTGCTGACTTATTCAAAAGATCTAGAGAGGATCAACTTAGAATTTCATTTCCTTAACTAGCCTGTACTGGAAGTGAAACTGGGAGGGTAAAATCTGAATAGCTAGTTAATTTAGCTGCCATATCAATAATGGTCTTACAGTCTAAACACCTACAATCAGACAATTAATTTTTAGAAAGTAAAGTCCACAGTAACATTTATTTTTGTATGAAATAGAATATTTAATTCTTACTTTCTATTACATGCTTTGTTAGGTCTTATAAATTAAAAATGAAAATATGCCCACTGACTTTCAGATACCTGCATGAAATAAAATAGTCTAAGTAATATGTCATATAAATTTTTGTATACGATACAGTTGAATTTTTTTAAGGGACTGACTGGTGATTAAATTTAGTTGAATGAAAGGGATCAAAAACCATCATATAGAAAACTCAACTTGAATTATACAAAATTAGCAAATGCTGTCCAGTTAGAGAGGAAAGGGGGAATTTAGGAAGGAATGGTATGAGCAAAGACATGGAAGGGATATGGAAAACTATAGATGTCAGAGAGGTGGCAAGACACACAAGTTCCTTGACGTGTTACACTAGATAGTTTAGATATGCCCACCCCACAGAGAGTGAGAAGCTTGTAAATTACTAACATGAGGATGGTATGATTGTATCTGTATTTTATCTAGATGACTGTGAAAAAAGTATCAAGGGTGAATTTGAAGAGTGTGATATTGCAGGGAAGGATAAAATAATAATCCAATCACAATAATCCAAAAGAATATATTTGGGGGATAAAACATTTTAGGGATGAGAGAAGAATAGAGATGGAAAATATACGTATCAGAGGCCACACAAAGAAATCCTGCACATCATCAGGATGTGATTCCCAAAAAGTATTATTAATAATGCCAGTCACTTTCAAAACTAATTTTCTGTTCTCAGGAATATTGCAACCTCTACAGATATTTGAGTTGGTGAGTAAATCTGTGCTTTGAATCTGCTGTTGAGTGAATAATTTCTACAATGAGCTATCAACTGTGCTAGTAAGAAAAAAAAAAGATTAAAGTTAAGATAAATAGTATCATTTACCTTATTTGACCTAAGATCCTAGAATTATGTATAGGGTGTGTGGGGGGGTAGGTCTGGGTATTATATTTTAATTAGCATGATCATTTAATCAGCAAATGTGGGAAAATATATCGTACTGTAAAGTCATTTCCACACTTACAGCGAACATTTAACATTAGGCCAAATGGAGGATTAACAGAAAATAATATGAAGAAACAACTTTTAAATCTGCAGAATATGGCAAAATGTGAAAACCCTACCGAATCCCAAGCACACCCAAAAATATCCTGCATGAACCGCTCATAGTCAATGGCAACGAGGAAGGAGTATGACAAAGGGATTTATGCCTGTTATACTAGTGTAATCACGAAAAGCATCCTTTTTCAGTTTCTAAAGTAACCACTCTGGATAATAAATTATCTGTTCACCCTAATTTTGGGTCTCTCTGACCCTCCCTGAACCTCAACTTATTCTATTTATGCCCTGGCTTTCATATATCATGTCAAAATTAGCAATTCCTTGTGACATATTTTCTAACAGCAGAAGTACGTAGGTGACGGGAAGGATGCAGGGAGTTATTTGGAGGGCAAGTTGTTTAAAGGACTCAGGGAGTTCTCTAAAAGAGAAGAAAACCTATTGTAGTGATCAAACTTCAGATGGGGAGATCATGAAACAGGTATTAGAGAATATAAATTTAATCAAATTAATACTGGCTATTTAATAATATACACAATAAAAATTATTCAAATTCACTTTGATAGTAGATAGATTTTATTTATGAAACTACAGGAAACTCAAACAGCATTTTAACTTCAGGAGTTTGAGTAACCTACTAGGGCAATTTAAATGTTAAAGGTTTATGTAGGAAATGTTAATAGGCAAGATTTAAATACATGCAAAAATGTCTTGCCTTATAATAAAAGAAATCAGTGTCTTACAGATAGCACTATGAATATGCTCTTCATTACTTCTCATAGAATGTGAAGCATATTATTTATTAGTGAAGAAAAGTTGCAGAGCTGAGTTCTCAAGGGTCCTTCACCATAAACTGAACGACTTGCCCAATTTTTTCCACAGTATTATTTAAAATACATGCTACTGTGGTTGAAACATATGTAAATATATGGATTTTTCCATATCCTAAAAAATTAATTTCAATTGGACACTGTGTCAATATATTTTTTCACTGCAAAGATCTTACTCCAGAGTATTGGCTCAATAAAATTTGCTCAATGATTGAACCGGAGAACAAATTCCGGTGACTTAAGTATGTGTGGAATGGCAGTGTTAGAAACTAGGAGGGTGCAGTGAATTTGTATACAAAATATTACCAATTATGATACAAATATAAGATGATACAGTAGAAATTAAATTCAATAAAATATTCATAACCATGTGAACTGGAAATAATATAACTTGCAGCTACTACTACAATGCATCATGTATAAATAGAGAAAAATGTGAGCAAACATTCAGTGTACTGAATGCTTTGCTAAAAGTCTAAGGGATTGACACCTCTCTAAAGTAAATGTACACCCCAGAAATTGTGCCTCGGTCACAGTTTTCTCAAAATTAAGTATTTGATATCTGGTAAGGAATAACCCACAATAAAAGTCTGGTCTCAAACACTTGAGCATTGCAAAGCATTACTAAGTCATCCTTAGAATCCGCAGACTATTTCTCTCAGAATAGAAACAAAGGATTAATTTTTTTTAAAGATTTACTTATTGGAGAGAGAGAGAGCCCCATCAAGTAGGGTAGGGGTAGAGGGACAGAATCTCCAAGCAAACTCCCCACTAAGCAGAATCCCATTCAGGGCTACATCCTTTCACCCATGAGATCAAAACCTGAGCCAAAAATAAGCATTGGATATTCAACCAACTGAGCTACCCAGGTGTCCTCAAAGGATGATATTTTTAATTTTTTTTAATGGTTAAGTAGCAATTACAGCATGTGAGAAACTGACTTTTGAACCTTTTTCTTGCAGGCAACAAAATATGTATTTTTAGAGATGAATTCAATGATTGATTCTAAAAAGTGATTCAAAAGAAAAGTTCATTCATATCCATTCCATCAGTGTCACAGGACACTGATGATTGTAATACATTTGGATGTTGATTAGCTTCATATATTTGGATTAATATTTACCTTTAAATTATCACAGTAGCCTAAGAAAAACCAAGAGAGTCTGAAAAAGACCCATATCTTAAAATTAATTTTAATTACTCTTTGTCAAATGATTCCCCACTTCTGGTTCTAGTTGGATAACATGCATTGGAATACAGACTTTTATTTTAATATAATTTCTTTTCAGTGTTCCAGAATTCATTGTATATACACGCACCTGGGGCTCAATAATACCCACCACCAGGCTCACCCAAACCCTACCACCCCTCCCCTCCAAAATCCTGTTTGTTTCTCAGAGTCCACAGTCTCTTCATGGTTTGTCTTCTGCTCCAATTTCCCACAACTCACTTCTCCTCTCCATCTCCCAATGTCCTCCATATTATTCCTTATGCTCCAAAAGTAAGTAAAACCATATGATAGTTGACTCTTCTTGACTTATTTCACTTACCATAATCACTTCCAGTTCCATCCATGTTGATACAAAAGTTGGGTAATCATCCTTTCTGATCGAGGCATAATACTCCATTGTATATATGGACCCTATCTTATTTTTTTTTAAGATTTTACTTATTTATTTACTAGTCAGAGAGAAAGAGCAGAAGCAGGCAGAGTGGCAGGCAGAGGCAGAGAGAGAAGCAGGCTCCCCACCAAGCAAGGAGCCTGATGCAGGACTCAATCCCAGGACCCTGGGATCATAACCTGAGCTGAAGGCAATGACTTAACCGACTGAGCCACCCAGGCATCCCTGGAACCTATCTTCGTTACCTATTCGTCCATTGAAGGACATCTTGGTTCTTTCCACAGTTTGGTGACTGTGACCACAGCTGCTATGAACATTGGGGTACAGATGGCCTTTCTATTCACTATATCTCTATCTTTGGGGTAAATACCCAATAGTGCAATTGTAGGGTCATAGGGTAGCTCTATTTTTAATTTCTTAAGGAATCCCCACACTGTTTTCCAAAGTGGCTGACCAACTTGCATTCCCACCAACAGTATAAGAGGGTTCCCCTTTCTCCACATCCTCTCCAATGCTTGTTGTTTACTGTCCTGTTGATTTTTGCCATTCTAACTGGTGGTAAGGTGGTATCTCAATGTGGTTTTGATTTGAATCTCCTTGAATGCTAATGATGATGAACATTTTGTCATGTGTCTGTTAGCCATTTGTATGTCTTCTTTGGAAAAGTGTCTCTTCATGTCTTCTGCCCATTTTTTGATGTGATTATCTGTTTTGCATGTGTTGAGTTTGAGGAGTTCTTTATAAATCTTGGATATCAGTCCTTTGTCTGTAGTATCATTTGCAAATATGTTCCCCCATTCCATAGGTTGCCTCTTTGTTTCATTGACTATTTCCTTTGCTGTGACAGAAGCCTTTGATCTTAATGAAGTCCCAAAAGTTCATTTTTGCTTTTGCTTTCTTTGCCTTTGGAGACATATCTTGAAAGAAGTTGTTGTGGCCAATGTCAAAGAGGTTACTGCCTATGTTCTCCTCTAGGATTTTGATAGATTCCTGCTTCACATTGTGGTCTTTTATCCATTTCGAGTTTATCTTTGTGTATGATGTAAGAGAATGGTAAAGTTTCATTCTTCTACATATAGCTGTCCAATTTTCCCAGCACCATTTATTAAAGAGACTGTCTTTTTTCCACAGGATATTTTTTCCTTTTTTTTTCGAAGATTATTTGACCATAGAGTAGAAGGTCCATATTTGGGCTCTCCACTCTGTTCAACTGGTCTATGCATCTGTTTTTGTGCCTGTACCATGCTGTCTTGGTGATCACAGCTTTGTAGTGAAGCTTGAAATCAGGCAACGTGATACCCCAGTTTTGTTTTTCTTTTTCAACATTTCCTTAGAAATTCAGAGTCTCTTCTGGTTCCATACAAATTTTAGGATTGTTTGTTCCAGCTCTTTGAAAAATGACAGTGGAATTTTGGTTGGGATGTTACTGAAAGTAGATTTCTCTAGGCAGTACAGACATTTTAACAATGTTTATTCTTCCAATCCATCATTAAAAAAAAAAAAAAACAGATAGTCTTTTTGTAAAAGATTTATTTATTTATTTGAGGGAGAGAAAGCACAAGAGAGCACAAGCAAGGGAAGGGACAGAGAAAGAGGGAGAAGCGACTCCCTGCTGAGCAGGGAGCCTGAGGTGGGACTCAAACCCAGGACCCTGGGATAACTACCTGAGCTGAAAGCAGACACTTAATCAGCTGAGCCAGCCAGGCAACCTAAAAATGATGTTAGCATGACTGAACTACCACAGACCATGGTGGGTATGAATATGCAAAGAATATGTAGTTTCATATTAAATGCATCCATATAGCTGGAGTTGCTGAATTTATGATATGAGACAACAGTCAAAAGCAGTGGTTCTCAACCACAAATAAATTTTACCCTTAGGGACACTTGACAATGTCTGGAAACAGTTTACTCATTAAGACAGGAAAGGAGGCATTTAAGTGGCATCTGGATCAAGGGAGTGGAAGCCAGGGGTGCTGCTAAACAATGCACAGGACAGCCCCCACAACAAAGAATTATCCATCCCCCAGTGACAACATAGAGGGGTTGAAAAACCCATGTCAAGGCTTAGGGTTCTAATAATAAGTCAATAGCTTATAAAGAATACTTAATTGAGAGCAAGCAACTGAGATGAGCCTCTGAAACACAGAGTAGTATCAAGCTTTTTAAGGGTCAATACAAGAACAGTAAGTTCTGTATCAAACTACTGTTGAAATATTTGCTCGGTATTACACAATATGCACATTGTAAGATTAAAGTGATAAAATGACATGATTAGTAATGAAAAATATTTTATCTTTCTTGAGGAATCTGTTTCATTTTACTGGAGAGTTGCCTTTAATTCTGGCTTGACAAAAATATGAATTATTCATATTATCATATAATACACTCAATAACTACATTAAGTCATCATTGTCTCTTCTAATGTCTTTTAAAAATTCTATTTCTCTTATCCTATTTCTTGCCTTTTTTTTCAATTTGAATATAGTTGACACACAATGTTACATCAGGAATGGGTACAAAACATAGCAATTTGACAACTCCATAAGTTAAACTATGCTCTCCACAAGTGTAGTTACCATTTGTCACCATACAACACTGTTACAATACCATTGATTATATTCCCTATGCTGTATTTTTCATCCTCATCAATATTTGTAGCAGACATATTATACAGAGAAAACCCTGAAAAACACCAAAAAACTATTAGAAGTAAAAAATGAATTCAGTAAAGTTGTAGGATACAAAATTAATATACAGAAATATGGTCCATTTACATATACTAAAAATGAAAAAGAAGAGAAATTAAGAAAACAATTGCATTTACAGTCATGCCAAAAAGAATAAATACTTAGGAATAATCTTAGGGAGGCAAAAGACCCGTACTCTAAAACTATAAGGCAATGATAAAAGAAAGTAAAGATGACACAAACAAATGAAAAGATATTCCATGATTTGGATTGGAATAATTATTTTATTAAAATGACTATATTACCCAAAGCAATCTATAGATTCAATGAAATCCCTATAAAAATGCCATTTCTTGACTTTTATATTATTTTCACATAGAGAAATCAATTGTATCAGACATAGAATAACATAAATAATTTGAAGAGTTTTTAGCATCATGCCTTATTAATTATATTCTAAATTAAAAATTCATCAATTCATCATTGTTTGTAAATTTGGAATTGTTTTATAATTATTAAGGTCTGAAGAACTGTGATAAAATTACCAAAGATCATAAAACTGCTAATTTACAAGTCTGTCAAAGTTTTAATTGTACAATGTTACCAACAGAAAAAAAAAATCAGGAGGCAGAAATACTGTTTAGAAAGTTTACAATGAAAATGTAAAGACTGCAAAGAGATTGAAAAAAGGATTTTTTCCAAAATTATGATCTTTCACAGAGATGAAGCCAAATAAGCATGCTCTTCTTTTGACACTAAGAGCTAAAATGTTACAAGTAGTAATACATAAAGTAGCCATCTAAAATCCTTAGTTTTAAAAAAGTGAACATAAGTATGTGTGTATATTTAGAGCACGTGAGTATGGTCCATGTATTAGAACCACCAATAGTGAAATAGGTAAGTAGAAAGATGAGATACAGATCTCTATAAGACATATGTATATATAGACATCTATATATTTCACTTGGTGGTTCTAATATTTGGAAATTTTAGTTTAAAAAATTAAAAATACAGTGTAGAGCTATGATTCAAGGAAAATTACAAAGAAATTGTTCCTCAAACCTGGTCTTCCTAAGAAAGCTCCTCCTGCTTATAGAGAGAAAGGAAAACCAAGGGAAAGAATTTAATGCTGGAATTAATTTACTTAAAAACCTGATTTTAAAAAAAGGCAGAGGGGCTGGAGGTCTTAGAGGTCTCAGGCACCCTGTCCTTTGTGAGGCTGGTCAGGTACCCACCAGAACTATAAGCCTGCCTTAGGCTGCCAGAGAAAACACAGCTCCCATTTTTCTTCTCAGGAAACACTTGAGAGAGAAAAATCTAAAACAGAACCTGGAATTTAAGTTCAGTTACAGTGCATCAGGGAAATGTAATTTTGACCTTTTCAACTCTGTGACACAGAAAGGAGCATGTAAGTTGGGTAGGTGTGATGCAAGAAGCCAACACATTGGGGGACAAGATGGCGGGGAAGTAGGAGGAGGCGCCTTTTCAGCCTGTACCCCAAAGTGAACTGATTACCTACCAAAGAACTCCGTTCACCCATGAAATCAGCCTGAGATCAGAATTACACACGTCTGGATCTCTACAGGGGCCGAAGACACCAGTGGGGAGGTAAAGCGGAGTGGGAACGGGGGACTGATATCAGAAGATAAACAAAAGGGGGAGGGAGCCACCAGAGGCGACGGGTTGGAAAGTAATACCCCAGTACGAGCTAGAGTGCTCTGCGTCTAGGGACCAGCATTAACTTGGAAACTGGCTGTAAGCACCCCAAAAGAGCAAAGGATCACGGGGGGAAATCGTGGGAATCGGGGTGGCTAGGGACAGGGGCTTAAGTACCCGGTCCCAGGACAGCCTCCCCGGCGCTGAGGCAGAGAAAGTGCGGCGGAGAAACCAGCTCTTGCTCCCTAAGCTGCCAGTGCACCCAAGAATGTGTGCATTCTAGCTCCTGTGAGGGGATGGGAGCCACGCCAGTTGGCAGAACACACGAGCCCTACTGCAAAGCCTGAGATACGCACGCACGCCCCTCATGCTCCCCTGAGAGAGTTACAAAGGCCCGGCTCGGGCTCTTTGACCTGTGCCATTGTTTCAGAGCCTAAGCCACGCACCCCAAACTCCACCGATAGAGGTGCGCAAAAGCCCAGCCTAGTGCTTTTGGACCTCCGCCCCGTTCTCAGTGCCTGAGATGCGCTCGCAACCCATAGCCACCCCTGAAAGAGGTGCGCGCAAGCTGGGCACTCTTAAACCCAGCAAGACCAGGCACTCCCAGCCCGGGGCAGCGGGAAAATCTCAGTGTGCGATTGCTGCTTGGTACCTCTCTGGCGGTCGGGAACTCCCAGACAGCCGCTACTGCCTTGGCTTTGGGTACAAGCAAAAGATCCTGCGTTCCCAGGGTCTGAAACTTGGAACCTGCTTTGCCAGAGCCAAGGGGGAACTTATTTAGGCTCTGCGCCCAGACTGAGGCTTCTCTCTGAGAGGGAGATCAGGGTGCGATTTGTTTTCCTCTAAAACTACAAAAACCATCAAAAGCGGTCAAGGTGAGAGAAAAAAAAAGTGAACAAACATAAAAACCGCCAGAGAACAAAAGCCTGAAAAAAAACAGTTTCCTCAGAGCCCATCCCCTTGAGGGGGGCGAGAGGACTTAACTCAGGAAACATCATTGACTGACAACCCACATGGCAGGCCGCTCCCCCAGAAAACAAACCAAAAAAGAAAAAAATAAGGAGAAAATAAAAACTATAAGAGAACAACCACTACTTCATAGGAAAACTTTTATTTTTCACTCGTTCCCACTATTCTGGTTCTTTTTTTTTTTTTTACACATAAGTAATTATTTTAACCTATTTACCATCACAGCGAGCTGTACAGTACATCAAATTCCATAATACCCTTCTAACCTGAACTTTTTGATACATACACCTATGTTTTCTTTCACATTTTTATTTTTTTAATTCCTTTAATTTTAGTTTAGTTTAGTCTAGTTTATTCCTTTTTATTTTTATCCTCTAATATTCATATAGAGTTAAACTTCAAAGTAATCCCCTTTCCCCAATCAATACTACCCATATAGGTAAACCAATTTTTAATCCCCTTAATCTTAGGAAAGTTGAGTCCTTCAGCAAAGATATCAAGATACATCCAGGAAGAATCAAAACAACCTTCCTCGCACACACTGAGAATTTATAATCACTCTCCCATGTTCTTCTTCCACCAGTGTTTCTGTGTTTTGTGTTTGTCCTGATAGCATACAAATCTTACACTTGGGGTTCTTTTTGATGAGGTTCTTTCTTTATTTGCATATATATATATATTTTTTTCTCTTGTCATATACTTGTATCAGTCTTTTTGTTTGTCTCTTTTTGTTTGCCTACTTCATAAATCTTACCTTGGGTCCCATCTGGGCTGAACCTTCTCTTTCATCTTCCCTTTCTTTCCTGTCTCTCTCTCTCTCTCTCTTTTTTTTCTTTTCTTTTTCTTTTCTTTTGTCTCTTGTGTGGGTGGGGAATCCTGATTGCTCAGAATTGTTCCAGGGTGTACCTTGACTGCAACACAGTTGATACATCCAGCTACCTCTGTTCAGTCATCTCCCACCAAAATGACTAGGAGGAGATATGCCCAACAGAAGAAAAATACAGAGGATGGACGTTCTGCAACAGAGCTAACAGCTATCAGCATAGACAATATGTCAGAAAGAGAATTCAGGCTAACAATTATCCAGGCAATAGCTAGGTTGGAGAAAGCCATGGGTGACCAAACGGAATTGATTAGGGCCGAACTGAAAGCGACCAGACAGGATGTTCACAATGTTAGGGCAGAGCTTAAAGCTACCAGGAAGGAGGTTCACAATGCTCTCAATGAATTCCAATCTAATCTAAACTCTCTTAAAGCTAGGGTAACTGAGATAGAAGATTAGTGATCTGTAGGACAAACAGATAGAGAAAAAGGATCAGGAGGAAGCCTGGAACAAACAGCTTAGAAACCACAAAAACAGAATCAGGGAAATAAATGATGCCATGAAGCGTTCCAACGTCAGAATTATTGGAATCCCTGAAGGGGAGGAGAAAGAAAGAAGTCTAGAAGATATAGTGGAGCAAGCCCTTCATGAAAATTTTCCCAATCTTGCAAATGGAACCAGCGTTCATGTACTAGAGGCTGAACAGTCTCCACCCAAGATTATACATTCCAAAAAAATATCACGACACCTGATAGTCAAGTTGAGGAATTATAATTGTAGGTATAATCTCTTGAAAGCCACCAGGGCAAAGAGACTCCTTACTTACAGAGGGAAGCCCATCAGAATAACGTCAGACCTGTCCACAGAGACCTGGCAAGCCAGAAAAGCTGGCAAGATATATTCAGGGCACTAAATGAGAAGAACATGAAACCAAGAATACTTTATCCAGCAAGACTGATATTCAAAATGGATGGAAAGATAAAGAGTTTCCAAGACCGGCAAGGCTTAAAAGACTATGCAACCACCAAGCCAACACTGCAGGAAATATTAAGGGGGGTTCTATGAAAGAGGAAAAATCCTAAGAATAGCATTGAACAGAAATATAGAGACAGTCTACAGAAAGAAAGACTTCAAAGGTAACGCAATGTCAATAAAAACGTATCTATCAATAATCACTCTAAATGTGAATGGCCTAAATACACCCATAAAATGGCACAGGGTTGCAGACTGGATAAAACAACAGGACCCATCCATATGTTGTCTACAAGAGACTCATTTTGAACCTAAAGATATACCCAGACTGAAAGTGAAGGGATGGAGAAGAATCTTTCATGCCAATGGGCCTCAAAAGAAGGCTGGGGTAGCGATTCTCATATCAGAAAATTAGACTTTAAACTAAAGATTATAGTCAGAGATACAGAAGGACACTACATAATCCTTAAAGGGACTATCCACCAAGATGATCTAACAATTGTAAATATCTATGCTCCCAATATGGGAGCAGCCAATTACTTAAGAAAACTGTTAATCAAGATAAAGAGCTATATTGATATGAATACACTAATCGTAGGAGATCTTTTTTTTTTTTTTAAAGATTTTATTTATTTGACAGAGGAGAGAGATCACAGTAGGAGAGAGGAAGGGAAGAGATCACAGAGAGAGGGGAAGGGAAGCAGGCCCCCTGCCGAGCAGAGAGCCCGATGTGGAACTCGATCCCAGGACCCTGAGATCATGACCTGAGCCGAAGGCAGCGGCTAAACCCACTGAGCCACCCAGGCGCCCAATCGTAGGAGATCTTAACACGACTCTCAGAAATGGACAGATCATCAAAGCAGAAAATCAATAAAGAAACAAGAGCATTGAATGACACATTGGACCAGATGGACCTCATGGATATATATACAGAACATTCCACCCTAAAACAGAATACTCATTCTTCTCAAGTGCACATGGAACCTTCTCCAGAATAGACCACATACTGGGTCACAAATCAGGACTCAACCGATACCAAAAGACTGAGATTATTCCCTGCACATTCTCAAATCACAATGCTTTGAAACTGGAGCTCAATCACAAGGAAAAGTTCCAAAGGAACTCAAACACCTGGAAGCTAAAGTCCACCTTGCTTAAGAATGCTTGGATCAACCAGGAGATCAAGGAAGAACTGAAACAATTCATGGAAACCAATGACAATGAAGACACTTCGGTCCAAAACATGGGATACAGCAAAGGCAGTCCTAAGGGGGAAATACATAGCCATCCAAGCCTCCCTCAAAAAAATTGAAAAATCCAGAATACACCAGCTGCCTCTACACCTTAAAGAACTGGAGAATCAACAACAAATCAAACCAACTCCACGCATAAGAAGGGAAATCATCAAGATTAGAGCTGAGATCAATGAGGTAGAAACCAGAGATACAGTAGAACGTATCGATGAAACTAGAGGCTGGTTTTTTTGAAAGAATCAATAAGATCAATAAACCAGTGGCCACACTAATCCAAAGGAAAGGAGAGAAAGCCCAAATTTATAAAATTATGAATGAAAAGGGAGAGATCACAACGAACACCAAGGAAGTAGAAACAATCATCAGAAGTTATTATCAACAGTTATAAGCCAGTAAGCTTAGCAACCTAGATGAAATGGATGCATTCCTGGAAAACTATAAACTCCCAAAATTGAGCCAGGAAGAAATCAACAACCTGAATAGACCAATATCTAGTAACGAGATTGAAGCAGTGATCAAAAACCTCCCAAAAAACAAGAGCCCAGGCCCTGACAGATTCCCTGGGGAATTCTACCAAACTTTCAAAGAAGAAATAACTCCTATTCTCCTGAAGCTGTTTCAAAAAATTGAAGCAGAAGGAAAACTTCCGGACTCTTTCTATGAAGCCAGCATTACCCGGATCCCCGAACCAGGTAAAGACCCTACCAAAAAGGAGAATTTCAGACCAATATCACTGATGAGTATGGATGCTAAGATTCTCAACAAGATCCTAGCCAACAGGATCCAACAGCACATTAAAAAGATTATCCACCATGATCAGGTGGGATTCATCCCTGGGATACAAGGATGGTTCAACATTTGCAAATCAATCAATGTGATACAAAAAATTAACATAACAAGAGAGAAGAACCACATGGTCCTCTCAATTGATACAGAAAAAGCATTTAACAAAATCCAGCATCCGTTCCTGATTAAAACGCTTCAAAGTATAGGGAAAGAGGGAACATTCCTGAACCTCATCAAATCTATCTATGAAAGACCCACAGCAAATGTCATCCTCAATGGGAAAAAGCTTGCAGCATTCCCGTTGAGATCAGGAACATGACAAGGATGCCCACTCTCACCACTCTTGTTCAACATAGTATTAGAAATCCTAGCAACAGCAATCAGACAACAAAGAGAAATAAAAGGTATCCACATTGGCAATGAAGAAGTCAAACTCTCTCTCTTCGCAGATGACATGATTCTTTATAAGGAAAACCCAAAAGACTCCACCCCCAAACTACTAGAACTCATACAGCAATTCAGCAACGTGGCAGGATACAAAATCAATGTGCAGAAATCAGTGGCTTTCTTATACACTAACAATGAAAATACAGAAAGGGAAATTAGAGAATTGATTCCATTTACTATAGCACCAAGAACCATAAGATACCTGGGAATAAAACTAACCAAAGAGGTAAAGGATCTGTACTTGAGGAACTATAGAACACTCATGAAAGAAATTGAAGAAGACACAAAAAGATGGAAGACCATTCCATGCTCTTAGATCAGAAAAATAAACATTGTTAAAATGTCTATACTGCCTAGAGCAATCTATACTTTTAATGCCATTCCGATCAAAATTCCACCGGTATTCTTCAAAGAGCTGGAGCAAATAATCCAAAAATTTGTATGGAATCAGAAGAGACCCCGAATCGCTATGGAAATGTTGAAAAACAAAAATAAAGCTGGGGGCATCATGTTACCTGATTTCAAGCTTTATTACAAAGCTGTGATCACCAGACAGCATGGTACTGGCATAAAAACAGACACACAGACCAGTGGAACAGACTAGAGAGCCCAGATATGGACCCTCAACTCTATGGTCAATTAATCTTCGACAAAACAGGAAAAAATATACAGTGGAAAAAAGTCTCTTCAATAAATGGTGCTGGGAAAACTGGACAGCTATATGTAGAAGAATGAAACTCGACCATTCTCTTACACCGTACCCAAAGATAAACTCAAAATGGATAAAAGACCTCAACTTGAGACAGGAATCCATCAGAATCCTAGAGGAGAACATAGGCAGTAATCTCTTCAATATCAGCCACAGCAACTTCTTTCAAGATATGTCTCCAAAGGCAAAGGAAACAAAAGCGAAAATAAACTTTTGGGACTTCATCAAAATCAAAAGCTTCTGCACAGCAAAGGAAACAGTCAAAAAAACAAAACAAAACAAAACAAAGAGGCAACCCACGGAATGGGAGAAGATATTTGCAAATGACAGTACAGACAAAAGGTTGATATCCAGGATCTAGAATGAACTCCTCAAACTCCACACACACAAAACAGGCAAATATATCAAAAAATGGGCAGAAGATATGAACAGACACTTCTCCAATCAAGACATACAAATGGCTATCAGACACATGAAAAAATGTTCATCATCACTAGCCCTCAAGGAGATTCAAATTAAAAGCACATTGAGATATCACCTTACACCAGTTAGAATGGCCAAAATGAACAAAACAGGAAACAACATGTGTTGGAGAGGATGTGGAGAAAGGGGAACCCTCTTACACTATTGGTGGGAATGCAAGTTGGTGCAGCCTCTTTGGAGAACAGTGTGGAGATTCCTCAAGAAATTAAAAATAGAACTTCCCTATGACCCTGCCATTGCCCTCCTGGGTATTTACCCCAAAGATACAGATGTCGTGAAAAGAAGGGCCATCTGTACCCCAATGTTTATAGCAGCAATGGCCACAGTCGCCAAACTGTGGAAAGAACCAAGATGCCCTCCAATGGACAGATGGATAAGGAAGATGTGGTCCATATACACGATGGAGTCTTATGCCTCCATCAGAAAGGATGAATACCCAACTTTTGTAGCAACATGGACGGGACTGGAAGAGATTATGCCGAGTGAAATAAGTCCAGCAGAGAGAGTCAATTATTATATGGTTTCACTTATTTGTGGAGCATAACAAATATCATGGAGGACAAGGGGTGTTAGAGAGGAGAAGGGAGTTGGGGTAAATTGGAAGGGGAGGTGAATCATGAGAGACTATGGACTCTGAAAAACAATCTGAGGGGTCTGAAGTGGTGGTGGGGTGGGACGTTGGGGTACCAGGTGGTGGGTAATATAGAGGGCACGGATTGCATGGAGCCCTGTGTGTGGTGAAAAAATAATGAATACTGTTTTTCTGAAAATAAATAAATCAATTTAATAAAAAAAAAAAAAAAGAGGAAGCCAACACATTATCAAGCACTCTGGTCATTAATGCAATGGAGGATGGAGATTATAGCTTCTCGGAATGCCAGAATCCCCATTTCCAGTTTATTTTTTTTTAATTTTTTTTAAAGATTTTATTCATTTATTTGACAGAGAGAAATCACAAGTAGATGGAGAGGCAGGCAGAGAGAGAGAGAGAGGGACGCAGGCTCCCTGCTGAGCAGAGAGCCCGATGCGGGACTCGATCCCAGGACCCTGAGATCATGACCTGAGCCAAAGGCAGCGGCTTAACCCACTGAGCCACCCAGGTGCCCCCCATTTCCAGTTTATAAAATAGAGCAATTAGTACTTAAATAATTGCAACTTCCAATTCTCAAATCAGCCCAAGACAAAGGAAAAAACATTTTCTTTCTAATAGAGTTAGCAAAAGTCAATTCTTGGTTTATAAATGTTAAAAACATGTAGCTTTTTAATTTCTAAAATCATGTTTCCTGGTTTCATAACCAGATGTCATACCCTATAGGACAAGAACCAAGATTCCATTGTTTCTGCTGGAAGCACTCTGTTTTGGACTTTCAAATACCAAATAAATGGGACATTGATCTGTTTCTCTCTGGGACTTACTACTCTAGGCTTGTGCCAACCTCCCTGGGCTCTTTCTCCTAGATCGAGTTCTGTCTCACTCTTTAGTGTCAGTGTATCTATCTGCTTTTCTACTTATCTTCTCAGAAACCTAATATTTTGTCTGTGAGCCATAGGGTTCCTGAGACTGCATAATTTCTCACAGTTTCTCCATTCCAAATCCCATGCAGTTTGCCAGTTCTTAGAACATTGCTAACTGCTTTGTAGAAGACTGGACTGTTATCCTCGAAGAGGTGAGGTTAACTTCTGATCTAGAATTCTGACAGGGTATAAGAATGGGAATTTGCAGTCTGCCCTGAGCTATGGGGTTCATGCAAAAGAGAAATAAAAGCCTACCTCCCAAGGAAAAGGAGGCTCAGGGAGAAAGGTTGTGCTCTTAAGGTCTGCAGATGAGATTGTACGAGACAACAGATGGAGCTGATGGTAGAACATTGGAGACTACCTGATCTAGTAGGAGGCAGACAGGAGGTTTTGTCTAAAGTTTCCCAGTAAACCCAAGGGAGAAATACATTAGTGGGGAATTATCTGGCTAGGAGTGTTTATAGTATATAACCAATTGTCCGCATTTCCCATGCTTGGAAAAAAATACAGAATTTTGTAGAGTGGAAACATATTTGTAAGTATGCCAATCTGCTGGTGGGTGATTTATCTCTAATGCTTGCCTGTAACTCAGGTCATTTCTTGTATCATAACTTGTAGCATGACCAGACAACCATTTCCAAATTATCACTCTTCTTCTCTGGCTAATTCTGTAATAGCTCAAATTCCAGTTATAGCATAGAACAAGTTCTAACAGAATAAAAAATGAAGATTTTTCTAATTTATTGTACTGTTTGCTCCAATAATCTTGAAGGCAAAGTTAATACATCAAAGGCAAATTAAGTGCAAAATTCACAAGCAAAAAATGCAAAGGTGAAGTTAAAAAGAGCAGCATTTCTTTGAAATGGGTTGAATATGGAGATTTGTGTTAGAGTAACTGATTAGAAAGTCTCAAACCACCTAGTTTGGGAAATAAAACTATTTAAGATAACCCTTTAAATAGGCTTCAGTAAATCACTATGCTATAACCTTGTTAATTATATGCATATCTATACTGTAAAATCATATTCTTATTGGATCAGCATAGTTTTAATGCTATTTTTTTTAGTTTTACACTGCTTATTCTTTCAATTATCTATATTTTAAGGTCCTTGTTTATTTTCTCAATCATTTTCATCACGGTCACCTACTTCTTCATCTTAAATTATTCTCTAATTCTTGCTATTTTAAATTTCTGGTTTAAATTTAAACACAATGGGTGCCTGGGTGGCTCAGTCAGTTAAGCTCCTACCTTCAGCTCAGGTCATGATCCTAGTGTCCTGGGATGAAGCCCCGTGTCAGGCTCCCTGCTCTTCAGGGAGCCTGCTTCTCCCTCTTCTCCCTGCTCATGCTTCCTCTCACTATCTTTCTCTCTCATGTAAATAATAAAATAAAATTTTAAAAAAATAAATAAATTTAAACACATAATATTGAGATTCTTCATTAACACTTTTTCCCCCCTCCAACCCTTTAGATCTTCTGGTTTTCTCTCTTTCTACTAGTTCTTATTCAATGTCAAAGCAGTGCTACACTAATCCTTATTTTCCCTGTGGGAAAATAATTCTCTGCGAAGAACTATTTTAAATATAAACTTTGATACATATTTTTATCTGTATTTGACTATTTCATTGAGAGAGATCCTTTACTGAAGATTTTTCCTTTTCTTACCATCAGATGACATTCATTGGTAGTACTTAGTTTAATTTATCTGTGTCCACAAAGACACACAAATCACTTGATGCAGTTTTGCCTTTTTAAAGTAAATAATCCAGTAGTTAGATACTCAGGTAAATTCAGAGGATGCAAAAAAGTTTACCAAAAGTTTCTAGTATAGATACTCTTACTTGAGTCAGGTAAGTCTGGTATAATGAAGTACTATAAAGAAGTCTGCATACTTAAGTCTCAAGGTCTTAGCATAACATTACTTTTGCCAAGATAACAATAATGAAGAAAAGAAGGTATGAAAATCTAGAATAAAAAAATAAAAAAAACAATAATGAAAAGGAGCCTTTTTATATTTCTATCAGTTAAATCTCTGTTTGCCTAGGTGAACAGTGCAAGTAAAAAAAAAAAAAGGAAGGACAGTATTTTTTCTTTTTTTTTTCCGGAAAGACTGTAACATCTTTGGGTTATATAAACACGGAAATGTAATAGAAGCAGCTGTATTAGTAAGATATGGACACAACATTCAAATGTCATCTTTAGTCATCATACAGTCAGGTTTGCTTATTATAACACACATACATTTCATGCCTCACATTACTAAGATGAATGATGATAACTTTTCTTCTCCCAGATTTACACCCCTTCCACTTTCCTCCCCAATCCATTCTCCAGTTTGATGAAGGAACTCTTTGGAGCTTCCTGACAACTTCTAACTTGCTTGATTATGCTGGGCTCTTATTCAAGACTCATCCAAACTCAACTTACTTTACCATACAAACCCCTTACTAACTGGAATTGACTATGTTTCCTTAACCCATAAGAAGTAAGTGTTTGGGTGGTCACTGGTGGGGAAAAAGAATACAGTAATACAGAAAGGGAAATGCCTAGTTAAAAGTCTCCAGTATCAGTTGCAACAGATCACTGGTGGGTCACCACCATCATAGTCTCACCTGGGTTGCCAGGGTAAAAGGAAAGCAGCATCTTTAGAACAAGAATATGAGATTTTAAAATACATTCTATATTTCTATGAACAGAATTCTCAGATGTAATATGTAACTTTATTGCTTTATTTTCAAACATGTTTTTAATAGCCCACTGCGGATGAAAGTATGGGCCCATCAGCCCTATAGCCACTGTAAGTCTAGAACATGGAAGGTAACTTTCTTTCCTACTAATCATAGTAAGGGGAACATTTTAAACACTGACTGAGGTCTTATGAGAAAAGGGAATTTTCAACTTCAGATTTCTTATGTGAAATCTTCTGTTAATTAAACTTCTCAATATAATTTTCTGCTCAAGAGTGGTGGCTAGTTACGGTGTTTATGTAAAACAATCTAGGCTCTTGAGTAAAATAGATTCAATTCAAAACTTATTAGAGAATTATTGCAACTACTTTAAGATACACTGCAAGCATGTTCACATTTCATTTTACATACACGTAGATACGATACATACATACATTTATATATATTCTATATATGTACATATATACAACATAAATCTTTCTCAATATATAGTCACTTATTGCTATTACTTGATCAAAGAATTAAAAAGGATCAACTATCAGCTATTCCTAATTCTTGTTTGCAAATTTACACTACTTAATATTCTAACTGTTAAATGTTAATCTTCCCAAAAAATTCATTGAATCCTTTAAATCCCTGAAGTATTTTCAATGCTCTTTAAGGAGTGATATAAGAAACCTCTTTCAGAATTAAACATGATAAATTATAAGAAACAAAACCATCAGATCAAAACTAAATAAAACGCCTTAATTATTGCTGGATATCTTTAATTCCCAAGCTAGAAAAATATTCTGAATTTGCTATGTGCTAGATGTATCTACAGTATTTAAATGTCAGTGGACTTATTTGGGATTATAGTGAAAATGATAGGCCCAGCTACCAGTTGCAGAGAAAGAGTAAATGCTACTAAAAGCAGAATAAAGGTGCATACTGCTGAACACTATACTTCAATATATATGTAAACATAGAAGTCTAACAGTGAAGAGTAAATCTTCAGTTTATTTCCTGAACTCGTACTTAGTTGCCATGTTTACTTAGAGATGAATAAATATGCTAGTACATATTCAATAAATACTGGGGGGGTTGGGGTTTTTGTTTTGTTTTGTTTTTTTGTTTTTTGGTTTTTTTTTTTTTTTAATTTTATTTATGTGATAGAGAGATCACAAGTAGGCAGAGAGACAGGCAGAGAGAGAGGAGAAAGCAGGCTCCCTGTTGAGCAGAGAGCCCGATGCGGGGCTCAATCCCAGGACCCTGGGATCATGACATGAGCTGAAGGCAGAGGCTTAACCCACTGAGCCACCCGGGTGCCCCTTCAATAAATATTGTTAAAAAATGACTGATATATTGGTATTTTACTGAAATTGAAAAATAGGATCATGATCATTAATGATAACCTATATCTTCATACTGGGGAGACCAGGTGGCCAAACACAAATTTCATACTTTCCATGAACATGCAATTCACTGAATGAAAAGAAAAACAATAGCAAAACAAAACATAAGAAAAAATTATAAAATATTCTTGAAGGAGGTAGGTTTTTAGGAGGGAAAAGAATTTATTGAGATGAAATCCTGAAACCTTTGAACCTATGGGTAGTAGGTCTTAAAATGGGAAGTATTGTCTTAAAATCAATCTCTTACATCTCTACTCATAAATTATGATTGATACTCCAATGTGCAAAATTTATTGCTGAAAACCTCTGGAAAATGACTGGAGCCCAGTAACTTTCCATGGAGAACATTCAATTTACAGGAATTTCACAAATTTATTACAAGCCAAAGCACGAAAGATAAGGAGCACAAACCATTCCTTTTTTAGCCCACCTTTCTCCAATTCTCCATTTGCTCAATAATACAAAATTATAATACAAAAAATTATGAACACATATAATGCCTAATTAGATGCCCAATCCAAGAAAAAAATGCTAACCCATTCCTCTTTCAGATACTTCATCCAATTTTTGTGACTACTTCTCTCACTTGGTTTTGGCAAGGGGCATCATTTTTAGTTTCATCATCACATAGGAAGCTTTCATCACAAAGATGATCACTCAATAATCTCTCCCACCCTTGTCTAACAAATATACAGAGAGGAGACTTAGAGGATAGGTAGGTTGAATCAGACATGACATAGTAAATGCCATATATGAAATTCTGGGAACTAATTGGTTGTTTTCTTGAAAATGTGAGGATATTCTTTCTCCTTTGTGCCTTAGCTACAATTTCAGAACAATAGGAACATTTTCAGTCAACATATTATTGCTAATAATTATTTCCAAGTGTTCCATCCAAATAATCCCCAAGTATGTATTCTCCAAAATCACTAGTTCAAAACTTATTTCTATAATTAATATCAGAATATCTATATAGAAATTTTCAACATTCACAATTATTAGATTGCTCCCTGGCATATGGTTTTAAGTTGAATAATTCTGAATGGAAGTATCAATGTTCAACATAAATTTTCACCTCCCCATAAAAACAATTCAAACAAATATTTAAGAGTAATAAAAGGGGTAAATAAGAATCAACATAGTAAAATGATATAGTAGTGTCGGTGAAATTATGAGTAGCTACCATCTTGTTTTTTCTACGAAATCCTTAGTTAACTGTCTCCTAATTTGAAGGGGAAAAAAACTCCATATTTCTATTATAAACAAAAACACAAACAGAATTATACATGACTATTGCATCTATGACAGATGTAGATGACAGAAAAAAGAAGGTTGAAAATAATATGAAGGAATATCAGAGAGAAGCCATAAATGAAGGGCTCAAAATGTGTGAGGAAAAAGCGCCTACTATTCTCACTTGGTTTCATGAAGACAATGTCTGTCTACATTTATGTCTAATCTCTGGTCTCATTCTCTTTTCTCACATCCTTACCCATCTAAGTAGATGGCTATGGACAGAATATAAGACCACCATTCCCAAAATACATCTGATTACCCAAAACTTGTGACTACATATACTTTTAGAGCTCAGAACCCATAAGACCTGTTTTATCTTAGCCAAAAAAAATTCCAACCTTTGGGAAGGAGGAATATGGCAGAGGAGTAGGAGACAGAGATATCATTAGGTCCCAGGAATTCAGCCAGAAAGCTATCAAACCATCCTAAACACCTATAAACTCAACAAGAGACAGAAGAGAAGAAGAGAAGCAATTCTAGGAACAGAAAATAGACCACTTTCCAGAAGGCAGAAAGTGGGGAGAAGTAAATCCAAACTGACAGAAAGATAGACCGCGGTGGGGGGAGGTGGGCTCCGGGTAAGTAAGAGAGCAAGAGAGAACAAAATTGGAACTTTTAGAATTCTGCTCCACTGAGGGATGTCACTCCAAAGGATAAGCAGGAGGTGGAATCCTTGATGCAAAAATGTGGTCTCAGGACCCATGGGGACCCAGAATGACCAAGGGTGTCTGAGTGTGGCAGAGTTCCCAGATATTGGAGCAGGGAAACCGGCTGTAAAGATGGAGCCAAGCACTGGGCTCTCACCTTGGGATTCCCTTGGGACCCCACAAGCAGCAGATCCAGGGAGACCCTTCCTTCCTCATCTGGGAGGAGTGGTGCAGGAGCACACAGCAGGTATCTGCTGGGTTTGGAGACTCCAAATGGAACCCTGCATCAAAGTTAGAAACACTAGGTCACAGGTCGGGTAAGCTTCGAGTGCAGTCAGAGACCAGAGAGATGGGAGGGATGACAGCTTCTCTCTGAGGGCATACTGAGGAATGGGGCCCTGACCTCTCAGCTCCTACGGAGCCAGAGATTGGGAGGCCACCATTTTGATTCCTGTCCTCCAAAGCTGTAGGGAAAGTGTTCAAGGAACAGAAGTTACCAAGAGCAAACCCAAGCAAATTACTTAACCTGGACACTGGCAAGGGCGGGGCAATTCCGCTTTGAGCAAAGACATTTGAAAATCACTACAAGAGGCAACTTCTCCAGAAGATGAGCAAGAATATCTAGCCATGAACAAGTTCACCACTCAATGAGAACTGCAGAACTTCCGAGCTAGGGGAAAGCAACACATAGAATTCATGGCTTTTTTCCCCATGATCCTTTAGTCCTTCAAAGCTCAATTTTTTAAAAATTTATTTTACCTTATTCTATTTTTTAAATTTCTCCTCTTCCCTATTTTAACTTTTTAAAACTATTTTACCTTATCAACACCTTTTTAAAAATCTTTCTTACTTTTCATTGTTATACTCAAATTTTATCCCTTCAATGTATTTAGCCTTACTTTTTCTATACATAGGGGTTTTTTTTTATTTAAAATTTTGGGATGTAATTTCTTATAATAGTTCAAAATATACCCTAAATCTAGCACATACCTTTTTTCTAGTCTCCAACCTAATCACATTATTCACTTTCATTTCTTTTTTCAACCAACTTCTTATCTTAACAATTCCTATTTTAATCCTTTTTAACTTGCATCTTTACAGTCATATTCCATCCCTTCATTGTGTTTACCCTTATTTTTTGTATATATATATATTTCTTTAAATTTTTGGAATGTAGTTTCTTCTAATAGACCAAAATACACTGAAATAAAGTGCATGGCTCTGTTCTATTTGACAGTCTAATTAATATATATTTTTTCCTTCCTCCCCCTTACTTCTCCCCCCGGTTTAGGGTCTCTTCTGATTTGGTTTAAGTGTATATTTTTCTGGGGTTGTTGCTACCTTTATAGCATTTTGTTCTCTCATTCATCTATTCTTATCTGGATGAACTGACAAGGTGGAAAAACTCACCTCAAAAAAACAAAGAAAGAAAAATAACAAGAGATAGCACTGACAGCTAGGGACTTAATCAATATGGATATTAGTAAGATGTCAAAACCAGACTTCAGAATGACGATTATCAATGTGCTAGCTGGGCTCAAAAAAAGCATAGAAGATACTAGAGAATCCCTTTCTGGAGATATAAAATCCCTTTCTGGAGAAATAACAGAACTAAAATCTACCAACTTCAAATCAAAAGAGCTACTAATGAGGTGCAATAAAAAAAATGTAGGTTCTTACTTCTAGGATAAATGAGACAGAAGAGAGAATTAGTGATATATAAGACCAACTGACAGAGAATCAACAAGCTGAGCAAATGAGAAACAAACAACTACTGGGCCACGAGGGGAGAATTCAAGAGATCAGTAATACCATAAGATGAAATGATATAAGAATAACTGGGATCCCAGAGGAAGAAGAAAGAGAGAGAGAGAGGGAAAAAAGGTATATGAGAGCAAATTATAGCAGAGAATCTCCCTAACTTGGAAAAGGGAACAAGCATCCAAATCCAGGAGGCATGGAGAACCCCCTCAAAATCAATAAAAATAGATCCACACCCATCATCTAATAGTAAAACTTACAAGTATCAGAGACAAAGAGAAAATCCTGAGAAAGCAGCTCGGGACAAGAGGTCTATAACATATAATGGTAGAAATATAGATTGGTAGCAGACCTATCCACAGAGACCTGGCAGGTCAGAAAAGACTAGCATGATACATTCAGAGCACTAAATGAGAAAAACATGCATCCAAGAATACTATATCCAGCTAGGCTGTCACTGAAAATAGAAGGAGAGATAAAAAGCTTCCAGTACAAACAAAAACTAAAAGAATTTGCAAATAACAAATCAGCTCTATAGGAATTATTGAAAGGGGTCTTTTAAGTAGAGAACCTAAAAGTAACACACCAGAAAGGAACAGAGACAATATACAAAAACAGTCACCTTAGAGGCAATACAGTGATACTAAATTCATATCTTTTGACAGTTACCCTGAATGTAAAGGGACTAAATGCCCCAGTCAAAAGACATAGGGAATCAGAATGGATGATAAAAAAACAAACAAACAAACAAACAAACCAAGACCTATCAATATGCTGTCTGCAAGAAACTCATTTGAGACCCAAAGACACCTCCAGATTTAAAGTGAGGGGGTAGAAAAAACTTTACCATGCTAATGGACATCAAAAGAAAGCTGGGGTGGCAATCCTTATTATAGAAAAATTAGATTTTAAACGAAAGACTATAAGAGATGAGGAAGAACACTATATCATCATACTCAAAGGGTCTATCCAACAAGAAGATCTAACAATTATAATATCTATGCCCCTAACATGGGAGCAGTCAATTATATAAAACAATTAATAACAAAATAAAAGAAGCACATCAACAATAATACAATAATAGTAGGGAACTTGAACTACCCCTTACTGAAATGGACAGATTATCTAAGCTAAAGATCAACAAGGAAATAAAGGTTTTAAATGGCACACTGGACCAGATGGACATCACAGATATATTTAGAACATTCCATCCCAAAACAACAGAATACACATTCTTCTCTCATGCACATGGGACATTCTCCAGAATAGATCATATCCTGCATCACAAATCAGGTCTCAACTGGTACCAAAAGATCAGGATCATTCTCTACATATTTTTAGACCACAATGTTCTGAAGCAAGAACTCAATCACAAGAGGAAAGTTGGAAAGAACTCAAATACATGAAGGCTAAAGAGCATTCTACTAAGGAATGAATGGGCCAACCAGGAAATTAAAGAAGAATTTTTAAAATTCATAGAAACAAATGAAAAGGAAAACACAACTACTCAAAATCTGTGAGACACAGCAAAGGCAGTTCTGAGAGGAAAGTATATAGCAATACAAGCCTTTCTCAAGAAACAAAAAGGGTCTCAAGTGCTCAACCTAAACCTACACCTAAGGGAACTAGAGAAAGAACAGCAAAGAATGCCTAAACCCAGCAAAAAAGAAATAATAAAGACCAGAGCAGAAATCAATGAAATAGAAACCAAAGAACAGTAGAATAAATCAATGAAACTAGGAGCTGGCTCTTAGAAAAAATTAGTAAGATTGATAAACCCCTGGCCAGACTTAACAAAAAGAAAAGAGAAAGGACCCAAATTAATAAAATCATGAATGGAAGAGGAAAGATCACATCCAACACCAATGAAATACAAATAATTATAAGAACATATTATCAGCAACTATGTGCCAGAAAATTTGATAATCTAGAAGAAATGGATGCATTCCTAGAGACATATAAACTACCAAAACTGAACCAGGAAGAAATAGAAAACCTGAACAAACCCATAACCAGGAAGAAGATTAAAGCAGTCATCAAAAAGCTCCCAACAAATAAGAACCCCAGGGCCAGATGGCTTCCCAGGGGAATTCTACCAAACATTTAAAAAAGAATTAATACCTATTCTCCTGAAACTGTTCCAAAAAATAGAAATGGAAGGAAAACTGCCAAACTCTTTTTTATGAGGCCAGCATTACCTAAATCCCAAAACCAGACAGTGACCACACAAAAAAGGAGAATTTACAGACTAGTATCCTTGATGAACACAGATGTGAAAATTCTCACCAAAGTATAAGCCAATAAGATCCAACCGTACATTAAAAGGATCATTCAACACAACCAAGTGGGATTTATTCATAGGCTGCAAGGTTGGTTCAACATCTGCAAATCAATCAATAGGATACAATACATTAATAAAAGAAAGAACAAGAACCATATGATACTCTCAATAGACGCTGAAAAAGCATTTGACAAAGTACAGAATCCTTTCTTGATCAAAACTCTTTGTAGTGTAGACACAGAGGGTACATACCTCACTATCATCAAAGCCATCTACGAAAAACCCACAGCGAGAATCATTCTCAATGGGAAAAAACTGAGAGCTTTTCCACTAAGATCAAAAACACGGCAGGGATGTCCACTATCACCACTGCTATTCAACATGGTACTAGAAGTCCTAGCCTCAGCAGTCAGACAACATGAAGAATTAAAAGATGTCCAAATCGGCAAAGAAGAAGTCAAACTCTCATTCTTTGCAGATGATATGGTACTTTAGGTGGAAAAACCAAAAGAATCCACTCCAAAACTGCTAGAACTCAGACAGGAATTCAGTAAAGTGTCAGGATATAAAATCTATGCACAGAAATCAGTTGCATTTCTATACACCAAGAAGAAGACAGAAGAAAGAGAAATTAAGGAGTCAATCCCATTTACAATTGCACCCAAAATTGTAAGATCCTAGGAATAAACCTAACCAAAGAGGCAAAGAATCTGTACCCAGAAAATATTATAAAATACTCATGAAAGAAACTAAGGAAGACACAAAGAAATGGAAAAAAATTCCATGCTCATGGACTGTAAGTACAAATACTGTGAAAATGTCTATGCTACAGAAAGCAATCTACACATTTAATGCAATTCCTATCAAAATCCCACCCATGAGGTGCCTGGGTAGCTCAGTGGGTTAAAGCCTCTGCCTTCAGCTCAGGTCATGATCCCAGGGTCCTGGGATCGAGCCCTACAAAAGGCTCTCTGCTCAGTGGGGAGCCTGCTTCCTCCTCCTCTCTCTCTCTTTGCCTACTGGTAATCTGTCTGTCAAATAAATACATAAATAAATCTTTTTAAAAAATCACATTCATCTTTTTTCAAAGAAATAAAGCAAATAATACTAAAATTTATATGGAACCAGAAAAGACCCCGAATAGCCAGAGAAATGTAGAAAAGGAAAACCAAAGTTGGCAGCATCGCAATTCCAGACTTCAAGTTCTATTACAAAGCTGTCATCATCAAGACAGTATGGTACTGGCACAAAAACTGACACATAGATCAATGGAACAGAATGGAGAGTCCAGAAATAGACCCTCAACTCTATGGTCAACTAATCTTTGACAAAGCAGGAAAGAATGCCCAATGGAAAAAAGACAGTCTCTTCAACAAATGATGTTGGGAAAATTGAACAGCCACATGCAGAAGAATGAAACCGGACCATTTCCTTATACCGCACACAAAAATAGATTCAAAATGGATAAAAGTCCTCAATGTGAGACAGGAATCCATCAAAATCCTTGAAGAGAATAAAGGCAACCTCTTTGACCTCAGCCACGGCAACTTCTTCCTAGAATCATGGCCAAGGGCAAGGGAAGCAAGGGCAAAAATGAACTATTGGGACTTTGTTGTGATCAAAAGATTTTGCACAGCAAAGGAAACAGTCAACAAAACCAAAAGATAATTGACAGAATGGAGACGATATTCACAAATGAATACAAGATACAGGGCTAGTATTCCAAATCTGTAAAGAACTTATCAAACTCAACACCCAAAGAACAAAGAATCCAATCAAGAAATGGGCATAGGACATGAACAGACATTTCTGCAAAGAAGACATCCAGATGGCCAACAGACACATGAAAAAGTGCTCCACATCTCTTGGCATCAGGGAAATACAAATCAAAACCACAGTGAAATACCACCTCACATCAGTCAGAATGGCTAAAATTAACAAATCAGGAAATGAAAGATGTAGGGGAAGATGCAAAGAAACAGGATCCCTCCTACATTGCTGGTGAGAATGCAAGCTGGTACAGCCACTCTGGAAAACAGCAGGGAGGTTCCTCAAAAAGTTGAAAATAGAGCTACCCCTCCGAACCAGCAATTTCACTACTGGGTATTTACCCTAAAGATACAAACGTAGTGATCCAAAGGGGCACGTGCACCCAAATGTTTATAGCAGCAATGTCCACAATAGTCAAACTATGGAAAGAACCTAGATGTCCATCAACAGATGAATGGATAAAGAAGATATTTATATGTATATAAATATGTATACACACACACACATACACACACAATGGAATACTATGCAGCTATCAAAAGAAATGACATCTTGCCTTTTGCAACGACACGGATGGAACTAGAGGGTATTATACTGAGTGAAAAAAGTCAATCAGAGAAAGACAATCACCATATGATCCCTCTGATAATAGGAATTTGAGAGGCAGGGCTGGGGGTTGTTGGCGGAAGGGAGGGAAAAAAATAAACAAGTTGGGATTGGGAGGGAGACAAACCATAAGAGACTCTTAATCTCACAAAACAAACTGAGGGTCCTGGAGGATGGGGGAGTTAGGGAGAGGTGGCTGGGTTATGGACATTGGGGAGGGTATGTGCCATGTTGAGTGCTGTGAAATGTGTAAGCCTGATGATTCACAGACCTGTACCTCTGGGGTAAATAATAGGTTATATGTTAATTTAAAAAAATTCTAACTTTTGGATTAACTTTTCATTAAATCTTATCAAACTGAGGGTTTGCCAGGGGAGGTGGGTGGGGCGTGGTTGAGCCTGGTGGTGGGTATTATGGAAACCAAGTATTGCATGGAGCACTGGGTGTGGTGCATAAACCATAAATCATGGAACACTGGAAAAATAAAAAAGTTTAAATTTTAAAAAATCTTACCTATTCTCATATTTGTGTTTTTAGTTTATCAGAGTATCTTTCCCCCTTCAAACCCTTTCTAATACTGTTTCTAATAGAAGGAGCATTAACTTTAAAATTCCTTTTTTAAGATACTGAGGATGGATTCTTCCAAAGAGTTACCTGTGTACGTATTATCAGAGAACGGCCAGATGCTTTCAGGTGCATATAAATGAATATGTCATGGCTGCTTTTACTGCAGTTATCTTTCTTGATTTGTACTGCCTAACTACCATTCAGCGCTCTTAGTTGTGTGCAACAAAAATGAACTTTGCTTGATTAATGTATAAAAATATTTTACCATAATAATTGGGGAAAAAATCAGTAAATTATGATTTTGAGAAAATTATCTCAGAAAAAAAATCAGAGGAACACAGTCTACTTAGACAAAACTATCAGCAAAGCCATGCCAGAAAGTGAGTATCGTGAGGACTGGGTTTCTGCTGCTGCAGCTCTTAAACCATCTGCCCCAGCGTACAGCCCAGTCACCTCCAGCTTGGCCTTCAGCCACAGTTCCATGCAGCTTTGCCACTGCTGCTTCTAGAAACTGGCAGTGCCTGCTGGCACTGCCTTCAAGAAAATAAATTCTGCTGTTAAGAACTTGCTCCAGATTAGAAATCCAATTCAGGTGCCCCAGTTATCACCCAATTATCACTTGATGGCTAAGAAAGCATTTTCAATGTCTGCGGTACAAGGTATATTCTGTCACTGGGAGACAAAGGCTGCAAAATGCAAAAAAATATTTATTCTTCATTATGGTACTTAGATAAAATTTGCTATAGATCAATGTATTTAGATAAAAACATCTTCATTTATAAAATATAAGTAATTATTATGGTGTCATACCAATATGGCAATATTTATAAATGGTATGGAAATGCTTGGATTTTGAGTAAAACGGATATAGTACTCTGGCTCTCAGTGCTTTCCTGTCTACTACGAAGTCTATCAGGAATATAGGGTTTTGGTTTCATGCTTATAGTGACTGCACTCTTCTTAACTCTTCTTTTAATTTCTCCTCTGCAGGTTAATCTGAAGATTCTGGGTTCTATATCTTTAAACCTAAAAAGCATGTGGTAAATTGCATATTTGTGGCATTAAAAGCTATTTTAGTCACTGGTAAAAGGCATGATAATGGATGGGATAAAAAGGATTTCATAGCTTTAAAATATATGTAATGTTGGGGGCGCCTGGGTGGCTCAGTGAGTTAAGCCTCTGCCTTCAGCTCAGGTCATGATCCCAGGGTCCTGGAAGCCCCGCATCGGGCTCTCTGCTCAGCAGGGAACCTGCTTCCCTTCCTCTCTCTGCCTGCCTCTCTGCCTACCTGTGATCTCTGTCTGTCAAATAAATAAAAAAAAAAATATGTAATGTTGAACATTCAATGCTAAACTAACACTTAATTTTCATAATTACTCAGTGAGTGTAAGTAACCAGAGAAGTATCAAATGCATAAAAATAAACAGAAAAATCTATGTGGTTTGCCTTAATTTTCATTGTGGATGGAAAAATCATTCATACCAAGTGTAATTTAAAGGATAGTGGAAGACAAAAACAAAGGTTTACACTTGTACATAAACACAAATAGTGTTCATTCAAGTCACCAGTTAAGAATTGAAAAACAGGGACGCCTGGGTGGCTCAGTTGGTTAAGCAGCCGCCTTCAGCTCAGGTCATGATCCCAGGGTTGTGGGATCAAGTCCCACATCAGGCTCCTTGCTTGGCAGGGAGCCTGCTTCTCCCTCTGCCTCTGCCTGCCTCTCTGTCTGCCTGTGCTCACTCGCTCTCTCTCCCTCTGTCTCTGACAAATAAATAAATAAAATCTTTCAAAAAAAAAAAAGAATTGAAAAACACACAAGAATTTCAGAGATGGAAACTGATTATCAGTTTCATTCCTGAAAAGGCTCTTGGTTCTGTGAGTACAATTAAGTTTTAATCTACGATATCCTAATATACCCGATATCCCTCCCAAGTACCAGCTGGGAATAGTCTTCCAGTAGACCCTAATCTAATCAGTTGCAAGAGTTGCTACTTCACCCCCAAATTCCTCAACTAGTGAATCAGTTAGAGATATATCTCCTGACATGTGTCTGGATATCCATTCTGCACCAAGTGTGCATATGGCATGCAAGCCCGAGGAGGAGGAGGGAGAGTATCTTTATCCTGTAGGCAGCCACCCTAAAAAGATAAGTAAATAGTTAAGATTTTATATTCACAGAATTTGTTTTCAGTATTATTAATGAGATCAGTGTAACTGCTTCTAGTTATGTAAAATAGAAAAAAGAAGCAGAAACATAACTCATATTTTTCTATGAAAGCAGCAAACCCCTTCCAGAATTAGGAGGACAAGACCATAGTATTCTTTTTATCACTGACTGGATTTGGTTCTCAATCCATTAGGCGTAGCAGTTCGGGTTACTGTTAATCCTAAAGTTATCCCCTTGGAGGAAAAGTGCAAAAATGTTTAATGCAAACTTGCTCTCATATTTATGAGAACACCCCCAAAAGCCAACCACAGTTCCTTTATGAATCTTCCAGAAAACATTGTTGAGCAGTACAATTTTTGCCCTAGAAGACTCTGATACATTATACCAATTAAATTCACTTTAAGGCCAAGCTTCCCTGTGGGCCAAATCTTCACTTCTTCTTCTATTACTCATTTTATAATATACTCAACCAAAATGTCCAATACAGCTCCCCTGATATTACATAGTACAAAAATCAGCAATATAAACCTGATAGAATTCGTTCAATAAAACCTCTTGCTATTTTCAAATGCCTAGGGTGGCACTGAAGTTCAATAAGAATTAGCCTTTTCCTTGTATAATAAGACCAAAATAAATAAAGTCTATATTTATTTCCAACCTACTTTCTTAACTCATATCAATCTTGGCCATCATTAGTTACCTGGGTAGAACTGGGCTATGGATAAATTTTGGCTTAAGATTTTTAGAGTTAATTCAGAATCTTCAATATGTTCACTCTTTAAAGTGGCCCAAATAGTGATAATGCAAATAGGATTATCATTCACAAAATTATAAATATCCAAGAAAATTCCCAGCCCTCTAACAATTACCCTAAGAAATAACAATGATTCCATATCTTAATAGACTCACATTGCTTACTATTGTCAAAAAAAAAAAAGAAAAAAAACAGAGAGAAAGATTCAGAAGTTTCTAAGAGATAGAAGAGAGTACTAAAAATCTTGAAGGAAATATATATATTTTCTTGCATTTGGTTTCACTAAGATTTTAGTCTATCACAATCATCAAAAAGTCAATGAATCTAAACACAATTGTGAAAAAACCCCCACCAAGAGTTGATCATGTTATTATTAAACAACACTGCAGGAAAATCTGCCTTTGCTTCCTGCTTTATTTCATAGAGAATAACATCCAACAAATTTGCCTTCCTACAAAATGCTAGAAAAGTGCAATGTAACCCCCTTTGTCAACTGCTTAAGGGTCAAATCATCCCTATTCCATAGACATAAAATCTTTTTATTAATCTTCTTTCTTGGATCTATTTTTTGGACATTCCCATGTTTTATGAAATGTGGCCTTCATTTGAAGTCACTTCCTTTCTCTCTAGTAAGCAGACTCTTTTTTTTTTTTTTTTTTTTTTTGTACTTTGGACATTAGTTTTTGCTATGTCCTGCCTCTTGTTTCTAAATGTTTTAAAAAACTAAGAAGTTTTTTCGTATAGATTTTCCCATCATGCTCCCATTTCCTTCTGGTGTTCAAATACCTTTCATAGAATCCTTAGCTGAAGCTTCTCTTAGGATTTCTGAAGAAGGGGGTGGTTCTAGTTAAAACAAATGTCTCGGGGCAACTGGGTGGCTCAGTGGGTTAAAGCCTCTGCCTTCGGCTCAGGTCATGATCTCAGGGTCCTGGGATCAAGCCCCACATCGGGCTCTCTGCTCAGCAGGGAGCCTGCTTCCCCCTCTCTCTCTGCCTGCCTCTCTGCCTACTTGTGATCTCTGTCTGTCAAATAAATAAATAAAATCTTAAAAAAAAAAAGTCTCTACTGCATACTTCTCCCCAATACCCCCCCAAAAAATAAGTTTCCCTAAGATCTTCAATATTCCCATGAGTAACTTTTGTTAACTTCAATGACAGCAGAAGCATTTTGCTGTCCAAAATGCATCACCCACCAGTGCTCCATTTTTCTACTGTTCTACTCACATTGCTTTCTAGAAATCTCAGCTGAGTTTCTTAATTCACTCCTTTTTCTTTTCCACTAAGTGTGAAGCTATAACTTCTTACTGCTTGTTTGATTTCATTTTCCTTTTATTTACAATCCAGAGTTTTCTCCTAGCATGCTTTCCTAGAAGTCAAAGAGCTTAGAATTTACAAAATTTTTCATTTTTCAAATGTATTAAACTCCTCTGCTTTGTACAGCCTAAATGAGGAATCATATCAGATCCACACCACACATCAGAGAGTAAATCCAGATTTACTCTAAATCCAGTATTTAATGTATTAACATCATCTCTGGATCCTCCACAATGTCTCATCATGCCCGGGCTTCCCCTCAGCATTCAGCTCCACATGGTTTCTAGTCAGGGTTTCGTCATACCAGCATCATCTTCTGAAATAAATGTGTTATCTTGAAACTCAGGTAATAATGCTCTCAAATGTTTCCTCAATTCTTTTTTTTTTTTAAGATTTTTTTTTATTTATTTGACAGAGACCACAAGTAGGCAGAGAAGCAGGCAGAGAGAGAGAAGAAAGCAGGCTCCCTGCTGAGCAGAGAGCCTGATTCAGGGCTCAATCCCAGGACCTGAGACCACAACCCAAGCTGAAGGCAGAGGACAAACCCACTGAGCCACCCAGGTGCCCCTAAACCTTCCTGGTGTCTTCCTGTCAGGGAATAGAACCCTTGTCTCCTGTGTGACAGGCAGGGATATTCACCACTATTCAATTCTGTCTAAATTTTTTATCTGTATTTCACAAAGTTCTTGAATATTTAAAGGGTGAATTCTTCAGCTGCTCATATTGCCTATCTGTAGCTTTAAATATTATGCCATTATAATTTTCTCCTTTCTGATTTCTTTCTAGGTTGTTTAAATTCAAAACCATGAACAAAACCTACACGTGACAAACCCAGCATATGCTGGCTAGATATAGGGGAGGTAATGAACAACGATAGGACATATAGCCTCCACCCCCACCCTTTAAAACTAACAAAAAAAATTCATATTCTCTTAGTCCCAGACAGAGTTTGAAATAATATAAAGAAGAACATAATTTGAGACTGTCAGTAATATACCATCCATGAATGCTTACCACTAAAAATCTATAGCTAAATGTATCATATACTATTAATCTCTATCTCCTGTATAAGTCAACTAGCTTCTACAGTTTAACTTCCAGTCTGCAACCCAAGTGAAAAGCATAACACAACACAGAGAATGATTAAGGATTAAAAGATAATTCTTTGCAGACTATTTAACTCTGTGCCACTCCTAAAGAGGCCAACGCCAACAGCTATGACTCGGTTGTTAAGTACCAAGGCCTAAAAACATCAAACCAGTTAAAAAAATAACCACATGATGATGTAGAGCAGCCTTGGTAAAAGTGTCTTTACCCCGCCAAAGAAAGGCTTGCATCTCTTATTAATGTCTCTTTCATTAATGGCTACACTTTGATCTAATAGACTCACATTGCATCAATCTGTTTGCACCAGTTACTAAATGTCAGTCCCACTCTGTTTTTCATTGCTTTCCAGACAAAGCATAATTTGTGGTGGATAATTAATCATATCCTTTCAACCACTAATATTGCTGGTACTAATGGAGGAAGACATGTGCACACACACACAAAGGGAAATCAACATATTAGCTTTAGTATTATATACACTGAATTGATAAAAAGTAATTAAATCTGTGATTACAGTTGGTTTTCTTACTGTTGTCTCCATTCTCTGTGGAAGGGTGTTTCAATACATCACCTGAACGATACAATTATCTTGCAAGAGAGCATAATCCAAAGAACATAATGGGCCATGCTCACCAAACTCCAGTAATCAAGAGTACAGACAGAGAGACCTCAATCCCAACTAAATGCGTTTATCGTGTAGACTCAGAGAAGGGGGAGAAATTACCTCCATCTTGTGTTCAGCCTGGACAGAGAGAGAGAAAATGGAGCTTAGTGCAAGCAGTAATAACCTTTAATCCCACTGCACCAATTAGAAAAATCCTTTCTCTTTGTGAAGAAAGAGGATCGGGTGGATGTATTGGGTCAGAAGTGTTAATTTAATGACAACATGGGAACAGGTTGTGTGGCTGTGTATCTACTTTCTTCTAAGTGTGAAGACCAGACAGGAAAGACTGACCTTTAACTTCCTTTGCTGTTTCTTATATGCTGCTTAAAAAAAACTTAGGACAGTAGCATCATCCAAAAATGATAGAGTAGGGAACTCCATGGCTTTGTCCCTCCACAAAGGAACTCATGAGCTGGCGAAAGAGCGAAAGTCAACTTTCACAGATTTATAGAATCAGCCAAAAACTGACACCAACCAGCCAAAGACTAGGTGAAAAAAGAGACTGATGCTTTGCAGTAAGAGAGCATTGTTGCATTTCAAATAGCCCACCTGCCATCACTCAATCTCATTGTGTAAGGGCCATCAGATGGCAGCCCACACTCCTGATACCAGCTGGTTCCAGAGCTAACAACTGTACCTTATTTTCAAGGCAATGCTGTTGTTCATTTTGACCTGTCTAGTGGCCGCCCAGGAATTTGTGCTTTATTTAGGAATTTTTGTAGGAATTTGCCTTTATTTAGACCATCCCAGAGAATTCTCAAGGCAGGGGTGGCATTCTGGGTATCATATGCAATAAGCCCTGAAGGCACGAGTATTAGCAGCAGCAGAGTGAGACAGAGAGCAACAATGTGGATGAGAATGTAAAGAAAAATCTGAATTTAGTTCAGAAAAGGGATATAACTGACCAAAATCACATGCTTTTGGGGACATGTTGTATGATTAGGATCTACAGGTTAGTGTGTTCCATTTAGTTGTAATTTCAAATGCAGTAGCTGCCCAATGGCTGTGTAAGTGATGAATGAATGGGTCTCTACAAGAACGTCTGGGTAGATGAATGAAAATGGTCTATATACTACTTCCCATTTATTATAAATTGATTCTTATTTATCCTTTGTCTTTATTTCAGTGTTTAATACATATTTCCATACTAGACCCTCTTCTATTACTTCTACAGTAGCCAATGTTATATATATGTATACATAAATAGTATTTTTTAAATTGCTGTCTACTTAAGTTGTGACTTCATACTGCTTTCTGTTTTTCTAAGTAATGGGGTAAAGTCATTAAAATGTGCAGTTGAATAAAGATTATTAGTAGGAAATAGGCTAGCAATTTCATTTAATCAGACTAGACCTTCATAATGACCTGTGATGTATGCATTGATTAGACATGTGCTACAGATGTGGAAGCTAAAGTTCAGAAAGTTTAAGAAAGAGACAACAACCAGGATCACACATAAACTGGCTTTATCTAAATTTAAAAGTATTTCTATTGTAAATTGAAACCAGGTCTGTCTTTCATCAAAGGCAGGATATTTCTATACATTATCTCCATGTAGAATAAAATAACTGAGAGAATTATGAACAAATCTAGTATTGGCATTAATACTTAGAAGTTTAAATAAAAGGCTTTTGATTGCATTATGTTTTCATGCCAGTTTTACTCATGTGCAAGATTTAAGATTAAGTAAAAATTAAAAAATAAAAAAAAAAACTTGATGGGGTGCCAGGGTGGCTCAGGTTGGTTGGGCATCAGCCTCTTGATTTTGCCCTAGGTCATTATCTCACGATTGTGAGTTCAAGTCCCATGTTGGCTCCACACTGGGCATGGGGTGTGCTTAGATTCTCTCTACCCCTCTGCCTTCCTTCTTTGTCTCTAACAAAAAATAAAAAAACCAAAAGCCAAAGAAAGAAAAATAAAAGAAAAGAAAGAAAAAAGGGAAAAACCTTGGAATAATAGATACATCTAGGAAGTTTGTTTCTTGTGCAACAAAGTGGGTACTTAAATGTGAACAATAAGAACTAATTAAATAGCATTTATCTAGTTCTATGCTCTTTCACATACTTCATTATTTTAGATTAAAACTGTAGACTATAGATATCCAAACTCTTAAATGGTAAAACCAAATTCCAGAGAGTATAAACAGAGAGGACAAGATGACATTCAAACTCAGAACACTTCCAACCCAGAGATTAGTTTTTCCTTTCAACTGCAGATCCGGAATCTGCTCCAACTTTTAAGTAATACTTTTTTTAATAATGCATTAGTGACAAATACAGTAAATTCAGTGTTGCTCCTAAATATAAAGATAAATTAGCCAAAAAAAGAAGTGCTAGAATTATAGCCTATCATTTTAAAATAGATTAAGATCTATTTTAGAGGTGCCTGGGTGGCTCAGTCAAGTAAGCATCTGCCTTCAGCTCAGGTCATGATCCCAGAGTCCTGGGATCGAGTCCAGTGTTGGTCTCCTTGCTCAGTGAGGAGCCTGCTGCCCCCTCGGCCTGCACTTCCCACCCCTTGGGCACACCCTCTGACAAATAAAATCTTTTTAGAAAAAATCCTATTTTCAAATGAAACCAGAGTATTCCTGATCACTTGGATTATGCCATTACCTGCCTAATATTGCATATTACATTTTACAAATATGCCAATATATTTTACTTGTCATTATTTATTCCTGAATAGTAAGAGTGTGCTTCTACCTAAGGTTTGTGACACAACCAAGGAGAAAGGAGAGGTTAATAACACACATCATGAATGAATGAGGTCCTACACATGACATCTGATTTTATCCTCATTATAACCCTATGAGGTAGATATTTTAAATTATATTTAATTGGAAAATACTGATCACTGAGAAATAGAAACATTCTAAATCTATTAGTATGCATCCCACTTTTTCCTAGGTGTTCAAAATCACACCCACACAATATACTGTAAAACATCGAAGTTTCCCTTCCTATCATCAATCTCTGCCTAACCTGCACTCCCTGACACCCTAAGGGCTACAGAGATTTGGGAGCTGTGAAGCCTCAGGGGACTATAGAGACTGCATGTCAGGAGTTGGCAAGATAAAGATAAGAACTTGCTGGTACCAATGCCCATGCGCTGGAAAAAACTGTAACCAATGTTTCCACTTGCTTCTGTGCCTATTTTTAAATGCAATATGTGTGCACAAATACGACAAAATATTTTATGGCCACTTTTACAAATAATGCTTGTAAAAGCAAATAATCACTTGAAAATTATCTGTGAGGAAAGACTGGAAAATATACATTGTCAGGAGCTAGTCTACAAAAATTTTCGTGAAAAATACCCTCTTGAGGCAAGCTTAAAGTTGTTCTATTTTTTTTTTAGATTTTTTTTCACTTAATATCAAATCATCTAAAAATGTGTATATTATTTTTTTCATTATTTTATTTCATTTATTTCTTTTCAGTGCTCCAAAATTCATTGTTTATGCACCACACCCAGTGCTCCATGCAATACATGCCCTCCATAGTATCCACCACCAGGCTTACCCATGCCCCCAACCCCGCCCTCCAAAACCCTCAGTTTGTTTCTCAGAGTCCACAATCTCTCATGGTTTGTCTTTCCCTCCGATTTCCCCCATCTTACTTTTCCTCTCCATCTCCCAATGTCCTCCATGTTACTCCTTATGCTCCACAAGTGAAACCATATGCTCTTACCTCTGTTACTAGACAGCTTCATGAGGATAATAAAATCTGTTAAGTCACTGCTACGTGGGTTGCTGCTTGCCCTCATTATGTTACTGTAAGTCTCTACAGAGATTTGACCAGAAAAGGGTACTGTATGGTGATTTATTTTATTAATCCTATAAACTATCACATTGTACTAAATCTACATGTTCACATGTCTGACACTACCACTAACTGATAGATTTTAAGTTCCTTTAAAGCAGGAGACATTTCTTATTTTGTTTCATAGCACTTAACCCAGTTCTTGTTACAAAGAACTTATTCAAGAGTTTATTGACCTAAACTACACAGAATTCTTTAGTGAGAAAATAACTTTGTCTTAGAAATAATGAACCAATTTTCTTTTAAACTACTTTGGTGCTTTAATATTCCCTCAGGAAGCTGATGTTCAGATGAGGAATAATTCTGAATCCATAGAGGACTAACATTGACACACACCCTGTAATGGAGGTCAACCTTTTGACTTTGCCCAAATAGAACACAATTTCTTTCTTGCCAAGGGGATCTATTTCACTTATCATTAGATCCAGGGGAAATCCAGAAGGTGGTAATAATTTCACAGAAGTATCAAGTTTAAATTTAAACATACATGGGAAGAACACTGTCTTATTTGAAATACACACTTATATTCACTAAGATAATTTTACTGGGATAGATTGATACACAGAGTCTCTCTGGACATAGAATCTCTATGCTTGAAGAGATTAGAAGTATTTTTCTTCCAACAAAGGAATTATCTTGTAGATATACTGCCCTGCTAAAATGGATCTATTAATATTTTAAAGTAACTGAATCAAGATTGGGCAAGTAGTTAGGATATAAAAAATTAATAATGATATATTGGATACAACTATCCACAACCAGTCTCAATTCTAAAATAAGTGTTAAAAAAAAGGTGGATTCAAGCAGAGTCACGTGTCATAATTCGTAGTTTCTTATATATTATAATGCGTGAATGGAATGTCCATTTTGATGGGAGAAGGCAGGAGCTCCTTCTGAGGATGATGGATTCTGCAGTTAAATATTGTTATTACATCTTTGGATAAACAGCTATTAGAGGACAATGTTTCTCAATAATTCTTGCTGAGAACTAAAAAAAGTGTATGCCTGGTTTCTAGAAATGTTTCATGAATAAATAATAAAATCTGTTCCACATACAGAAACATACAAAACTACAAAAAGTTGGAAGAAAATTTTTACTTAGTCTTTTCAAAGGATTCTTAACACTTATTCAATTCACCTTGGATCAAATAGTTGGACAAATTTACAGTAAATATACATTGAATAAATGAATCCTTATCAAACACTATGGGTGAAACTCTGTCCTAGAATCTCAGAATACAGACATAAATAAAACCAAGACCTACTATCATGGAATTTAATTTCCGTGTAGGGAAGAGGAGATAATTTAAAAAGGAGATTAATGAATAGTTCATTTAATTTCCACTTGTAATAAATTCTATTAAAAAAATAAAGGCAGGTAAAAGAGTGAGGAGTAATGGGGTATCTGGGTGGCTCCGTGGGTTAAAGCCTCTGCCTTTGGCTCAGGTCATGATCCCAGGGTCCTAGGATGGAGCCCTGCATCGGGCTCTCTGCTCAGCGGGGAGCCTGCTTCCCACTCTCTCTCTCTGGCTGTCTCTCTGCCTACTTGTGATCTCTGTCTGTCAAATAAATAAATAAAATCTTTAAAAAAAAAGAGTGATGAGTAACAAGGTTTTACACATAGTGATTAGAGAAGGACTACTTTAAGGGGGTAACATGTGAAAAGAGACCTAAAATATATAATACTATCACAGGTTGCTAGAGACCTCTGAGAAAAATTATGAGAGTAGAAACTACAGTAGCAAAGACATAGCAGGAGGGCCAACATGGAAAAGTACGTGCAAAGGAAATAATCGAACATGAGATGGGGAAGGTAGTCAGGTTTCAGATCATAGATATTCTCCCAGGTTATGGTAAGTGTTTATAGTTTAAACAGGGAAATTAAGCAATCGATTTCACTTGAGAATACCTCTCTAGATATAGTGTGGGTAAAAGAACAGGTGTAAGAGAAGAGGCTGGGAAATTAATGAGGATAATATTATACTGTTAGGGGAAACTAATGATGATGATGATTTGAAGTGAGTTTATAGCAGTCATATTTGATAAATATTTTGTACATAGAGAGAGCATGGCTTATGACTGAACTGGATGTGAGGGAAGGAATAAAGAAAAGGATTGAAGATGACTCTATGAGACCTCAAAGCATGGGGTTTAAAAGGCAGTTAAAGATATGAATTTGAAGTTCAGTTGAGAAGAACACCTAATCTCAAATTTAGTTGTATATCTGCAATATTTAAAGTTTCACATCTGATGAAATCATATGGTAACTGATGTAAATAGATAAAACAAGAGAGCAGAGGGATCATCCCAAGAACAACCAAATGTTTTAGAAGACAGTTCAGAAAAAGAGATTGAGAGGGAGTAGCTATGAGGTAAGATGAAAATATGAAAACATCAAGAGTAAGATGAAAATATTAAAAGCCAAAAGAAAAGAGTTAAGATGCAGATACTACTAAAAGAACAATGTGACAAAATAATATAATAATAATAATAATACAAAATAAGATTTGATTTTGTATTTATCAAAGGGAGGGCCTGGATAACCTTGGTCAAAATAATTTCAGTGGTCAAAATAAAAGCTTATTAGAATGAATTGTGAAAAGTGGGAAGTAGACACACTTACTATAGACACAACTTTGGGTGAACTATCTTGTAAAGGTTGGCAGAGAATTGAGCAGTAGCTAGAAGAGAATTTGAAGGCAGGATAATTTTTAGTTTTATGGTGAGAGATGGAATACATTTTCATTATGACAATAATTAACCAAAGGAAAGAAAATATTTGTAATACAGATCTTTTAAAAAGATGACTGCACAGGCAAAGTATGAATAAAAGAGAGAGGGCTAGAATCTAGAGCACAGTTGAGAGAGTTGGACTTAAAGAGGCATAGAAACTAATATTTCATTGTAAAAAGATTTTCAACATCTATTTGCAGTATTTTGAGGTAGGTAATAATAGTGAGATGTTTACAAATCAAGATTTCAGATGTGGTATTATCAGCTGTAAGGACTGGATTATTGAATCCAGTGGATTATTGAATGAGAAGGAAAAAACAACTTTGGAGGTGAGGTAGTCAAGGACAGCGGGTAAGGATATGGACAATGTATGTCAATACGAAAGCCTTGAGCAATACCAGGAAGAGTAATAGAGAGAAAGATGGTATAATAAGGGTTAAGACAGTCAAAAAAAAAAAAAAAAAAAAGAGGGTATGAAACTATGAAGTCAGTAAAACAGCAACAAAGACAGGCAGCAATTACAGAAATCCAATGTACACATTTCAAATAGGGTTTCTGAGAAAGAAACAATGAATTATGACTTAGAAACTGCAATAAGGAGCAAAGTAGATACCACCAAGACCCAGGGCATAAAGGATGTGAGAATGAAAACATACACTCTTTGGGAAGACTGCAGAAATCACTTCCCACAGGGAAAAAACTTTTAAGATACTCTTTTTGGGGGGGGGGGGAGCTAAGTAAGTTATAAATCAGAATTATTATTTCACCTTAAACTCTTATATTTAGAAATACTATGATGATATGCATATAAAAAAAGTCTGTTAGGGGCGCCTGGGTGGCTCAGTGGGTTAAAGCCTCTGCCTTTAGCTCGGGTCATAATCTCAGGGTCGTGGGAAGGATCCCCGCATCAGGCTCTGCTCAGCAGGGAGCCTGCTTCCACCTCTCTCTCTGCCTACTTGTGATCTCTGTCAAATAAATAAATAAAATTCTTAAAAAAAAAAAAAAGTCTTAAATGAATGGGTCAACTTCCTGGGTTAACTGATCTACTCTTTTGAGCATATTTGAAAGATGACTGGGTGACAATTCACAAGATGCTACAAAATTTATTTCTCACTTTCTTAAGGTTTCCTATAAGCCTGTAGTCTGTGGTGTATTTGAAGAAACATATGAGGTATGCTGTTAATATTCTACTGACTGACTGAAAGAATGGAAATGCATTCTAAAGCTCTAAGGTGAGATAAATGCAATTAATACAGAAATACAATTAATACAGTTAATACAGAAATCAAAAGGTAACTTGATCTGCCCACTGGAAAAACAAAAGCTGATCAGGAAAAGACAGTCCACACGACTTAAATCAAAAGAAAAATTTCAACTCTGTGAGCCTTGAGACAACTATAAATGCAGCAGCCCCATCAGGCCCTGATGCTAACCATAAATCAAAAGCAAGATGCAGACAAGAATGAAATATACTATATACCATAATATATATATTTTTCCTTCAGTTTGTTCTATAATCTTTGATTTTGGTCAAGTAGCCTGATTGCCTCCTTTAGACTGGGAATAAAATTTGATCTTTTGCAATATTAGACGTGTAGCCCAAGAAAGTTAAAAGAACTCAAATTTAGTTCTAATTAGGCTCGAGCATGCTGGTGAACTCTCTGACTTCTGATCACCACCTCAAAAATGTCAAGTATGTTCTAGCTCCCAGAATTAAATAAAACAAAGAACTAAAATATAATATTTTTACTCAAAACTTTCTCCACTGAGTGAGGAATATAATAGTTAAAGACAAATGAGCTTCAGGAAATAAGTTTTGCTTGAATCACTATTTCATCTCCTATTTCCTGTCTACAGTACTGATACAAAGAACTAAATGGTTTCATAATGCTTTTATTTTTCTTACTTAGAATTTGAAATTTAGATTACAAATATAGCTATGGGAAAAAGGGAAATACAAGTGCAAGTTGTCAAGCTGGTCCCTGCAGAGTTGTTTAATTTCATTTGAGGACATACATGATTTGGCATCTGGGTTTTCTATTAAATATATGACTTTGTTCTAAGAAATATAACTGGATATTTTGCTGGTTTGTGTTATGAATTTTAATGTGCAACTAGAATCTATGGGTGATTTATAAAACTAACAAAGAACTGAAGTAAAATGAATTGAAGTCAAAGAACATGAGAGGAATGTTACATTGGTCTACTATTGCAGTTCATTTGGCAAGATTCTTCATAGCTTTTAAATGCAATACTTTCTCAGGATAATTCAAAGAAACAACTACAGTAGGCAATGGTTTCAATAACAAAATAATTACCCTAATCCCAATGACCATAATTTCTATACCCATTATAAGAAGGACTATAAAATGTTTCACTCTCCCAAACCTAAATTAGTATCCTGCCTAGAAAAAATATTTAGAATTCTGGAGGTCTTATCTAATTTACCTACCTACTTATGGTTCTTCATGTGAATTGCTTTTGTTTCAAAAGTTTTAGTTTCTAGCAGTTTTGAACTTTATAGACTATTTTTATTTCCCTGATTAAAAATAAAAATTAAAAAACAAAATACAGACCAAAGGTATAAGGTAAAATGATTTACTTCCACCTCCAGCCCCCATCCAGCCTTTCAGAAGGAACTACTAATTTTCAAATAGTCCCCAATTTATGTATGTAAAAACCAACATTATTTCCACCCTGTAAACACTTCCCACCATAGCTCATATCAAGCTACCAGCACAACACCATAAATGGGATTGAGAAGAGATGAGTAGTAGTGCACTATAATACAGAGAATTTCCCCTATGCTGAAACAAGACCGTAAATGCGATAACTTTCAGCATATGCAGTAAAATACTGAGGACCTATTCAGAACTCATGAGTTTCAAGTATTAAATTATTTTTAATACAATTCAATTCTAAATTTGTATAATTTAATTTTTTAAAATGACTTATTTTATAAACCAACTCTCAAAATTCCTGAAAATTTAACAGCTGGCTTTGTGAGCTGATATAACCCAGTTCCAGCACACCATTTCATTAAATCCTTATACCTTAGGGTAAGGTAGTAAGATTGGTGTCATAAGAAATTATTTCAAATGTTGATAGCTATTGACACTTTGTCTCAAAAAGTTTATTCAGTTAAAATTTCCATCAGAGGGGAGATGGCTGGGCGTATAGGTGAAATAGGTGATGAGGATTTGGTTCTCTAGAGTAAAAATCCATTTTTTTGTTATAAAATCTCCATTAGTTGAATCTGTTTATCAGCGCTCTCTATAAAATAACGCTGTTTAAATTTTTCACTTAGAAATGACATTCCATTGTGATACTTTTGTATTACTTTACTAATTCATAAGATTTATGTTTATTAGTCCTTTGTTTTTACTTCTGAAAATATCAAATTATAGCCTTAAAATTTTTTCATAACAATGGTTTTATTTTTATATGAAATGTTAATAGTCATTAATTTGTTCTATCTTTTCAATTAATTGTGGTGAATTATAGAGCAATAAGATGAAATCTGTCAACACTTACCATTAAGGCTTTCCATTTTCACATCAGGTATGGAGAAAACCGTACCCATCCACTAGATTCAACAATCATTCTCTGCTATATAATTTCTTATTATTTTATGTTTATGTTATTATTTTGGCATTTATATGCATGTATTATAAAAATGGATCTAATTTAATTTCTCCTAAAGTGATAGTTTTAGTATTTTATTATTTTTATATCAAGAATGCCTAGATACTACCTTCTGATAAAAAAAAAAAGTAGGTACCTTCTAAAGTGAAATTTTGACCATAGTTAATGATATTTATACCATAAAAATACTGGATTATCCAATATATTGGATATTGATAAAGGCAAAATACTGAGGAACATTTACATTGCTTTTTCTGAGGGTGAAGAAATCAGTGGAAAAATGAAAGCTAAGACTTGATCACTTCAAGGACAGTAACATACTATAACTGCCCATCAGATATTTATGTATTCCTCAGAGATAATTAAAGGTGGATACTGGACATATATGCAAGTGGGTAAACAAAAATAGATGGAATGTAATTGTAGGACTTTTTACCCAAGTAAAATTGATAATATAAAACGTATTTTGCATTTAAGTATTTATTATACCAGTCATATTTCTATTTTCTAATGAAATCCCTTCTTGATGACAAGATTACTAAAGGCTCTCCCAGAGTAGTAAGGCATCCCACCTTTGGGTAAAGGGTTTAAGATGGCCTCACTCACATGTCTGGATCTGGTTGAACTGTCAGTTACGCTCTGTGTAGATACAGTCTTCTCCATGTTGCACTCTAATCAAGGGGCTCCTTACTGTTACAGGAATGTTTCAGTTGGGAAAACCCCAATTCTCAGGAGCTTCTTAAACTTCTTTTTTAGTGTGTGTCATATTTTCTAATGCAGAACACAAAGCAAAAGACACAGAGCAAAGCACAGTCATATGAGTAAAATCTGCATAAAAGCCTGGATACTGGAAGTTTAAAGTAACAATCTACAACAGTGTTCTTCATAGTATAAAAGATATAGTTTATCTTTCATAAAAGATATAGTTTAACTTTCTACATTGCCTGATTTGAGGGAAATTCTGTTATCTAACATTATAGAAAAGGCTGAACTGTGCTCACGTATTTCATGCCGTTAAGTTTCCACGGTTATTCATTACTTTAATTATTTGAAGATGTCAGTGGATATTAAGGTCCAAACCATTATAATAGTGCCTAAAAGGTCAAAACTATCATTATAAAAACAATTCACATCCTTAGATTTAAAAGTCAATAGCTAACAATTTTCACAGATTCTGTGAAATTAAAAAAATATAATAATCCAAATACTTCTGTAGTGTTTGTAGAGCTATCACTAGGGAAAAATGATAAAAGCAAAAAGAACAAAAATAGCCATGTGGTTTTTCATTTGTGCAGCTGCATCTGGAATCATGGGAATAAATCTAGACTCTACTATGATATTTGTTAAAACACCTGCTTTACCAATAAATGGAAGTTAATGATTTGTGATATATATTGGTCCAAAATGAGTCATGGGGCTAAAATCCAGGGCTGGTACATTCTGGAGGCTCCAGGGGGAAATCTTTTTCTTTTCTCTTCCAGCTTCTAGTGGCTGCCAACATTCCTTGGCTTGTATCCACACATCTCCAATCTCTGGTTCAGTAATTAGTAACCACATTACCTTCTCTTCTATTGTCAAATCTTAGTCTCCTCTCTCTTATAAGGATGCTTGTGATTATATTTAGAATATATCCAGACAGCCGGTATAATATGCATCTCAAGATCTTTAATCACATCTGAAGTCTCTTTTGCCATATCAGGTAACATGTACAGCTCTAGGGATTAGAATGTAGATATATTTGGGGACCTACTATAACCCTACTATAACCCCATAATCATATGAAAACAGTCAAAATACAAACATTGTCCAAATCACAAAAATGACCAAACATCCCCACTGGGTAATATTAGTGACTGATACTTCTTTATCAATTACAGTGTTAGCCTCATACTTTATCTTCCCCACTTCCAGAGTAGTATTTCTCTAGTTACCCAATCATAGAATTACCTCCACTTCTTGACAGAATCCAATCTTAAACTAAGCCTTATTTTCTTATATTCTCCCCAAAATCACCTAACAAAAATCCAAATCTTTCTGACATGTCCATCATTCCCATGGTTTGTGTTCCCCTTCCCTGCAGTGAGCAATAAACAAGCCAACTTGTTCAACTACTACTGTGTCCTGGAGGTCTTTGGCTAGAAGGCTTTGATAAATGAAAACCTACAAAACTTAAGTACATATTTGAAATTCATATAATTGAAAAAGATTAGAATTAGAATATTGCCACAATACAATAAAAAAAAAGAAAAACAATCTAATATAAGCATTGACAAAGGACATTGACTTCACAAATGAAAAACACTAATTGGTGAAAATAATAAGAAGAGATATTTGATGTCATTAGTAATTAGGGAAATAAAATTAAAACCACAAAAATAAGTTATAAAATGCCACCACCTTGACCAGAGGAACAAAATTTGAAATTTATATAAATCAATACTAAGCTTGCCTGGTGGTAGATATTAAAGAGGGCACGTATTGCATGGAGCACTGAGTGTTACACGGAAACAATGAATCATGGAAGACTACATCAAAAACTAATGATGTGCTGTATGGTGACTAACATAACACAATAAAAGAAAAAAAAGAAAGAACGAAACTTATATATTGCAGATAGCAATGTAAATTGGCTAGTCACATCACATCATAATGGCAACAGGTTGAAATTACGTTCTAAAACTCACAAGTAATTTTCCTGGTAAAATTTAAAAAAACAAAAACAAACAAACAAACAAACAAAAAAAACAATGTTCATTAGAGTACAAAATTTTTTTAAAGAATTAGAGTCCATTTTACAGATTATAGTGAAAATGAAAGCAATAGCTGTAATATGAATATGAATGAAGAAACAATTATTAGTAGATACAAAGTAACACCATTTTTATAAATTTCACATTGCAAAACTAAGTGTGTTAATTTAAACTATTCTTTTTTTTTTTTTTAAGATTTTATTTACGTATTTGACAGAGGGAGACACAGCCAGAGAGAGAACACAAGGAGGGAGAGTGGGAGAGGGAAAAGTAGGCTTCCCGCTGGGCAGGAAGCCCAATATGGGGCTTGATACCAGGACCCTGGGATCATGACCTGAGCTGAAAGCAGAGGCTTAACCCACTGAGCCACCCAGGCCCCCCTAAACTATTCTTATATGTGGTAAAATTATATGTAAAAAAGAAGAAATAGAATAATAAAATTCAGAGTAAGGAAGGGCACACAGATTTTTTTCAATTGTGATTATATTCCATTTGTAGTGGGTATGGGGGATGCCTAGCCAACTATGTATTATTTATACATATACATATGTATGTATATGTAAATACATATAAATGACATATATTCAATTATATGGATTAATATCAGACATTTTTTAAAAAATACTCTAATTTAAACTCAGACTTCTCCTTAGCTAAATGTTAAGTAATGTCAATGCTGAGAAGCCTTTCCTTAACTCCAATTCTTCCCTACTCAAAATCTAAAACCAACATTAATTCAGTTTCACCTTTCCCTGATCCCAGTATTTCTACTTGCAGGGATCTCTCCAGATTTCCCCCGTAGGCTGAATCCTTTGCAAAAGTACCACATCATTTGTCTAGCTACTCTTATATTTATTTTAGCCTTTCTCTCCTCTGTGACCTACTTGATTAAGGAACTGTGGCCTCAAACATAAGCAATGTGACTAAGATAATTTGCCAGATTCCCTAACCCTCAGGCTTATGAATTATTTACTCTTATGGGAGACTATCTGGGAAACACTCCTAGCTCACAACATTTACTTTTACTCTTTCTTCCCCACATTACCAAGGGTCCATATGTTTTAGGATGGGTGTTTTGATAATAAGAATTATCTTTTTAAAAAACCTCCTGATTTTAAGTATAATTTAATTATGATGCTCTTATCTTAAATTATTTTAGTTTATTTTTTAAAGATTTTATTTATTTGACAGAGAGAGAAAGAGTACAGGCACACGGAGTAGGAGGGAGAGGAAGAAGCAGGTTCCCCACTGAGCAGAAGGGACTCAGGCTCAATCTCAGGACCCTGGGATCATGACCTGAGGCAGATGTTTAACTGGCTGTACCACCCAGGCACCCCTGTGATGCTCTTATCTTGAATTATAGGATTATTCTGATCTGTATCTCCTACTTGGATACTACCTCCCTGATAACACCTGTACCTTTATGATGTGGCCCTCAGGTTATCAATAAACATTTAATTTTTGATGCATGTTATCAGCATGTAATGATAATTTGTTTAATTCAGCCCAAAACAATTTTAGTTTCAACACTATTATCTCCCTAAATTAAGCAAATTATTTACCTGATTTTAAAATTATTAAGATTTAAATTAAGTGTCAATGCACGGAACCGATATAAATCTGACCATAAGTGAATCTATTAAATGCTTTTGCAATATATTGAGAGATTTTTCACAGACGCTCTATTTTAAAATATGAAACATACATTGCCTGAGGGTATGAGTGAGGAAAAAATCAAAATAGCGGCCTTCATTTAAATTGTCCTCTGGCACATAACAGCTGATGTATGTATATTAGAATACTGATTTTCAAACTCTCATAATCAAAAGACCTCTTAACCTTATCACTATTTGTTTGACAATTGAATCATTTTAGTGAGTAGAAAATGAACAGACTTAATAGGCTTAATGAAATGCTATATTAATCAGAAGTAATTTGAAGAATTAACATCCAATTCAAAAGGTCTATGGAAATATAGAAAAAGAAAAACAAGCATAGAAAAAATGTAAAAGCAAAAAAATTGAAGAGGAAATGGCACACAAATGGGCATCATTGCTGCAGTTTTACTGTACCCAAACTGCTTTAGAGAATGGCCATATTTGGTTCTGACATAGTACTTTTTAAAAATGAAAAAAAAATATATATATATATGATGCCTCCATCAGAAAGAATGAGTACCCAACTTTTGTATCAACACGGACAGGACTGGAGGAGATTATGCTAAGTGAAGTAAGTCAAGCAGAGAGAGTCAATTATCATATGGTTTCACTTACTTGTGGAGCATAAGAAATAACATGAAAGACATTAGGAAAAGGAAAGGAAACATGAATTGGGGGAAATCAGAGGGAGAGATGAACCATGAGAGACTGTGGACTCTGAAAAACAAACTGAGGGTTTTGGAGGGGAGGAGGCTAGGGGGTTGGGTGAGCCTAGTGGGTGGGTATCAAGGAGGGCATGTATTGCATGGAGCACTGAGTGTTGTGCATAAACAATGAATCTTGGAACACTGAAAAAAAAATAAAAATAAAGAAATGAAAATTAAAAAGGAGATGAAACAGACCAAGCATTTAGAAAAATATGCAACAGAAAACTCACTCACGATACTCAGAGAATCAAGAGAATCAAGATCCCAAACCCAAGAATCTATTCTGAAGGTCTGTGCTTATAGCAACCAGTAAGACGCTGCTCTGCTCTTTCAGTGCACACCAGAACTGTCCTGTACGATCACCCAGGACAACGTGCTGTTCCTTTCCACACTATTCCTTTGCCTCATGTTTCTGTTTTGTGGTTTTTTTTTAATTTATTGAGTATCCTTTTTTAGAGAATTCTATATTTTTGAGACATGGTATTCTCTTTTCTCTTATAACTGTGAATAGAACATGTGAGTAAATGAAGACAGGATTTTAAATATCTCCTGGATTTAAAAGTAACACCAAATGCAGTTGTACTAAGTTTGCTTTTTTGGACAACCTTTTCTCACTCCAAACACTCTCCCTGGGTAATTTTATTCATTCCATATGGGCAATTGTATCTGCATATTGATGAATCTCAAATCTTTATCATATCCTTCTCCTAAACTTCAGATCCATGTATCTGAGTAGGTACTGGAATTTTTTATTCAGACACCTAGAGGTACCTAAATCTCACATCTATCCAAAATCAAACTGGCCACCTTTCCCCACATACCAGATTGTTCTTAATGATTATCTTAGCATTTAGAAAGGCCATTCCCTGTATTGCTGAATCCATTAAGCAGGACATAATCTTAACATCTCTTTACCTTTACCTTCCAACCTTTTCAGAGATTCTTCTACTCCGGATATTGTAATGCACCACACAATTTGATCTTCAGTACTGAAGGATCTAGAATCTAGAAAAGCTTCATGCTGACAGTTACTAGAGGTCAGTTCTCCTCAAGGATTGCTCTCAGATGAAGAGATCTCCCCATGCTCACCACCTTCCTGGGGCCAGCCTGCTACCTAATAACTACTCCACGCATATACAGAAAGGCCAACCACATTGATCCAGAGTTGATCCTGCCCAGAACAACTCTGAACGCTCAGCTCAGCTGGAGCTAAATCATGTCTTGATGCTGAACTGCAGTTTAACTTTAACCCTCTGCTTAGTCCACTTCTTTCTATGCCCCCACAGATGTTATTTATTCTCAACAGCACTGACTCACTAATCCTCTTCCCAAAAGTTCCTTGCCACCTGAGTCAGTATCCTGAGAAAGCCAATCTGCAATACCTTCCAACTCAATGTCCCAACTATATTTTGAGTGTATCCAAAATAACCACTTCCTCATCCAAGTACCTCACATTCGTCTGCCACCTGGATCTCTGCTACCCCTCCAATCAGTACTCCTTTCTTCAGACAAAAAGCACCTTCGAAAATGTTAATCTAATCACATTGGGCCCATTAAAACTTTTTAGTAGTCCATGGCATTTAAGATAATGTCCAATCTCTGTTCCCTGATTACCTCACAAGGCTATGCTTAATCTTCTCATCCCATAGGTCCTCAGACCCTCCTTTCAACGCTCTTCTTTGCTCCAGATACCATAAATTTCTTCTATTTTATCAAGTGATATCATATAGAGACATAAAATAGTGTAATGTTTAAGGACCCTAACTCAGGAGGCTATCAGATCTGGGCTTCACGCGTAACTAAACAACTGCATCTGTAAGACCACCAGCAAGTTATTTTCCTACCCTTATCACATGATCTGTATGTCTAAAATGACATAATAAAAGTTACTTCAAAGAGTCATTGATGATTAGATCTAATTAGAAAGTAACTAGAGGGGCGCCTGGGTGGCTCAGTAGGTTAAGCCTCTGCCTTCAGCTCAGGTCATGATCCCAGTGTCCTGGGATCGAGCCCTGCATTGGGCTCTCTGCTCAGTGGGGAGCCTGCTTCCTCTTCTCTCTCTGCCTGCCTCTCTGCCTACTTGTGATTTCTGTCTGTTGAATAAATAAAAATCTTAAAAAAAAAAAAAAAGAAAGTAGAAAGTACTAAAGATTAGATCTGATGCCTAAGTGCTTGGCAAACTTCCCAGCGCAAACCCAGTAACAAATACATTACCCTCATCATCATCATTGTCAGGCATTGTCTTTCCCTACGCAAAGGCTCATGACTTTGGATGCCAGGTTCTTTTCACCCAGTAAACCTCAGGTCATGCAGCAACTCTCTGGGAACACTTTCTTGGCCCACTTATGTTAGCTGTAATTAATATGTGGTCACATTCCTTGCTATACCTTCCTTATGTTGATATTTAAAGTTACTCATTAAAGAATCTTAGCTAGATTGTTAACCTTGTTTGTTTTTGCTTCCTATGTAAGGGCCTAGCATAGTACCTGTTTTAGTGACTTCACTGCATAACTGACACAATGTATTATTCCATAAATACTTTCTTTTCAAAGGCCTTTTTGACACTTTTAATGTTTTAGAATGAATCTCATCTAATGATATAATTCCTTGGGAAATACTATAATTACAATCACATTCATAATATGTAATAGATGAAATTCATTATAAAATTACAATGCTGGTTTTTAAATTGAAAATAAAATGCAGGGGGAGGAGTCAAGATGGCGGAGAAGTAGCAGGCCGAGACTACTTCAGCTAGCCAGAGACCAGCTAGATAGCTTATCTAAAGATTGCAAACAACTGCAAATCCATCAGCAGATCGAAGAGAAGAACAGCAATTCTGGAAACAGAAAAACAACCACTTTCTGAAAGGTAGGACCGGCGGAGAAGTGAATCCAAAGCGACGGGAAGATAGACCCCGGGGGGAGGGGCCGGCTCCCGGCAAGCGGCGGAGCAACCACGCACAAAATCAGGACTTTTAAAAGTCTGTTCCGCTGAGGGACATCGCTCCAGAGGCTACCGGGGCAAAGCCCACACGGGGTCAGCGAGGCCTCAGGTCCCGCAGGGTCACAGAAGGATCGGGGGTGTCTAAGTGTCGCAGAGCTTGCGGGTATTGGAACGGGAAACCCGGCTACAGAGACAGAGCCGACAGTAAGCTCGCAGCTCGGGGTGACCTTGACCGGTTGCAGGCTCGGTGAGCTCGGAGCGCGGCCGGAGGTCAGGCAGACGTGAGTAACTGAGCTCGGTTCTCTGGGCGCGCACTGAGGAGTGCGGCCCTGGGCTCTCGGCTCCTCCGGGGCCGGAGACCAGGAGGCCGCCATTTGTATTCCCGTCCTCCGGAACACTACGGAAAGCGCTCAGGGAACAAAAGCTCCTGAAAGCAAACCCAAGCGGATTACTCAGCCGGGCCCTGGGTAAAATCGGTGCAATTCCGTCTGGGGCAAAGACACTTGAGAATCACTACAACAGGCCCCTCCCCCAGAAGATCAACAAGAAATCCAGCCGAGACCAAGTTCACCTACCAAAGAGTACGGTTTCAATACCAAGGAGAGCAGCAGAATTCTAGAGGAGGAGAAAGCAAAGCACGGAACTCATGGCTTTTTCCCTGTGATTTTTTTTAGTCTTGCGGTTAATTTAATTTAATTTTTTTCTTTTTCTTTTTTTTTTTTTTTTTTTGCCTTCGGGTAAAATTTTTTTTTTTTAACAGCTACCTTTTTCTTTTTTAACGATTTTTTACTAGTTTATCTAATACATATACTTTTTTTTCTTTTTTATATTTTTTGTAGGTGTTTTTTTTTTTAATTCTTTTTTTTTTTCTCTTTTTTCTTTTTTTTTTATTGTTTCCTTTTTGAACCACTTTTTATCCCCTTTCTCCCCCCTCACGATTTTGGATCTCTTCTAATTTGGTTAAAGCATATTTTCCTGGGGTTGTTGCCACCCTTTTAGTATTTTACTTGCCCCTTCATATACTCTTATCTGGACAAAATAACAAGACGGAAAAATTCAACACAAAAAAAAGAACAAGAGGCAGTACCGAAGGCTAGGGACCTAATCAATACAGACATTGGTAATATGTCAGACCTAGAGTTCAGAATGACAATTCTCAAGGTTCTAGCCGGGCTCGAAAAAGGCATGGAAGATATTAGAGAAACCCTCTCGAGAGATATAAAAGCCCTTTCTGGAGAAATAAGAGAACTAAAATCTAACCAAGTTGAAATCAAAAAAGCTATTAATGAGGTGCAATCAAAAATGGAGGCTCTCACTGCTAGGATAAATGAGGCAGAAGAAAGAATTAGTGATATAGAAGACCAAATGACAGAGAATAAAGAAGCTGAGCAAAAGAGGGACAAACAGCTACTGGACCACGAGGGGAGAATTCGAGAGATAAGTGACACCATAAGACGAAACAACATTAGAATAATTGGGATTCCAGAAGAAGAAGAAAGAGAGAGGGGAGCAGAAGGTATACTAGAGAGAATTATTGGGAAGAATTTCCCCAATATGGCAAAGGGAACAAGCATCAAAATTCACGAGGTTCAGAGAACGCCCCTCAAAATCAATAAGAATAGGCCCACACCCCGTCACCTAATAGTAAAATTTACAATTCTCAGTGACAAAGAGAAAATCCTGAAAGCAGCCCGGGAAAAGAAGTCTGTAACATACAATGGTAAAAATATTAGATTGGCAGCTGACTTATCCACAGAGACCTGGCAGGCCAGAAAGAGCTGGCATGATATTTTCAGAGCACTAAATGAGAAAAACATGCAGCCCAGAATACTATATCCAGCTAGGCTATCATTGAAAATAGAAGGAGAGATTAAAAGCTTCCAGGACAAACAACAACGGAAAGAATTTGCAAACACCAAACCAGCTCTACAGGAAATCTTGAAAGGGGTCCTCTAAACAAAGAGAGATCCTACAAGTGGTAGATCAGAAAGGAACAGAGACCATATACAGTAACAGCCACCTTACAGGCAATACAATGGCCCTAAATTCATATCTCTCAATAGTTACCCTGAATGTTAATGGGCTAAATGCCCTTGTTAAAGGACACAGGGTATCAGAATGGATAAAAAAACAAAACCCATCTATATGTTGCCTCCAAGAAACACATTTTAAGCCCGAAGACACCTCCAGATTTAAAGTGAGGGGGTGGAAAAGAATTTACCATGCTAATGGACATCAGAAGAAAGCAGGAGTGGCAATCCTTATATCAGATCAATTAGATTTTAAGCCAAAAACTATAATAAGAGATGAGGAAGGACACTATATCATACTCAAAGGGTCTGTCCAACAAGAAGATTTAACAATTTTAAATACCTATGCCCCCAACGTGGGAGCAGCCAACTATATAAACCAATTAATAACAAAATCAAAGAAACACATCAACAATAATACAATAATAGTAGGGGACTTTAACACTCCCCTCACTGAAATGGACAGATCATCCAAGCAAAAGATCAGCAAGGAAATAAAGGCCTTAAACGACACACTGGACCAGATGGACATCACAGATATATTCAGAACATTTTATCCCAAAGCAACAGAATACACATTCTTCTCTAGTGCACATGGAACATTCTCCAGAATAGATCACATCCTCGGTCCTAAATCAGGACTCAACCGGTATCAAAAAATTGGGATCATTCCCTGCATATTTTCAGACCACAATGCTCTAAAGCTAGAACTCAACCACAAAAGGAAGTTTGAAAAGAACCAAAATACATGGAGACTAAACAGCATCCTTCTAAAGAATGAATGGGTCAACCGGGAAATTAAAGAAGAATTGAAAAAAATCATGGAAACAAATGATAATGAAAATACAACGGTTCAAAATCTGTGGGACACAACAAAGGCAGTCCTGAGAGGAAAATATATAGCGGTACAAGCCTTTCTCAAGAAACAAGAAAGGTCTCAGGTACACAACCTAACCCTACACCTAAAGGAGCTGGAAAAAGAACAAGAAAGAAACCCTAAGCCTAGCAGGAGAAGAGAAATCATAAAGATCAGAGCAGAAATCAATGAAATAGAAACCAAAAAAACAATAGAACAAATCAACGAAAGTAGGAGCTGGTTCTTTGAAAGAATTAATAAAATTGATAAACCCCTGGCCCGACTTATCAAAAAGAAAAGAGAAAGGACCCAAATAAATAAAATCATGAATGAAAGAGGAGAGATCACAACTAACACCAAAGAAATACAAACAGTTATCAGAACATACTATGAGCAACTCTACGGCAATAAATTTGACAATCTGGAAGAAATGGATGCATTCCTAGAAACATATAAACTACCACAACTGAACCAGGAAGAAATAGAAAGCCTGAACAGACCCATAACCAGTACGGAGATTGAAACAGTCATTAAAAATCTCCAAACAAACAAAAGCCCAGGGCCAGACGGCTTCCCAGGGGAATTCTACCAAACATTTAAAGAAGAACTAATTCCTATTCTCCTGAAACTGTTCCAAAAAATAGAAATGGAAGGAAAACTTCCAAACTCATTTTATGAGGCCAGCATCACCTTGATCCCAAAACCAGGCAAGGATCCCACCAAAAAAGAGAGCTATAGACCTATATCCTTGATGAACACAGATGTGAAAATACTCAACAAAATACTAGCCAATAGGATTCAACAGTACATTAAAAAGATTATTCACCACGACCAAGTGGGATTTATTCCAGGGCTGCAAGGTTGGTTCAACATCCGCAAATCAGTCAATGTGATACAACACATCAATAAAAGTAAGAACAAGAACCATATGATACTCTCAATAGATGCTGAAAAAGCATTTGACAAAGTACAGCATCCCTTCCTGATCAAAACTCTTCAAAGTGTAGGGATAGAGGGCACATACCTCAATATCATCAAAGCCATCTATGAAAAACCCACCGCAAATATCATTCCCAATGGAGAAAAACTGAAAGCTTTTCCGCTTAGGTCAGGAACACGGCAGGGATGTCCATTATCACCACTGCTATTCAACATAGTACTAGAGGTCCTAGCCTCAGCAATCAGACAACAAAAGGAAATTAAAGGCATCCAAATCGGCAAAGAAGAAGTCAAATTATCACTCTTCGCAGATGATATGATACTATATGTGGAAAACCCAAAAGACTCCACTCCAAAACTGCTAGAACTTGTACAGGAATTCAGTAAAGTGTCAGGATATAAAATTAATGCACAGAAATCAGTTGCATTTCTCTACACCAACAACAAGACAGAAGAAAGCGAAATTAAAAAGTCAATCCCATTTACAATTGCACCCCAAACCATAAGATACCTAGGAATAAACCTAACCACAGAGGCACAGAATCTATACTCAGAAAACTATAAAGTACTCATGAAAGAAATTGAGGAAGACACAAAGAAATGGAAAAATGTTCCATGCTCCTGGATTGGAAGAATAAATATTGTGAAAATGTCTACGTTACCTAAAGCAATCTACACATTTAATGCAATTCCTATCAAAGTACCATCCATCTTTTTCAAAGAAATGGAACAAATAATTCTAAAATTTATATGGAACCAGAAAAGACCTCGAATAGCTAAAGGGATATTGAAAAACAAAGCCAACGTTGGTGGCATCACAATCCCGGACTTCAAGCTCTATTACAAAGCTGTCATCATCAAGACAGCATGGTACTGGCACAAAAACAGACACATAGATCAATGGAACAGAATAGAGAGCCCAGAAATAGACCCTCAAATCTATGGTCAACTAATCTTCGACAAAGCAGGAAAGAATGTCCAATGGAAAAAAGACAGCCTCTTCAATAAATGGTGCTGGGAAAATTGGACAGCCACATGCAGAAAAATGAAATTGGACCATTTCCTTACAGCACACACGAAAATAGACTCCAAATGGATGAAGGACCTCAATGTGCGAAAGGAATCCATCAAAATCCTTGAGGAGAACACAGGCAGCAACCTCTTCGACCTCTGCCGCAGCAACATCTTCCTAGGAACAACGCAAAAGGCAAGGGAAGCAAGGGCAAAAATGAACTATTGGGATTTCATCAAGATCAAAAGCTTTTGCACAGCAAAGGAAACAGTTAACAAAATCAAAAGACAACTGACAGAATGGGAGAAGATATTTGCAAACGATATATCAGATAAAGGACTAGTGTCCAGAATCTATAAAGAACTTAGCAAACTCAACACCCAAAGAACATATAATCCAATCAAGAAATGGGCAGAGGACATGAACAGACATTTCTGCAAAGAAGACATCCAGATGGCCAACAGACACATGAAAAAGTGCTCCATATCACTCGGCATCAGGGAAATACAAATCAAAACCACAATGAGATATCACCTCACAGCAGTCAGAATGGCTAAAATCAACAAGTCAGGAAATGACAGATGCTGGCGTGGATGCGGAGAAAGGGGAACCCTCCTACGCTGTTGGTGGGAATGCAAGCTGGTGCAACCTCTCTGGAAAACAGCATGGAGGTTCCTCAAAATGTTGAAAATAGAACTGCCCTATGACCCAGCAATTGCACTATTGGGTATTTACCCTAAAGATACAAACGTAGTGATCCAAAGGGGCACGTGTACTCGAATGTTTATAGCAGCAATGTCCACAATAGCCAAACTATGGAAAGAACCTAGATGTCCATCAACAGATGAATGGATCAAGAAGATGTGGTATATATACACAATGGAATACTATGCAGCCATCAAATAAATGAAATCTTGCCATTTGTGACAACATGGATGGAACTAGAGCGTATCATGCTTAGCGAAATAAGTCAAGCGGAGAAAGACAACTATCATATGATCTCCCTGATATGAGGAAGTGGTGATGCAACATGGGGGCTTAAGTGGGTACGAGAAGAATAAATGAAAGAAGATGAGATTGGGAGGGAGACAAACCATAAGTGACTCTTAATCTCACAAAACAAACTGAGGGTTGCTGGGGGGAGGGGATTTGGGAGAAGGGGGACATTGGGGAGGGTATGTGTTTTGGTGAGTGCTGTGAAGTGTGTAAACCTGGTGATTCACAGACCTGTACCCCTGGGGATAAAAATATATGTTTATAAAAAATAAAAAATTATATTAAAAAAAAAAAAGAAAAAAAAAAGAAAATGCAGATTTTGGAAAAATCACAAGTACAAGAATACATTATCTATTGAATTAGATAAGGAGATAAATACTTCATAATCAAGATCACTGAGACCCTAGTTCTCAACTGGGAAGCAGCAGAGGTTGCCAACTAGAGGACACTTATTAAAGTCTACACACATGGTCGCCATAGCTTCGAGTGGGGAGCAAGGGCTACTGGCATCTTTAGGGTAGAGGTCAACAGCCTACAATATGCAGGACAGTCTCTATCAACACTAATAGTACTAAAGTTGAGTAACTGTGGTTAGAGTAAAGAAGACAGCATTTAAAGAAAGACAGGATAAAAATTCAAAATGTCTAGAGTGTGTTGTAAAGTCACAGACTTTGTAATGAGATATATTAAGAACAAGAATGGTGATCTTTCCAACTAGCTGAAGAACTTGATTATGGACGTTACTTACTGACCCTTATAAAAGACATTCCAATAGCTAATTTAAAATTAAATTAAATGTGAAAATTAATGTGTACACATGAATTTAAAAGAGGAAAAAAGGAAAGAGACATAAATAAAATTATGAAATTATAACAGCTGACAAGGCAAATAAATAAATGTAGTCATATTAGATATTACTCATCTTACAAGACACAGTCACAAGCACCAACAAATGTCTTAACCAGTTTTACGCTAGAAGATTAAAGCAAACCATTGCCACCACAAAGTGATACAACTGCATGACAATTTTTTCAATAAAGTAATTATAAAGAGGATTTTAAAATATAAAGAAGTGAGTTCATTTTATTTTTTAGGAAGCTCTTTAATGAAAGTACCTATAGTCAGATTGAACAAATACCTGTGTAGATAGACAGCTGCCATGAAATACCATGTTAGGTAGCAAAAGCACTGTTTCAGTAGAATGTTTCCTCACTCATCCTAATGAATAATTCACATAAAGCTCTTTTCTCATCATTGACAGCTAACATGGCTTAGCTAAGTCCAAATGAATGGTGAGTTAATGAAAAAATAAAGCCATGTGCAAACTGAGCTAAGCCAGATTTTTGCTATCAAAGCAAAGTGAAAATTTGAGACAATTATGAGAATTCATATGTGTGTGTGTGTGTGTGTGTGTATAGTGTAACTATGTAGAACCAAATTACCATATATATTTTTCTGCATTCAACTTACTTAATGTCTTCTAATATTTGTTTTCTCAAATATGAAATATGGATACTAATATATTTTATGGTCAGTGGTAGTTTTTCTTAAAATGTAAGGATATTCAGTGCTTCCTAATGATGTAGATATCCAATAAAAGTTAAAATTTATAGCACATAGTAGAGCATTTTCAAAAGTTTAAAGTTAAAAGCTGACACTTCTGTTTTGCTTGTTTTTTTTTTCTCACTTACACACCATGTTTCTGTAAATGATGAACAATGTCTCCTACTTAATCAGGAAAAAATGTATCTTCTTAGAAAACAGGGAACAGACCATTTTTAGTCAGACACAGAGATCTGTTGCCACATCCTTTAAGAGAACCATCCAATCCAGTTCACCTTTTTTTTTTTTTTTTTTAACATCTGAGGGCTCTTTTATGTTGCCTTAGTCCATTTGAGCTGCTATAACAAAATATCATAAACTGTGTGGCTTACAAATAACAGAAAATTACTTCTCATAGTTCTGGTTCTTGGAAGTCCAACATCAGGTCATTAGCAGATACAATGTCTAGTGAGGTCCCACTTTCTGGTTCATAGATGGTAACTTCCCACTATGTCCTCACATGGTGAAAGGGGGCTAGATCCTACTGGGTTCTCTTTTATAAAGAAACTACTTCCATTAATGAGGACTTCACCCTCATGACTTAAGCACTTCCCAAATGGCCCATCTCTTAATACCATCATTTTTGGGGGTTAAAATTTCAACGTATGAATTTGGAAGGCACATAAGTCTTCATACCACAGTATATGCACAGAGTCTAAACAGCATCCTTTTTAATAGAATATTAAGAATAACAGGGTCATTGTATTTTTTTTTTTAATTTATGAAGGATTCAGCTGAAAAGGGGAACTGTACTTTGGGGAAGCAGCTAGAAGTAGGATATTGTAGACTTCGTGCCACAGACACATTATCATATTCTCATAAAGTCAAGTCTACCACAGAATCTTCACTGTTGGTTGTCGTGGTACCATATAGTCTCCCCAACCTAATTTCTGCTTCAGTTGACCTCTGCTTTTCAGATTGTAACATACCACACTCCCCAGTTGCCACCATCCCCACAGCTGGGCACTTCTATTGCTTTCACTGGATGCTGAAGTTCCTGCAAGACACAAATACTTCTGCAAGGTACCATTACTGTTTCTCAATTTACCTCATCCATTTAAGTCTCACAGCTTATGCTCAGTAATGTAACTTTCTTAAGTAATACTGTCTCACCCAGGTCCTTCTGCCAAGCATCCTTTCTGCTATGCTGCTGCTTACAGTTAGCTTCTGCCAAAACTTCCTGCAAACTTCACACTCCTGTGGCTGTTGTGCACTACACTACAGTGAAGAAGGAGAAATGGTTCTGTCTTTTCCACCAATGTTTTAATTCCTATCAGGAAGTAGCATATATACATATCTCCTATATCCAGCATAGTAAACTTATATTTCCTATATTTGCAAATGAGTCCTTCCAATCCTAGCTGCTTCACAAGACACAGACACAGGTTCACTATAAGTTAAACATGAGGTTCATGGGTGTGAGATGTCCATAGGTGACCCAGTATACACGGTAACTGAAGCATGCAAATAAAGGCAAAGCTTGCCTCTGCTGCCGGCTCCTCAGGACTCTTTGTCAGGCAGGGCAGTTCAGCTGAACTGCTATTTGCTGTGTCTTCAGAAATGAATCATAGGACCTTCTAATTTCAGGAAAATACTGCACTTGCTTTTTTCAAACACTGTAAAAGCTGATTTAGACAGACAATCGTGTGTTACTTTGATTCTGAATTTTTCAATATTCAAATCCAACAACTACGCTGACCTTACCTCCTTGGCTAGACTACGTGGCTGAGTCCTTTTTTTACTTTCAGCTCCAGGAAGTAAGCAGAACCAGAAAACCACCTGCCTAGAATTGGGTGTGGCTGATAGTCATCATTCTGTCTCTCTACCAATACATTGTTGGTGGGGAAAATGACACAATTAGACACGTAGGCTTTTGATATTTAACAACATCAAGTTTCCCAGAATTGTGGCAGAGTCTTAAAGGTAAGTGGCCTTCATAGTTTGATTGCCATAGCAAAAAGAAACATTTTTTTAGTTAATATGGAACAATCCAGGAATCTGTACATCATCTTTGCACAAGGGCCATGCTAAACTTCTCTGCATGATTCCAACTTTTACATATGTGCTGCCAAAGGAAGCACCCTCCAGTAAAAATCCTTGGGTTCCTTCCAAGAGCAAAGTTTGAGTACTGGGTCAAGCTGATCAACAGACTCTTCTTTTTCAGATATATTTTTTTCCAGGTTTTTTAAGGATATTTTTATTTCCAAGTTCCATGTCTATCTCTGAGATATACTGAAGCTGGAATCTTTTTTCACATTATGCCCATCAAGCTAAAGATGAATACTTGCTTTACTGCTGCTTATGTTTCCCCACTTTTGTAACAGAAAAGAATAAATACCATCTGTAAGTTTGATTCAGAGCTTTTCGAGTTGACTGGAAGATGGACTTCTTCAGAATGACTTATCCCTTCAGTAAACCAACTTAGAGAGGAAGATCATACAAGAGCTGAAATATCAATTCAGTTGGGATATGTGATAGAGAACAATATAGTGGTGAGATTAGCTGCATTTTCAAATAGAAAAACTAAGCTGCAGGGTATTATATACTGCTTTTACTTAAAATTGAAAGCAACCTAGAAAAACTTATGCATTTTTAAAATGACTTTAATTGGTTCATTTCACACCAGGAAGTCAATGTTTGTTAGATTATTAAGAAAAGATATCATATAATGATAGAGGTCAAGTTCTTTTACAAAATGTCTTTACAATGAAAAATTTACTACAATGAGTATATTTTCAAGGCACAAGTTAGTGAACTATAATGATTTGGGCATCTGGTAATTCAGTATGACAAATGCTTCTCTTTTTAACAGACTGCTAAAAATTCTCATCATATTTCATTTTTATTCTCTTATTATCCCTCATTCAAATGTAAAAGTATGGTGTGGGAAACAAACCTTAAATGGAATGGAATACTCTTAGCTTTCTGGAAAATTATACTAATCATATTATCTTATTGTCCAATTAAATAATCATCTTTCCTGGTAGTAGTATAATGACATTATCACCTTTTAATATCTCAAGAATAGCTCAAACACTTCCTCCAAACAAAAGAATATCAGCCCAAGCCCAAAAATGTCTAGTCCAGCATACCTATGATACTCTACAAATAAGCTTGCAGAAGATCAAAAATAAATTTGAGAAATTAGGTATGTTAAAAGCTCTTCACCTTAAATCAAGAATTTTTACTTGATGTCCATTTATAACCTTGAAATGGCACATATTTTGTGTGCCTGTGTGCATTTGAAATTTTTGATGGAAAGAGTTCCTAACTTCAATCAAATTATCAAAGTAATCACACAAAATGCTTAAAAATTATTCTCTCAATCATTTCTGGATTGAAGCACTACAATGCCTACTTCTATCAAATATCAGCTAAAGTTGAGACTTAAAATAAGCTGATGACAAGGATTTCAAGAAGCATCAGTTTTAGTCAATACAGCATAGATGATACAGACATAGCAGTGGTCTCGTGACTCCTGGGTACAATTTCTGACATCCTAGCCCCTCTGCACGAAAGAAAGGTGGTCATAGGAGATGGGACTAAGTCATCATGGACCACCTCAGCTCAGAAGAGTTTTCAATTCAGAGGTACCTCAAGAAAACATGACTAGTTCCCATTCTCTACTATACTGCAATAATCCTGGTTACTCTTAACTTGATAAATAACATCTACAATAACAATGCTGCGGGCTCAGTACATGGTCTTTAGCCAGGTTCTCATTATCTTGAAGTCCATGTACTCTCATAAATGTCTTGAGATGGGATTATAAGGAGGACACACCAAGTTATTGGTCCACTAGCCAGCAGAATAGATGTAACAGATCTTGTAAGATTAATGATGCCTTGTTGCAACAAACTCTATCACTGTTAAGCTTCTATCATTGTCAAAGAGCACTAGGCTTACCAAAAAAGAGTGGGCCACTTCTGCTTTCTCAGAGACTTAAAGTGATATGGATTTAAAGACTTTCTGGTGAATAAACCCAAATATCCTTATCACATGTAGAGAGTTCTTTTCTTCCCTAATCAAGGTTCTTCCCTGACGATTACAGAGCTGTCTAGGCTTAAAATGTAAAGTTTGTTGAAGCTTTTTTATGCTTATGGTTAAGTTCTGGACCTGACTCTCAACTTTTCCTCACCTAAAGCTACAGGAATGCCGTGACCTATTTATATGACCCCAGAAGGTCCACTGGCTTTTACTCTGAGCTTTTAATTGATGACTTTTCACCTGCCATCTTTTATTATCTTTCTTCAGAACATTAATGACCCCCATCAACAAGTGTTTACTTTTCAATTACTTTATCTCCTCAATATCTCACAGATACTAAATGTGTTCCCCAGTGGAATATTCAGTTCACCACCAGTTAAAGTTTGAGCAACAACATTCCTACCTTGGGCTACTGTCTATTCATACCCAAACCAACTACCAGGGATTCTCCTTGCCAGCCCCTGGTTGTTGATGGTTCCAAAATTCCCTCACATCTTCTTTCTGGACCTATACCTAGCACTGCCTACAACAAAATTTCCTGGTATGCAGACTCTGAAGTGGATTTGAGTACAGTGAGCTTACTGGGCTGTCTTCTTGAAGGATAACAGGAGGAAATAAAATCAGGCTGAGGAAGACACTGGACTACAGTGAGGTCACACAAGGCCTCCTCCATTCCCACAAGGGGTTATAAAGCAAGAATGGCCCTTCAGAGCTGCCCCATGTGGGGACATGGAGCCAGGTTTATATACTCTCACACCAAGCAGTAACAGGTTTCAGAAGGAAGCATTACCCCAGGAAAAGTGGCTCTCTCTGGCTGAAGGCAACTCCCAGAGAATTGCCACATGAGGCTGTGCTATCATCTGAATATTTAAAGACACTCCCCGCAAATTCATATGTCAAAATTCTACCTGTGAAAGTGGTGATTTTAGGAGGTGGAGCCTTTGGGAGGTGATCGGGTCATAAGGACGGAGGTCTCATGATTGGGATTTGTCCTCTTGTAAAGGAGACCCCAGAGAGCTAGTTTCTCTCTTCCACTACATGAAGACACAGCACCATCTATACACCAAGAAATGGACTCTCACCAGCCACCACACTGAATCTGCTGGTGCCAAGATCTTTGCTTTTATTTCCCAGCATCCAGAACTGTGAGAAGTAAGTGTTTGTTACTTATAAGCCATCCAACATATGCTAATTTTGTTACAGCAGCCCAAATGGACTGAGTTAGGCTGTCACCCTGCAGTACTCCAGCAACTGGTGGAATCATTCCTTTAGTTATGTAAAGTAGTAGGAGGATACAACACCACATACATTAAAATGGCGCAATTAAATTGAATAACTAGTACAGTCATCAGTGACCAAATGTTTGCTAGTTCTGCTCATTGATACCTGGCTAAATCAGACCTAAGGATCCTTTTATTTCCCCAAGAGTATAAGAAAATAACTATTTAGTTAAGAAAACTGATAAATCGTTTAGCTGGTAAGAAACAGAAACAACATATATGTGAAAAATAAATGAAAACAAATCAAAACAAATGTCTATTATGATCCTGATTATCGAAAGATAGTCAATACTCCTTGCTTTATACAATTCTTGGGCACAATTAACTAACATTCAAATTACAGCACCTTATACATATTCAGGGAGCTTGCTTCTATTTCCTTCTGTCCTATCCCTCCACATAGGGCAAGTGGGAGGCACGAGGGCAGAGGAAGTGGCTGAGGGCAGCTTTAGAAAGGATTCGTGCACGGGAAATAATGTAGCATGAGGAGCCCAATTTGAATTTGAATCTTAGCAGGCAAAAGGACACATAAGCATTGAAAAGTATAAAGAAAAGAGTTAGGTTGGACACCTCCCATGAAGGTCAGGGGGTTAGTATCAGGAATAAACTCATCAACTTCATGTTGTTAAGGCCAATAGGATATTGCATAAGAGAGATATTACATGAAAAGGATATTAGAATTCATATAGACAATCATCTGAAGTTCTTGTTACACCTTATTAAAAATTAAACTTTATTTTCTAGAACTGTTTAAGATTAACAGGAAGATTCTGAAAATAGTGAAGAAAGTTCCCATATAACCCACATCCAGTTTGTCCTATTAACACCTTTTGTTAGTATGGTAACTATTACAATTACTCAACCAATACTGATACATTTTTATTATTATATATACTCAACCAATATTGATACATTATTATTATTATATACATTAATATATGATATATAATTAATATATATTAACTATATATTAATATATATTAACTATATATTAATTATATATTATATAGTAATATATATTAATTATATATTATATATTAATTATAATTGATTATATTGTATTATAATATAAATATATATTATAATATATTGTAATTCATATTGCCCTAGTTTTTGCCTTATGTCTTTCTTCTCTTCCAGAACTCCAATCAAGGTAACACATTCCATCTAGCTGTCACATCTATTTAGACTCCTCTTGGCTATATCAGTTTCTCAGGCTTTGTTTCTGAAGACCATCAGTTTTGAAGGGTACTGGTCAAATATTTGGTAGCATGTCTTTCTACAGGGATTTTTCTGATGTTTTCTTCATTATTAAAATGGTGTTATGTGATTCGAAGAAGAAAATCACAGAGGAAAAGCACCCTTCTCATAACATCGTATCAGGAATAAATAATAATGTGATTTATCACTGTTGATACTAACCTTGCTCACCTAACTAAGGTAGTGATTATTGGATTTCTCCACTGTAAAGTAACTCTTCCCCCATTCCTTTTCCATACTGTATTCTTTTGAATTCACCATGCACAGCCCACATGTAAGAAGTGGGAAGCAAAACTCCACCTCCTCGTGGGCAGAGTGTCTACATAAATTACTTTGAATTCTTCTGCATGGGAATTTTGTCTAGTCTCTGTATTTATTTATTTAATCCATTCATTTCTTCACATCATTATAGACTCATAGATATACATTTTTTACTTCTAGTTACAAATCAGTGTATTACTTTATTTATTTTGTTGGTCAGCTTATTCCTGCTTTGACCACTGGGAACTTCATTCCGCTTGTTCCTGTATTCCACTGACATACCTCCCCACAGTGTTTTCATTTTTTGTGTTTTGTTTTGTTTGCTTTTGTTTTGAGCACATCCTTCCTTTCTTTACTGTAAAATGCTACAGTCTCATCTTATATATTCCCTGCCACTTTCTTAGAATCAAACATTTCTCCAGGAAGCCCAACTCACTTTACTGGAGAATGGTATTAGAAAGCAAGATTTAAGGGCCAGGTGTGTTCATAGTTAATCAGGTGTTATTTTTTAAGTTCTTTTCAGCTGATGAACAAATATATGCATGTGTACTAATCTATGTATATCTACAAATATAACTGTCAGAATATCCATGTAATTATGAATTAGTGTGATCTCTGACCCTAAGCAATTGCCACATGTATCATTGTAGCTTGCTTCATTCCTTTATCTGCAAAGGCCCACTTCAACGCTTAGAAAACTGATCTTTCATCTAACATCATTTATTATAGTTTAATTCTGGTGTACGTGTATAGAAGCTTCCACAAGAAGTATACATGTACAGGATACATGTATAGAAGAATTATTAACTGGCACTTATTCATAGGAAATAATTTCATTAACTACCATTTAGCCTATGTTCCTTCTCTTAGTTTTTAGGCTCAATTTATTTCCAAAGTTTTAAGATCAATATCTTTCCCCCCAGGTTGTTTCACACATTTATAAGACAGACTGTTTTCATATTATGCCTTCCATTCTTTGATTCCCATGAGCTCCTAAATTATTTTATAAAATGTGCATACAATAAATAAGGTTTACTCCTTCTGTTGCAAAGTTCAATAGATTTAAATGAACAGTGTCTTAAAGTTAAAATTACAGTATCAAACAGAATATTTTCATCACTCAAAAAATCCCCACTTCATCTATTCAGCCCTGGTCTTCCCTTTCTAAACCACTGGCAATCACTGATATTTTTACTGTCTCTATAATTTCTTGTTTGTAGACTGTCATACCTTAGAATCATTCATTATCAGGCCTCTTCAGACTTGCTTATTTCACTAAGCATTATGCATTTAAGGTCCATCTCAAAATGTTCGTCTCTCAGCACTTCATTTTTATTTCTAATATTCTATTTTATTGATTTATCACAACTTTTTTATGCATTCATCTATTGAAAGATAACATGGTTGCTTCCCAGTTTTGGGGTGATAATGAAAAAAGCCATTATAAACATTCATGTGTATATTTTTGTCCAGAAATAGTTTCAAATTCATTAGGTACTTATTTAGGAACATGACTGCTGGATTGTATTCTAATACTACATTTAGATTTATTAGACACTGCCATACTGTCCAATGTGGCTGTGCCATTTTGCATGCCCACCCAGCATTGAATGAAAATCTCTGTTGCTCCACATCCTCACCAGAAATTGACAATGTAACTATTTTTATTTTAGCCAATCTAAACAAAATAATCTAATGCTATCTAGCATAGTGTTACTATTTGCTGTTTAAATCTTCTATCCCCTAAAGATTAAAAATGCTTACTATCTTGGGGCGCCTGGGTGACTCAGTGGGTTAAAGCCTCTGCCTTCAGCTCGGGTCATAGTCCCAAGGTCCTGGGATCGAGCCCCACGGAGCAGAGAGCCTGCTTCCTCCTCGCTCTCTGCTTGCCTCTCTGCCTACTTGTGATCTTTGTCTGTCAAATAAATAAATAAAATCTTTAAAAAAAAATGCTTACTATCTTGTCGTATACATATCTACTTTTGAGGTGCCTGTTCACATCTTTGTTCTTTTTTTAAAAATTAGGTTGCTTGTTTAATGTTTAACATTAAGATTTTGTATATTTTAGATATTGCAGCACTTTTTGTACAACCTTAACTTTAAATCCTATGGAAAGCATTTTCTTACAAATTTTAATCTCTAGCAAAATTAATTTGGTGAAAATTCCATCACCCTAAAAGACTATTGAGAAGTTTCTCATACCAGAAACGTCACAAAAAGAAAGATTAATCATCTCCTAAAAACAGAATCATCTTGGTTAACAATAGCAGTGTAGTATGCACTACAGAAGTTGGTGAAACAAAGAAGCATGTTATAGTAATGACCCAAATAGTTCCACCAATGTGTGGAAATTTAAGTGACATTAATAGTATTAAATATTTCTATTCACAACACCTCCAATTCCGTCTTTTTCAACATATATTCTTTTCCCCCAACATCTTTTTCCACAGAATTAACAAAAATGCTATATAACTGCAACTGTAATATTTTAAAAATTCTTCCTTAGTCCCTCTAGGTTTGTTTATGCCAGATTTCCTACTCTGTTCCATTATTTTAGTGTTCTTCCACAGTAGGAATAACTGTCTTGAATTCTAAAGAACACTTCTGATTACCAAATATCCCCAGAAGCATCCATGGTTTGATTTTCTGATTAAGCATTCAAGTCAGAAATACCAACAAAGATTAACTGCTGCTTAGAAGACAGGTCAAGCAAGAGGTCCTGATCAGACAGAAAAACTATATATGTTTGGAATATTTGTAATGGGCCTAGATATTATTTTAAGAGATGTGTAAAAGAAACTGCATGTCTTATATAATTGGATTTCTAGACCAGTAGTTATTTCTACAAAGTATATCGAACTGTCAAAGACTGCAAGTTGGAATTAAAAATGATTGAAAAAGTATACACTTGGAACTAAGCTGAAATTAAAATAAAATCCACCTATTATTATGCAAAGTTTTGCTTAGTAAGTTGAAGACCCTCATACAGGAAAAATAATAGAGTATTAGCTTGTCAACAGGCATTGCATATGGCCCAGAAATGCACCCATTTATTATCAAGTGAGAAATAAAGAATAATCATATCAAATAAGTAGATTTATGATGATACTGAAATAAATCATTATAGTTTAATATCTGTTGAGGCTTATGAACAACTTAAACTATGCCTTTAAAAATAAATTTCAAAAAGTGCTATATGAATCACTGCTGTAAGTCAGTATACAGTTGCATGTAGTTTATCATTCTTACAACGACAACCGAAGAACAAGTAAACATGTTTTACGAAAACATTTCATTGAAGCACAGATTTACTGAACATTACAAGTTGCTATGAGATTGAGTATTGATTTAACTATTTTAAAAAATACATCAATACATAAGTAGGGTTTGTGAAGAACAAAGAATTATTGAGTATCTTGTTATATTTGATATTGAAAATCAATTAAAAACATTTCTGGGGCACCTGAATGGCTTGGTGGGTTAAACCTCTGCCTTCGGCTCAGGTCATGGTCTCAGGGTCCTAGGATCAAGCCCCGCATCAGGCTCTCTGCTCAGGAGGGAGCCTGCTTCCCCCTCTCTCTCTACCTGCCTCTCTGCCTACTTGTGATCTCTCTCTGTCAAATAAATAAATAAAATCTTAAAAAAAAAATTCTAATCGTGTGATACCACTGAGTAGTTTTAAAATGTAAAATAGACTTCTGCTTCCAAGAACAGACCAACTTTTCTCTATTCCTCTCACTAAATACAACTAAAAACCATTGATATTGTGTATAAGACAACATAAGTAGACTCTGAAACATGGTAAGAGGGCAGAGTGGCTACAGACTTTGAAACCCAAGGAACAGAACAGTGGCGAGCTCCCCATGTGTTCTGTTTTACCTCACAAATCTCAGACATATTGCTTAAGCAGACAGTAACCTGGCAACAATAAATGGCATATCAAAAAAAAAAAAACCACAATAAAGGTTTCCTCTCTCTAGCCAAAGACCAGGAAAAATATGGTTTAGAACAGAAAAGTTTTAGATAGTAACGGCTCTATTTTAGCCAAACACTAAAGAAAAAACTGTGGCTCCAACCTTCCCATGTTAGTAAGGCTAATGGAAACATCCACAACTGCCAGGTTTTATCTAGGCATAACAAACCCAACTTTCTACTAAGATAACCTGAGAAGGCTAACTAGGGAGTCAGAACTTAGTTTGGGTTAGTTAGCAACAAGCCCAATCCCATCTGCCCTGTCAATGGACAGGGCATGGGGAGTCTGAACTTAAAGCTCCAGCCAGCAATAATGAGACCATAAATCATGCACATTAATGTAAAATATAAAACAATAAACATTTTAGGAAAAAACCCATAGAAGAAATTCTTTGGGATCTCAGACAAGGCAAAGGTTTCCTAGACGTAACACCAAAAGCACCACTTATAAAATGAAAAAATATAAATTGCACTTCATCAAAATTAAAAAGTTCTAACCTATGAAATGCTCAATTAAGGATGAAATATAAGCTAAACACTTGGAGAAAATATTTCTAAACTACATATCTAAAAAAAAAAAAAACCAAACAAACAAAAAACAAGCAAGCAAAACCTGTATCTAGAATATATTAAGAATTCTCCGAACTCTACAGAAAAAATAAAAATAAAAATCCAGTCAGAGGATTGGCAAAAGGTATTTCACAGAAGAGTACATCCAAGTGGGAAATAACCAATAGAAGATATGTCCAAACATATTTTTCTTCCTTTAGGGAAATATGAATTAAAATGAAAGAAACATACCACTATATGTCATAATGGCTAAAATTAAATAATGATAAAATCAAATGCTGGCAAAAATGTAGAGAAACTGTATTCTCACCTTCCTGGTGGGAATGTTAAATGGTGCAGACACTGTGGGTAAGTGCACAGAAGTGTGCTTACCATTATGACCCAGAGATTGTACTATTGAGCATTTATAAGAGAAATAAAAACTTATCACACAAAAACTTGTACATATATGTTTATAGTAGTCTTTTTAAAAAGATTTCTTTATTTATTTGGCAGAGAGCCAGCGAGAGAGGGAAGACAAGCAGGCAGAGAGGGAGAAGCAGGCCTCCCGTTGAACAGGGGAGCCTGATGTGAGGCTCAGCCCCACGGTCCTGGGATCATGACCAGGGTGGAAGGCAGCTGCTGAACGACCCGGCCACCCAGGTGCCCCTGTTTATAGTAGTTTTGACTGTAACAGGCAAAAGCTGGAAACAATCTTGTCTACAGCAATAGGCAGTGTTAAAACAAACTATGGCATATTCACAACACATAATGCTACTCCGTAATAGAGAGGGCAAACTCTACTAGATATACACGGCGACTTGACAGATCCCTAGGGAATGACGCTTCATAGAAAAAGTCAGTCTCACAAGGTCCCATACTACAGGATTCCATTTATATAGAAATTCTTGAAATGACAACACTCAAGAAATGAAGAATAACCTCGGGGTTGGTGGAGTTTAAGAACTCAGGAGGGGTTCCAATCACAAGGAGGACCCCGAACTCAGCTCCTCCCACAGGCAGGCCAAATCTGCATCAGCCACGATGGGCCAAGGACCCCAGGAAAACTGACTGGACGCGCTTTACACACGGGACAAAGCAGAGAAGGCCCACATCCACGCAGGCGGAGACTCGGCCGCACGGTCTCCCCGGAAAGCTCACCAAGGGCACATACAGATGGGGAGGGAACACCAAGGCACGGCTGCTCCCAGAGGAGCAAGGGGTTTGAACCCCACAACTGGGCACCCCGAGTTTTAAGACATGCAAGTGACAGAAGAGCACTCAAAACACCTAGCTCTGACCCACGACAGGGCCGGGGCCCAAGAGAAGCACAAGGCTGGGCGGACCCGGAGAAACGCTCTTCAAGGGCTTGCACCCAGACTCACCGCCCTCCGGGCTCACGGGAGGCAGCCCACGGAGAAGTGTCCACGCTCCACGGGAAGGAGGCTGCCTTGCCGGGGTTACAGCTCCCGCCTGAAGGGCAGGCATCTGGTTTGGCACACACCTAGAAGCCAGCTGCCTGCGGGGCTCCACCTTGGCGCTCTCCCTCTGCCTGGCTCCACCCACCAGGTTACGGCGCCTGTTGTTGTTGTTGTGGTTGTGGTTGTTGTTGTTTGCCCTTTTGGTAACGGTGGGTGGTTAGAGGGAGGAGAGAATCTTAAGCAGATTCTAGGCCATGCAGACTCCATCTCTTGACGCTGAGATGGTGACCTGAACCAAAATCAAGAGGACAGGTTTAAGCGGCTGAGCCACCCAGGCACTCCCAGGGTGAGTTATTTTAAACACCTCTTTTTATGGAAGTGTTTTTCAGGGGCGACTGGGAGGCACAGACGGTTAAGCATCTGCCTTCAGCTCAGGTCATAATCTCCAGGTCCTGGGAGAGAGGCTCCAGCCAGGCACCCAGTCTCTCTCTCTGCCTCTCCCACTGCTTGTGTTCTCTCTCTCTCTCTCTCTCTCTCTCTCTCTCTCTCTCTCTCTTTCTTAAATGAATAAATAAAATCTTAAAAAAAAAAAAAGTTAAAAAGAAAGTGTTCTGTGTTCTCTCTCTTAAATGAATAAAGTCTTTTAAAAAAAAGGAAAAAAGAAAGTGTTTCTCAACTAGAAAAGGCTAAGCAACACATGAACACATGATTTTAATCCCATTTTCATCCTCCTTTAATCAATTGATGAGAAGCCTCAATAATATAATAAAAAATAAAACATACATAACAAAATTTAATTTCAAAAAATGGTTGAATTTTTATAATACCTGTGGCTTGACTCAGAGGTATATAAGCATCTGAGATTTTATGAATACATAATTTAATTTTTTTCTTTTAATAAACATAGAGATGTTCTTGAAAAGAAGATACTTCCTAATTTTATAGAAACCAGAAGGAAGTAACTTATCACAGAGAAATGGACAAAGGTATCCTTCATCAGCCTCATAGTACAGAGGCTTTTAATCTTTGTCTCTTGTGATAGGCTTACCAGAATGATAAATCATGAGGAGAGTGTTCATTAGTCTCCCAATTCATTTGAACCCACCTGTGAGTTGACTGTGAAGTAGAAAAACAATTGAGTGAAGTTGGATAGTCCTCTGAGCAGTAGTTTTAGTCTGGTCCAAAGCAGAACCTATAGATTTATAGATCTTAAGCTGAACAAATAAACAGAACAAAACAAACAAAAACAGTTTCAGTGATAATCTCAGAAGCACACACATTAAAATTATGGTTCTTTCTAATTAGGATGTAAAATATCAGAGATGGAATGAGTTAAAAACTAATGGTATATGTGCTGCCGAAGCGAGCACAAGTTAAAAACTAATGGAAAGTTGATGGAGACATATCAAAAATTAACCCAATAATTCTTTTACCTATTGCGATTGTGATTTTTTTAATTGGAATTTATACAATTTGGGGGGAAAAACTGCTGAAATTAAAAAAATACATTTGTAAGCATGACGACAGATAGAAATATAATCCAACGTGATGAATCATATTCTTTTTCTAAAACACCAAATTTTGAAACCTACTATAAAAAAGAAAGTTTCCCTTTATCTTTTCTGACTCCTTCAAATAAGATGTGCTTCATTCTCTTTGCTTCCAATTGATTTACTAATTGGAAAACCACACGTGTGTTTGTTTTTCCCAGAACTCCATGTATTAATTCAATAAGCCTATCTGTCTACCAACACCACTTAAGGGGTTTGTTAAAAATGCAGATTCTCAAATACCCAACTGTATTTCCTGAATCAAAATAATAGACATGGAACCTAGAAATCTGAAATTTTAAAAAAGTCTCCCCAGGTTACATAGCAAATGTAGAAATACAGATCAAAGACAAAATTTTCAATAGGAGACATTTTTGTTTGTTGCTAGTCTGCTTGTGGAAAGAAAAAATGAGAAGAGAGATGCATACAGCAGGAACTCACCTCCCCAGTCTTCACAGAAACTGGTTTTTATAGGAATTGTTTAGGTGTGTGCTGATGGAGGTTTTCTTTTTCCTGACAGTTACTCTCTTTCGTCTTTTCTTCAAGAGTATCTTTCCCAAAGAATGTTCACAGACAGAAATAACCTATGGACATGCAGTGACAGCTCTGGGCACTTCTGGGGTGGGAGTACTTGATACATTTAGATACCAGTATATGGATGATAATCTGCTAATTATTGGCTTGGATTATTTTTCTTTTACTTAAGTTATCTAGGTACATAGTCTCAGTGTTCACTTAGCTTCACCTCCCCTTTAAAGGCACTAGGACATATGAACATGTACTTAGAGACTTGCATACAGCCATCCTCATTTAATGTGTCTATTCCTGGGTACAGTGTTTGAGCATAGGCTAATCTACCCCTTTAGACAGACCTCAGATGCAAGAAGTCCAAAAATTTTCTTCAGGTTGTATCCTCTGCTAACCTCTCCCACCCCCAACTTAGCAAATGTTCCTTATATATTTTTTTTTGAAACCTATACATTTGCACATACAGACACATAGATATTTATCACATCATGTAGGGCTGAAGAGTATGAAGAAAATTATAGGTGAAAAAGGGTATGTATTCATTTTTTCCCTTGTAAATCCACTGCATAAAGTTCATACATACGCATGCCTGTGCATACACATAAAAACTTCCTTATTCATGTACTTCTGCACTCCATTATACTAATATACGCTAACTGCATAACTTGGTATAAAACAAGGACAGGAAACTAAGACATGCTTATCATAGTCCATAAAGGTGAAAATACCGCATACCAGAGCTCTATCTAGCTCTAGCATGACAGATCTAGGCAACTTATCAAACATCCCATCAGCATGAACTTCTGCTGCCACACTCCCACCAAGACAAGACACATTTGTATTCCTTCACCCCTCTCCTTCAGTACCCATTCCAGCTGCCTCTCTGATGGCTATTAACTTATTTCCTGCTAGGAGGAGACAGATTACTAACTGTTAGCATTCAAGAATATATACAACGTGAATGGAGACAATTTAAGAGCCATGTGTGGTTTTGGAAGGAAGCCAAACTAGAAGTTTCCAAGGCAATGCACTTGGCCCAGCCAATTTTTGTAGTGGTTTCTTCTTTAGGCATGAGTATGCTGTCTCATGTGTGTATCTGCCCCCTAACTAGCTTCATCCTCTAACACAAAATGAGTGTTCACCTCTCCTGTGCTCATGAAATTGTGAATATATACACCTTTCAAACTTTGCTATGGTCTGGTACATATGCAGGCCACTGTTAAAATAGTAGCTATCTGGTGTAATGAACACAAATACTGGTATAGATGCTGGTTGTGATCTAACAGATGAGACATGTCAGTTATATTAAGACTGCTTTGCCAGTGATGGAAAATCCAACTCAAACTGATCTATGTCAAATTGAATTTATGTACTCAACTGAAATTTACAAGGCTATCTACTTTTGTCTTTAGCTTATTTAAATTTATATAATCGGGAATTAGTTGTGTTCTGTTTTTTACTCCTATTACCCCTTGGCTTTATTTTAGGATTCCATGGATCGTTTTTTGTAGTGATAGACTCACATTCTAACAAATTCACTTTAGCCAGACAATAAGCCTCTCTTTTAAAAGACCCAGCCCAAAATGAATTCTTATGTCATTGAGTAGGTCAAATACTCACCTGGGAATCCAATACCTACCGCGAGAAGAAATAATTTTTGTCTGATTAAGCCCGTGGTCTTTGGCTATTCCTAGAGTTTGGAGGCTATTCCTAGAGTCAACTCTACCTAAAATTCATGAATTAAATTTGGAGAATGAGGGGTGGCCACAGAAGAAATCTACATACTGTTTACCAGAGGAAGTGTTTGAGTGTTGAACAGAAAAGTTAGATACACCTTATGCCAGCCATGGCCATAAACTGGCATCCCTGCCAGCACTACACCACATCATCCATGGCACACATTTTTATTAATCTTGGCCTCATTCCTATGGTACTCACCACCTGTCTCATAATTCTCTCCAGTGCACTCTCCAGGAAACAACTAGCAGTTCTTCTGAACAAATTTAATATGACATCCTTTGTTATGCTACACAGGATAATATATTCGATGACTGTGGGTAAAATCCTCAATATGTGTTGATAATTCATTGTTGATCTTTTAGCCTCAAATGTATCTAAATCCTTTTTGAGTCTACTTATAATTTTGACTTTTCCACCTCTCCGGATAATTATCTTCAAACCTCTATTTCTAAAGGCTTATCAAGTAGTCAGTCTATTGCCTATTATACCTGGCTTTACATCTTCAATTTAAAATTGAATTTTTGTTTAAATAATAGAAGCATTCAGATGTTAAAGAGCCAAATATCAGAAAGATGCAGGCAAAAATGGAAACTTAATTTTGATCTCCAATGATATGTAACTAATCAAAAGAACACAAAGTTGATGTATGTTTAGATGCACATATAAAGGAACAAAAATTTATCTCACATTATAGAAAATGACTTACAGATAATATTTGAATTGCTGCACAACTCTTAAAACTGTATAAAGACTTACATTATGATGCCCATCCATATAATTGAACTAACTCTAACATGTTAAAATGTCATCCATTGACTTAGAAGAATGTATTTGAAAATTGAAATTTCTATACTTTGTTCCAACTCTAACACCTGAGAAGATAACAAGTGACAGGTATGAATGCATCTCTATAGCCATTTAAATTGTCATGATTACACTGAACATCACACTTTGCTCTGAAATTATACAAATCTATGTATTAAAATACATTCCAAGTAAAATACAAATCAAAGGAATTCCAATGTTGGTGATGGAAAAATTCAAAAAATGATTTCCCCTCACAAACTACAGATTTTTTCCAAGTATATAAATATTTGGTTACTGTGGGTGTGTATTTATATGTACTCTTGCTTACAGAGCATGCAAGAAAGAAAGTTAACGGCTGGATTTCTTATGTCTGTCTGTAAATGACATATGAAGATAGTAATAGTGTTGTAAAGGTGGGAAGAATCATTTCATGGTAATGTTTGGCATTATAGTGTAACTAGTAACAACCGTAAATACATTGTGAACCTCTAATAAAATGTTATGACTTCCCTTGGAAAGTTACAGTTGGCTTCCCTTTTATATATCTTTAAATTGAGGATTATTAATGTCATCTAATTAGTTGACTTTGCTTAACTACATGTAATATCATGTACCTCTATAATATTACTTGTTTTTTAAAATTGCCTATCATATTCAAGGTCACAACCCACAGCTATTATGAGAAGAATGAGCAGCTTGATAGTTATTATTAGTAAATACACAAAACAGTATTTTATTTCTTTGAGGCAAGGGGAAATTATTCTTATTAATAATTTTGTCAAAAGTAATAAGTATTCAAAGGACAAATAAAGGATTTGAATTCTCTGTACAAATGCCAGCTCTTTTCTGATGCCCCTGGATGGAATCGATAGCACCAACACTGTCATTCCTATAACAACTTACCCAGAAATCTCATATGACATTAACTAGATTATATGGCAAATGTACACATTTATGTGTGCATTCACCCAATATTTTATCTTACAGTTCAGAGATCATTTTATCCTTTCCTGTATTCTCAGCATTATTCAACATATAACAAGTATTCAAACATTTTTTAACAATATAAAATAAAAAGGAAATGTAGGGTGATAAAATTTCCAAATCAAACTGAGCATTTACCATCAGATTTCATCCTCAAAAAGTCAAAATTCTGGCACACAGCAGCATAAGCTCAGTTTTCCAGGCATAAAAGCTTAGCATTAGCTTTCAATTATATCATCCTCTCTTTCCAGTCCCAATATGTCACTATGTTCTTTTGTACTTCCCTTCATGATATTTGTCATATCCAACCTCCTGATTTTATTTTTAGGCTCCGTAATTCACTATCAATTCTACCACATTACCTGGTTTCATCTAAATGTTAACCTACAAACTTACATGATCACACACCATATTATTAATTTTTACATTGATCATCCATTTCATGTATATATATTTATTTATAAAAAAAAAACATGTATGAAACAACTTTGGTTGACCCATGAACAACTGCAGAGATTAGAGGCACTGACCCTCTGTGCAGCTGAAAATCTGAATATAATTTCTGATTTCCCAAAACCTTAATAACTAGTAGTCTACTGTTGATTGGAAGACTTACCAAATAACATAAATAGTCTATTAATACATATTTTGTATGTTATATGTATTATATGCTATATTCTTTTTTTAGAATATGTGCTGCCAAAGCAAGCACTATTATATGCTATATTCTTAACAATAAAATAAGCTACAGAAAAGAAAATGTTATAAAGAAAATCATAAGGAAGAGCAAATACATTTACAGTACTTATAAGTGGGCCTATACAGTTCAAACCTAATTGTTTAAGGGTCAATTGTAACATATAACACATTTTCAAAATAAAAGTAATTATTAAAAGTATAAAAATATAACAAATAGCATGGAGGACAAGGGGAGTTAGAGAAAAGAAGGGAGTTGGAAATTGGAAGGGGAGGTGAACCATGAGAAACTATGGACTCTGAAAAACAATCTGAGGGGTTTGAAGGGGTGGAAGGTTGGGGGAACCAGGTGGTGAGTATTAGAGAGGGCACGGATTGCATAGAGCACTGGGTGTGGTACAAAAACAATGAATACTGTTACGCTGAAAATAAATTTTAAAAACTTTTATAAAATTAAAAAATAAAATAAATTCAAATAAAGTTCTTTCTGCAACCTAATGAATTGAAATATGTACCTTATGGCAATGTAACATAGTTTATAATATAATTGATTTAAGCTATCTTATATGATGACTTTTAAGTTATCTTATGACAGATATCTTGTTTTTAATTTTTCCCAGTCTCCTGTGCTTCCAGCATTCAATATCCTTTTAAAACACTACTTTCTGCATAATAGTGTCTTGATCAGAAATCTGTAAATGGGGGGCGCCTGGGTGGCTCAGTTGGTTAAGCGGCTGCCTTCGGCTCAGGTTATAATCCCAAGGTCCTGGGATCGAGCCCTCCATAGGGCTCCCTGCTCAGTGGAGAGCCTGCATCTCCCTCTTCTTCTGCCTGCCACTCTGCCTACTTGTACTCTCTCTCTTTGGGTCAAATAAATACATAAAATCTTTTTAAAAAAAAATCTGCAGTGGTTAAGCTCAACTTAGATTCTTTGGTATGGATTTAAACATTTCTATATCTAGGTCCTTCATCACTAATCCAAATTTATTTCCTGCTCTGTCCTCTTAAGCAACACACACATGTTATTTCTTCTGTGTTATGTGGCACCACTTATCTTTCTTACGTAGCTTGCTCATTTTCTCCACTGTGTTCTTACCTATACCATTTATCTTGCCTATGTTACAATAGCACAATAGTCCTAATAGCCAACCCTACACCATGTACCCTTCTGATCCAGTGTTACCCATTCTTGAAGCCTAACTGTGAAAGCAGTTGCTCAGTGAAGTTTTCCTCATATATTGATGCAATTTGGCCATGCTTTTAAAATAAGGGTACATTAGCTATCTATTCCCTCCCAGACAGATATATCTTGTTTTTTTTTCATGAGTACCTCTACCAAAGTCGAACACCTCCTCTTTTTAATGTTCTGAGGCTGAATTTCCAATGTTGGTGGTGGTCGACACCAAACAATGCTCAGGACACCAGCTGGGTTCCCTAGAATTCAAATCCATTCAGATTTTACAGTTTTAAAGTTCAGTCCTACAAGAACACTGACCCCACCGCTCTACCCCCACTTCGGATGCCAGTCGCAACCCCAGGTTCTTACCTGTACTTCTAACAGACTGCCTATAAATTAGGTTTCCAGGACCTCCTTCTTGGGTTTGATTCATTTGTTAGAGCAGCTCACAGAACCCAGAGAAATATTTTACTTACTAGATCACCAGTTTATTATAAAAAGATGAAAGTCATGAACAACCATATAGAAGACATGAATAGGGCAAGGACATGGAGCTCCCAAGGCTTCCAAGAGTATCTTTCTCTAAGCCTTTCAAGTGACCAACCCTGAAGTTCTCTGAACCTGGTCCTTTTGGGTTTTTATGGAAGCTTCATTATATAGGCATGACTGATTAAATCATTGGCCATCTGTGATTGATTCAACCTCCAGGATCTTGGAGGGCACCTTGAAGGGCAGGAGATGGGACTGAAAAATTCCAACCCTCTCATCACGGTTAGCTTCATTGGTAATCAGCTCCCATGATTAGGTGTGGCCAAAAGTCATCTCATTAATATAACAAAAGATACTTTTAGCATTCTCAACAATTAAGAAATTCCAAGGGTGTTAGGAGCTGTGAGTCAGAAACTGTGGACTGAGACCAAATATATATGAGAAATACATTTTAGTTATATGAATGACCAAATATATATTCCTTATAAATCACAACATTGCACCTACCAAGCATTAAACACACACACACACACAAACACACACATATACACTTTAACCTATGTGTGTCAGGTAGTGGTGATATCAAACACACAGTAAGTAGATCTTTCATAAATGCTTACTTTTACTGATTAAAATCTTCTTAGGATATATATCCCTGATCCCAACTTCAACAACTCTAGTGAGGTCTTAAACAAGCACCCTCAAACTAGTAATAGTTATTCTCAATAATATTTAAATGCCAGTCAAATCTCTAATCATAGGATAAACAAATAAAATTGTAGAGTATCTGATCATTTTTATGCAGACAAATTGTTATCTGGGAATATTTTAATGCCTTGTAGGGACTCTAGACTTTCTGAAATACTCTTAGACACATTTTGTTATCTGAAGGAATCTCATTGTTTTTGTGATGTTTGTGGACAAATACAGAATTAGCCAAAATCTTCTTCTGAATACCAATGACAACAATCAAAGGCTCAATCTTTCTGGTAACAAAACACAATAATCTTATTCTGGAATTTAATGAATAATTTTCTGTCAAGTTGGGACAGATGGATAGAACAGAGCAAACAGATTCCTCTGGCTAATAATTACATGTTAAGTAGATAAATTTTTCTTCATTCTTTTGAATTTTATTTTTACTGAGAATATCATGCCAGTTGGCATGACATTCTAGTTTTTATTTTTAAAAGATTGGTGTTGTTGGCAAATGTAATTATTAGTCTGCCTGCTTTCAAAAATGTAAAAGAAAATAACACTTCAGAAATTTCTAAAACATTCTGTTAAATGATTAGTTCTGCTAATCTCATCTGTCTACCTATTCAAATGTCAACATATCAGAGCCTGTCCCTGAATTCCAGCACTTTTGGAAAATTTTCCAAGATCTCAGCTTCCTAGCAATGCTCCTAATCATATTTGCTCAAAAGAGACATCCCTACAGGAACCACTGGGATGTCTTTTACCTTTATTCACACCTTTATTTGGCTTCTGTGATTGAGATTATTATCCACTTCCACTCGGAATCTCAGATTTGACCTCACTGCTGGACACTAGTTTTGTTTTGTTTCTAATAGAATTTTTTTATTTATTTAGATTTTTAATTTTCAGCCTATGCCATAAAACTACTTTTTGTGAGACTATCTTCTTGGATCTTAACTTACAGAGAGATTTTTAGGTTTCTGTTCAAGAATAGACTTGGGTCTTTAATCCAGAGAGTTTTCCATTAGATAACAATTAGCATGATTACTTTGTTTACATTATAGTACTGTTCTCTTCATTTTAGTTCTTCTTTTTCAGCATTATAAGCAAAACTTATAGCATATTTCTTCTACATCTATTAGTTTTCAAGCTCCATTTGATGGACCTACAGTTCAGTGGTCTTCAAGGTGTGGCTTGGACCCCTTCCAAGGGGTTAATGAGGTTAGATCTATTTTTCATAATTACACTAAAACAATATCTTCTGTTTTTATTCTCATTCTTTCACAACTATACAGACAAACTTTCCAAAAGGTAGATGATTTATAATATCACAACAGACTGAATGAAGAAGTAGAAATAATAAAGAAAATTGAAAAATAAACAATGCCACTCTATTTAGTAATTTACTTACTTAAAAATATATTTTACAGAAGGTGTTATTTGTATTAATTTGTATTAATATGTAATGTTTATAATGTTATTGAAAATAAGTACTATAAATACTTATTATAAATATTTACATTTTCTTCCAGTTATAACTATTAGCAAATAATAGATATAATACATATAAACAAAAGTTCTTGCAGCCCTTATTAATTTTTAAAATTGTGAAAATGGAGGCACAAAGGGGGTTCAATTGGTTAAGTGTCTGCCTTCAGCTCATGTCATGATCCCAGAGTCTTGGGATCAAGTCCCACACCAGGCTCCCTGCTCAGATGGAAGTCTGCTTCTCTTTCTGCCCCAGGCCACTCATGAGCATGCTCTCTCTCTCTCTCTCTCTTTCAAAAATAAATAAAATCTTGAAAAAAATAATTAAAATAAAATTGTGGAGATGTTCTGGGAACAAAATATAAGCACTATTTTTCTTGTCCATAAACAATATAAGTTTCATCCCAAATAGATAAATACATCTAAGTAAAATTTATTTCTTGCCACTGAAACAACAGATGGAGTGTTTAAGTCCTCAAAACTGACTAGTTTTCAGGTGACAATAGAACCCAGAAAATCTAATTCTAACTGAGCTCTTTGCTCCAGCAAATTACAATGGATTATTAATAGAGAACACACTATGGTTTAAAACAGAGTGACATGAAGAATTAGGCTAATTAAGTACTCATGGAAGATTCTACTAGCCAACAAATGATAAAGATGAGTTGGAATCAATAAATCCTTTTCTGTGTCATTTGTGTTAGCAAATGAAATCAATACACATGACTACACCCAGTTCTTTAAGAAATAAACAGGTCTAGATTTAAGCAATCTAGGACTACATAGTCATCCAAAGTAAATGTATTCTCTTTTGCCCTGATAGAGTGCTTAGTTTCTGAACATGGTCTTTAAGAAGTCCACTAATTCAGATAACTCATTGTTTTTCAGTCAGGTTTATTTAGAGAGCATAGCAAAATTACTACCTAAAACTTAAGCAAATTTCATTTATTTCATTTATTTCTAACTTAGCATCTAGAAAATGTAGTCGACAAATCAACTTCTTCTGAATTTGTTAGTCTGTTATTTCTTGACAGTCTCATCCAGTTTCTGGACTAGAAGAAATCCAGGCTATAAAAAGTATAAGCTGCCAGACATCTATATGTCATTATCATGTTTGGAATAGCCTCTTACAAAGCTAAAATAAAATTTCTGGATGTGAGGGGGCCCAGGTGGCTCAGTGGGTTAAGCCTCTGCTTTTGGCTCAGGTGATGATCTCAGAGTCATGGGATTGAGCTCTGCATCGGGCTCTCTGCTCAGCGGGGAGCCTCCTTGTCCCTCTCTCTCTGACTACCTCTCTGCCTGCTTGTGATCCCTCTCTGTCAAATAAATAAATAAAATCTTAAAAAAAAATTTCTGGATGTATAAAAATCAAGCAATTGACAAGAAAATACATGATTCCTAGAGAACAGAAAGGAGTATATTTACATAAAATGTCCCATATTTTTATTTTCCAGAGAGAAATTACCATTTTGTGTATATTGATTCCCATGTGAATAATGCAGTAGACATTCTGTGAGAGGTTTGCATGGGTCATCTTTTTTTTTTTTTTTTTTAGGAAATCAGTTATTCAGTAAGAGTAGAAAATATTATTGTAACTTTTTAAAAAAGATTTTATTTATTCATTTGAGAGAGAGAGAGAAAGAGCACAAGAGGGGAAGGGTCTGAGAGAGAAGCAGAAACCCCGCTGAGCTGGGAACCTGATGCAGGACTCAATCCTGGGGCTCCAGAATCATGACCTGAGCTAAAGGCAGTCACTTAACCAACTGAGCCACCCAGGCGCCCCTATTGTGAATTTTTATTTTATTAATTTATTTGTCAGAGAGAGAGAAAGTGTACAAGTAGGGGAGTGGCAGGCAAAGGGAGAAGCAGTCTCCCTGCTGAGCAAGGAACCCAATGGATACCAGGACCCTGTGATCATGACCTGAGCCAAAGGCAGACGCTTAACCAACTGAGCTATCAAAGCATCCTACTGTGAAATTTTTTTTAAAGTTAAATAAAAATGCTTATATATGACATGGCCATCATTAAATATGATTAATGTGAAAAGGAATATGAAAGCAGTAGTGGGACTCATTTAGAAAGACCAAATAAGTTCTGAGGCATTGGTGAAAATCAAACTTAGCAATATTTTTAGAAAGAAATAGAGTTTTGGAAGCATTCCGTCAAGCCCAGAGCTTAACGCTTTGGATTGCATATATTTTGGAATTAGATTGTTTGAGGTGAAGCTCTCAGTTAGTCATGTTTACAGCTTGGGCAACCTATCATATTACCATGATTATTTTCCTTTGTTCCGCCATTCCTTCCTCAACCCAGTTCTCTCTCTCTCTCTCCCTCTTCCTCTTTTTTTCCGAGTATACTGGGTATACTGAGATTGTGGAACTGAATCAGTCATAAAGTGAATGACTGAAAGTATCAAGTACTTTCATTACTGGTTGAGGCAAACCTCCATTCTCTCCTTCTCTCCATTCTTTCCTTCCTTCCCCTGTTTTTTTCTCTCTCTGATAGTGTAATATTGACTATTTTACCCTTCTTACCTTCATTTCCTTGATTTATTAAAATCAAAATAGGAACATCTATCTACCTTATCAAAATGCTGTGAATATTACACTTGCTGAGTAAACTCTGTCTTTTGCCTTCCTGTGAACTGGTTGATGTGACAGGGACACGTGGCGGAGTTGGCCCAGTAGGTGCAGTGCATGAGATTATAGCCCTCAAGGACACCTTTGCATTGGGTCCCTAGGTGTTCACTGAGCAAGTCCTCATAGCCTTTCAGTTTAGTCTTTTACAATTCAATAGAAAAATACTTACTGGGGCACCTGGGTGGCTCAGAGGGTTAAGCCTCTGCCTTCAGCTCAGGTCATGATCTCAGGGTCCTGGGATTGAGCCTCACGTTGGGTTCTCTGCTCAGCAGGGAGCCTGCTTCCCCATCTCTCTCTGCCTGCCTCTCTGCCTACTTGTGATCTCTCTGTCAAATAAGTAAAATCTTAAAAAAAAAAAAAAAAGAAAAACACTTACCTTTGGGCTGGGGGGAGTCAGAGTAAAATGTAGATTAAGAATTTATATATATTTGCCCAGCTAGACATGTGTTTCCTATTAGCCACTGACAACCATGATATAAAGCAGTCACTTGATGTCATTCTCTAAATTATCACAAAATTCAGCTTATCATGGCCTATATTATTATTATTACAACTGCATATACTATGCATGCATAAAAAGGGGAAATCACCATAAAAATTCAAAGAACATCACATATGCATAAATGCATAAATGCAACTTTTAAAAAATAACATCCTGGGATAATATTTAAAATATACAATAAATAAATGGTAAGTATCTTTAATGTATAAAGTCAAGAAAACATATGCTATAGCCAAGATATAAATTATATGCAGAAATGACATCAAAACAGTCATCTTTGAACTCCAAGGGGGCACGAAGTTTTCAAACTTTGTTTCTTCTTTCTCCTTTTCCTCCACCCCATTTCTCAGCTAGGCAACACCAACATGACATGAAGTCAACTACATTTATCAAATCCCCTTATGTATCAGACCTTATTCTAGAGGCTCAGGATAGAATAAGGACCAAAATATAAAAAGACATTCATGTTTTGTTTATTGTCAACAGATACAATAAATAGATTGATACATGAGTAAAGAAGAAAATTTGAAATATTAACTGATGCTATGAAAGTCAAATAGGAAAATGCTATGAAAAATCACAGATGTATTGCTTTTAACCAGAGTGGTTATAAAATACCTTGATGGAAGGTAGTGTGTATGTGTGTGTGTGTGTGTGTGTGTGTGTGTGTGTATGTATACATATATATGTACACTTTATACTAAAACAATGGATTTAAATTAAATTTTATTATGCACACACTAGACTATTTTGGGCCTATATGGCGTTCATCTTCTTATGCTGAATGCTAAGTACATTGGCCCTCCCACCTTTTGCTGCTTCCAGCACTCCTAGTGGCCCTTAGAGATTTCGCTTAAGCACTTCCTCCTACAAGATGCTTTCCTTCATATCCTTGCCTCAACAAACATTTGTTATAGGGCTCACTTACCACATTGAAAACATCTGGTTATCACTCCATCTTAAAAAACAGCAACTTTTTGACCCAGCAATTGCACTACTGGGTATTTACCCTAAAGATACAAACGTAGTGATCTGAAGGGGCATGTGCACCTGAATGTTTATAGCAGCAATGTCCACAATGCCAAACTATGGAAAGAACCTAGATGTCCATCAACAGATGACTGGATAAAGAGGATGTAATATATATATATATCACATCTTCTTTACCTATTCATCTGTTGTTGGACTTCTTTATCCATTCATCAGTTGTTGTATGGATATATATATATATATATATATATATATATATATATCCATATATATGATGGAATACTATGCAGCCATCAAAAGAAATGAAGTCTTGCCATTTGCAACGACATGGATGGAACTAGAGGGTATTATACTTAGCAAAATACGGCAATCGGAGAAACTACAGCTATCATATGATCTCCCTGATATGAGGAAGTGGAGATGCAACATGGGGGGTTTGAGGGGTAGAAAAAGAATAAATGAAACAAGATGGGATCAGGAGGGAGACAAACCATAAGAGACTCTTAATCTCAGAAAACAAACTGAGGGTTGTGGGGGGAATGGGGTAGGGAGATGGTGGCTGGGTTATGGACACTGGGGAGGGTATGTGCTATGGTGAGTGCTGTGAGGTGTGTAAACCTGGTGATTCACAGACCTGTAGCCCTGGGGCTAATAATACATTGTATGTTTATAAAATAAATAATTAATTAATTAATTAAAAAAAAAAAAAACCACAGCAACTCTTTCCTCTTTGCATTCCCAGCTTCCTGCTCCAATTCCTGGTGCACAGGAGCTGCCTCCCCATTGTCTGATCTATGAACAAATGAAGGAATGCATAAGGCGATCAATGATTCTAGAGCATGGGTAGATCCATAAGCAGTGAGAAATCACATCTCTATATGAAAGGAGGAAAGCAACTTGAAATCTCAAATGGAAACCAAATGTTTTTTGATTTGCATTTATGTCCTGAGAAAGTCATTTACATGGGCGCCTGGGTGGCTCAGTGGGTTAAGCCGCTGCTTTCGGCTCAGGTCATGATCTCAGGGTCCTGGGATCGAGTCCCGCATCAGGCTCTCTGCTCAGCAGGGAGCCTGCTTCCCTCTCTCTCTCTCTCTGCTTGCCTCTCTCTCCATCTACTTGTGATCTCTCTCTGTCAAATAAATAAATAAAATCTTAAAAAAAAAAAGTCATTTACATTCCATGTTGTGGACATAAGAAAATTAGTGAAAAGGCTCTGAAAGAGAATTCTGTGCCATCACAAATGCATTCTAGCTCATTTACAAACTTTTTTCTCTCATGCCTTTGTTAGATTTATTTCATATGGGTATAACAATGATAAATACAAATATTTAGGGGGACTCAAAATGCAAATGCTTGCATTTTTAGGGTTTATTTCCTTGTTAGTTGGGTCAAATAAAATTGGATAGTTCCTGCATCTTTCAAGAGGAAAGAAAAAACTCATTTTACCAACTATTTTATTTAATATGTCTTCCCATATCCAAAATTACTAACACTTAGTGATGAAGAGAAAAAAAAAGTAACAAAAGAAAGACAACCTACCATAACATTTTCTAATTTGAATCTCTAGCTATTAAGTTAGGCTCATTGGGAGTTCTTCAACAATAAAATAATAAAAAAATCAGTAAAATTATAAATAATAAAAAGAATAGCAGTATTATGATCTATTAATTTTATTGCATATCCATTACAGTTCTTAGCACAGCTATGGGGAAATCATTTTTATAGGTGTTCTCTGAGGTGTATAAAGGCAACACCCCTTTTTATTTAATCAATAAACATTTCTACAATTTTTAATATTTGAAGCAATTCATTCATAGAATACTAACCATGGAATGCAATAATTAAATATGCCTTAAATATAACATTTTAATCTTTTAGACTCAATGTTGCATTTTGCATTAAATATTAAGTTTGTAATGTCAGAATTACTTAAGCAATAGAATTATAAATTTGCACGTACATGTGGATACACTATTTTTATTTCTTTGTGGCCTCTCTTTATCTCATCAAGTTCTCTGAATTTTCCATGCCCATGAATTACTATAGCAAGTCAGATTCTGGATATGTTAGATGATAACTATATGAATTTAGAAAATCTATACTTCTAACATAAAGCATCTGCTTCAAACTCTTTTCTTCTTATGAGCTATAGTCATGTTTTCTCCCACAATGCCAGACAGAAATCGTCCTGAAATATCTGAGATTAAAAACTGATCAAAGATGAATTTGTTCTACTTAGAAGTACTTATACTTGCTATATTTTTTTAAGATTTTATTTATTTATTTATTTGACAGGCAGAGATCACCAGAGAGAGGCAGGCAGGGAGAGAGGGAAGCAGGCTCCCTGCTGAGCAGAAAACCCCATGCGGGACTCAATCCCAGGGCCCCGAGATCATGACCCGAGCTGAAGGCAGTGGCTGAACCCACTGAGCCACCCAGGCGCCTCTTATACTTGCTATATTAATAAGACTCATGGCTTGTCTTTGAATGTAAAAAGCTCAAAGAAACATGATTTCAGTGAGAAATAGAAGTATATGCGTTCCATACATCTTAAATCCTGGTTGTCCATTAAGATATGTTACATTTATCAATGTTAATAGTTTCCAAGTGATACAATGTGAAAATTCAGAAAAATACAACTCGATAAAAGATAGCATCTATTTGAATCGATGTCTTGGAAATAGCTTTGTCTGACTTACTGTTCTTTTTCCTTCCATCTACCATAGGCCCAAAGAGATATTTCTAATATTCACAGAGAGAACTATATACAGTTCTTGGAAATAAAACTCACAGAAGGCTGGAGACTCATTATAACCAGATTTCCCTACAGTTTTTAGCTCTCAGAGATGCCCACGGTGAGCCTCCAGTTACAGTTCAGACTTCTTTCTCATAACACAGGGTTCCTACCCATGTTTCTGCTTGGGATGTCTTTATTTCTGCAAGTAGTCATTCTCTCTATTCACCTGCTGTTTTCTCCGAGTGGGACATACCTGTTCACCCAGTGACATCACTTCACTTATGAATCTATGAGGAGTTTTAATGTTTCAGTTTGTTTGTTTGTTTGTTTGTTTATTTATTTTTACTTATTAGGACAGATTGTGGACTTCCAAGGTGCTTACACACTGGACCAGAAACTGTTCGTCCTTTTGTCCTGCTTTTCACTTTAAAAAATTTACCAAAAATGTTCAAGATGCTATTCCAGTCATCCATTCTCACCTATTTCCTAGAGTTTCTCCTGAGATATTTTAATCCTACTCTTTTGTATATTTATCTTGTGCCTCTTGCCTGGCATTGTTATACACATACACACATATTCTAAATATTTGAGAAAAATATATATGTTTGCCTTACTAACTCAATCAAGTAGTAAAGTACAATGAAGATATTTTGTTATGTTTTCAAAGAATATGCCTGACACAAAACTTATTTCAGGATGCTATCAGAGAATATGCTCCATCAGAATGATGAAGTAAACCTAGAGAGAAGAGGATTCCAGAAACAATAAAGTAACACATAATATAGCTTGATTAAATACTGAGATTGCCTATTATATAATAACTATAAAGAGTTATCAGTCCAAAGTTTAGCAGAAAGAAGCAGGAAAACAAGGAATCAGTAGACTGTCTCATTTCTCCTTCTAGAAAACTATATGGAGATCTTTTAAGAAAAGAGAAAACTGAGTTCAAAGAAATACGAATCTGAAGAAAAATGGAGATGAATGGCATCTATTAAAAACAGAAAATATAAACAAAAGAAAGCATAATCATAAAAAGATTTTTCAAATCTTTTTAATATTTTGATATTTTTCAAATATCAAATCATGATATTTACTTATCAAATAGCTGTGATATATTGAGAGGATGAAGAGGAAAAAGAGAAGGGGAAAATGCAAAAAAAATTGGTTTAAGGGAGTTAAAATTCTCATCTACTGTAAGATAAACTAAAAACATATGTCTAAAACTGAAAACTTCAGTATATGCAGAAATATGGAGAAAATGGAGATATGGAAAAATATGAGCATATGGAGAAAAACTGTTAAAAAATTAATAGCTAACTTTATGATAAGGCTTGGCTCTAGGAAGTAGGGGTGAGTTGATTTTTAGAAGCCTGCTGAATTTGGTTTAGCCTTGTAGTGGTAGTAATATGTGAATTTTGTGAAGTATATATGTATATTGATTAAAATAATCATTAAAAATAGTCCCCAGATAGCCAATGGAGGAATCCCTCACCATAGCCTAAATCAAATACTTTATCCCAGCAAAGATGCTGGCATATTTCTCCTGCTGAAACTTGATCCCCATACCTTCTCCACCCCATAGATCATTTTTTACTTTTATCTATGCTTATGCATTTTCCTCAGTGTTTTTGTTCACACAATTGGACAGTATGCAAATTGCCATGTAGGAGCATTCCAGAGTCAATCTTTTTCTATGTAAAGAGTAACTAAGATTTATTTGACTGTGAATCTGACTGTGAACTAACATTTGACTGTGAATGTTCATTATATATTACTTCACCTAAAAATGTGCTTTTCTTTTGTTCTCCCGTGCTTTCAAAGTGCTGCAATTAGCAATTTCATTCCTCTCTCTCATACATCACAAATATGTGTCAATATTAAAATTTTCTGGAAGTGGAATTGTTGGTCAAAGGAAATGTGAATTTTTAAATTAGATCATGTTTTCTAAACGCCTTTTATAAATAATTGTAACAAGGCACTCTTTAAGCAACATTGCATAAGAATGCCAGCCTATTTCCTCATACAGTCACTGTTACTACAAAACATGTACATATATGGCCATCTGAGAACTGAAAATAGCATCTGATTTATTTTGTATTTACTTAATTTTGAGTAAATTTGAGATCTTTTAGGTATGTTTTTAGCTATTTTTATTCCTATGAACAAATTCATAGCATTATTAGGTTGTATGAGTTTTGTTAATTTCAATGCCAGCCTTATCAGATATCAAAGCATCATATATAATGTGGTTTCAACCTCATAGTTCTATATTACTTTTTTTACATCGTTTCTGTGCCAATTTTTGCTTCAATTACGTGCAACTTTAATCTGTTTGTTTGGGGCTTTTTTTATGTTATATCATAATATCAAGTGGCACAAATTTCCTTTCATTTTTCTTCTTTGCTATCATTGTCTGGAAATCTTTCAGGAAATCATTAACATTGTGATTAAACTAATTATTTTTAAACTCAAGGTATGTGGCATTTCTTTTTAAGCAGTTATTTTCCTCTATACCTTTCAGACTCATCTGCATTAGTTCATTATTACCTGCACGTCTCAAGAAGAGTATAAAGAAGTTGAGAAAAATCCAACATTATCTTAATAATTGAACAAACATAAATATCTCATATTGCCAAACCAAACTAACAGACCTTTTCTTCTTTCTTTTGAGTCAGACAAACATGGGTTTAAATTCCATTTGTACCATATAATAACATAGCAACAAAGAGAAAGTGAAATCATTTCTTAGGATTCAGGTTACCTTATTTATGAAAGGTAGATAAAATATCTTGCTCGAAAACAAGATACATATTTGAGGGCACTGTCAAATACTGGTTAAGAGCTCGTATTTTGAAGACAGAATCAGTGGGTTAAATTCTTGTTCTAATTGTTTAGGGTAAGAAAGCCTGTGTAAGTCTCCAGGTCAACATTTTGTCTCTAATGACTTTTAACCTTGTGATCAAAGTAAGGAACTGAACTTGTTTTCTAATACCTTAATTTCCTCATTTGTAACTAAATGATTTAATAACTAAAAGTACATAGAGTGGGACATAATGCAAGTACTCAATGAATATGAACTCTATTACTACTTGGACTTATTTGACATTTTATGTGGGTCTTAAATAAAAAATCAACAAGTTAAAATATGTTGAAAAGAAGGGCTTTACTGACTCTTTCGTGATCCTTACTTGTGAGTTCACCATGAACACTTTGTGCTAAAACCTGGAAAGAAGATGTATATATGATTTACACACACCTCTTTCACCTTGAAGCCCAAGGCATCCTATATAAGCAAAATTCAGTGACCTAGACTCCTCTGTGTTGTGCATCTAAGAACTGCGGGAGAAACCCACTTATTGCATTTTCTTCCCAATATATGAGGGAGGAAGATGAGCATGGCACATATAATAATTTGCTCTCCTCTTTCCAAAGCCATGATAAAGAAAACTGTGTATATATTTGTACTGTGTGTGTGTGGGGGGGGGGTGTTTAACAGAAAAAGAATACATGACTGATTTCTGCATTTGGTCAGAGTCAGTATGTATAAAAATACAGGGAAGAATGATAATTTGGAATCATTTCAAATTTGTTTTGATTCTGGCTTACTCTTAGAGCAGCTAATAAGCACAAAGTCACAAAAGCAAAAGTTGCACGGTTGGTCTTGGCTATCATTTCCTACCTTGTGTCTCATGGAGCTCTGTCAAATTGTGGTGGTCTCCACAACTTGGTTGTAGTGGTCTCGCTCCATTAAGTCAGAAAATCTGTGGACTTATATTAGGAAAGCACTAATCTGTGGATCATCTCAGCGCACAGAAATTACTTACTTATAACTGTAAAAATAAACATTTTACCAACATGTATACCAGATTTAACAATAGGGTTACAGGCCTCAAATAGCTGGCTTTGTCTGGCCAGGGTCACTGTCTCCTTATCTGCATATGTGTACGTGACTAGAAGTTTCTCCTTTATGTTTACCTGTGGATTTTCAGTGGTCAGGCTTGACCACAGCTCACCACAAGCTCAAGCTCAATTTTTCTACCCCAGCACACAGTTAGTCAATGTGTTGCTTCACAGCAAGAATCCAAATCAAATGTCTATGAACAAAGCTTGTTGTGTAGGAGGCTCCTCTACTTGCTTTTGAACATTAAAAGAGAAAAGAAAAAAATATTGCTGAATGTGCCTCCCACAGTTTTTCATAGCACTGACCTCCAAACCTGACCCATTGGAAATGAAACATCCATTACCTTTTGTCTAAAGGTTTCAGATCCCTATGTGACTGAACAGGGAGCTTTGTGAAAATTGATTTTGCCACAGCACTCACACCTGGGTATTGCTTAGTATTATTCTCAAATAACTAGAGGCTTAAGTCATTTAGGGAATATTTACTATGGGATTTGGTTAACAGTGTAACTGAACAAAGAACATATAAACATAGTTAAAACAAGACTATTCTTTTTTTTTTCATTTGCTTACATTTCATTTTTCCACTCTAAATGAAATTTCCACATTAAATCTGATCTTTGTTTTATTTAAGATTTCAGAGGTTTCATATTTTAAAATATTTTACATGAAAATATTATAATAGTATCATATCAGCTCCAAAAGAGATGCTATCATCAGCTGGACTATAATACTCACTTAAAATTTAGAATAAACTATAGCCTGCAAGTACTATCACATAACAATTTTCTGATCAGTTGAATAGATAAAAATATAGATATAGATGGCAGATATTAAGGGTTATAAAAAATGTTATCCACTTATTTTGAAAGAAGTCACTCTGTAATGTGAATGTAAAGTTTAAAATCTTATTATAAGTGATCCAAAAACATTCTTGAAATAGGACATAAAAAATCAGAAATTTGTATAAGGATATCAAAATGTCTTATAGAAATTAAGGGCAAGAATCCAGACAGGTGGGCATGAGAAATGACTCCAACTCTAAAAAGAACTTGCTTTCTATCACTGGACTCCTTCCCATTCTACATGTCCACCCTATTCTCTGTTTCCGCACCTGCTTTATTTTTCCAGACCACATGACCAGGGATGGTCACTTCAGGATCTTAATAATGCCAGTTACACAAAATAATAATTGGCTAAATGTGAGTCAGAGACATGCTCCCCTCAAATCCAGTCAACTGTGTGAATGGATTGTATACTATTAAAAAAAGAAGAAGAGAAGTTATGGCAAGTAATGATTAATAGAAAGACCAAACAACAGACATACACCATTGTATCATTTAGTCATTACCTCTTCCCTTACCTGTCACGTCTACCACTTCTTCCAGGCAATCCATAGCTCCCAAACAAGAACCTAACCTACTTTCTATATTTTAAAACCAAAAATAAGGAGGACTGAATACACCCATTGTGTTGGATCTTTTAGAACACAAGTTTTTTTTATCAGAAGTAACCCCCTCCCTTTTTTTTTTTTTTTTTTTTTTTTAGGCAGAGTGTCCCAGAAGATACTAAAACATCACTGACACAGTGGCATGGTCTTGACCCAGGGACTCTTACAGCACAAAGTCAATACTGTCTTTTAAATAAAACAAAGCAGACACTTCCTAGATTTCACATAAGTTCTTACTTTCTGAGGTCATCATCTAAATATACTGGAAAGGGAACCAAAACTTAGATTTCATGCTTTGCAAACCTTCATGTATGTTTATACAGTCTTTCTGGTATCTATTACCACTGTTCTGAATATCTCCTTCTTTGAGGATCCAGAATCATCCTTTTTTATGCAAAACCCCTTCACATATTTAAAACATGAAGGCAACTGCTTTCTAGGTTTGCAAAACTCAGTCATTTAATATGTCTCGAATATAGAAGGACTGTTTCAGTGTAAGAACTAGAGAGGTGTCAGAAGAGTAGAGAGGAAGTTTCCAAAGGGCTGACGAACAGAGAGTCAGAAGGCAATCTAATTGGATATGTTGGTATTTATCAAGACTAAACCTATTCATGCTTCATTAATCACATTTATACAAATAAAAGCAATTATTTTAGAACTTCTATTAAAACTTCACGAAGAATAGTATGTCAAACCCATAAAATTTCCCAGGCTACTAAATTCACTCTTTTAAGTGTCTGAAGCTATCAACATAAATAAATTCAATAAGACTAGTTACCAAGTCTGTTGTGAACACCACTATATCCTCAACACTTAGCCTATACTCTGGTAAATAAGTAGACACTTGATAAAAACCTTCTGAATGAATAAATAAGCAAACACAAGCTATAAGGTAGTTAAAACAAACATGAGGGAGAACAGCGACTCTGAAGAATTCGCTCATTCTATCAGGAGCTGTGTTATAATAATGGTTCCCAGAGCTAGCCTGCTGAAGAGTAGTTTCCTGAGCTGGGAAGCAGAAACAAATATGACTTATTTGACATCACAAATCTATCTTTTCTATGACTTTCTGAGGCATGCAGGAGTGACACAGGGAACATTCTGGACTGGGATCTCAGCAACTGTCTTTTGGCTCCCCCTAGGGTATGAACTAGAGATGTAAAATGCCAGAAGTTTTGAGTTTTGAAAAAACATGTATCCTGAGGGGTAAAATAAAAAGTATGAATGTAATATGATGGTTGAGTCATGAATGGGTTGTTAATGAAACCCAGGGCTGCTGTGGTGAGGAAGGGTGTTTGATAATATGATGAGGACAGTGCCATGCATGATGGCCTGAAATTCTCCACAGAAAAGGTTTGTAAATGTGACTAATTGGGAAGCTATTTGTTCTCTACCAACCCCATAGTAGCAGATGAGAGTGAGGAGTCAGACACAATAAAAGCTGCTTTAGAAGAATCATATAAAAAACAATGAACTAGGAAGAAAGGCCATGAATTAATTAAATGCCATTAGCCCTTTTAATTTCTAATTCTGGCTGAAAGTAGTTTTTAACACAAGTAAGTAATTGAATTATTCTTAGTTTTTGAGGACCTACATATTATCAGCGTTGTTTGCTAAGTTTGTTTTATCACGTAGTCTTTACAACAACTCTGCTCACCAAGTATTAATATCTATAGCAGCGTAGTTCAATATGTTTTAACCTATACTTGTTTTTATATTATAAAATAAGGATTGAGAGTTTTGAACCCAGATCTCTTATTACAGAGTCAGTGCTTACTCCCACATTGTTGTTGGGATTTATAGTTGTTACCATGACAACTTAGCGACCTCCTTGAGGAAAACCATCTTTTCATAAATAGGTCTCTCTGATGGATCATGAGGCACTTTCTAAACTCAATTAGTCAAAGACTACATTCTGCTTTATTTATGTTATAAATACATTATAACTCAAAGAGCTTATACAAAAGAAGATGAAGAAAATTAACTACTTGCCAATTTAATTTGCATGGTCTCTAGGTAACCTGGCCTTTTATTTTTTTATTTTATTTTATTTTATTTATTTATTTATTTATTTTTAAAGTTTGGGAATGGCAGCTACATAATACTTACAGTCTGTTCTCAGGGCTACTTATTGTCACTTTAGTTTCGATAGGGAATTAATTTTTAACAATATTGGTATGAAATATCATTTGGGTACTAAGGAAAAGAGCTAAATATTATTTTTAAAACATATATAAATTCAGAATGAATTATGGGGACAGTTAAATATGTTGGTTGAATTCTAAGCTTCCACGTCCCCTTCCCTCTTCTCAAGATGTAACTAATTTTCATCAGGACTCTATCTAAAAACTGATTGTCCTCAAGCTCCAGATTCTAGTTCATGTGAATTTGGCTAAGTCTGTCAGCAAATTCCATTTTCATGGCCGAAGTGATTTATTTAGGGGCTGGAAATGTGATTTTCGCCAGTGCAATAAGAGTGAATGTCAGGGCTTTGTGTAGGAGTTATAAGATCTACCTAAGAAACCTCTATTTATGTGAGCCATCCATTACTTGCAAGCTAAAGTATCTGAACTGATTCAGAATTTAGTATAGGGAAATAGGGACTGGCAGTAACAGACCCAACTAAAATGAGATAGAACAAAAGGAGGTAAAGACCCCTCCTCTCCCTCCTCAACAACAGAAGTGGGTAACTTTTTGTGTTAGTAAAATCGCTGTGAATCTGGGACTACAGTGCAGTGGGACCCAGATCTTGTGTCTCCTAAGCCTGCAAAATTAGGGTTGGGACAGAAAAATGTCCTACTGTCTGAGTGTGTTGACTCATTCTGCAGCTTTAAGTAAGGTCCTGAAATATACAAGCTATTCCTGACATCAGCCCATCTGAAAGCAGGGGGAAAAAAACCCAAAAACCAAACCAAACCAAAACAAACAAACAAACAACAAAAACAAAACAAAACAAAACAGAGCTCAGCTAAAAGCTTTGCCTATGGACTAAAATAAAGAATGACCAAATTCTAAACAGTTTAGAATATGTTGAAATAGGCAAATTCTCTATATAAAACTAAAGTTAGGGCAAAGTTATATAAGATAGCTTTTGATAGGTAGGACATTTGTCAGGCAATCAGATTGGAGCCTAAAGGAAACCTGACACTACCTCCTACCTCCAAACCCACAGCCCTACTGAAAAACTTCAACCTGATTATTAAAAAGAAGAGTGGGGAGAAAGGGAGGGAAGAGAAGGAGGGAGGAAGAGAGGAATAAGAAAGAACATTACTTTTGGGGTGTGTACTGAGAGCAGGGACTACTGTGCAGGCGACCTGCTACCCACGGTGTTGAATGAAGAGAGATTATGAGATTATGAATGGCAGGTACGGAGCATGCACAAGATTTATTAGCTTCACAACATTCACAGCCCTGAATCCAGGCTCCAACGTTATAATTAAATAATGTCTTTCTAGTTTAGTTTTCTAGCACACATAATTGCCTCAAATCAGGGAGATCTAAAGCCTGTTAATGTTTGAAGGGAGTGTTTTCAAAAGGAGACTCCAGTGCTGGTAAATTAAATACCTGCGATTGTGTATCTTTCTAAGCAAGGGTTGAGGGTCACACAGAGAGGAGGAGGATAGTTAGGGCAGATTGGTTCCTAACAAGTGTAGTCTCTACTCAGTGCACCTCTCAGATTTAAAAGGAAAGACAATGTGTAAGGGAGAGCTTCCTGAAACAAACCAACTCTGTGGCAGGCAACCCCTCTGCATAGGTAAGAAAAGCTCTGGTATTTCCAACAAGCAGACCATGAGAAGGAAGGTCCACAGAGGAGAGGCTGGAGGGCATTGTTTCCACCTCTCATGTTTGAATGGAAACTTCCGCCCTCATTGACTGCCAAATGTATCCTAACTGCTCCATAAATGTAATAAAATCAGTTCATTCAGAAGGTCTTTGTGATCAAAGTACCATCCATCTTTTTCAAAGAAATGGAACAAATAATGCTAAAATTTATATGGAACCAGAAAAGACCTCGAATAGCCAAAGGGATATTGAAAAAGAAAGCCAATGTTGGTGGCATCACAATTCCGGACTTCAAGCTCTATTACAAAGCTGTCATCATCAAGACAGCATGGTACTGGCACAAAAACAGACACATAGATCAATGGAACAGAATAGAGAGCCCAGAAATAGACCCTCAAATCTATGGTCAACTAATCTTTGACAAAGCAGGAAAGAATGTCCAATGGAAAAAAGACAGCCTCTTCAATAAATGGTGCTGGGAAAATTGGACAGCCACATGCAGAAAAATGAAATTGGACCATTTCCTTACACCACACACAAAAATAGACTCAAAATGGATGAAGGACCTCAATGTGCGAAAGGAATCCATCAAAATCCTTCAGGAGAACACAGGCAGCAACCTCTTCGACCTCTGCTGCAGCAACATCTTCCTAGGAACAACGCCAAAGGCAAGGGAAGCAAGGGCAAAAATGAACTATGGGGATTTCATCAAGATCAAAAGCTTTTGCACAGCAAAGGAAACAGTTAACAAAATCAAAAGACAACTGACAGAATGGGAGAAGATATTTGCAAATGACATATCAGATAAAGGACTAGTGTCCAGAATCTATAAAGAACTTAGCAAACTCAACACCCAAAGAACAAATAATCCAATCAAGAAATGGGCAGAGGACATGAACAGTCATTTCTGCAAAGAAGACATCCAGATGGCCAACAGACACATGAAAAAGTGCTCCATATCACTCGGCATCAGGGAAATACAAATCAAAACCACAATGAGATATCACCTCACACCAGTCAGAATGGCTAAAATCAACAAGTCAGGAAATGACAGATGCTGGCGAGGATGCGGAGAAAGGGGAACCCTCCTACACTGTTGGTGGGAATGCAAGCTGGTGCAGCCACTCTGGAAAACAGCATGGAGGTTCCTCAAAATGTTGAAAATAGAACTGCCCTATGACCCAGCAATTGCACTATTGGGTATTTACCCTAAAGATACAAACGTAGTGATCCAAAGGGGCACATGCACCCGAATGTTTATAGCACCAATGTCCACAATAGCCAAACTATGGAAAGAACCTAGATGTCCATCAACAGATGAATGGATCAAGAAGATGTGGTATATATACACAATGGAATACTATGCAGCCATCAAAAGAAATGAAATCTTGCCATTTGCGACAACATGGATGGAACTAGAGTGTATCATGCTTAGCGAAATAAGTCAAGCAGAGAAAGACAACTATCATATGATTTCCCTGATATGAGGAAGTGGTGATGCAACATGGAGGCTTAAGTGGGTAGGAGAAGAATCAATGAAACAAGATGGGATTGGGAGGGAGACAAACCATAAGTGACTCTTAATCTCACAAAACAAACTGAGGGTTGCTGGGGGGAGGGGGTTTGGGAGAAGGGGGTGGGATTATGGACATTGGGGAGGGTATGTGCTTTGGTGAGTGCTGTGAAGTGTGTAAACCTGGTGATTCACAGACCTGTACCCCTGGGGATAAAAATATCTGTTTATAAAAAATAAAAAATTTAAAAAAAAAAAAAAAGGTCTTTGTGGGGTAACGAAATCCTTAAATTCCCGAGGGACAGAACTGGGACATATTTATTGAAGATATGAAGGATGGTTTGAAACTTCAATGCAAAACACTTTAGATTACTGTCTTGGTACCAAAGACTGTATGTGCATAAACACTTTTCCATCTTTTCACATGTGGCAGTTTATATTCTTTTTGTGTTCAAGTCATTATCAAAGTAACATACAAGACTGCCATTGATTATCTGTGCTTTATAAAATGTAAAAGGGAGAAGATTTATGCTTCTTTATTTGCTATATATTTTTCCAGGGAAGTATTACCCAATGCATATTCGGAAAAGCAAAGGATATATGATCCATTCCTTAAAGACAGGAGCCCGCTCATCAAAACATTTATGCAACTTTGTATATATTTCATTTTTTGTGGAGCATTACTATAAAAATTATTAAACCTTGTGAGAAGTCTTAATTTTAAAAAAATTGTCAAATTTCAATAAGCAATAAATATATTTTAAATTTTCATTATTATTCTTTGACCTTTGAGTTAGCCTTTTTTTTAATTTATGAATTGTAGACTACAGATTCAGAGGTGTTTATGTGGATAGGAAATGAAAAAGAGTATAATAATTCCATGTACTCCTAAAAGATTATTCTTAAAGAATAGAGGGATTGTAAGAAGACAAAGATAATAGTGTCTAACTCAAGATAGTAATGACTAAGGCTATTTTTTAAAAACTACAATTTTTCACAGAATAGAATTACCTGAGTTTTAGATTGAAAGCATGAATTAAGGTTATTTAACACAAATTCACCAATTAGAGCTAACTGCTAACATCAAGTAATGTGACCTTAATTTAGACTTCTGAAATATAGTTATATGGAGCACTTTCTTTAGAGTAAAGTCACTAATCTTTTCTCTAAATGTAAACATTGAGACACATTTCTCACTTTTTAATATTTTATAGTAGCCTATACCAAAAATGAAAGCTAATATATAAAACAACTAGCATAGTTGGGAAAGGATTCTAGTCAACACTTGTCAATAAAATTATTCTTTTCTATCTGACTTAATGCAGTATACAGAAAGGCTTTTTTAAAATAGGAGTTTTGCGCAGATATTTACTTTTTGAAAGTCTTATTTCTTATATTACCCCAATATCATGTGTTTAGCATTAGTTAAGTAGCAATAGGCAGCTCTTTGACCATAGAAACACTGATAGCTATCCCTAGAAAGGTTGAACTATAAAAGTACTTGGCTTCAGTACTTGAGAGTGACCCATTTAGAAACCCATATTTTATTTGGGGAACAAATAAACTGATAATCAGTAGGCAAATCATTGATTAATAAAGAACCACAGAGGCCACAGTGGAAAGCCACCCATACCATACATCTAAATAAGGATTCAGTACTAACCTAAGGCAAAGGGAGCAGTAGTTTATGCCAGACTTTGCTGAAGTAAAATAAAGAAATTAATTAGAAGAAACTGAGGGTTCATGGAGGGAGGTCGGTGGGGGATGGGCTAAATGGGGGATGGGCATTAAGGAGGATAGTTGTGATGAGCACTGTGTGTTATATATAATAATATATATATAATTCTACCCCTGAAACCAAAGCTCAGTGGGTTAAGCCGCTGCCTTCGGCTCAGGTCATGATTTCAGGGTCCTGGGATCGAGTCCCGCATCGGGCTCTCTGCTCAGCAGGGAACCTGCTTCCTCCTCTCTCTGCCTGCCTCTCTGCCTACTTGTGATCTCTCTCTGTCAAATAAATAAATAAAATCTTAAAAAAAAATACTACATGTTAACTAGCTAGAATTTAAATAAAAACATGAAACAAAAAATTAATTTACCAACGTAAATAAATGTGTTTAAGAAATGCACTAAAAACTCCATATGAATTATAATCTGGAGACTCCTCATACCATTTCTGTTTATATTATATATTTATGTCTGGAATTAATTAGTATTAAAATAATGTAAATGTGAACATACAGCAGGCAATATTCAATAAATTATGTAATTTTGATTAAGCATTTCTAACACTAAGTGAGTATACAGAAAGCTAGAAAAATAACAACGAATGCTCCATACTGAAGAGATAAGAAATGCATGGTACTATGTGAAGTAAAGACCACTTCTGTACAATGTAAAGAACAGCAAACTTGTTGGACAAACATCGACAGAAACACAAAAATTCTAAGCTAGAGAATCTCAGGATATGTAATATACTATTGACTAAATGTCTTGGCAACTGCAACAACTCTGTGCACGGCAAGGGCTGCTTTAAAGAAATGAACTGTAGAAAGCATAAAGTTCTCACACTAAGTCAGCCTGCCGAAACCAATGTGGCTGTCTCTTGATTCCTTCATGAATGTTCCAGTCAATCAGATTCAGATCTGCCTCAATACTTCCATTCCTTCCCTGTGTAAAAACCATGTTATCTCAGAAGTGATTTTAAAAAGGAGTGGCTAGGATTGGTTTAAGAAAAGCTCATTTTATTGGCTATTTCCTGGATCAAAGTCACCACAATCCTAATTGTCCCTGGCAATTTGAAGGGTCATTTATCTTTCTGTGGGACTACGGAATATAGAAAGGTAACTCGAAAATTCTTTCATGATACCTCTTTTAACTACTTCACTTCAATTAAGAGTTTTTTGCATTAGTTACCCAGACTCTTGTTCATATTAACTTTTCATATCTTAAAATACCAAACACAACCTCTCAAAAACAGTCAGGTCAAGTGTTAAGATTGTCACTCAGAATAAGTCCTGAGACATCTATATAAATGCATATCACATTTTTATTATCTTAAGTAAACAATGAACTTCATATTGTGTATTAGTTTTTTTCAATTAATCTTTATACAGACTGGTATTAAAATAATACTTTTCAGGGGCACCTGGGAGGCTCAGTTAGTTAAGCTTCTGCCTTCAGCTCAAGTCATGATCTCAGGGTCCTGGGATGGAGCCCTGCATTGGGCTTCTTGCTCAGAGGGGAGAGTGCTTCTCCCTCTTCCTCTGCCTCTCCCAGTGCTTGTGCTCTCTCTCTCTCTCAAATGAATAAAAACTTTCTTTTTAAGATTTTTATTTATTTATTTGACAGACAGAGATCACAAGTTGGCAGAGAGGCAGGCAGAGAGAGGAGGAAACAGGTTCCTTGCTGAGCAGAGAGCCCGATGCGGGACTCGATGCCAGGACCCTGGGATCATGACCTGAGCCGAAGGCAGAGGCTTTAACCCACTGAGCCACCCAGGCTTCCTGAATAAAAACTTTTAAAAAATAATAATACTTTTCAGTTTTACTGAGAAGAATAATTTGAATGGAATCTATGTCACAGACTGGTTTGGTCGGTGCACTGGGCAGGTCCTGTGCTCACAGCCTGCCTTTCACTTCGGCTCTGGCTACAGCAACCAGCTTCTTCCACCTGGGATGGGTCTGCATCTACTTCAGCTGCTCACACCACTCTGGCTTTCTGCTTCTGTGCTTTCTGACACAGCCGAATGGGATGCCTCCAGAAACTCTCTCAAGTCCCGCACACACAAAGTGGTGCTGCAAAAGTGATGGGAGGGACTTCCTTGCATAAATAATGAGAGAGAGAGAATCATTTAAATAACCCCTTTCAGTCCCTAGCACAGACCATTCAAAATACGTTCTCTGTAGGTCCTTAGAATATTCTGGCAAGATTGGGCACAGTTACTCACAGAGGTAACCTTTGAACATGCACTCTAATATTGGCTTTACCTCTTTACTAGTTCAATTATTCCCAGTCCTTTGTTTTTTTATTTTCTTGAGATAACTTTACAAAGTAAGCTTATTTCCATATAAGCTTTCTTCAGATTCTGTTTTCCCAGGAAAAGATAGACCAAGGCACTTAATATTCTGACAGACAGAGTGGGGCAAGTGAGCAGCTCTACTTACAAAATGTTGGTTGGACAGGCATTCTTTTACTCTACCTGTTTCATAAATATTATAGGATATTCCCACTAACATACCAAAATTTAAAAAATTTAAAAATTTAAAACATTGTGGCTTCCAAGGTCTAGGGTTTAGTAATCCTAAACCCATTGCTGAGGGAGATGTATGCTGAGGGACGGCAGAGACAGCTGCTCAGATAAATGCAGGAACAGTTTGTTGAGGCAGTATATTGAATAAGATACTGAATCTTTGGTTTCTTCACAGTTTCAAGAATATATATATATATATATATATATATATATATATATAATCTCCTTGATATTATTTTGTCTTGCTTTTTGCATAACATTTTGTGGGAAGACAAAAATAAAACTACAAACAGTTATAAAGACATCTGCGAAGAGAGGGTGCACCGTCTGTTGGACTGAAAAAGCATATAGAAGAGTTGTTTCATAAGGTATGCATCTTGCTTGAAGAACACCGTGTTTGCCAAAAAGCAAGCACTTTTGTGTTCTCGCTGCCCCAATATTTCATGTGAAAAAAAAAATCTGCTAAACACAGAAAATTTGACTACAAGATACCCTCCAGCTTAAGATCTGAAATGGATATACTAGGTTGTCACTGGATAGTTCAGAACACTAACCTGGTAGTGACTCTTCACTGTTCATTGGATGCAGCTAGAATTTTCTACTCTTCCCCCTGGAGGGTTACTTGGGGTCTAGAAATAACTCAGTTAGCCAAAAATGCGCAAACAAATAAAATTCATCAAAAGTAATAGTATAGGATTTACGGAAATGGTCTATGACATCATAAAACTTATTGCCCTAACTGTACCAAAACATCACTGCCTTCCTTGAGGTAAGGCTTCTTGCTGTTGGTCCTTGAGTGGTGAGATCTGCCATCCACTGTTGTGTAGCTCAACCTGCTGGCCTTTGGGCATGGCTCACTGATTACCATGGCTCACTGATATCAGTTCAATGCTCTCTCCTATGGCTTCTGGAGGCAAGGTCCAGACACTCAGTTCTACCAAAGACTTTATTCTGTTTATCGGTCCTCTTGGATCTCCACATTTTTTAACATTATCAACTCTTGATGATTTTTCCTATAGCATTCTGATTTAGTCATTATCTTATCCACACCAATACCACACTTTGTCATTAATAATCTCCCTCCTATATGCCCTCCTTTCTTGAGGGAACACCTGCAATTTCTAGCATTCTGTCCTGCGTAATATACACAAGCATTCTCTTTTTTTCAAAACATCCTACTTCTCATAAATAAAAAGTGCCTTGACTTTCAAAGCACAGTTTCTGCCATGCACTAAAACTCATATTTGAATTTCTAAACTGAGAGGAACCTCTCTGTGAGGCAATAATAGTCACGACAAAGTCCTAATGTTGGATATTTTGTGGAGGATAACAATTGTAAAGCACAATCTATTAGACTATGCTACGAGTGCTAGGAAATGTGTTCAGACTAGGGATCTCTTGTACAAGATAAGCAGCATCTCATACAGTTTATATGTATATCATTTTTTACTACTTGTTCTCAATAAAAGGGGAACACTTTCCATTGGACATTGAAAGTTAGTGAGATATAATCCATATAACATAACTGGTGGGGTATTGAACATAAGACACATGATCAATGGTAAATTTGTGTTTAATAGGAGAATAAAATTAAAGGTATCTTTTGTTTTCATAAGTTTTTATCTTTGACTGAAAAGCATTTGATTTAAAATTTTGTACATGCAAGTATTTGTGTATAGGCATGTGTATTCCATTAATTATCTGGTAGCAGGATGAAAGATTTGATGTATTCATGTTTTGATCTCTGTGCCCACAATTTTGAGATCTGGAAACCATGTTATTAGGACAATAGAATAACAGTAATGTGAATAGCAATGATTTCAAATAGTTTTGATCTAAGTATCATGCAACTATTATAATATCATGTAACTGCTATAAAAATTAATCTGATGAATACCTTTAGGTCATCCAGGGAAAGATATTTAACATTAAATAAAGATGGATTAGTCAGATGAGTGGTGATACACATGACACAGAATGAATTTCGTACTAACATATCTGTGCGAAAAATTTCAAAAACTTTTACCCTTTTCTGATGTGAAAAATGCTAAAATTTGAGAATACTAGAAATAGGTATCTTTAACCTGTTTCTTGTAGACTACCATTTACTGTCTTAGATGTATAAATTATTACTGTCATTAGCATTATTTTAAATTCTTGGATATCTTCTTCAAGAAACATGATATTACGTGTACCACCATTTTGTTTCACCCATCATTTTTTTTTAAGTTATGTATAAGTCTAGTCCTTTCTATTTGGGCAACTTAAAAACTGAGTACAATGTGATTGAGAGTAAAACATTTCTCTAAGATGGAAGTGGAGGTCTATGGTCAAAAGCCATTGAATTAGATTTCCCCACAGCCTTACTGAAGATAAAAGCAGTTTTGCTAAGGCCATTATAGTGCTGCAGCATAGCTTTCAACAAAATGATTTTACTGTTGTCTCTCAAGGGAATGAGTAATGGAGAATGACAAGGAAAACAAGCATACACACACAGGATATTTTTTCCTATTAAACTGTAAGTTATAGCCTTCTGGGAGCTTTTCTCAAGGGTATGACTAATAATTGCAAAGAGAAAACTCTCCTCTGACTATAGCTACTCAAGAAGTATATATATAAGGAAATTAAGGAAGCACTGCATGATTTCATTACTTTAAGAGATGCTCCCCCATCTTTTTTGATATGAAGACGTATAGAGATCAAGTAAGATTTAAAATATTTTTTCCTCCAACACTTATATCTGCCAAAACAGGTTTTTAAAACATAATTCTGCCTTTCTTTTAAGAAAGAAAAGAGAACCAAGTTAATGCTGACTCAAAACGGAGGTCTGGTTGTTTTAAAAGCTGATTACATAACTTCAAGCTTCTTGAATTTTTAGTTTGTTTTTCTGAATGTCTAACTCAAAAGTATCAATCTCTTGGTGGGCCTATACGACACAAGCAAACATTACCATTTTTACAAATGGAACTAACCCAACTGTAATGTTGGTCTATCTTATGAGCTCTCATCCACACAGGTCCTCACCAAGTCCCACCGCTTTCAGCTTGTGCAAGATACCCTGTAGATTATCTGGTAAACTACATGAAGACTATTTTGAATCCCTTGTAACACTGAGAGTGAATGAACTCTCTACAAGAAAAGCTCCCTGCCTTCTTCAGTTTTACAAGGACCATGTATGGTATAGTATGACAGTCAAGGATAATTTCTTCACATACCTATAAAATATTTACGAAACATGCACTGAAGTCAGTTTTGATATAAGCATAAGAAGTTCAAGTGCCAGGTACAAAAATAAATAAAATCACACTTAAAATAATGTTCACTATGAACTAAAGCTGTAGCATCAACAACATGTGTTTGATTTCTTAGATATGTGTGTGCTTGCTGTGTGTACTATCTACCCTTAGAAGATTTACACATAGTCAAATCTCTCTTTCATTTGTTTTCTTTACAAACTTCTGATATTGAAAGTGCCTCTTTTTGAAATTATATTTGCAAATCACCTTCAGTTCCTGGAAATGCAATAAAAATACATAGTAATTTTAGTCCTAGAAATCATAATAGATACTTCAGATTAAAGAACTCATTATCAGAAATTGTACTGTTTCTTATTTCTTTCTATTCAATTTATTTGAATGATCCACAAAACTGATTTTATAATATTTGATAAAATATAATGGCTATTAATAAAAGACATAAGTATTTGCAAATTTATTTACTTTCATAGAAGAGATTAATACAGGAGAAAATTAGTGATAAAAAATAATCTATAATTTATATTGATTTTTGAATATGGAATATAGTTTTGGTTTTTGTTTTGATTATGGTGGATTTTTCACAAACAAAATAAAAAAACATATTCTTAAAGAAAGTAAAAGTAGCAGAACTTTGTAAGCAACAACTTGTGTGAAATGGCCTATTTTAATAGAAAGAATATTTAAGACTGTTTCTTAAAAGCTAAATAAAATCTGGTAAGAATTCCTAATAAACACCAAAATTCAATCTTACTTGAAATAATTACTTGAAATTTTTTCATTTTTTGGCATTTTTACCTCTTACTGAGAATTATATTATTATCCTTACTTTATATATCATACTATTTCTAATGTTAAAAGGATAAATTCCTCAGAACAATATCTGGATTAAGCAAGGAACTTTCCTAATTCACAGATTATATTCTTAAATCTATAATTTAACAAGTAAAATACTATCTGGTAAACAACAACAACAACAAGATATAGCTGCTTTTATACAGCTTATATACAAATAGAGGATGGAAAATAATTTTTCTATAATTTTCCTATAATTTTTCTATAATTTTCCGATCCTTGTTTAGATGTTGTTTTTCTGGCTTACTTCTTTTTGTATTCACCATAACTAAAATCAAGAAATGGTAAATGAATAAATGAATAAAATTTCTTCATAAAAAAATAATTTGTAGACAAGTAACATCTATCACTACTATTAGTTAAACAGTATGCTCAAATATATCATTTGATATATATCAAGTATATCATTTAGCTCAAATATATCATTATGAGCAAATATATGATCTTTCTTGAATATGATAATTAAGCAAACTAATTCTGTTTATTATTTCTATGTAAACCATGTTAGGGTTAAGTAATTTTTAAACTTGTTTTTAACAAAGTAAACAAAAAAAGAATGAAGTTTTGGCTGATGAGTTTACAGTCTTCTCAGTATTTAAGATTTGCCAATGATTTTGTCATCAAAGACAGCCAGAGACAACCTTGGTCTACCCAGTTGATATAAGGAGATTTTGCTGAAGCTAGAACTTGGGTTCAGTTACTTCAACTGTCTTTCCTTTATGACACAAGGGATTCTTTTTAAACTTGGATTGTTTTAAACATGTCAAAAGTATTGGATAGTAAATATTAATCACACACATCGAAGAGATCTATTTATGATTTTCCTGAAATTTTAGGTTAAAATTAAAGCTTATACACCCATCAAAAATGATAATTTATCATTTAAACTGAGGGTTTCTCTGGCATTAGCCATAAACCCATTCTCACCACGGAGATTTCAAAAGTAATGACAAGGGGAAAGTTTTCAGGTCTGATGAAATTATTATTTTTTTCACCTCATTGACCATTACCCATTGACATGATTCTGAAACACTTCTGGTGTGTTCTGAAATGACCATTTTATTAATATACAGGTAGTAACTCAACTAAAATTGCTCCAAATCCACCTTTCATGCTTTGTTGTGATCAACTCTACTGTTTGTTGTTGTTGTTCCTCTTGCTACTGCCAAAATTCATGCAAGTGCTAGAGCCTCAAGCAGCAATTTTCCTCCTACTTAAGGAATTTTCTTCATAAAATGTTACAAAGTGTGTTTATTCTTTTGCAGGGAGTGATCTTATAAAATTCCGATCCTTGTTTAGATGATAAACTACTTAGAAAAATTATTTTCCATCCTCTATTTGTATATAAGCTGTATAAAAGCAGCTATATCTTGTTGTTGTTGTTGTTTTTCTGGTATATATAAGGACTTAGAGGATTGACTGGCATGCAATGGGCACAAAATAAATATTTTTGAATGAATGAATTCAGAAGTTATAATTTTCTGAAGACAAATAAGTAAAACTAAGGTATCTGTCAATTCTAATTGGTTAAGTAAAACTCAGTTTGAACTACTAAAATCAATGTTTTAGTAAATCAGATGCAATAGCATTTTACTAAAGAAACAGATTTGTGCTTTGGCATATAGATCATACATTTTCACAGAGCAGGCAAGATTTGAGCCAAGTTTAGATTTGAAAAGTTGATGGGAAAGAGTAATTAATGACGGAGTATCTCTGTGAAAAGCCCCAGTAATGCCATAGTTGATGTAGTCATTACAGTTCTGGCCTCAGATACTGGTAACTATATATTTTTTGCCCTATTTCTAAGAATTTTATACCAAAATCATAAAATCTCTTTTAACTCCCCTCTTTAAATCCTTTTCTTAAAAAGATGACAAAGGTGAAAGTACAATTTGGCAAGGTTATTTTATTAATACACCCCTTCAAAAAGGGCAAGATGAATCTCTATCTTATTCAGTCAGATTAATTAAATTTTCTTTGGTGAATATTGTCCTATTAAGTACAACATATTATTGGTCCATTTTATGTACCATAGATATGTTGAAAAATGAAAACTTTATAAAAACATGAGTATTACTACAATTATTACTTTAATAATGTGTGTTTTTAAAATAAAAGATAATAGTGTATCTGGTTTGGTCATAAAGACTGATAGAGTATTTCCATTTAAGCCATGGAATTAGTGGAAAAGCAAAGAAGAAATGAAATAAAATGACAACCTAGGCAGAACTGACCAGATGCTAATGGCAGATGGAAAACTTAAAGTGAAGTATTAAAAGAGCAGGTTTACAATGCTACAGCTGGTGATTAAAATATCTCAGTATCTAATCAGGCAACAACATCTGGCCCACTGCTATTCAGTGGTTTTCAAACAGTAAGAACCGTAATATAATTTAATAATCAAAATTGAACTTGTAAGGCCAGCCAATGAGTAGAAACTCAGAAGACACTGCTACACTATCTCCTGACTGTCTGAAACAAGAGAAAGAAAATATTAAAACTTGCCACTTGATAATTAAATTCCATATATTGTGGAACTGATGTTAGATAAAAGTTTAATCAAACTTTGTGGGTGCCATTAAAATGGCAATAAACTAATGACTGCATAAATAACAAAAACTTCTGAGTTCTCCTCTAAATGTCTAAGAACAAGATTAGCAAGACAAAGTGTCACTTGGGTAATTGGCAATGATATATAACAGTAAAAAAAATGTTCCTATTTAATTTTAAAAAGTTACAGTGGTCATAATTTCTCCATTTTCACTTGTGACTTCTTTATTTTCTATTAATTTGAATAAGAGACATAAAGCAATAAGAGAGATAATGGCTCAGTAATGTTTAACATGAGGGAGATCGACATGTGAAAATATTTTTGTTCTGGAAAATCAAAACTAATTATTTCATTAAGGATACTGTATCCTTAATTAAGATAAAATAATATCCCATGAATTATATTACATCTCTCCTTGAATCTTGTTATAGTACTCAGTTGACTCAAAGCTTATATACAAAGACGTAAGTGCTATGTAAAAACCTTTATCTCTGTGGTCTCAAGCCTAAACACCTAACCTCATCAACTAACACATCCTCCCACGAATGGTAAATGTGGCATGCATTGAATTAGTTATAATTGTACAAAAATAACATCATCTTCCATGTCTATATACTCTTATTCATAATTCTAAGCTTTCCCTATCTCTCTGCTTTATGATGTCTTCTCTTCAAGATATAAGCCTAAATGTATTTCCTGAGAAAATCCCAGGTGGGGTTAATAACTCCTTACTTTGCTTGTCTCCATTTTGTCATTTATCACAAATCACTGCCTTTATTTATTCAAATGTGTATTACAGTCCAGAGTTGCTAAAACCGGAGCAACTTGTAACTTCATTATGAAGTATTTTAAAAAACCTAGTCCCTAGCTGTCAGGATCGTGTAATTTATTGCATTTACAATTAATAAATGAATTAAATAATTGCATTATAAAGTCAACTTACATATAGGAATGTATTAGACACATTTCTGGCCAAGTAAAAGGCTTTCTTTACTTGGCATGAAAATATGTTTTAAAGTGGTTGTATTAAATAAACTTTATTGTGTTCCGTTTCTCTTTTTCTATTCTGAGATACAATTCTCTTAACTTTTCAAAATTTCTTTTCCAATGTAAAATTAAAACCTAATTTTTTTCAGAAAGCCTCTTTACGTGGGAGTTTGGGTGGTGTGGCTGAATTTCTTGCATTTAATTGAGTAAAACGTAACCAGTGTTACAGTAAATTACTCACTTTGAAGAAGTGATAATCACCACCTTTCCTCCATCAAAACCCCTCTCTTCTCTGATTTGATTGGCTTATTTGATAGTCAGCTCTGTATCCCGATCAGATGAAGAAAGAGAAACACATTGCTGACTTCCAAACGTGACTCTGATGAAAGTTACTGCAGTGTCTCTGATACTCACAGTAATTTTCAAGATTTGTTTTCCACAAACCTTTCGTCTTTATGTCTACATTAATCTAAATAATACTGAAGTGCTTCCAGAGTCCTGCTAGATAGTTGCCATTTTGTCACAATCCCTATATGTGTTACTTCAGTGCCTCAGAAAATAACAAAGGAAAGATAAGGTCTGTTGGAATGGATGATGGAAATTAAAAATGATGATGCAATGACACATTGTAAGCTAATTGTGAAAAAAAACATGAGTAAAAGAAAACACACATCAGTAAAGCTGTACTGTCAACAGTAAACTTCCCTCTGTGTTAAGATGGTTTGTGTCCAAAAGACTTAAAAACTTGAGTCTCTAAATTTTAGTCTACTTCAAAGAGATGCCTCCATTATAAAAGTAATGTTTAATATTCATTGGAAGATATAAAACTTGAATAATCAACACATATTCCATTGGATCTTATTTTCCTGAGAAAATATTTACCATATACCAATTAGAGCAATGTTGTCATAGTCTCCTTTTATGACTACTCGTGACATCATTGAGGTAAGGAGTGCTTGTAGGACTGTCTGAACATCAACATTTTTTCCAATGGCAGTCCTTCTACCAGCCACCCTCACTCCTGTGGACATACACAGTGATGTTCAGTCTTCCCAGCTACAGTTAAAAATGGAAAAGTGACTCAGGCAGGGCCAATGTGTCTCTTCCCAGAAAGCATGAAAACAGTTTCTTCTTAATGGTAATATATATAGATATAAATCAGAGTTCTTAGTGGCCAAACTGTCTACAATGAGGGGATCTGGACCACAAAGAGAAAGAACGGGAAGCAGAACCTGGGAAAAAATAGAGATTGCTCAGAGTTCAAAGATTCCTGATGGTCAGAAGAACGTGTGTCCTTTCTTGAAGCTGTGTCCAATTCTTTTTTGGATTTCAAATCAGAGTATACGTATCATGATCAACAAGACCTTGATGAAATTTTAGACAAGTTCTATTTTGTTCCTGCTACTCAAATATGATTTCTAACAGTTTAAGCCTAGCTTTTAAAATAACAGCATAGAGTTTTTAAACTATGTGCTATAATTTATATGTGGGTGTATATATATACATATAAGAGATTTGTTACATTTTAAAAATATACATATGTGATTTTCACAAAGCTTCCCAATTTTGGTTAAAACCTGTTTCTTAAATATTGTCATCTAGTGTTCATGCCTTAGCTGTATCAATGATTTCTAACTGAAATGCTCATTATGTTCCTATCGGGTGGACTCCACTATAGTCCACAGGAAACATCAACTCAGTTTCACTTCAGACAGAAAATATAGAAAGAGTTGGAAAGTGAGAATGGGATAATCCTCTTATAAGACAAATTTTAGAGTCGTCAAATATGAGTGTTGACATATTTCATTAAAAAAAACTTTCTGTTATGACAATATTCTGGAAAAGTTATCTAAGTAAAAAAAAAGATATTAGAAGAATTTTATTGTTAGTGCACAGTTAATTAAGGAGCTTAGGGACAACGAGTGGATAATGGTGCATCTTCTAGAGTAACTTCACTTTTACTTACTGCCTGCTATTTCCACATGATGCCCAAGTACTTTTGGAGTCAGTTAACTTATTTGAGACCTTTAGATTGATTGGATTGAAAAAATATTACAGCTTTCATGAGATTGTATTCACCCCGTCATAAATTCTTACACATAATAAAGCTCTTTTTCTAGTTGTCAATACATGGTAATAAATAAAAGGATATTCAAATGAGTTTGTCATTATTTACTGTTTTTTCTATTCTTCTAAATTAGTTTTTGCTTCTTCACTCTCCGGCCCTGGTCTAATATTTCAAATTCTACCACATGGACATAGATAGACAGGCATGCCTTTGAAATAAAGTTTTGGAACATCAAATAAGAAGTATTTTGTAGGTATAAAAAAGAAACCCGACATTGAGTTTTTCATGATGGTTAATTACAACAAAATTCAAATACACCAAATATGAAAATCACTGTACAGTTAATGTCTTATTATGTAAATTTTAGAATCATCTTTTCTATATTTATAAAGATACCATTGGTTTGTGAAAGCAATTTTATCAAAGCTTTTTATTATTATTTTGCTGCAGATTAACATCTTTTCTATATCAAGTCTTCAATGCATGAGCAGGTTATATCTATCCATTTTGATCTTCCCTGATTTCTTTGTCTCTACCATTTGATGTTGTTACATACAGGGTTTGAGGCAACAGTTCTGGTGTTAGGTAACTAATAGTCTTGATGTAGACCAGAAGCTTTCTGAGGAGTCCATGGCTTTTTAAATGTTCACTTATCATAACGGAATAGGATTTAGGAGAAAATAGATACGCTATCTTGGCCTTAATAACATATAGAATGGACTCTAAGATGGCAAATTCATTTCCCAGTGTTCCAGATTTACTGAGATTGGTTATGAAATCCAAGCATCCTGCCTCCTGGTAGATTTTTTTCCTACTGGGTTACCAAGGGACCTACAAAGACAGAGGTGCTATGCCATCTTGTGGCCTGTGTGTACCCACACTGCTGGAGTCTTGTCCTTGCCACAGAGTGAGGCAAGCCGATTGATATGGTGAGTCTCATAGCTCCCCTAAGGTTGCTTAGTAAATAGTGTCTGAAATTAAGTTAACAATTTTACCTAGAAGAAAATCTGAACTATTAGATTTGCTTATCTTAGTACTTTGATTTTTATCTAAAATATGCAGTGAATAAAAAAAAAAATCTTCACACCGGACAAGTAAACTTTACCCGTTCACATATGTACTAGAGGTTAGAGCAATAATATCCTGGCTTTGTGCTATGAGTTCCTTCCTTAATTTCTTTAATTTGCATTTTGTAGGTTCCAACATGTAAGTCCTGTACATATTTTGTTAGCTCTACCTAATAGTTTCATTTTTTGAGTGACTGTACATGGTCTTATATTTTTAAATTTAGTGTCCATATGTCCATCACCCTTATACAGAAATAAAATTAATTTCATATGTTTATCTTATGTTCTAAAAACTTTATGAACTCACTAGTTCTAAGAGTAGTTTTGTAGATTTCTTGGGATTTTCTACATACACAATCATGTAATCTGCAAATAGGGACAATTTTATGCTTTTTAATTTGTATGCCTTTTCTTTCCTTTTTATTGACTTTCTGTATTGGATAGTACTTCCAGCAGTTCCATTTATTGGTGAATAATAAAACAGTCAATCTAGCCCTACCCAATTATTGGAGGAAACGTCCAACCTTTCTCCATTAAGGGCGACATTAGCTGGATATCTTTTCTTTCTTTTTCTTGCCAGTTGCTCTAGCTAGAAATTCCAGGATAATGTTGAAAAGAAGAGATGAGAGCTGACATCCTTGCCTTGCTCCCAGTCTTAGCGGGAAAGTATCCATTCTTTTATCATTAAGTGTAACATTAGCTTTGGTTTGTTCATGGATTATCTTTAGCAGACTGGAGAATTTCACATCTAGCTCATTGAGTTTTTATCATGAAAAGATGTTGGATTTTTTGTCAAATGCTTTTTCTATATCTATTGATATGTTCATGTGATTTTTTTTTATTATACTAATATGGCATATCACATTAATTGATTTCTGAATGTTAACCAACTCTACCATCCTTGGAATACATTTTAGCCATGGTATATAATTTTTTTTAACATGTTGCTGGATTTGGTTTGCTAATATTTTGCTGAGGATATTTTGCATCTGTATTTATGAGAAATATTTGTAGTTTTCTTGTGATCTCTTTGATAGTTTTGGTTTCAGAGTAAAACTGACTTTATAAAATGATTTGAAAGTACTCCCTCCTCTTATATTTTGAAGGGGTTTGTGAAATTGGTATTCATTCTTAGTTAAAAGTTTAATAGAATTCAGCAGTCTGAGTACAGACATTGCTTTGTGTGTAGTTTTTAAAAAAGATTTTATTATTATTAATGGTAAATAACTTTAAATAGCAAATCATAAAAAATAATTTTACTACTATTTTAATCTCTTCACACGTTATAAGTCTATTCACATTGTTTATTTTTTATTGTCTTATTTCTAGTTATTGAGATACTTTTGGTACTTTATGTCTTTCTAGGAATTTGCCCATTTCATCTGTTAAGTAATTTATTGACATATAATAATTCATATTGTGCCTATACAATCCTTTTTATTTCTATGAGGCCTATGTAAATGTCTCCTCTTCTGTATCTGATTCTTGATATTTGAGGCTTCTCTCATTCTTCTTGGAAGTTTGGTTAAGTTATATCAATTTTATTGACCTTTTCAAAGAAACAACTCTCAGTTTCACTGATTTTTTTTTTTAAAGATTTTATTTATTTATTTGACAGACAGAGATCACAAGTAGGCAGAGAGGCAGGCAGAGAGAGAGGGGGAAGCAGGCTCACTGCTGAGCAGAGAGCCCGATGTGGGGCTCGATCCCAGGACCCCGGGATCATGACATGAGCTGAAGGTAGAGGCTTTAACCCACTGAGCCTCCCAGGTGCCCCTTGTTTCACTGATTTTTTAATATTGTTTTCCTATTTTTTATTTCCTTAATTACCACTCTAATATTTACTATATCGTTCCTTATTGATTTAGGTTTATTTTGATTTTCTTCTCCCACTCTCTTAAGGTGGAAGGTTTAAGTACTTATTTGAAATATTAAGTATTTCTCTCTTTTTCTTTAATATAGGCACTTGCAGCTGTAAATTTCATTTTAAGTACTCCCTTAGTTTTATCCCATACACTTTATGTGTTTTGTCTTGAGTTTCAATTGTTCAAAGTTTCATTTCAAAGTATTTTCTGATTTCCCTCTTGATATCCTCTTTGACTCACTTGTGATTTCTCACTGCATTTAATTTCCACATACTTGGGAGTTTCTAAGTTTTTCCCTGTTATTTATTTCTAATTTTATACCACTGTGGTCAGAAAATGGACTGTATATTATTTCTACCCTTTTTAATTTATTGGTTTGTTTTATGGCTCAGCATGTCATCTCTTCCGGAGAAGGTTCTGTGTTCACTGTAGTAGAATATATACACCCCATCACTATTGGGTCATATGGTTTATAGCTGTCTACTATGGTTTATACCAACTAGGTAGAGTTGGTTCATAGTATTGTCTAAGACTCCTTTTTCATTGTTGAATCTTCCATCTTGTGTGTATACACTCTTGAAAGTGGGTTAACTTACAACTCCTATTGCCATTATTGAATTTTATATTTCCCCATTTCTTTCAGTTTTGTTTCATGTATCTTGGTGCTTACCGTTAAGAACAGCCATGTTTATTACTGTTTTATCTTTCTATTATCTTTATAAAATAAGCCTCTGTATCTTTTAATATTACTTTGTTTTAAAGCTTATTTTGTCTGATACCAGTATAACCACTCCAGCCTTCTTATGAGTGTTGTTTGCCTAATGTATCTTTTTTAATTGTTTATGTTCAGTCCTTTTGTATCTTTGAATATAAAGCATGTCTCCTATAGAGGGCATATACTTGGATCTTGCTCCCCCACTTCCCCAATCTGACTCTTTGCCTCTTGTTGAATTGTTTAAATCATTCGTTTTAGTATTATTAACACAGTCAGATTTATATCTGCCATTTAAAATCTTGTTTTTTATGTGTCTAACACATTTTTTATCCTCTCCTTTTTCTCTTTCTTTAAATTTTTATTTATTTATTTGATAGAGAGAGATCAGAAGTAGGCAGAGAGGCAGGCAGTGGTTGGGGGGGGGGAGCAGGCTCCCTGCTGAGCAGAAAGCCCAATGTGGGGCTCGAACCCAGGACCCTGAGGTCAAGACCTGATCTGAAGGCAGAGGCTTAACCCACTGAGCCACCCAGGCGCCCCATAACCTCTCCTTTCTCTAACTTTCTTCAACAAAGTAGCCATCCTAGAATTAAACATGTATTTCACATGGAGTTTTGCTAATGAATCTATACTGAATCTACAAATTTCTCAATTGCCACCCTCCACCACAATCTCCACTGTTTCCAATTCTTTCCAATTCCTTTGCAAAGAGATTAGAAGTTATGGATTTGTTGTTGTTTGCTTCTCTCTCCATGCAAAATTTCTAGGCCAAGGTTCTGGGGGTGGACACAATGGCAGACACCTTCAATCTATGAACTGAACACTCAGAGGAAAGGAGCAGTAGCCTGAATTCTTAATGGACTGCATCACCTGGTGTTGGACCACTAACAAGCAGGAACAAGAGTATATTCTCAATGGTTTCAAGTCCAAGACAGGCCTCTGTTACACAGATGGGTCCTGAGCAGAAGACAGTAGTCCCTGCCTCTCAGTTCCACTCATCTATCATAGCCTAGGCAAAAAACAGCTGGAGACAGGATGAAAAATGCTGCATGAGAAATCTCCTGCAAAGATACTCCTGACAGGGATCTAAAAGGAGAGAGAGCCCATGTTCCAGTTCTTCACTAGAACAGTTTAGAGTGGAATTTCCATCTTGCTGAGCTTAGTTCAAATATTAAACTCTTGCTTTTCTTGCTGAATTTTCATAAATAGATATTTATTTGCTTGATGTTTGCTCTTTGGAGCATTTTCAGAGAATACAAATGGTTGCTTATAAATTATATAAATATGCTATTATATTTATATTATATATAATAAATGTATTATATACATTATTGTTTATATAATAAACATGACCATATAAAATTATATGTATTTGTATCTGTATTTGTATATCACTTTATATTTATTCTTGTTATATGTACAATGGTTGTTTTATATATATATATGATGTTATGTATGTATATATAAATTTTCACCCGTTTCATAGGGAAGTGGTCTGTAGAGCTCATCATGCTCTCATTCTGGGAATAGATCTCTATCCATTCATTTGTTTATTTTGTTTTGTTTTTGAGGAGGAATAAGATAATACATGTCCCTGTGCCAGAAGCAGAGACCTCACATTAGTTCTCATTTTTATGGTCAAATGTAGCAATCTCTCTGTTCAGTGCTTCTGGTGTTCTTTCTGAGTAAGTGCTTTATCATCCCAATGGTAATAATAAGTATTTTGTCCAATTTAATTTCTCTACATTAATAATTTGATTAATGCAAATCTTCTATTTCTTTGGAAAATATTTTTATACTAATATTGATCGAACCTAGCAGGTTGCATATTTCTTTCTCTGTCTCTCTCTGAATTGAAAGGCCAGGACAATTTTCAGTACAATTAAAACTCAATACATTTGTTTGTCCAACTAGGCTTTCTATTCTCTTTCATTAATTGTCCTGCTTCACCATGCATCTATACCAATATTGTTAATATTTTTTAATTATGACAAATCACTTCAGTAGGTTGCTCTCCTTTCTTGTATATAACTACTTTTCTCTAAATATTATTCTTTTTCAGAACTATTCAGAACTTTATAATTAGGTTATCTACCAAGTGAAAACACAGTAAGTTTGCGTTTATTTCTTTAGAGTAATGAAATATTTTAATAGTGAATCTTTCCATCTAAGATCAAGGTATGGTCATCCATATTTACATAAGTCACACTGAAGAGAATTGAAAGTTTCTATAATATAGACACTTAACAAATTTCCATTATAAATATGAGGTTTCTTTTGTATAAAAAAGTTATAAAATTTTAATATTATGCTGATTTTTCATAGTATTTGTAATAATGATTTGTTAGTTCACACCAGTGATCCAGTTATTTTACTATTATCGCTGACAAATATGGACTGATTTTATTAATTATGAATTTTTATTCCCAAATTAGTGATTCTACTACCCAGGATGTAACACAAAATAGTAACTGTTCGTCTGCTGCCCAATAGAACTGTAAGGTTTTTGCATGTGTGTTAAGAACTATGCTAGTTGTAAGTAATTGAATAATGAACATACCAGATGTAACAGCATAAAAATGTTGCAGAAACTGTTACATACAAATGTATTTTTACTTTAATAAATGTTTTATCAAAAGTATTAAATTTTGTCAGATTTATTTTTGGCATCTGTTGAATTTTTTTTTTTAACTTCTGACCCAATAATAATCCAAAAAATTCTAAATGTTTAACAGATTCTCAGTGTTTAACAATTGTTGAATCATGGCTACAAATTCTCTTTGGCTATAATATACTATTTTTTATCATGTTGCTGCATTGTTTCTGTTAATAATTCATGTGAGATTTTATTATTGATATTAATATGAAATATTAGACACAATGTTGTATTCTTATGTGTGATTTTTCCTGCTTTTGATAATTTAGTGGTCATAGATTTTTAAAAATCGCTTTTCCTTATATCATTCATAAAAAAAAAACTTAATTTCTTTTTTATGTACTGACTCTCTTCAGTTTCCCGCACTAATTGCCACACTTTGTTCTTCTCTGACACTCATTTAAGATTTTCTAAATCTTGAGTGCTTTCTTTGTCTAAACATTATTTAAAGTCATGTGCATTTAAAAATGTTAACTATATCATACTATATATGTAAAATAAAATAGTACATAAACCTTACATAATATACAATCAAGGAGAATTTACTTATTTGGTAAAATCCTTGTTTTACATGTATAAGTGAAAAATTTTAAACTGCTTACATAGAAACAAAAACTTGACTTAAATAATTGAAATTTTTTGTGTGTATGTATATTTAAGGAAAAAATTAAGCAACCAAATATATAATAGGCATTATGACTGGTTTTCTCAACAACAATTGATTTTGCTTATCTACTATGTGTTGAATGCTCTGTATCAAGACATTTCTAAGTATACAAGTCAATATTTTTTAATCTTAATTCCTTTAAGATAAAACACTATTGTTGTTATTTTAAGCAATACTTGACAGTAAGTGTGACTTTTTCATTAAAGTTATGTAGTCAGTAATAATGGCATTAATAGTGCCTACTTAGCCCATACATGATACCAGGCCCTTTACTAAACACTTTCTATTAATGTGTCATTTAATCCTCACCACAAACCTGTGGAGGAGGCATTCTAAAATACAGTGGATTAGGAATCAGTTTTTTCAAAGTTTTAAAGCTACAGTATTAAAATTTTCTCCGGTGTGCATGTGACTCTAAAGCCAATGCTTTACAGCACTAATCTAGCTCACTGCTCTTTGTTCTCTTTTTTATAAAAGTAATACAATGTTTCTCTGTTTCGTATGAGTGAAATACCTTGCTAAGTAACAGATATCTTTGTGCTTCCCCTCACTGAACCTGTGTAAATTTTGTCATTAATTATCTTCTATTACCACCTACTACCACTACCACCACTACTACTGCTGCATTCAATAGATTATGGATTGCCTAATGAGGATTAATAAATAGAACTAACTGGTGACTGATGTACCATTATCTCAACTGCCAAGGCTGCACATTTGACTTCTCTTGCAAAGGCAAATGCTTTTGGAATATGGAATGACAGGTATCAAAAGGTTATTTTGACTATTCAAAGCTTAAACTGCAGCCCTTAAAACATTATCTGGGTTTTTATGATTGCTCTTTTGTTATCCTTCCTGTCCCTTTCATAGTCTTTCATTAGATGAGCCCCAGAGGTGATCTGTACTGATTAAAAATTATGACACTTCATTTTCATAACAGAAGCTCATCTCAATTCTACAACCAAAAGAGTTTGAATGAATAGAAAAATTCTCGGTGAAAAGCATGTCATCAAAGAAGAATGCTTTACAAATCTGAGCTGACAGTCAAAGCACAAACAAAATTTCTAAGAAGCTCATATTCTGACCACAGATTTGTATGTTTTGAAATTCAATTATTTATTATGTAGAAATACCATTTTCAGATTTCTTCATGTCCTGAAGACCTTGGCTTGTAATACTCTTTCATTTACAAATGAAACAAAATTGTCTCTTAAAAGAGTAGGACTGCTTCCTGATGTTTATGACAAATATGAAAATGACTGATAATCTGTACAAATCCTAGTTTTACTCAGCTGTAGGTCCTGAAGGCTTACAGCCAGAGTCAGATTCAAACTTGCCTCATCGCTGACCAATGAAAATAAAATTCTTATGAATTTTCAAAAGTCTATCCTCCTAAATGCAAAGAGGAAATGTCTTGAACTTTCCTCCTTAATTCAAACAAGGAATGTCTTCAACAGTGTATAGAGTGTGACTTTGTGATTGCTTACAGACTTCCCTTCTCTGACATCTCATGTCCTACTGTGTGTAGACAAATCCATGTATAGACATATTCTTAATAATTTCTTTGCTTTGGAAGTTTTGATCATACTGTCTTTGAAAGGTTGAACAGTGTCAATTTAACTCATTGGTTCAGTGTCAGATTGCCTGGGCTAATGTGCTTATATAACTGAGTGACGGAGAATGAAGGTATATTCTCAAAGGATAATCTCCACATATGTAAAATTAATGTAGTTTTAACACCTAAGAATAGGATTTTGCAAAGATTAAATGAGTTACTATAAGGTAAGATGCTTAGACCTACACCTCACCAAAACAAGAGTAGTTGCTTAATACAGGTATAGTGGCTTAAAAATATGTACTTGAATTATTTGATGATACTTTGATGGTTGGGTAGAGCCTAATTCTCCTACCCTTGACTGCAGCCAGATTTAGTGATCTGCACCTATTAAATAGAACTGTAGATATGACAGCTTCTGGTTTCTTAGGTTGGGTCACAAGAGACATTGCAGTTTTCATCTCTGTCTCTTCTAGATCATAGCTTCTGGGGGAAGCCAGCTGCTGTGTTATGAGGATACTCAAGCAGCCTTATAGTGGGACCCCAATGGTGAGGAACTAAAACCTCACATCAATACCCAATAAGGCACTGATATATTCTGTCAACAGTCCAATGGGAGGAAGCCACACATAACACCAACCAAGCTGTTTTGAACTCCTGATTGATAGAAAAAGTTAGGCAATGAAAATTTATTTCTGGGAGGTCATTTGTTATACAGCAATACATGATGAATCTAATGCTTTAGCTATTATTAATATTATTCTCCAGCCAACATTTCTCACCTAGGCCCAGCGTACCTTTCTTTGGCACTTGGTTCATGCCTTTCTGCAGACAGACATTCTCAGAAACAAAACAAAGCACTACTGTCATTTCAAGTGATAGTTGTCCAGTCTACCTGCTTGAAATGCCTATACACTGACACTACTCTTGGCAGACAGATTTTTTTTTCAAAACAATTTTCTCAAACCATACTATTTGGGAAAATATATTATTTGTTACAGAATAATCAAAGCATCATTTCCTAACCATGCCACTATCCATCTGGACCTCAGTACACTCCTGCCCAGAATGTTATATACTTCCTTCACCTTATATTCACAATGTCCTCTTCAGCCAAGTGATACGTTTGATTCTAAATTTCATTAATCAGAACCCTCTAATATGTTTCATCCTTGAATATTACATCTGCTTTCTAATAAATAATAAGCTAATTTCTCTTTGATATGGGTCTAGAAACTCTTACACCTCTGTGTGTATTGTAGTCCCAGTCAGAGCAGACCAGGTGTAATGTGCTTTTTTGCACATCATAATTTATGTGACTTCCCATCTTCCTGATGGATCATCTTACAACATTATCAGTCTCCAATACTCACACTAAAATGTTATCTCAGCTTTAGCAACCACAAACCCCCAATTATGCCTTAAGTTCCCAGCATGTCTAACAGCACAATACTCCATGTTAACAGCACAAAAGCCTGAAACTTTTGACCCCTTCGTATCTCAATAATTTTTCTGGCACTCTCTTGCTGAGATCATACTGAAGACAATCTTAACAGCAAATCTGTCACTTCATTCAGAGTTGAAGATGTTGAGCATCCTGATGTAAGAGGCTGGGCTACAGCATGATTCAAAGATTATTAACTTTTTTTAATGTCTGTGCTTATTAGAAGCAGATTGACTAATGAATTCTACCAAATTTTAAAAAAGGAATAACATAAATTCTTTAGAAACTATTCTAAATAAATAAATAAATACTCCCAATTCATTGTGAGAGGCCACTATTACACTGATGTTAAAACAAGCCAAGCCATCACAAAAATGAAACAATACTTCAGACCAATATTCTTTATGAATATAGATTAGAAATTCTCAAAAAAAAAAACAAACAAAACCCTAACCTAGAAAACCAAACCAGCAAAACATGAAAGGCATTATACAACCTTAGCAAGTAGGATTTATCTTCAGAATAAAGGGTTGGTATAGACAGCCCCAAATCAATCAATATAATATACCATATAAATAAAATAAGCTCACACAAAAAAACCCCATGATCCTCCCAAAAGTTGAAGAAAAAACACTAGAGAAAAGTAAGACACTTTTAAATAAACACACTAAAAAAAAAAAAAAATCAGGAACAGAAAAGAACTCCAACAGCCTGATAATAGCCATCTACAACAACAGACTAACAAACAAAATAATCCACAGCTAACATGATACTTAATCATATACAAGAGCAGGAAGAAGACAAAGATGCAGCCCTTCTTGTATTTTCTAGTCAACATTATACTAGAAGTTGCAGCAAAAAAAAAAAAAAAAAAGAAAGAAAGAAAAAGAAAAAGAAGTAATAAATAAAAAAGCATCCAGATAAAAGAAAAGGTTAAAACTATTTCTTTTCGAACAACAGGAGGAATCAGAGTCAAGATGGCGGAGAAGTAGCAAGCTGAGACTGCTTCAGCTAGCCGGAGATCAGCTAGATAGCTTATCTAAAGATTGCAAACACCTGAAAATCCATCGGCAGATCGAAGAGAAGAAGAACAGCAATTCTGGAAACAGAAAAACAACCACTTTCTGAAAGGTAGGACTGGCGGAGAAGTGAATCCAAAGCGACGGGAAGAGAGACCCCGGGGGGAGGGGCCGGCTCCCGGCAAGCGGCGGAGCAACCGCGCACAAAATCAGGACTTTTAAAGGTCTATTCCGCCGAGGGACATCAGTCCAGAGGCTAAACCGGGGCGAAGCCAAGGCGGGGTCAGCGTGGCCTCAGGTCCCGCAGGGTCACAGAAGGATCGGGGGTGTCTGAGTGTCGCAGAACTTGCGGGTATTGGAACGGGAAAGCCAGCTACAGAGACAGAGCCGACAGTAAGCTCGCAGCTTGGGGTTACCTTGAACCGGTCCCAGGCTCGGTGAGCTCGGAGCGCGGCCGGAGGTCAGGCAGACGGGAGTAACTGGGCGCTGTTCTCTGAGGGCGCACTGAGGAGTGGGGCCCTGGGCTCTCGGCTCCTCCGGGCCGGAACCAGGAGGCCGCCATTTGTATTCCCGTCCTCCGGAACTCTACGGAAAGCGCTCAGGGAACAAAAGCTCCTGAAAGCAAACCCGAGCGGATTACTCACCCCGGCCCCGGGTAAGGGCTGTGTAATTCCGCCTGGGGCAAAGACACTTGAGAATCACTACAACAGGCCCCTCCCCCAGAAGATCAACAAGAAATCCAGCCGAGACCAAGTTCACCTACCAAGGAGTGCGGTTTCAATACCAAGGAGAGCAGCAGAATTCCAGAGGAGGAGAAAGCCAAGCACGGAACTCATGGCTTTTTTCCTGTAATTTTTTTTAGTCTTGCAATTAATTTAATTTTTTCTTTTTCATTTTTTTTTTTTCTCGCCTTCGGGTAAAATTTTTTTTTTTTAACTGTTACCTTTTTCTTTTTTAACGATTTTTTACTAGTTTATCTAATATATATATTTTTTTCTTTTTTACATTTTTCTTAAGTGTTTTCTTTTTTAAAAAATTCTTTTCTTTTCTTTTCTTTTTTTTTTTTTCTTTTTGCTTTTTTTTTCTTTCTTCCTTTTTGAACCTCTTTTTATCCCCTTTCTCCCCACTCACGATTTTGGATCTCTTCTAATTTGGTTAAAGCATATTTTTCTGGGGTTGTTGCCACCCTTTTAGTATTTTACTTGCCCCTTCATTTACTCTTATCTGGACAAAATGACAAGACGTAAAAATTCAACGCAAAAAAAAAAACAAGAGGCAGTACCGAAGGCTAGGGACCTAATCAATACAGACATCGGTAATATGTCAGATCTAAAGTTCAGAATGACAATTCTCAAGATTCTAGCCGGGCTCGAAAAAGGCATGGAAGATATTAGAGAAACCCTCTCGAGAGATATAAAAGCCCTTTCTGGAGAAATAAGAGAACTAAAATCTAACCAAGTTGAAATCAAAAAAGCTATTAATGAGGTGCAATCAAAAATGGAGGCTCTAACTGCTAGGATAAATGAGGCAGAAGAAAGAATTAGTGATATAGAAGACCAAATGACAGAGAATAAAGAAGCTGAGCAAAAGAGGGACAAACAGCTACTGGACCACGAGGGGAGAATTCGAGAGATAAGTGACACCATAAGACGAAACAACATTAGAATAATTGGGATTCCAGAAGAAGAAGAAAGAGAGAGGGGAGCAGAAGGTATACTGGAGAGAATTATTGGGGAGAATTTCCCCAATATGGCAAAGGCAACGAGCATCAAAATTCAGGAGGTTCAGAGAACGCCCCTCAAAATCAATAAGAATAGGCCCACACCCCGTCACCTAATAGTAAAATTTACAAGTCTCAGTGACAAAGAGAAAATCCTGAAAGCAGCCCGGGAAAAGAAGTCTGTAACATACAATGGTAAAAATATTAGATTGGCAGCTGACATATCCACAGAGACCTGGCAGGCCAGAAAGAGCTGGCATGATATATTCAGAGCACTAAATGAGAAAAATATGCAGCCAAGAATACTATATCCAGCTAGGCTATCATTGAAAATAGAAGAAGAGATTAAAAGCTTCCAGGACAAACAAAAACTGAAAGAATTTGCAAACACCAAACCAGCTCTACAGGAAATATTGAAAGGGGTCCTCTAAGCAAAGAGAGAGCCTAAAAGTAGTAGATCAGAAAGGAACAGAGACAATATACTGTAACAGTCACCTTACAGGCAATAAAATGGCACTAAATTCATATCTCTCAATAGTTACCCTGAATGCTTATGGGCTAAATGCCCCAATTAAAACACACAGGGTATCAAAATGGATAAAAAAAAAAAACCCATCTATATGTTACCTCCAAGAAACTCATTTTAAGCCCGAAGACACCTCCAGACTTAAAGTGAGGGGGTGGAAAAGAATTTACCATGCTAATGGACATCAGAAGAAAGCAGGAGTGGCAATCCTTATATCAGATCAATTAGATTTTAAGCCACAGACTATAATAAGAGATGAGGAAGGACACTATATCATACTCAAAGGGTCTGTCCAACAAGAAGATTTAACAATTTTAAATATCTATGCCCCCAACGTGGGAGCAGCCAACTATATAAACCAATAAATAACAAAATCAAAGAAACACATCAACAATAATACAATAATAGTAGGGGACTTTAACACTCCCCTCACTGAAATGGACAGATCATCCAAACAAAAGATCAACAAGGAAATAAAGGCCTTAAATGACACACTGGACCAGATGGACATCACAGATATATTCAGAATATTTCATCCCAAAGCAACAAAATACACATTCTTCTCTAGTGCACATGGAACATTCTCCAGAATAGATCACATCCTTGGTCCTAAATCAGGACTCAACCGGTATCAAAAGATTGGGATCATTCCCTGCATATTTTCAGACCTCAATGCTCTAAAGCTAGGACTCAACCACAAAAGGAAGTTTGGAAGGAACCCAAATACATGGAGACTAAACAGCATCCTTCTAAAGAATGAATGGGTCAACCGGGAAATTAAAGAAGAATTGAAAAAAATCATGGAAACAAATGATAATGAAAATACAACGGTTCAAAATCTGTGGGACACAACAAAGGCAGTCCTGAGAGGAAAATATATAGCGGTACAAGCCTTTCTCAAGAAACAAGAAAGGTCTCAGGTACACAACCTAACCCTACACCTAAAGGAGCTGGAGAAAGAACAAGAAAGAAACCCTAAGCCCAGCAGGAGAAGAGAAATCATAAAGATCAGAGCAGAAATCAATGAAATAGAAACCAAAAAAACAATAGAACAAATCAACGAAACTAGGAGCTGGTTCTTTGAAAGAATTAATAAAATTGATAAACCCCTGGCCCGACTTATCAAAAAGAAAAGAGAAAGGACCCAAATAAATAAAATCATGAATGAAAGAGGAGAGATCACAACTAACACCAAAGAAATACAAACTATTATAAGAACATACTATGAGCAACTCTACGGCAATAAATTTGACAATCTGGAAGAAATGGATGCATTCCTAGAAACATATAAACTACCACAACTGAACCAGGAAGAAATAGAAAGCCTGAACAGACCCATAACCAGTACGGAGATTGAAACAGTCATTAAAAATCTCCAAACAAACAAAAGCCCAGGGCCAGATGGCTTCCCGGGGGAATTTTACCAAACATTTAAAGAAGAACTAATTCCTATTCTCCTGAAACTGTTCCAAAAAATAGAAATGGAAGGAAAACTTCCAAACTCATTTTATGAGGCCAGCATCACCTTGATCCCAAAACCAGACAAGGATCCCACCAAAAAAGAGAGCTATAGACCGATATCCTTGATGAACACAGATGCGAAAATACTCAACAAAATACTAGCCAATAGGATTCAACAGTACATTAAAAAGATTATTCACCACGACCAAGTGGGATTTATTCCAGGGCTGCAAGGTTGGTTCAACATCCGCAAATCAGTCAATGTGATACAACACATCAATAAAAGAAAGAACAAGAACCATATGATACTCTCAATAGATGCTGAAAAAGCATTTGACAAAGTACAGCATCCCTTCCTGATCAAAACTCTTCAAAGTGTAGGGATAGAGGGCACATACCTCATCAAAGCCATCTATGAAAAACCCACCGCAAATATCATTCTCAATGGAGAAAAACTGAAAGCTTTTCCACTAAGGTCAGGAACACGGCAGGGATGTCCATTATCACCACTGCTATTCAACATAGTACTAGAGGTCCTAGCCTCAGCAATCAGACAACAAAAGGAAATTAAAGGCATCCAAATTGGCAAAGAAGAAGTCAAATTATCACTCTTCGCAGATGATATGATACTATATGTGGAAAACCCAAAAGACTCCACTCCAAAACTGCTAGAACTTATACAGGAATTCAGTAAAGTGTCAGGATATAAAATCAATGCACAGAAATCAGTTGCATTTCTCTACACCAACAGCAAGACAGAAGAAAGAGATATTAAGAAGTCAATCCCATTTACAATTGCATCCAAAACCATAAGATACCTAGGAATAAACCTAACCAAAGAGACACAGAATCTATACTCAGAAAACTATAAAGTACTCATGAAAGAAATTGAGGAAGACACAAAGAAATGGAAAAATGTTCCATGCTCCTAAATTGGAAGAATAAATATTGTGAAAATGTCTATGCTACCTAAAGCAATCTACACATTTAATGCAATTCCTATCAAAGTACCATCCATCTTTTTCAAAGAAATGGAACAAATCATTCTAAAATTTATATGGAACCAGAAAAGACCTCGAATAGCCAAAGGGATATTGAAAAAGAAAGCCAACGTTGGTGGCATCACAATTCCGGACTTCAAGCTCTATTACAAAGCTGTCATCATCAAGACAGCATGGTACTGGCACAAAAACAGACACATAGATCAATGGAACAGAATAGAGAGCCCAGAAATAGACCCTCAAATCTATGGTCAACTCATCTTCGACAAAGCAGGAAAGAATGTCCAATGGAAAAAAGACAGCCTCTTCAATAAATGGTGCTGGGAGAATTGGACAGCCACATGCAGAAAAATGAAATTGGACCATTTCCTTACACCACACACAAAAATAGACTCAAAATGGATGAGGGACCTCAATGTGCGAAAGGAATCCATCAAAATCCTTGAGGAGAACACGGGCAGCAACCTCTTCGACCTCTGCCGCAGCAATATCTTCCTAGGAACAACGCAAAAGGCAAGGGAAGCAAGGGAAAAAATGAACTATTGGGATTTCATCAAGATCAAAAGCTTTTGCACAGCAAAGGAAACAGTTAACAAAATCAAAAGACAACTGACAGAATGGGAGAAGATATTTGCAAACGACATATCAGATAAAGGACTAGTGTCCAGAATCTATAAAGAACTTAGCAAACTCAACACCCAAAGAACAAATAATCCAATCAAGAAATGGGCAGAGGACATGAACAGACATTTCTGCAAAGAAGACATCCAGATGGCGAACAGACACATGAAAAAGTGCTCCATATCACTCGGCATCAGGGAAATACAAATCAAAACCACAATGAGATATCACCTCACACCAGTCAGAATGGCTAAAATCAACAAGTCAGGAAATGACAGATGCTGGCGAGGATGCGGAGAAAGGGGAACCCTCCTCCACTGTTGGTGGGAATGCAAGCTGGTGCAGCCACTCTGGAAAACAGCATGGAGGTTCCTCAAAATGTTGAAAATAGAACTGCCCTATGACCCAGCAATTGCACTATTGGGTATTTACCCTAAAGATACAAATGTAGTGATCCAAAGGGGTACGTGCACCCGAATGTTTATAGCAGCAATGTCCACAATAGCCAAACTATGGAAAGAACCTAGATGTCCATCAACAGATGAATGGATCAAGAAGATGTGGTATATTTACACAATGGAATACTATGCAGCCATCAAAAGAAATGAAATCTTGCCATTTGCGACAACATGGATGGAACTAGAGCGTATCATGCTTAGCGAAATAAGTCAAGCAGAGAAAGACAACTATCATATGATCTCCCTGATATGAGGAAGTGGTGATGCAACATGGAGGCTTAAGTGGGTAGGAGAAGAATAAATGAAACAAGATGGGATTGGGAGGGAGACAAACCATAAGTGACTCTTAATCTCACAAAACAAACTGAGGGTTGCTGGGGGGAGGGGGCTTGGGGGAAGGGGGTGGGATTATGGACATTGGGGAGGGTATGTGCTTTGGTGAGTGCTGTGAAGTGTGTAAACCTGGTGATTCACAGACCTGTACCCCTGGGGATAAAAATATATGTTTATAAAAAAAAAAAAAAAAAAAAAAAAAAAAAAAAAAAGAAAGGACCAATACCCAACTTTTGTAGCAACATGGACGGGACTGGAAGAGATTATTATGCTGAGTGAAATAAGTCAAGCAGAGAGAGTCAATTATCATATGGTTTCACTTATTTGTGGAGCATAACAAATAGCATGGAGGACATGGGGAGTTAGAGAGGAGAAGGGAGTTGGGGGAAATTGGAAGGGGAGGTGAACCATGAGAGACTATGGACTCTGAAAAACAATCTGAGGGTTTTGAAGGGGTGGGGGGTGGGAGGTTGGGGTACTAGGTGGTGGGTATTATAAAGGGCACAAATTGCATGGAGCACTGGGTGTGGTGAAAAATAATGAATACTGTTATGCTGAAAATAAAAAATAAATTAAAAAAAAATAATACAGTCATAAGCAAAAAAAAAAAAAAGTATAACTGGCAAAAACAAAAGCAAATAAGCAAACAACAACAAAATGGTAGGTTTCAGCATTAGATATAGGAGAAGAGCTGGAACTGAAACTTTCTGATTTGAAATTCTGTCTACATTTATGTCTTCTTCCAATGAGTTTCACTTAATGGTGGTTTTCTTTTTCTTTTTTTCTTTTTTTTTCTCTCTTTTAAGATTTTTCTTTTTCTTCTTCTTCTTCTTCTTCTTCTTCTTCTTCTTCTTCTTCTTCTTCTTCTTCTTCTTTTAAGATTTTGCTTATTTATTTGAGAGAGAGAATGAGCAGTGGGGAGAGCAGAGGCGGAAGGAGAAGCAGACTCCCTGCAGAGCAAGGAGCCAGATGTGGGACTCAATCCCAGAGCCCTGGGATCATAACCCAAGGCTAAAGCAGATGTTTAACCTACTGAACCACCCAGGCATCCCAATTGTGATTTTTCTTTCCTGTTTTTTTTTTTTTTAAGATTTTATTTCTTTATTTGACAAAGATCACAAGTAGGCAGAGAGGCAGGCAGAGAAAGGGAAGCAGGTTCCCTGCTGAGCAGAGAGTCCAACGTGGGGCTTGATCCCAGGACCCTGAGACTATGACCTGAGCTGAAGGCAGAGGTTTTAACCCACTAAACCACCCAGGTGGCCCCCAGTTGTGATTTTTCTTTTTATAAAATTTATTTTTTAAAGATATTTATTTATTTATTTGACAGACAGAGATCACAAGTAGGCAGAGAGGCAGGCAGAGAAAGGGAAGCAGGTTCCCTGCTGAGCAGAGAGTCCAACGTGGGGCTTGATCCCAGGACCCTGAGACTATGACCTGAGCTGAAGGCAGAGGTTTTAACCCACTAAACCACCCAGGTGGCCCCCAGTTGTGATTTTTCTTTTTATAAAATTTATTTTTTAAAGATATTTATTTATTTATTTGACAGACAGAGATCACAAGTAGGCAGAGAGGCAGGCAGAAAGAGAAGAAGGGAAGCAGGCTCCCTGCTGAGTAGACAGCCTGATGCGGGGCTCCATCCAAGGACCCTGGGATCATGACCTGAGCTGAAGGCAGAGGCTTAACCCACTGAGCGACCCAGACACCCCAGATTGTGATTTTTCTTAATGTTGATTCTTATCCCCATTTTTTCCAACTCCAGACAAAAATTCAAAATGAACAATTGCAAAGAATGATTGAAAATACATTTAATAGATACTGTTACTATTCAGAGCCTACCAAAAATATTTTAAGAAATACAACATACACTTTACATTACCCCCCACTGAACAAATTATTTTTGTATGGGTGATTGTAGTGGTTCAATTTAATTAAACATAACTGTTTCCTTGATTAAAATGACATTTAGTTAAATCTTCCTTTCTTTGCCATTAATTTCTGTAGCAATATCTGACACCTTTCTATAGTTAATGAAAAAATTTTAACCAGAGAATATAAATATAGTCAGTAAAGATGAAAATAAATCATTACAACCTGTTAATGTGTTGGGAAAAGAATTTATGTCTGATCCTTAATTGTTTTCCTACTTCAAATTTTGTTCACTCATAATACTCAGATAATGCACTTCAGTAATTTTTACAGTGACATGCTATAATTTACAAAATTATTAAATTATATGTTTAAAAAAGAAATGAACAGGGGCTGGCTTAAATTTCTTTAGGATAATTGTAGAGTAAATTTCCAAAATGATTTCAATTGCTTGCTTATTCTATAGCTTGCTTATAATCCTAATTGCCATGAAGAAAATATTTTTCAACAAAGATTGTTCACTGATGTTCATATAAATTTATTTTAAGAGAAGTTTCACATCTTTAATATTTATTTTATATGCCAAGTAAGTTTTTCCTTCAGTCTTTCAGCTCTGTCTTTATATCACTGCAAATCAAATCTAATTGCACTTAGAATTTATACATAACTATTGAAAAATGAAGATAAAAGTTTCAAAAAGTTTTAAAGTACTACATATATAATAATATAACATACTGAAAATACTAAAATTAAGGGAAATAACTTGCTAACATTTTACACAGACCCTATGGAAATATTTCCTTTAAACATGAAGTAAACAAAAATATTCCCAAGAAAACTTGCTGCCAGCAAACTGAACTACAAGAACACTGAATACAGTTCTTTAGGCTCAACAATACCAACTCTGGATTAGAATCCATAGTTCAAGAAGAAAGGATTAAAATCCACACTTTAAGAAAGGGCAATAAGCAGATAAATACAAAAGACAGTAGAGTGCATAAACCAACCAAAATGACAATATCTTGAAAAGTTTCTAATACATTCAGAGGTAAAATATATAACAACAGTTGGGATTTTTAAAAGGGATAAATGAATTTAAGCTGTTGCAAACTTCTTATATTGTTTGTGATGAGAGAAAAGTGTAGCTTAAAATGTCAGCAATAATGTAACAAATTTTGAAATAATATGAGAAACTACTAAAGAATGATGAAGATATTACTAAAACACTAACAGAGATATTCAAATAGAATCCTAAAAAACTTGATTAATATAAGAGAATATAGGAAAAAGGGAATCAAGAATGAAGGACAGATGTGACAAATAGTAAGCAAATAGCAAGATGGTAGATATAAACCCAACTATGTCAATAATAACATTAAATATGACTGGACTAAAACAACCAACTAAAATAGGATAAATAGAAGGGAGAGAGAAGAAAAACAACATCCTGCTTAGAGAAACTTTAAAAAGACAGGTTGAAAGTAAAGTATTATTTTTTAAAAATTTTATTTATTTATTTATTTGAGAGAGAGAGATCACAAGCAGATGGAGTAGCAGGGAGAGGGCGAGGGAGAAGCAGGTTCCCTGCCCAGTGGGAAGCCCGACATACAGCTCCATCCCAGGACTCCGGATCATGATCTGAATGGAAGGTGGGTGTTTAACTGACCGAGTGACCCAGGCACCCCTAAAATAAATTAAAAAAAAAAAGACATGCAATAACTAACCCAAGTTAATGGTAGGTATGGTTAATGAAAGGTAATGTAACTATGTTAACATTGAACTAAGGAGATTTGGGGGCACCTGGATGGCTCAGTTGGTTAAGCTACTCCCTTCAGCTTGGGTCATGATCCCATGGTCCTGGAATCAAGTCCAGCAACTGGCTTCCTGCCTAGTGCTAAATCTGTTTCTCCCTCTCCCTCTGTCCCTCCTCCCCACTTGTGCTCTCTCTATCTCAAATAAATAAAATATAAACAAATAAACAAAAAAAGGAGATTTTAAGACACGAATGGCCAAAATATGAACAGTCTTCAAAAACATATTTTAAATACAAAACACATAGATAAAGAAAACTACAATGATGGAAAAATATACGCCCAAAATAAATCCGAGCATTTCTGTCAATGTCAAATAAAGGAGACTTAAAGCCAAGAAATATTATGAATGATAAAGCAGAACATTTTATAATAATAAGGCAGTCAATAGAATGATATGACTGCAAATTTGGGGGCAGATAGCATAGTTCAAATTATGTAAAGTAAAAATTAAGATAAATAAAGACAAAATAAAAATCACAAGAGAGACTTAACATGCTTCTTTTGGTAGAAAAAAATAAATAAAAATTTAAAGTATTTTAAAAACATTATTAAGCAAACTTATTTATTTGATATATATAGAATATCCCAAATGTAACTGTAAAATATATATTCTTTTCATAGGGTCACAACACACTTAGCAAAATAAAGTACATTCTAAGTCACAAACCATCTTTTTAAAAATTCCAATTAAAGAATAATGAAGTATATATTCTCCAACCATTGTAGAAATAAATTAACATTCAATAATGATAGGTAATTAGATACCACTCAAATATTAATTATGCAACTAACTGCTAAATATTTTGAGATGAAAATAATGATATTATTCCACAAAATTTGTGGAATAGAGATAAAGCAGTTCTGGAGGTTAAATTTAATATTTTAAAATACACATATCAGACAGAAAGAAAGTTTAAAGACTATGATTCAAGCTTCCAGCACATGAAATAAGAAAATTACGTAAATGATCTATAAGATAACTATGACACTATAATAATAAAAGTATTCAATACTATACCACCCATTCTCATTTAGATTAATGGAAGAGAATTTAATGCACAGATTAGCCCTGCATATTTACAGCCATGTCATTTATGACAAATGCCTCAAAAATGTATTTTGAAAAGTTTTTTTCCCCTATGAATAGTGCTAAAGCAATTAGATACCCATACAGATAAAAGTTGATCGAGTTACATCCTATCTTACACCATGTAGAAAAATTAACTTGAAGTTGACTGTAGATTTTCTCAGATTAATCAGTTAATATTAAAACTTAAACAACATTCCAGGGGAAAAAAATTATTCTCCTCAACGTCTTCATGTTGGACCCTGGAGTATCAAAATATTTTTAAAATATTAATAAGCATAAAACACTAATCATGGCGATTCACAGACCTGTACCCCTGGGGATAAAAATATATGTTTATAAAAAATAAAAAATTAAATTAAAACAAAAACACTAATCAAACAAGAAAATAACTCATATAGTACATCCATACTCATTGAAGAACTTCTGGTCATCTAAATAAATCATCTTTAGAGCTAATGAAAAGATAGCCTGGAAAAATATATCTGATAATGACGTGTATCTAGAATATATGAAGAACATTAGAAACCAGAAAAGAGGCAATAAAATACAACTAAAAAGTGGGGTAAAGTTTTATAAAACCACTTTGCAAATGAGTGTATCAAGATGATCAATAAGCATATGAAAATATATTCAACATCATTATCAGCAGGGAAAGGAAGATTAAAATTACAATGAGATTTCAGAACACAACCATCAAAAGGGCTAAATTTAAGAAACTGACTATAGGATGGGGCGCCTGGGTGGCTCAATGGGTTAAAGCCTCTGCCTTCGGCTCAGGTCATGATTTCAGGGTCCTGGGATGGAGGCCTGCATCGGGCCCTCTGCTCAGCGGGGAGCCTGCTTCCTCCTCTCTCTGTCTCTCTCTCTGCCTGCCTTTCTGTCTACTTGTGATCTGTCTGTCAAATAAATAAATAAAAATGTTAAAAAAGAAAAAAAAAGAAACTGACTATAGGATATTTAGATGAGAAAATAGTGCTACTAAAACCATCATATACTATTGATTAGATTATTAATTTGATCAAATTTAGAAAAAAAAATCTTAGCAATATCTACTAAAACTAAACATGCATATCCCCATGACTCAGAAACCACTCCAATGAAAAATTAGTTACAAAAATCTATCAAAACATATTTACATAATATAGATAAAAAATGGAAAGAACTCAAAAGTACCAGGAAAAGGATAAACAATTTATATTTATAGTGACATTCTATTACACAACAATACATAAAAGAACAGTCTCTTGACAGGAAAAGATGCTCAACATCACTCATCATTAGGGAAATGCAAATCAAAAGCATGAGAAGACCTCACTTCACATCTGTCAGAATAGCTACAATTAAGAAACAATAAATATTAGAAAGGATATAGAAAAAAAGGAGCCCTCATGTATTGTTGGTGGGAGTGAAGAATGGTGTAGCAACTATGGAAAATAGTAAGGAGGCTCCTCAAAGAATGAAAAACAGAATTACAATATGATCCAGTAATTCCACTACTGGATGACCCAAAGAAAATGAAAAGATACATGCATTTCTATGTTTATTGCAGCATTATTTACAATAGCCAAATTATGGAAGCAGCCTAAGGTGAATGACTGATAAATAGAAAAGGAAAAATTGGTGTATATATCATCAATGGAATATTATTCAGCCATAAAAAAGAATGAAATCTTGCCATGTGGAACAATATGGATGGGTCTAGAGGGCACAATGCTAAGTGAGATAAAGTCAATCCGAGAAAGACAAATACCATATGATTTCATTCATAGATGGAATTTAATAAACAAAAGAATAAAAGAGAAAAGCAAAAAAACAAAACAAAAACAAAAGCCAAAACCCCAAAACAAAAAAAACCCACAAAAACCAGGACAGACTCTTAAATGTAGATAACTGGTGGTTGCCAGACAGGAGGTGAGTATGGGGATGGATGGAGTAGATTGGAAGTGAAGAAATGCTGTGGGAAGCAGTTGGCGGGAAGCGTTTTCCATCTGTGTATATCTAAGCTCTACGTGTCCTGAGAAAGTGACACAGTGTACCCAGCAGGCATTCAATACAGAGGTGACATAGAAAGTTTATCACCCTCCAGAGCTTTATCTGTTCTACATATTAGATTCCAATGTGCTATTTTAATATAAGACTGCAACACAAACAACTTTGATAATCACCTGTTCATATTTATATAATGCCCAAAAGGAGACAATTGGGCTCAAGGTTTCCAGCTAGGTGATTGGCTGTAATTACTGATACAGCCTTCTGATTTTTTAGCCCTAAGTTCATTATAGAAAAAAATAATCTCAGAAAAATCAGTGATCACTACAAAGTAGAATGAGCCAGTGGGGCTTATTTGTGCATCACAGCTCTTTACATATTCGTTACATCATGAAAATGTGGATGTGGGTAGATGGTGCTGCAAGGAATCACATGCAAGCACACACACCTGGTTAAGGCTTGGGGACTGATCCTGTGTATTAGCTTTGACAAAGAATTTCAGTGACAGTGGAAATTGTGAAGCCAAACAAAATGCTCTCTGTATTTCTACTGCACAGATGTCAACCTGTGATTATCATGGTGCCCATGGAGCTTCCAGTCATGCTCTCCTGTTGTCCTCCTCCCCTCCATTCTTTGGTCCAAGAGCTGTACTTAGGAAGTTCTCAAACATGTCATTCTGCATCTTTCTTTCTTCCCCAAGCTATCTCTGCTGCCTGGGACCCTTTTGCTAGTTTTATCTCCCCATAAACCTATCTCATATCTATTCTACAAGATAACCATGCAAGGTTTTTTCCTAGCAAACATCACCCTGTCTTCTTCAGATGTTCATCTATTTTGTTCCATTAGCACTATGTGTATTACTTCTTCATGTCACTTACCTTACTGTAAAATAAATATCCGTGAACATTTTCATTTCTCCTATTAGGCAGAGAGTGGATTAAGGGCAATCTCAGCACCAGATGCTTACTTGTGTGCAAGTAACAAAAAAAAATTGTAATGAATATATGAAAAGAAGGTAAAAATACTGCATGGATAATGAAATGAGGGATCAATAAATAGAACTGCTACTGGTGTAGTGAGAAAATTATACAGGTTCTTGACTAATTTTTAAAAGATAATGTAGGATCAGTTTTAGTTTTTTCATAGTGGTCAAGCAATACTTAAAAACATACGTTTCTATCAGACAACTTTGCTATTATTTGAAATAATTACTTAATATATACTACATCAGACTGTCTAACTACTATTGTATTAGGAAATTGTGTACATATATAGAATGTATATGGATACATGAATAAATGTATGAATTATGAAGATTGAATCCAAGTATATGCAAATGGACTCCCCCAGCTCAAGTTAATCCTTGACCATTTTGTTCTTACCCTATGGATGGTATACAATTAACAACAGAGCATTCAGCACAAATCAAGAAAAGATTGCACAAAGTAATTTCATTATAGGAATAGTAGGAAAAGCCACTGTGTCTATCAGCATCTTAGATGGCCTCTCTGTCTCCAGTGTTTCTCTCCTATAGAACTTTGCAAACATTTCCCTTGGATTAAACATATTTGGAAAGCATTTATAGAACCGCTTCAACCCATCAAGAGAAATTTTTGTGTTTTTTTCTTTTCTCTTAGAATAAGTGTATTTCTCTTTGACCATTATTTCCAAAGATTAAGTACTTAAAACAGCATGACTGCCTAACCACATCTTGAGCCTTTCTGTAGACTGGGGAAATTTAAGTCTCATGCTAGATTCGATTATTTGTGTTTCTCTCTCAAACACTGTGAAAAAGCCCTCCTGTGTATTTTTATGCATCTTGCTGTATGGTAAACTGCACTATGGTTATGGTTTATTCCAAAGCTGTGTTTAATAGGATGATCTGGTCACTTCACATTCAGACATATATAATTATCTTTTGTGGGTGACTGGTCACAAATTCAATAGAATTTATATGAATGCTTTGCACAGTTGCCCATAGAGAAGGGTCATGACCTATCAATTGCTCAGAAGTACATCTATTTGGTTATGCTCTGCTGCACATATTCTTTTCATGGAAATCAATAATTCTCTTGGTGGAATCTTGGATTTGAGTTTGCATATATTTAAGCAATAACTGTTTACATAATAGAATTATGCAACAAGCTAAACAGTTTCCGAATTAATCAAGACCTAGATTGCTGGTCTAGTTGTTTATTGATTTTTGAGTCATTTTTTCCTACTGTCAAAAGAAAAATAAAAAGGTAATAATTATTCTGATAATATTCCCAGGACAGATTTACTCTTGTGTCAGTGATTTACAGAAATCAAAAATTTTTAAAGATTTTATTTATTTGACAGAGGGAGAGAGATCACAAGTAGGCAGAGCAGCAGAGAGAGAGAGGGAAGCAGACTTCCCGCTGAGCAGAGAGCCTGATGCAAGGCTCGATCCCAGGACTCTGAGACAGTGATCTGAGCCGAAGGCAGAGGCCCAACCCACTGAGCCACCCAGGTGCCCCAAATATTTTTGAAAGATATAACTGCCTCTTGCTCATTTTGTAATTTTTCATGTTTTCTATATAGCAACTAGTATCGTACATATTTCAAAAATAACACTCAATTTTCTATCCCTTTGGAAAACACACACAGTTAGGGTATCTTATAAAAAGCTAAATATTATTATGCCTTTACTGTTTTAAAAGATTTTAGAGAGAGAGAAATAGAACATGAGCAGGAGGAGGAACAGAATGAGAGGGAGACTAGTAGATTTCTGGCTCGGCTGAGTGGATAGCACGACTTGCGGTTCAATTCCTGGACTTGAGATTATGACCTGAGCAGAAATCAAAAATTGGATGCTTAACTGATGGAGTCACCCAGGCATCCCTGTGCCTTTTACTTTTTGACATGGAAAAAAACTGGCAAAGCAACTTGGACATGATCTGTGACACCTAAAATTCTGGTATTAACTAAGCGAATAGGATGTTAATGAACAGACATATGAATGAATACTAAATGTTTAATTTCCCAAGTTATCTAGAAGCTTTACAAGTCATGGCAATTATTGGAAATAAGTATGATCATAAACATAAAAATAAGAACATTTGTATATGTCTTTCAGCTAACTACTTCCGAACTTGGCAGCCCATGTAGTAACTGTGAGCTCAATAAACTCTGAGCATACTGCAAGTGAGTGCCAATAAAGACAGCAGAGAGAGAATTCCAGGAAATGTTTCTTCTTTTCCAAATAAGGGACATTTTTCTATGATCAATATTTAAGATGGAATATTATACTGTCTGATATCTGCTAACGTTTACAGGAAGTAAACTGACATTAAGAAAGGTATAAAAATAAGAATTTAATATAAATATATTTTATAATATAAATAATATATACTATATATAATATAATTATATATGATTATATATTACATATATTACATATAATATTATATGTCTAATATAAATATAAGAATTTGTTAAACTTATTTGAATTTGACATCTCATTTTTAAGGAATGTTTCACTGGAGTAACACTCTATGAAATACATTTTGCAGATAATTTTTTTAATGGCATAAGTAGCTCTATGACCATGTCTACTTAGAGACGTGCAAGGAATCGAAGCAACTGTTTCATAACATACAATGAAAATCAGGCCCAGGGGAGCTGGTTGGGTACAAGAAACCTCCCCATGCCTATATACAAAAACAGAGAACAGTCAATAGAAAGTGAATAAGAGAATAAGAAAAGGCATGGAATTAAAGACATACATTTGGTGTAAAATAAAGTGAAATCCAAAGAAATTATGTAGTCCAAATTGAAAGTTAAATATATGATGAACAGCACAAGAAAAGCAGGCAAACCTAGGTTAGAACCAAGGCTTTATACCTGGCTTGACATGTAAAATAAACCCCCTGACCTTCATTTCTTTGTGGATAAAATAGGACTACTATATCAGACAGATTAATTAAAATCATATAAGTCACAGCTTGGCACCTGGCAGTTGGCTAACAAAAAAACTTATGATAGGTATTAAGGTGCAATATTAAAAGGTAATGATTATTTTTTTACTACTTAATATTTGTTCTTAAAACTGGAACTACATACCCAGTGCCGTTTTTATAATCTTGCAAGCATGCATTTGAAAATTTAACAGGACTGTTGGAAAGACGGTGGCTGATCTGTGGCTACGTATCCCTGCCACTGGCAGTGAATCTAGTGGTAGAGCAGAATATTTATGGGGAAAATAAGAAAAAAAGGTGGAAGATAAATGAGAAGTTCCCCAAGTTTGGTAAACGTGCTATTCTTTTCCTGACGATTCATATTATGCATGTAACAGAAGGGAAATACAGTGACAAAGCACAGATATGGTCAAATGTGAGCAATTTTGTTAAAGGCCCAAGATACTTCAATTTTGTCTGCTATCACAACATTTCCTAATAACAGACTTACAGTGTTTGAGTGATGGTGTTAATTAGAAGTGGGTAAACAAACTCTCTATGATTGTAATATATGATATGGAAATTCAAAAGAAAGAAATAACATGAATTACAGTATCACAAGGACACAGATGAAGGCTTTCAAGAATGTGTATTTTACAGTATCTTTTATTTGCTCTATTGCTTCTTTCTTAAAATTGCAGTCCCACTCACTGATATATTAAGCTTTTTTACACACATCGAAAGCCAAAAGTTTCCCTACTTCTCTTGCTTCTATCTCATAATTTACGATGGTGTTTTTTTATTCAGTTCAAAAATATTTAAATTCCCCATTATGATATTTCCCTTGACTTATGAATCACTTAGAAATGTTTATTTCTTTAAATACTTACATAACACATTTTGGATATCTTTTTAGTTCTCAAATTTTGTGGTATTCTGTTGATTCCAACCCATTGGTTTTGTTGAGATTTCCTTTATGTTCAAGTACGTGACCAAATATTTTAATTTTTATTATTTTATTTTAGAGAGAGCGAGCGAGCTCATGAGAGCGTCAGGGAGGAGCAGAAGGAGAGGAGAGAGAGAATATCAAGGAGGCTCCATGCTCAGCGCAGAGCTCGGCCTCACCACTCTCAGATTCTGACCAGAGCCAAAAACCAAGAGTCGGATGCTTAACCAACTGATCTACCCGGCACCCTGTGACTCTTTTTAAATGTCCCTTGAGTGCTTAAAGCCTGAAAGTTACACTGTGTGACCCACTTGTGTGGGGGCTGTAAGACATAGAGTCACCCACTCTTTCTGTTAAGAAACAGGTTCATAAAGTCTTTTTTTTTTCCCTTCCCTTCTAGTAATAGTATAATAAAATATAAATAACTAAAAAAAAGAGTCTATTTTATCTGGATAATTACTATCTCAGGACCATCACCCCCAGAACTCTCCAACTCTGCTCTCTTATTCCTTTTAATGTTTATTTTCAGTGATGGTTTTGCACCTCTCGTTTTACCCTTCTCTTACTATTCCTAGAAGAATAATTCTAGAGGTTTAAACACAATAGGCAGAGTTGGGCATATTCTACAGCCAAAACCTTCTTGTAAAATTAGGACTAATTAACAAAGAGATTTTTCATTTTGCTTAAAGTTTCATTTCCTTTGTAAAAGGAAATCATATAAGCTTGAGCTTCAAACTATTATTCAAACTTGAGCTTCAAACTATTACCCTATTTGTCTTCATTTTTTATGCATAAAGATTTTATTAAAACATGGTCAAAAGGTCAAAGCACTGATTAAAACTGCATGATTTATTAGATAAAAGTTAAATTTAAATAAAAAATAAAATCCTTTCATGGCCAACAAGTGTGCACCAGCCTGGCCCCTAATACATTCTCTTTTCCTCTTTCCCTCTTGCCTGTACTCCAGCTAGATTATTCTTTTTTGTTGAGGTCCGTTTTCTTAAAAATAATTTCCCTGAAATCAATAACACAGCTATTTCCACTTTGTTGTCTACAGTGCCCTGTATTTTGCCTTCATAACATTGATCACAATGTACAATTGTTTTTGAAATTTGAATGATTACTGCATTCCACTAAAATATGAAGACCCAAAACGGTACACAATGACACATAATAGTTAATAACAAGCTTGGAATGAATAAATATGCTGTAACAATTTTGCAGTAGCTCAACCAAATCTATTATATTTTCAAAGATCAGGGATTGTAGAAATTTTCTAATGTTGAAAATAGGTCATCAAAGTAAAGACAAAGATATTTGACTTGTCATTTTAAATAATCCATAATTTGAGCCTAACTCTTTACAGTTTCACATTTTTTGGTCTCTTAGCCTCATCTATTTGAGATTCCGATTTCATTAAAGCTGAGTGAAAATTCCAGATTCATCCAATTTCATTTTGACACCTAGGAATGAAAAGAGGCCCTCAAGGAGGGCTTCTTAAAAGTACTGAGGATCTGACCTTTGGTTACCAAAAAAAAAGAGTTTCACTTTCATCGCAAGGTCTCCATGGCTTGACAGAAATCTTCTCTTACCTGTCATTTATTTCTCTCTCCTAAGTAAATTAAGTTATTGCTGTGACTGCTCAGGACTGCCATCTCTTCTTTATAAGCATATATCAGATCAAGATTTTTTAAAACTAGTTTTGTGTGACCTTATAGGTGGATGACAAATTTGAAGGAGTCCTGTGGCGGGCACAGCATTCTGCTTGTTACTGAGTTCATATGAGGTACTGGTAGTGGTTCTCTTGCTTTAAAATATATTTTTTAACTCATCTTTTTCTGCTGGCTTTACATTTTTAAAATTGTAAAGATAATTTATAAAGATAAAAGATAAAGATAAAAGATAGATAAAATTGTAAAGATAGATAAATTGTAAAGATAGATAAAACTTACATATGTCCACATCAGAATATTATTGTCTTTTATTTGACCACTTATAAAATTACAAAGTTTTTGTTCAACATTAAAAGAAGTATTTTCTATAAAAGAAGAACAGTTAAGCTTTTAGACTGGAAAGTAAAAGTCTAAGAAAAACCTCTTTTCATTCCTGACCTCAACCACATAGACACAGATGCCCACACAGCAAGTGAGTTGTACATATATATATGTGAGTGTATATACACATACATATATATACACATATATATATATACACACACATATATATATATACAACTCACTTGCTGTGTGGGTATCTGTGTATACACACACACATGTGTATATATGTTATTTATATTTAATGTATATAAAGCTATATATACATATATACTTCTGTTATCTAATTCATATCAATACATATATGCAACATTTAATATATATGCATATACAGACATGACCAATTCTTTGCTCAAGATATTTAGAAGTTACTAAACAAAGAGTAACATATCAGTTGTTTGAGATTAGGTTATGATGAAAAGAGTAGGAGAAAGGGAAGGTGGGAAGCCAGCATACACCCGAGCAGGAAAGACGCCACTAATGACAAAAGAGGTAATTAAAAATATTTCCCTACACATTTGATATTGTCTTTGGATTATAATCACTTGAGTGGGTATGAACCAATATCTCATTTTGGTTTCAATTTTTATTTCCTTAGTAACAAAGACAATTTCTCAACTCATTGTATATAGTCAGTCTTCTGCAGCAGAATCTAGCTGGTCGAGAACGGGGCCCCTGATTGCATGGTTCTAGCGGGGTGGATGTATATAGAAGACACCAAATAGTCATTTCATGATTAAATGCATCTCTATAATATATAGGCATTAAAGTGATTCATATGAGTAATGTTAAATTCCCTTAATATTGTCTGTATTATATTCAGTGACTTAAAAGTGGGTCATAAAATATGTGCAGGCTGATTTTATTTATAATTTACAAAATATATAACATATCTATATATAACAAATATATAACATAAATTAAAATGATAATGACTATTTCTAGATGGTATATTATTTGTTTGCGGAGCCCAATGTGGGGCTCAGTCTAACCACCTGAGATCACTACCCAAATCAAGTCAGACACTTAATTTAACCTGAGCCACCCAGGTGCCCCTTAAAAATAAATTTCTGACATCTACTCAGTTCAGGAATAGCCTCACGAGACCATCTAGCATGCATGTGAACATTACTGACATGGAGCACATCATCTGCTGGTCATCCACATCACAAATTTTGTTGAATTCCTTTACAGGGCACTAAAATCTGACTACTTGTAAGTTCCTCTGTTCCTGCATCTATTCTCTAAAACGGCAGGATTCTTCAATCATGCACAGAGGCTTCAGGCTTTAGTCTCTCTCCTCAAGTCCATTATTACAAGATTCTTCCGTTCGGTTTCATCGGACATCGTTCCTAGGTATCTTGCCATCCTTGTTTGCCACCTACAATCTCATTTTACATTATCAAAGAATTATGACATATAATAACTGCTTCTGGAAAGAATAATCAGAAGAGTATATTAGGACTAATAATAAAATAATAACTACAGCTTTGAAAAATGCACTGTATGTAGTAAACTGTGCTGAGTGTTTGAGGCACATATGTGATACATTTTACAATTACTTGATTCTATTATTATTCCCATTTTACAAATGAAAACACTGAAGTTTGGGAGAGCAAGAAAATCATAGGACATCTAATAAATAAGTAAATGAATTTCAATTTTTATTCAAGAGTGTCCGATTCCAAGGCTCTTGTTCTCTTGACCTGAACACTGGCCTAATGTTCTGGTCTTCTGAACCCTTACAATTTCAGGACATAGACCTCAGTGAGGCTAAGGTAAGAAAGTCTCTTTATAGATAAGGATTTTTTTGCTGAATAATCAGATTCTCGTTTTCAGGCCTGTTTCCAAAATCTGCAAAGATAAAACATGTTACTAAGAAAAACAATTTTAGAGCAAACTGGTTAACGGCAGAACTCTAATAAATCTGATACTTTCTAAATCTATGACCAGTACTTTGGTATCTCTAATGCATGAGAGACTTGGTTCCTACAATAAGCAGTAACAAAATTTTTATAGTTAGAGATGGGTAAATTTCCCCTTATTCCGCCTGTCTCAGAGATGCCTGTCTCAAAGATATTCTGTTTACAAGCCCAAATTCTAAGCCTTAGTATGCCCCAGGGATACTCTGTGACCTTCCACCCCAAGGCAGCTTGGTTGCTCTCTTCCCGTTTGGGGACATTATGGCCTTGTTCCCAAAGAAAGAAACACATATCTTTCTTCCTAGCTCCAGGCCACCAAAAATACTACTTGGAAGTATCAAACAGAAGCCCCTTCTTCTTTTGATAAATAAGGGCTCGCTCATATTTGAGGGGAAATGCAGTGGGACACCGTAAGAGAAGGGATCCTCCAAGCCTTTGCAAACCTTTCCAAGTCTGAAACCCAAGCATGCCTTTTCCGCGCCCTTGGGATCCAGCTACATTCTGGTCTCTAAGCCTCAATTACTTTAAGGATATAAACATGGAAAGTGTGCATAAAATAAGCAAACATCTAAGTGATCAATCTCTCAGAAATCCTCTGAGACTGTTTTCATTCTGAGATCTTAATATTTAGACCCAAATTTTCTCAGAAATCATTGCCTTGGGCAACTATAAATTCTAAAGCCCTTAATTTCTTTTCTTTTCTTTCTTTTTTTTTTTTCCTGGATGTGAAAAATCTATATGGAAGCCAGTGCCTCAACACTTTTCCAGGAAAATCTCTGACCTGGGATAAGCATTCTCATCAGTGACAGGAGCCACAGCCTGGGCTGAATGCAGACTTCTAGAGAGGCTTAAATCTCCCACTGAGGAGGGACTTACAAATTATCCAGCAGTGGTGGCCACCTTCTCTGCCATGGGCTCAGCTCTTGGGCTTCTCTCTGCTTCTCTACAAACTTCTCTAGCCTTTAGCATTATTCATTCACTACCATTTAATTTCCTCTGTTTATATTATCTGAGGAGAGAGAAAAACACGTCTTTTGTTTTGATTTCCTCACCCAAAGGAATGCCATTTTGATGGAGTGCTCTGTTCTCCTGTGAAGGTATTAGCAGAGGCCAGCCTGTCACGGCTCAGCACATGAGACCCAGAACAGTTCCTTGTGGAGGTGGTGGCGACTATTGCCCTCTGTTTCAGTCTGTTCCAGCTCAGCTCTGCCCTTAGAACCCTACCTCTCTCCCAGAGGAATCCGTACTCCTCTGTCTTAGAACTGCCACCTCCCCACCTTTCCTTTCTCTCTGCCTTGTCCTCCGAACCTTGTTTCTACTCTGTCTGATCACTGGTCATCATAGTGGTTTCTGCTATTCTTCTGTCCCTTTCCTGACAGAGTGATAACCCCTGGGTATTTGCACAGGAATCTCTAATCTAATCCCTTGTTAAATTAGTATCTCTTCCCTTATTTACTTATGTCCTGGGGCTCCTAGAATAGTGAGAGAAGAAACTGCTGTCTCAAGCCAAGACCCAGAGAACAAATGCAGAAAAGCCTCAGCTGATACATACCTAAAAGAAAGTCTTAGGTTAAACTCCACCTCATCATCTAGTACAACGACTGCAAAAGTCCTGAGTTCATATATACTATGTATCAAGTTTTTCTATTTTATTTTACCCTTTAAATTTGGTCTTCATGTTACACTTTTTTTTCTTGGATAGAATATTTTTCAGTATTTGACCTAAGCAGCAATTACAGTGACTTGCCGTAAGCCCCATAGTCATTAAATGTGTAGAAAGGCACAGCTGAAAGATGGTTTGGGAAGCAAAGGGGTTTCTACCTTTAATTCCTGAGTGACACATCACCCTGGATTTATCCCAGCATCCTTTCCAACACCCCAATTTATCTGAAGAATTGGCCTACCCAGTGTCCCCTTTCAAACCCTAGCCATATTTTCTTACCCCTGCCCCTCGTGTGATCCATAGGCCTTCTGACTCCTTTTGTCAAGCATTCTAGAATCCTCCTCTCTCCAGCTCATTTATATATAGATATCTTCCTCCACTTAGCGTGCCCCTTTTGCACTCATGGTACTAGTGAAGAACAGGAAACAGCAAAACTCTGCTTCAAGACAACCTTGATTAAGTTCCCCAAAATGCTTCTTCCTTAGGTTGAACTACACTATCCTTAGTAATGCACATGAAAACTCCAGTATCCTAGGAAACCAGAGAACAGCAAGCTAGAGATACTTGCTTGGTCCCTCACCACATGGCAGCACATCTGTTGGAAGCAAGGAGTTTGCTGAGCCCACTTCCAAGCTGTCCTCGTAACCCTCCAACCCTTACCTTGCTTCACAATGACAGCCACCTCCTCTTCTCGTTCCTCAACACCTCTCTCGAAACGGAACTGGGGATGGTGACAGGGATGCTGGCCATCTGAGGTAAACCTTCTTGCTCTCTTTAACCCTCTGAGCTGAGATAGCAGATGATGCTCTGCAGGGCGAGGGAGTTTCCACCTATGCCCTTTGCTCGATGTCGTCCTTTTCCCCATAGGCCTCATCGGGGGGGGTGGAGATGTGTGCGGACCACTCAGGTAGGCAGCTGGGAGGAACAGGCTCCTCAGGACACCAAGAACCTCTTTTCTTGTGTATTTTTTCCTCCCTCTAACTCATCTACATGCTCTTTACCATTTGGACCTGCATGTAATATATTTTGTATGATACCTATAATACAACCATTGCTCTCTTTAAAGGTTGGCTAGAGGGAAGCTGTGGGTATTACAGGAGATACAAAGAAGACTCAGTCAATCATCTCCACAGTGATGGTGTTTTTTGAGCAGGCAACCACCAGCAGCTATAGTGTGGGAGCCATCTTGTAGACTGATTAGCTGGGAAGAAAAAAAAAAAATGGAGGACAAATTAAAATTTATATTTTGGAGCACGTGGGTGGCTCAGTCAGTCAAGCGTCTGTCTGCCTTCAGCTCAGGTCATGATCCCAGGCTCCTGGGGTGGAACCCTGCGACAGGCTCCCTGCTCAGCGAGGAGTCTGCTGCTTCCTCTCCCCCTGCTTATGTTCTCTTTCTCTCTCTCTCTCTCTCAAATAAATAAAATCTTTTAAAAAAATTATCTTCTAACACAGACACACACAGATCTTGGATATTTATAAAAAATAAGGCACCATGCTAGAAACTTGCACATGCAGACCTCAGCTTTGGTGAAAGCCTGGCATTGGCAGGGTTTTCTTCTTTTGTTCTAACCTTCTTTATTCCTGTCCATCACTTCTGGGAACTGAAAGCAAAGGTCCCTGTGGGCCAGACCACTCCTACAGATTGGGTCAGAAAACAGCAGGGCTTCTTCCTGAAAGTGTTTGCCCACGGAGTCCTTATGGGGGCTCCATTCTATCCCCCTCCCAGCACCTTCAACTCCCAGGCTGACAGTTATTTTTGCCTCTGACAGTTAAGTACTCAGTCTTTTCTGCTTGCAGAAAATGCCTCTGGCTCCCATAGCTTCACACACTCCCCAAATCAATGTCGTTCTTTTGCCATTCCCCTACTCCCTCCCATTCCCCATGTAATAGACTCATCACATAAGACATTCTTTTTCCCCTCTAAGAAAATAGCCTCAGGATCTTGATACAATCCCAAACCAGGATAAAATATATACCCTATCCACCTACAATTTATTCCCCGTGATACATAATTTCAGGTTTTATCATACTGGCTCTTACTAAAGATAATTTCTGTTGATATCCATGTTTGCTCCAATCCAGTCTTTTAAAAGTTAAGAAATTCTAATCTCACTTAAGGTGATAACTTTCCGGGCTGCATTTTCCTCTTCTTAAGTTTAGATGATTTTTCATTCTACTTTCCACTTTCCAGATCATCACAGGTGAGTAAAGGTGAGAAAACAAAACAAAACAAAACAAAACAAAAAAACAACATAAAAGGCAGAGGTCATCACTCAGGTAGATAGAGAACACCTGGTAAAGTTACCTCACGAAAACTGTGGTGGATGTGAGGCTTCTACCAGAAGCACCTCCGTTATTTGTAGGTTCTGTTTCTTCAGGCTTAGTTGATCTCCTCTGGAAGAAAAATAACCTTAGCCTTTCTTCACTTAGCTCTCCCTCCACTAAGTGACTTGGGTCTTCTGCACTCCCTCCTCATTACAAGTGAATCTCAATCCACTCCCATTTCTGCCCAAGAAAGGGTGCCCCAAAACTTACTTCCAGACCAGCAGGAAACTTCTCTGATATCCTTAACTTCTAGATGCTTCCCCATTCAAAAGCTTTTCATTGCAGGTGGCTTTTTAAAGCAGGGTGCACTGCTCCTATAGCTGGTCTGTTCATGATGCTCAGGTATGTGGCTGACCAGTTATTTTCCAACTCTCTAAAACATCACGGGCATCCCAATTTCCAATCATCATTTTCTCTAGATGGCTGTTGGGATTTGAATATTGCCCAGGGTTCTGGAGCTTTCTTTACCTTGTCAGTTACTCCTCAGGATTCTGCCATCCCACATTAAATTATATAAACATAAACCAACTGCCTCTGAAAGATAATTTCTAAAAGGAAATGCTCTCGCTCACTTTTCCTCACATGTTTAACATCTGTATTTGGACATGCATGGATGTTCAGCTTAATGAAAAATCTATCTTCCTGGTCAGAAATACCCTATACCTTTCCAGCTTCCTCTATGTCACTTCAGGGAACAACTCCTCAGTAAATAATAGAGAAAACATCATAGCTAAATAATATAGCTTCCTCAGTCACCAAAAGGAAATGAGTAACATATTTTTTTCATTTATTTAATTATAATAACATAAGAACTTATTTTTACAAAGACTACTATGTTGTTGTATAAACCCTACTATATACAAAATTTTAAAAGATTTTATTAAAATCCCATCATCTTCACAATCCATTTTTATATATTTATCTCCTCCTGTCCTTATCCTAACATGAAGATATTTATGGAAATCTTAAGTAGCATATGTGAAATTTTAGAGCCTTTATTTCTTCATGTCAGATCTTCATATTTAGATAATATTTAGAGAAATTCTTCAAATTTAGACTATATTCTAAACTTTTAGTGATTTGAGTGAAAAATATTTTTTAATATGAGAAACACTATGATGTTTAAATTACAGGTTTTCTTCCCTTTACTACATTCTTTAGCTCCATTCTTACAAATTAGAACATACCATGAGAGTTTGAACATTGTAATAACCCCAAAATATCTTACACACCCCTCCGAAGATGTATTATTTTTTTCCATGGCAATCAAGAGTATAGATATGACAATTCCCATTGTGTCATGCAGCAAGGAGGAAAGTTAATGAGGGTTCCCAAGGTAAGATTGGTAAATTTAATTTTCAAATCCCCAGGGTAAGGCTCAAACAGAAAGCAGAGCAGGTGATTACTTAACCAAACTATTTTTCTTGTACTCTCCACATGCCAACTTATTTTCCAGAATCAACAACTATCAAGCTAATATCTAAGTGGCAGTTTGAAAATACAATCCTCTTCTCTCCCTGCATCATACCTGTGTTCTAAAAAAGAAAGCAAGTCTTGAAAATAATTTTCCAACAGTAAAACTATTTTCCCCTGTGGAAACCACTAGACAACTTTACAACTTCATTTCATAAAATATTGCAACATACTAAGACATGTTTCTAAAAGTAAATACCTAATATTTTTAGAATGTATATCTATGTATCCATATATGGACATCTCATCTTTATAGTATGTGAAGATTTAAACATATGTAGACAATGTCTGACATAATGTTCTAACAAACCACTCTCCTTGAACTCTTAAGATGAGGAATTATCTGATCTCTAGAGTAGAGAGGAATCAGTCAAGTTCAGCTTGACTCAATAGCAAAGCCACTATATGACAAGACAAAATTAATTTTAATAAAATCACTTGTTTCTCACTTTTATCTCCTGCTCTACGCTCTCTTCAACTTCTTACCTTCTAAACCAATCAGACAATCATGTTTATATTTTAGGAACTACAATCTTTTTTAAGTTTTTATTTAAATTCCAGTTAGTTAACAGACAGTACAATATTGGTTTCAAGGGTAGAATATAGTGCAATTCAACACTTAGGAACTATAGTCTTTAAGAAAATACTGAACAACGATTTCAGAAATGCTGGTTTACTTAAACTTTATGAATCATATGCACATAGGCAGCACTATTTTAGTTCCTTAGAAACTAATGGAAACACATTTAGAGGCAGAAAAGTAGAAAGAGAAGGAAAAGGAGACATTCTCCTTTCCCAGTTAAAAACTGACTGAGGGGCATCTGGGTGCTCAGTCAGTTAAACATCTGCCTTGGGCTAATGATCCTGGGGTCCTGCTCAGCTTGGACCCTGCCTCACTCTCTCCCTATATCCCTCCCCCCGCTAATGCTCACTCTCTTTCTCTCTTAGCCCTCTTTTTTTATTTAATAGATTTTATTTATTGATTTGAGAGAGAGAGAGTGAGATCGCAAGTAGGCAGAGAGACAGGCAGAGAGAGAGGGGGAAGCAGACTCCCTGTTGAGCAGAGAGCCCGTGTGGGACTTGATCCCAGGACCCTGAGATCATGAACTGAGCCGAAGGCAGAGGCTTAACCCTCTGAGCCACCAAGGCGCCCCCACTCTCTCTTTTAAATAAATTAACGGCACCAAGAAAAGTAAAGGGTTAAAGGGCTAAGTTACAGTGTCCTTTACTTACATAATTACTGTTAATATATTTACACAGTTCTATCTACAATTCCTCCAAGGGAAACAACTTGTTCCCCTAAAGCAGTACAAAGTGTTAGAGATGTTGGCTGGACTGACATATCAGTGTTGGTGCTGAATGGAAGATGAAGACTTGAAATAAATATAAGAACAACCCTTTAATACTTGAACACTGAATTTCAAACAGAAATGATTGGGTGAAATCAGATTGGTTATATTCAGATTTCTGCTTAATTTACTTCTGTCTTTTTATGGGTGTTACGGTAAGTAAAAATAATATGATGTTTTAAAGTTCAATTCTTAATTTTGAAATTTCTTATAACTTAATATGTATCATATTAACAATTAATTAATTACATAATTAATCATATTAATTAATGATTAATAATATAAATTAATATTAATTATAATAACCATTAATTATTAATTAATGTTATATTTTAATACATATTAATGATATATATTAATAACTAATAATAATATATGTATTATATTATATTAGTTTTGAGTGAAATTGCAGCAAGACGACAAATCTTAACATTTTGTTGCATTTTCCAGTAAGTGACTCAGGTCACTTATGCAATAAGGGCGATACATGTGAAAAATGAAGAATGAAAGGAAAAAAATAAGAAAAGAAGGCAAAACTTTTTAAAAAAGTGAGGTTTTCCCTTTAGATTATTTTCAGCCTACCTTAAGGTAATGTGCCTAGGCTTTTTAATTTCACTGTAAAATATTTGTATTTCTTCTCCTTATTGTTCCCTTCTTTGCATAAAGGCTCCATAAAATATACATTATTATCAATATTTTCCTTTTTTTTAAACCACTAATAATTCTCCATAATTATTTTAGTTTGTTTTATGTACTGATTTCTCTGCACCTCCAGGAGTGTGTGTAGAGGCTACTTAAATCCTCATTTTCTTCCCTCACTCACGTGTCTTTTCTATTATTTTTGTTATTACCACTCTCTTTCTTGAACAAAAGTAGAAATACCTAAATGATTCTTCAGACTTTTTCTCCTTCTGGAAAGAAGGACTTAAAAACTTGCTCATATTTAGCAATTAAATAAGAGGAAAAAAAATATTTTAGATTTTAAAAAAGGAAAGTAGCCCAAGTGCTTGGAAAAATGATGATTGACATTTAGTAATCAGCAATATCACTTGATTGGCCAGAGCTGTACCTAGGTTATTATTAGAGAAATCAAACTGGGATGTACTCACCCCACAGAGGCAGGATGCTCCTTTTTAAACTTTATCCTTTTGCATATGTTTGTACAGAAATTTTCTTCATCCTTGTGGTGCTTATTCATCTGAGCCGTCTCCACAGTCTCCATGCCTCTGCTTTGTTTTTCTTCTGTAGTGTAAGGCTTTTGCTTTTGCCTTAAGGTTTCCTTAGGGAATCAACAGGTCTTTTTATTTTGTACAACTTTTGAAGCATGGATCAAACATTGGCTTACTATGCTAATGTGTGAAGAGAAAAATTATCTAAAGCAGGTGAGCTTTAATGAACAAATGTATATTTTCTGAGTTTGAGTAGGGTGTGTGTGTGTATTTTTTTTTAATATAAAGTTCAGTTCTCACAAATTTAATCAGTCATTTAAAAAAGAAGAAACAAAAACAAAACTTGCTCATTTTTGAAAAGGTGCAAATGTAAAATTTTAGGAAAATAGGGTAGGGGCTAGAACCATGAGAACGATGCTTATTATATGCAGGTTCGTTAATTATTTTGGATTTGAAAACTTGGTTTCTCATTAATAGTGACCAGAATGGTACAGTACTAGGAAAGTTCTGGGAGATGCTGTCAATTTTACTTTCAAACAAGAATCTGGTGTTTCTGTATTTTGGTTTGGATGGTGACATTATAATGTCCCACATGCACCAAGAGGAGAAGAAAGTATTCTCTCGCAAGCATGTCCAAATATGGCTTGAGAGACAAAGGAGAAGCAACTGGCTTGGGGGATACGGTGGCTGGGGACACAGCTGGGGTGACTCTAGTTTGGGGCTGGGGTGGTTTGGAATTCTTACTAGTGTCCTAGGAGGAAACACTCAGTCTTTCTGTCAGATTGCCCAGACAGAAGAGGAAAGGGGAATTGTGGGGCTGGAAATCTGTCAGCAGTCAAATGTTACAAATGGAATAGGAATCCTTATTACAAGTAATAAGAAGGTTACGAAAGAGACTTTGGGAATGAAAGAAGCTATAGAAATTTATGAACAAATAAAATAAATTAGCTTTGAGTTCAATGGTTACATGTGATTGATTATCTCTTGCCCTTTCAATGTTTTATAATTGTCTTCTTTATGTATTTAAGATACAGATGTGAAGGTTATTAAGGTGGTATGGCACCTCTAGTCTATTAACTGTCAGGGCTCATTAACTCATATGGCTGGTTGGGCAGCAACCTTTTACTCACTTATCACTCAAGGATCAATGAGAATAAAATACTCAAAGATAAAAATTTCACTGAGAACATATGCAATATTAAAATATGAATTGTGTCTGCTTAGAAAGGGCAATCCTTAAACTAGATAATTTTGTAATCAGAAGAGCCCTATTAATTAATGGGTTAAAATTAGTAAGTTAAAAGAGCTGAGAGAATTGTTTAGAATGTAAAAAGGGAAAAAAAGACTTCTTAGATTCTTTCCTCATACTAACACTGTGTTGATTCCAGTTTGAGAATAAATATAATAAATTTTTAAAAGCTCCAAAACTGAGACTATTCAGCTAACATAAACAGAAAACACGACATCCCAGCCTAGAAATCAGTACCCTGGGAGACCCACAGACTTGACTCCATGAACATGCCACCTGTGCTGGCCGTAGTACTGGGGATAATCATGAGAGTAAGAATAAAACCCCTACTCATCTATTTTCTTAATAGGTCAAGGGAATTAAGAAGCACACATACTCAGTTATAAAAAAAGTCAGAGATGAGATGTACAGCAGAGGGAATAGAGTCAATAACACTGTAATAACTGTATGGTGACAGACGGTGAGCACGTTTTTCCTGGCCAGCACTGAGTAATGTGTCAAATCACTATGCTATGCACCTGAAACTAATATAACACTGTATGTCAAGTTTACCGCAATAACAAAAAATTAGAGTAAAACTTCCACATCAAGAGGTAGCCATAATTCGGAGCGCCTGGGTGGCTCAGTGGGTTAAACCACTGCCTTCGGCTCGGGTCATGATCTCGGGGTCCTGGGATCAAGTCCCGCATGGGGCTCTCTGCTCAGCAGGGGGCCTGCTTCCCTTCCTCTCTGCCTGCCTCTCTGCCTGCTTGTGATCTCTCTCTGTCAAATAAATAAATAAAATCTTTAAAAAAAAAAAAAGAGGTAGCCATAATTAAAGAAAAAAAAAAGAAAAACAAATTGTGTGGAATTAACATTTTACGTACTTAGAGCTTAAAATTTATAATAAGATTTCAGTAGTTAGACAAAGAAAAATTATAAACCATTTTAAATAAAGAAAGCAAAAAAGAGTAGGAGACATGATGATTTCAATACATAAAACAGAAATGCAAAAAGAGAGAGAAAGCATGGGTACAGCAAGTTTTAACTACAGTAACTGGAGAAAAATTATATAATACTCTATCCAGAACAGTGTACAGAGATGGACACCCTCATGTGCCAGTATTAGAAACATGAACAAGGACATCTGTATAAGTAAGTTACCAAAATATACCCAGAGCTTCAAAATATATATTCATTTAGTGCCAGTGATTCAACTTCTTTAGGGTTAAATAAAACAGAAATCTAGACTAAAACAACTTCATGAACAAATATGCAAGTTACTTATAATGACATTTCTTATTATGAAAGACATGCACAACATTCAATATGACATTGAAAAACAAACGATATTTAAAAATCTAACATATAAGGGCGCCTGGGTGGCTCAGTGGGTTAAAGCCTCTGCTTTTGGCTCAGGTCATAACCCCAAGGTCTTGGGATTAAGCCCCACATCGGGTTCTCTGCTCAGCAGGGAGCCTGCTTCTCTCTCTCTCTCTCTCTCTCTCTGCCTGCCTCTCTGCCTACTTGGGATCTCTGTCTGTTAAATAAAAATTAAAAAAAAAAAAAAGCTAACATATAGCTGTTATGTGGAATGTAATACATGTATTTAAATAAGATAGTCCTTACAAAATTAAGTAATAACATGAAAATTCTTATCATACATATTTTAAACAAAGTACACATTCGAACATTAAGGATAGTCATTAGAGTGTAGACTCCCCGAAGGATGGAAGTTTGTTTTTTGTTTTGTTTTATTTGTTTTTGTTTTTGCTATTGCTATTATTGTCATTGTAGATAACTGCCTGGCAACCAAGCTGGCATTCAAGAAGTATTTATTGACTTAATTACAAAGATGTTCTGCATTGCTTTAGGATATAGAAATAGACCAAATTTATTATCTATAGTCAACGATGTGTAATGAGATTATGGACATTGTCTTCTTTCTCCATAATTGCATTTCAAAAACCTTTTAAAATTGATTTATAAAAATAAAATTACTTTTGAAAATAAAGTAGGACAAGAAGGTTAAGGGACCCATACGCTTTCACATTCCTACTAGGAGCCAAATTTCTGAAGGTTTACGTGGTTTTATGAGTGCCAAACACAAAAAAAGGGCAGTTTACCTGGGTTGGCATAGAAGAAATAGAACATTCATTACACTAATCATGATTTTCATTATTGGACATCAACAGAAATTTCAGGAAAGTGATCAGTACAATCCCACCTGAACAATTGCTCTCCCTGCCAACTTGAATATAGATGTCAGGGCAGGGCAAAGGACAACCTCAATCCCATTAACATAAGGCCACTTAGGACAACTCCCATTTGGGACTGCAGTAGGAAGAAGGAGGTAGAGAAGAAATCTAAGAAGCTGATTCACCCCTAAAAGCCAGCAAAAATTATCATAGTGGATTGAGTTTATTCAATTGGACAAACATACTTACATGCATTGCCCAGCTAATATGTAGATTAAAGTTTTGTAAGAAAGATATCATTTATAGAAAAAATACATAAAGATGCATTTTACTTACAATTTTTTTTTTAAAGATTTTATTTATTTGACAGAGAGAAATCACAAGTAGACAGAGAGGAGGAAGCAGGCTTCCCGCTGAGCAGAGAGCCCGATGCAGGGCTTGATCCCAGGACATTGGGATCATGACCAGAGCCAAAGGCAAAGGCTTAACCCACTGAGCCACCCAGGCGCCCCCTACAGCTCTTTAATATAAAGGAATATGTGGCCCTGCGATACAGGAAGTTTTTTTTTTTTTAAGATTTTATTTAATTTTTATTCAAGAGAGAGAGAACAGCATTAGAGGCAGGTAGAGGGGGAGGGAGAAGACCCCAAGCAGACTCTGAAGGGGGTGTGAACCCCAAGGTAGGTCTCAATCCCAAGACTCCAAGACCAGGACCTGATGTGACCTGAGCTAAAACCAAAAGTCTGATGTTCAACCGACTGAGCCACCCAGGCACCCCCCCCCCGCCAGAATGTATATTTTGATCCTATGATTCCAATAACCCCCAACTATATAAAACTATGAATGATATCTCTACAAATTAAAAAAAAGATTATTTTAAATTGTCTTATGTAAGGAGAGGGATGAAATATGGAATTTGTAGCTGGTTAAAGAAGAGAAAGACTATGGCAATCAGGTCTCCTTTGTGAAAGGTCATAATCAGTGTTCCTGGAGGGAGCATTTCCATATCCTTGGGGTTGGATTACATGCATAAATATGATCTATCAGGCTCTGTCTTCAGCTTGGACCAGAAAGGTTTATCATTTTGCAGAGATACCGACATTATTGATTTGAATCTTTTCTTACTCTAAATACTAGGAGTCCAAATTTACCAGAGAGAATGATCTGGAAGCTCCGTATTTTTGAAGGGTGATATGGACTATTATCGGAGAGGATGAGTACCCTCCCTTCTAAAGACCTCAAGAATAGACTGTGCAAATTCTTAGTGGACATATGTAAGGAACTCATGCATGAAAGGTCTTGTTACATGCAGATCAACTTGTAACCTTATGATTCCATATCTATGTCTTATTTGGCTTTAGTTTAGAATTTAAACTATATTAAACTGAACATTTTTAAATATCTCAATATTAGCACTGAAATGTTACAGGAAACTTGGATCTTGTGATAATGATATGTACATGCCACATTTTGATAAATATAAATGTGTATGTGTGTGTGTTTTAGGGGTATGTGTGTCTATGTGGATGTGTGTGTATAGTATAACAGAAGGAAAATACTATTGGTCATTTTAGTTGTAGCTCAGTTTAGTTTAGATGGCTTGAAATGTTGAAACCAGGAATCCCAATTACCAGGTATAAGATCTTTCAGGGTACAGACTTAAATTATGGGTTTTTTTGGTTGTTTATTTGTTTTTGATTCTACAGTACTTAGTACAGGGCCTGTGTGACTTATATAATACTTATAAGTAAACTGATAAATAATAAACTATACAATATATATTAAAATTTTTTTGTCTATTTGTTGTCCCATATCTGTTCATGTTTATTTATGCATAATTTATTCATATTAAAAAGTATTACAAAAACTTTTCCTTTTTGAATAGCTCCACTATTTTGGTTTTCTCTCAAACAAAATAAAACAAAATAAAATCTCAAAATAAAAACAAATTTAAAAAATAAATTAATCAGTTATGCCAATATCTTTGTTATTGTTATTAAACAACCATACCTTGTCCTTAACTTAATATCCTTTGGCTCAATCAATATTGTTCAGTACTATTCCACTCAACATGCTATAAAAAAATTAAGCTTAGAAAATCCAAGATTATTAAGTCTTCCTTTTCCCTTTTCAAAATTTAAAAATTAATATGTATATTAACAATTTTATACTTAAAATGGTAGTTCATAGTATTACATAACACAGATATGATACAAAAAGTATTAAAGCTTTGAAACAGAAGGGGATAATTTCTCCTTTTGAAGAATGGATAAGATAAAAAATGAGTACTGGAAAATAAAAAGATTCTTGAAAAACCACTTAAGGAATCTGTAATTTACTTGGTAAGTGATGAGCAGGCTTTGAAAATTTTAGACCAGGAGAGAAAGATGGAATCTAAAGATAGTTGAAGTAAATGTACTTGATAGACTGAAGTAGAAAAAGCTTGGTGAAGAGGATCAGAAGAGAATTCTCTGTAAGCAATAGCTCCAGCAGAAGCTGATTAGTGTTTGAATGGGGGTTATGAGGCAAGACAGTGAAAGAAAATGAAGAAAATGGCAGCAACACTTGGGGAACTACCTGCTTTCCTTGGTAAAAGAGAACTGAATACAACATTTGGTTTTATAAACATTAGGTTTATAACAAATTTTACTTTAGACCCATTAATTTTCATCTGGTTGGAAATTATCTTCAGAATTAGGTACTATATTGGTTTCCTATTGCTTGTGTTAACATATTGCTACAAACAGTATCTTAAAAAAACAATTATTACAGTTCTGGAAGTCAGAAATCTAAAATCAGCCTCACTGAGCTAAATTCAAGGTGCTTGCAAGGCCAGTTCCTTCTGCTGACTCTGAGACGAAAATATCTCTAACTTTTTCACCTTCAAGAGGTCATCTTAAGAATCCCTTGTCTCAGGGTCCCTTCCTTGTTCACTCAAACCCATCGCTTCTGGTGTCATACCTCTTACTCTTGCCCACTCCAATCCTTCTGCTTCTGTCTTACAAGAACACTTGTAATTACATGAGCCCACTTGAATATTCCAGAATACTCTTTTCATCTCAAGTTCCTTAATTTAATCACATCTGCCAAGTCCCTTCTGCCATATCGGGTCACCCAGGCACAAGTTCTGAGGATTAGCAAATGGACATCGTTAGGGCCATTATTCAGCCTATCATAGCCATAGATTCCTGTGTTTGGGGAAGAGCTGGGACATGAGATTTGAGAGCCATTAACTTTGTCTGAGAAATGATTATCTGCATGTGAATAAAATCTCCAGAATGATGTACTAAAGAGAGTTGTTAAAGAGGCATGGGAATGCCCTCAGGTAGTAGGAAGACTAGGAGTTGGAGTAATGGAAACATTGAAGCGGAGCCTGGTGTGATACTACTCAAGTAAGTTTTGTGAAATGATTGGTCAACTTTGGCAGCTAATGAAAGATTAAGGGGAGAGAGGTGATAAATTCTTACTGAATTGCACCTAAGAAGTTCTGTTTCAAAGCATAGTTGTAAGTTGGGAATCAGACTGATGAACATCATGTTATAAAGTTGAGAGTGTGAATGTCTACATGATCTTGGGTAACAATGGACAACAGCTCTTTTAGTTGATAAATATAAATATGTGTCCATGTGTGTTTGTGAGGGTGTGCCAGTGATAATTTATTTGAATCTCACATTCATCAGATTTAAAATAAAAATAATGGTACTTGTGTTGCTGGACTGTTGTAAGAATAAAAGGTGGTAATGATTATGGAAGTGTTTAGTACATTGTCCTCAGAGGTCTGCCACTGGAAAGAATGGTTTACAGGGTTTTTAAGATTAACCCTTTTTTTCTGGTATGAAAAACTTCTAGCATAGAGAATATTAACAGAGGAAATGACACAGAAGAATACATTATGAGAATATGTTCAGCAGAAAGTCTGGTGTGGGTCTGTTGTAAGTATTATTGAAGATATTCAGCTGACGTTGGCCCAGATTACTCTTGGGAAAATTTAGTAATGAGTGGTCCCAGTAAACCATTCTTTCCTTCTGGAGAAACTGAATGCATGGACTATTGACTTTAGTGATTTTTAGCTGAAGAAAAATATCTGAAGTAGGAATAGTTTAACACCGTGGCACTGGCCATCATTTTTAAGATTTATGAAAATAAGGATTAAAGAAACATTAATTAAGTGGGAGGGTCCTGTGGCTCATCAGTGGAGATGGCAATTCAGAATGGATGTAAAAGAGAAAGGAGAAAACACGTAAATCACAAAGGGGTCATACTTATTAATGACCTACTCTGCATTAAGCACATTGTAGGTTTTAGGAATACATTATTTAATTCTTAAAACAAATCTTTGAATTAGACATTATTACTTCCATTTATTGTGCATGCAGTTAAATGAGTTAAGAAACATATCCAAAGCCACAAGGCTAAATGACAGAGTCCAAATTTGTGTGGTTTGCTCAAATTTCATGTTTCCACTCACATTCTTAATCTAGTGCTGAAACCATGTAGAAAATTGGAAATATAAACAAAGTAGAAATTTCTTTTATCTAGGACTCGAGGACATCATAAGGAACTGTATGAAAACCAGAGGTGGAAGTACAGGTTTTTATTAAAGTCAGAAGTTATTTATGTTATCCAAAAAGATATTTTGCCTTTGTATAATGATTTTTTTAAAAATTGCTTGAATGATAGTTATCTAAGAACTCCTTCCAGGAATTCTAGCATCAAAAACATATATCATATTTCGGTTTGGTTAACATTTCAAAATGGGTAATATTTGATCCTTAAATAATTTATTTGTGTTTGTGAAAGGAATTACTGGAAAATGATTAAAATCATATCACTAAATTATTGACATTTGTCCTTCAAGATCCTACTGAAGATTTTACAGAGGATGAACTGCTAGTAAGGACAATTTTTCAGACAATAGAAAGACATAGAAGTTAATCTCTGTATTAAGTAATATTTTATATTTAAGGCTAAAGTAGTTCGTATATAATCACATCTTATAATCTTATTCTTTCATCCACCCAGGATTATAGAGTTAATCAGTAGGTTCCTCTGATATGATTTAGCTTTTTCTGAGATAGCCCATCATCCTGAATGTGCTCGGCAGACCATGTCTGCTTATACTGTCTTCTCCAAGAAATCTTAAGTGCCTTATGTCATTGGCAGATTTTAGTCCCATCGTCTCCATAAGGAGTTCTATAGACAGGAGTCACCTTTTTAGGTATTACCTGGGTGCAACACCCCAGCCACAGCTGACAAACTATCATTGACAAATTTACCATCAGTGGGTTTATGTGGAAACAATGATAAAGAATGAAGTCCTCAGCTTAAAAAAAAAAAAGAAAAGAAAGAAAAGAAAAAAGATAGGGACGCCTGGGTGGCTCAGTTGGTTAAGCATCTTCCTTCAGCTCAGGTCATGACCCCAGGGTCCAAAAAAGAAAAAGAACAGCTAAGTCAGCAAAGTAGCAGATCAGGACAGTCATAGTGTTTTCATGTCCCCAAAGTGTTTCAATAGTTGGGCCAGTGTAATAGCTTCTGAAGAACCTATAAGGTTGTCATTCAAAACAGCCTCTTGTGACTTACTCAGTGGCCAACGCAAGCATATGTTAAAAATCATGCTTCTCTTTATAAAGTTTATATGGACTAAGGAAGCAATCCCTATGTTCATATTTAAGGATCAGAGAGTCTGATTTTTGCTAAGTCTACTTTGTTATAGAAGCTCTAGAAAATTAATCCATCAGGTTATTGTGTTTTAAACATGAGCATCTGTCAGGAACGGCAGTCATGTGCAGCTTCCGGCCTCCAGCACGGTTATGTAAGATGACCATAGGCCTGGAACATTTCCTTGTTGGGAGATAAAGACCCCTCCTAGGCGGTGCTGGGCTTATCACTTTGTGAGGGGATATCTTTCCCTGCTGCAGATGTGTGTATGCTACTTTGTTCGGCTTAAGCATGTGCATATCTATTACCCTCAGGCATGCCACAAGCTTTCTGTCTTGCAAACCCTACAGGGGAGAAGTTGCTATCTTTCTCCTGCAGTAGCAGCTGGGCTGTGTGCAGTGTGTGTAGCTACATTACCCCAGTTGGCTCCAGAGTGGATCTGCTGTCCATGGATGGAAGGATCAAAGCACTTACTGCAAATGGCTGGGTACTTCTCCACCCAGCTTGCTACAAGTAAATGTTGTACCACTTGAGCCTGACATACATATTGTCCATTCTCAGCAACCTTGAATCATTTCCCTGAATTGCAATTAGCTATTTTTGAACCATGGCCACACAGCCTGGCCATCCAGTGAACTGGAAAATAGCATCCAAGAGCTTGGAAATGCCTGAAGTTTGCATTAAGAAGCAGTACAGTAAATTCTGGGCTAAGGGACCATGTCTCTTAATATTTCTGAGTCAGATTAGTAAAACCACTGCCTGGCTGTGTGGTAGTCAAGGAATGTTGTCTGCTTTAATCCTTGTCAATTCTTTTAAGAAAACTTCAATCCTTAATTTATGTGTAACCAATTTTAATGGCTTATTTGATCTTTTACTTTTTTTTCTTTTTTCTTTTTTCTTTTTTCTTTTCTCTTTTCTTTCCATTCCTTTCTTCTTTTCACTTCTCCTTTCCTTTCCTTTTCTTTTTTCTTTTCTATTGCTCTTCATCAACACGGCAAATCATTAGCAAATTTGCAAAGCCACTCCCCTAGTGGAAAGAGTGATTGGTGAGGGTTAGCTTGGAAAAACAAGATATAGGAAAGTCTTTCTCTCACAGAGCTGTGGGGGAATGCGGAAATCAAGAAACCATGTGGACAGGAACAAAAAGACCATCAATACCAAGATCCAAGACAGAGAAAGAGTTGAATTTGAAAGAAGAGGTCAGAGAGCATAGGAAGTATGTGTAGAGCACAAAGTTAAGGCAATGGCTCTCAAACCTAGTCTCTCATTAGAACAACCAAGAGTGCTTTCAAAAGCAGCCAATTCCTGGGTTCGGCCCAAAAATAATTAAATCAGAATATCTGCAGGTGGGGCTTAGACAGCACATTTTTTTTTTTTTTTAACGTATCCCCAGGTGCTTCTAATGTGCAGCCAAAGCAGAGAATCACTGAACTAAAGCAAGTACAGAATTTTCATGGGCAATTATCTGGAAAAAGTGGTACTATTAGATGCCTATGACTTCTTGGCTGATGTGTCAGACATAAAAATCTGAGACAACTGGACACATTTAAAAGCACTAGGCAAGGTGCTGTCTTCAACTTTAATCTTCATGTTAATGAAGCTACAGATTTTTTTGCTCTCAAAGTTAATTGACCTATTATTTATGTGTAGAAAATTGCTCTACTTAATGAATCCAAAAGAACATAATTTTACATATAACCCTGAATTTAATTGATTTTAATTCTTCCAATCAAGTCCCCTGTCCTCCAATATCACTATGCTTTTTTATTGTAAAATATTTATAAGAAGAGCAATAAAGAAAAATACAATAAAGTCTCACGTAGCTATGCTAATTTTAAGAATTAAAAACATTATGAACACTGGTGAAGATTCCTGGGAACCATGTCTCAATCTCTTACACTAAACCCTAAAAATAAAATCCATCACCCTGAATTCAGTGTTCATCATTCCCATATGTTATATGTTATTAACTTACATTCTCCACCAATGTTTTTGAAATCCATTGCTGTTAGTATACATAACTCCAGCATATTCATTGTTTAAAAATCTCATCATATAATTGTATCATGACAATAATTCATTCTCCCAATGATGCTCTTTAGGTTACTTCAAGTTAACGCTTTTTGAAATACGTTTGTTGAGCTCTAAGACTTACAAAATTCTCTTTTAAAAGTGTACAAGCTAAATGTTTTTTTTTTAGTTGTTGGTTTTTTTTTTTGTTTTTGTTTTAAAACCATTGTAACTATACAATTTTAGAGCATTTTCATCACCCAAAAGCTATCCTATATTTAGTAGACAATACTTCCTTTCACTGCTAAGTGCCTGGCAATGACTAATCTAGATTCTGTTTCTGTGATTTTGCCTGCCTGACATTTCATATAAATTAAATCATATAAATGTACCCTTTAATGACTGGCTTCTTTTGATTAGTATAAAGTTTTCAAGGTTCATCCATGCGTTAGCATGTACCAGTACTTTATTCTTTTTTATTGTCAAGTAATATTCCATTTTATGCCACATTTAGGTTATCAATTATCACTTGATAGACATTTGGGTTGTTTCCACCTTTTGACTATTATGAGTAATGCTACTACAAACATTCATGGACAAGTTTTTGTTGGACCTGTATTCTTAGTTCTCTTGGGTTTATACTGCTGGATTATTTGGTAGCTCTATGCTCCACACTGTGAGAAACTGGCAAAACAGTTTTCCAATGCAGCCCCATATCATAAATATCACCAGTAGGGGTGCCTGGGTGGCTTAGTCACTTAAGCCTCAAACTCTCCATCTTGCCATCATGGGATTGAGCCCCATGTCAGGCTCTGCATTTAGCAGAGTTTGTTTCAGATTCTTTCTCCCTCCCTCTTACACTCTCACACTTCCTCTCTCTCTTTCCCTATCTCTCAAATAAATAAATTAATAATCTTTAAAAAATAAATGCTACCAGAAATATATGACTATTCCACTTCCCTGACATCCTCAACATTGGTTATTACCTATCATTTTTTCTTAGCCTTCCAACTGGGTATGATGTGTTTTGGTATTTTAATATTTAATTTCTATTTCTCTAATGATTACCAATGTTGAATAATCTTTCAAGTGCTTGTTGGTGGCCATTTGTGTGCCTTTTATAGAGAAATGTCCATTCAAATATTTTGCTCACTTTTTAATGGGTTTGTCATTTCAGACAAGCCCCACAGTGAGAGAGATACAATATATATCCTACAAAGGGTTCATATTCACAATATATAAATGATTTTTATAAACCAGTAAAAAAGAAGATGCTTCAATAAAGAAAAAAAAGCAATTAGTACAACAAAAACTTCATGTAAGTGAATATCCAAATGATTAATAAAATAAAAAAAAATCAAATACATTACTCAAAAGGGAAGTGAAAATTACAGTCACAATGAGATACCAAGGTACAGGAAGATACTAACACACATCCACCAAAATGTCTAACATAAAAAGATAGGAAATATCCAATGTTATCTATGATATGATGAAAACTGAAGTCTTATGTACTACTGGTACAACCACTTTGGAAAACTGGCATATTTCTAAAACTGAAAATGATTCACAACCTAAGCATTCCACTCCAAATAAATATATACCCAGGAGAAATGGAAATTTATGTTTTCCCTTCAAAAAAATATGGGTATGCATAGCAGGACTATTACTAATAACTGAAAACTATAAATAATCCCAAAATGGTCATCAGCAGTAGACTGGGGGAAAAAAAAGGATGGAATATTTGGATAATGAAATGCTATTCAGAAATCAAAATAAATGAACTACAATTTCACACAAATATTGATCAATCTTACAAACATAGGCTGAGCAAAAAGAGCCAGTCACAAAATAATACATTCTGCGTAAATAGATATATACTCTGACATGGCTTCAGAAATCACACTAGTAATTATCTCTTAATCTAGGTATTGCAGATATGGCTGTATTTAACCTATAAAATTCCACTGGGCTGGACACCTAGAATCTATGTTCTTTATTATGTATGTATGCATATATGCATGTATATTGTTCTCTTGCTTTTTTATCTTTTCTTTCAAGATATCTATCTTGATAGATTAAAAAAAGGCATGATGTGATGTGGTCCCAGACCAAAGGCAATAGGGGATTTTTAAAAAATTATGAGACAAGAGAAAATGTCAGTAAAATACTATGGGAGCAGTGAGGAATAAAGGAGAAAGTTAGATCAAAACTATGTGTCTTCGGGAGCCTGGGTGGCTCAGTGGGTGGGTTAAGCCTCTGCCTTCGGCTCAGGTGATGATCTCAGGGTTCTGGGATTGAGTCCCCCATCAGGCTCTTTGCTTGGCAGGGAGCCTGCTTCCTCCTCCCTCTCTCTCTGTCTGCCTCTCTGCCTACTTGTGATCTCTCTGTCAAATAAATAAATAAAATCTTTAAAAAAAAAAATACTATGTGTCTTCACCCCAAGATCCCTAATGGACTCATACAAATTCTATTGTACAAACAATAACTCCACACATGGGTAAATACCTATAAATCCACATTTCTCTATTCTGGAGCTTTATGTAAATGGTCAGTGTGGAAAAACCTCTTATCATGGGTTCACTCAAGATTCCTGGGCACATTACATACATTATACTTGCTGTTAAATGTTTATTAGCTGGAAAGAATTTTAATGAAAATAGGAACTAATCGAGGGTCCATCAGAAAGTTTGTATTGATAACACATGTGACTCCAGGCACCAAAATGGTATCTATGTCTGTTAGAAAGTTAGTATGTTATATATAAAGTTCTTGCCAAGCATATGTGATTACAGAGATTATTATTTAGCTACCGGCTATCATAAAACATGGAGAATGTATGACTAAAGTGGTTCTCTCCATAATTATCTGCATTTTATCAAGCACTTATATATCTATTCTAAAAGACAGGAGAGGAGAATTAAGGCCAACAGATAGAGGAAGATTGCATTGGAGACACATACCAATCATCTTTTATTGCTAAACTCTGCTCTGTCTCTGATTTGATTTTTAGCAAAGTATGCTTTGTAGTCTCAGTGATGCACTTTTAGGTTTGAAGCAGATGACATTAGTTACATTGCTTACAGCTGCACTGGAACCTCAGAACAGTGCTATTTCAAGAGACATCTTTCTTTATATACAAACGCATGTAAGTTCATTAGATGACTTCACCTATCTCTTTATTTTGCTTTTTGTGCTGTTAGGGAAGCTATGTGTTATCATCACCAGAATGGCCATGGAAGTGTCACATATTGCAGATAATGAGGCCATTACAAAGTTCATTTAGGGCTTCTGAAAAGGGTAAACAACAATATATTTACAACACACCAGATGGCAAATGGGCATCATGTTTATTTTATATTTTCATGCTAAAATCTTCTGTGTAATGTGTATTCCACCCATCAAGGTAGTTTTAGGAAAAAAAAAAACAAAACTAAACCATTCTGTGCTGTTTTTAAAGGTGACTCTGCAATTTCTGAAAAAGGATGTAGTCATATCTCTAGAATCAGACATATTTTAAGCAAATTTATGTTGTCTTGTTAGTAATGTATTCAAGAGATATTCTAGCAAAGCCTTCTTTCATATATACCTATTCTCTGATTTAACCTCAAATTACAGGCATTATTCTGGTGGATGGGTGATAGGTGCTGGAGATTAACGAGTACACTTATGATAAAACAATTAAAAATAAATTATGGGTATTGTTCCTTTAATAATAAAGATCAGGAATAAGTATACTTGCAAGGTCAGTCTATGCTCAGTACTGGGTTTAGTTCTAATTCCACTATAGACATTTCAGGATATTTCTTGGGCTATCTTCTTAGGCCTTTTTAATTTTTAAAAATTAAAAATAAATTTAAATTTTAAACAATTGTTAAAGAATTGTCTTTCAACAAATGATGCTGGAAAAAATGGATATACATACACATGCAAAATAATGAAGTTGGACCTCTACGTCACACAATACAATAAAATTAATGCCAAATGGACAAAAGAGTCAAATGTAGGGGCTAAAGCTATAAAACTTGATCAACAAAGTCAAAAGGTAACTCATAGACTGGGAGAAGATATTTTTGTTGACTGATTGATTTTTAATAACTTTTTTTTTTTTTTTTCCGAGAGAGACAGAGAGCATGAGAAGGGGGAGGGTCAGAGGGAGAAGCCGATTCCCCCCTGAGCAGGGAGCCTGATACAGAACTCAATCCCAGGACTCCAGTATCATGACCTGAGCCAATGGCAGTGACTTAACCAACTGAGCCACCCAGGTACCCTAACTGACTGATTTTTAAAGACTTTATTTATTTATTTGAGAGAGAGATTCTGTAGGAGCAGTGGGAGTGGTGGAGGGGGCAGAGGGAGAAGGACATTTCTGAATAAAATACCTAACAAAGGCATTGTATTATATATATATTTTGTATTGTATTACATATATATACACAATTATAAATATATAAAAGACACATAACTCACCTTAAAAATTATCAGGATTTGAACAGATATTTCTCCAAATAATATATTGAATGAATGAATAGCCAAAAGGTACATGCAAAGATATTTAACATCATTAATCATTAATTAAATGTAGGTTAAAGCCACACTGAGGTACCATTTCACTAGGGTGGCTATAATCAGGCAGATAATATTATAAGTGTTAGTGAGAATATAGAGAAATTGATATATTACATATTATAAAATTATGCAGCCATTTTGTAAAAACATTTAGGATTTCCTCAGAATGTTAAACAGACAGATACCATATGATCCAGCCCATCTACCGGTAGGTATATACCCAGAGAAGTGAGAGAGTATGTCCACACAGAATCTTGCACATTATGTCACAGCAGCATTATTCAGAATCATTGGAAACCAGGAACAACATAAAGGCCTATCAAGGGATGAATGGATAAACAACTTGTGTAGGCAAACAATGGAATATTATTTGGAAGTAAAAAGGAATGTAGCACTGATATGGGCTACAACATAGAATTTCAAAAGGTTATGCTAACTTAAAGAACTGTAACAACAAAACACATCATTCAAGTTATATTAAATGCTCAAAATGGGCAAATTCATAGAAAGCAGATTAGTGGTTGCCAGGGTCTGGGGCATTGGGGGTCTGGAGAGCGACTGTTAATGCATACAGGGCTTTCTTTGGGGGACAATGAGACTATTTTGAGGTTGAACAGTAGCAATGGTTGCAGAACTACACTAATATACAAAAAGCCACTAAAAGTGCACATCACAGAAGAACAAATTTTATAATATGTGAACTGTATCTCAGTAAAGCTGTTGTTTGAAAAAAAAAAATAGGAGTATCTCTATAAACTGCCATTAAATGACCATACTAGGATATATTAAATAAAAAAAAAGTGTATATAATATACAACTGTTTATCTAAAAGAGAGAAAAGGAGATGAATAATATACATATATTGGGGTGTTTTTAATACAAAATTTAAAAATTTAAAAATCATGGGGAAGGAAAAAAAACAACTGTAGGGATATAGATTGATGTTAACATTCTGTATATATATATTCTGTAGATTTTACATAGTTACAACAAAAGTAAATAAAAAAGCAGTCTTTCAATATTGAAAGTAAAATTAAACAAATGAACCTGTAGGTAAAATTAGTGGCATAACCACACAGAGAGAAATTATTTCTGTCAGTTTAAAAGTTTAAGTTGTAGTAGTAATTCCATCATGCATCCCTAATGTGATATGCCCTAAGGATAGAAATGATTAAAGGAAAAATCTTCAACTCTTTTCAGAAGTTCTTTTGTTGGTGATAGTGTCAGTATTGTCATACTAGTGCTGCTGTATTTGCCATATACATACTGTGGGATCAAGCAAATAAGTAATTTATGCCAGGAATTACCGAGGTCATTGAGAACTGGAATTTTTGATGCAGAAAAAAGCAAATACAGATGTAAGATTATTCAGGTTAAATAAAATCTCTGAAGTTCTCAGTGGAAAGACCAGTGTGAATAGCTCATGGTATATTTCATCTTAAAATAAAATTCTACTCTCTTGACCAATCAGAAAGTTGCAAGAAATGTCCCCAGTCACACAATTTGAGTTTGTCTCAAACTTCACCCACATCAAATGATCTGGGTGCACTAACAGTTACCCGACACCACATTAGAGCCCATGCAACAAGAAGCAGTTCTCAGTGCCTACTTCCCCCGTGTCCATCTTCATTCACATGCACCTTTGAGAATTTCTGGACCTTACCACCCAACAAAGAGCTTCTTACTGAGGAGTAAGAATGCTTCTTCCTGCTCACACAGGTACAGAGGTGCACTCACACAGAGACTGTAAGGAAAACACCTCAGTTCAGTCTACCTTACTCTTCACACACGACCACACCCACATAAAACATGTTTGAAACTTCTGGTCACCAAGCATGTGGAGGTGTTTTCCCCACACCAAGCAATTCTCCACGACACCAGCTGGGTGTCCTCCAATTTAAACTCCAACAATTATCTATTGGGTGTAGTGTGAGGTTCCACAGTTTCCGGGGTCAGTCCTAGAAGACTGCCCCCAGTTCCCCATCAAATGCTATTCTCAAGTCCAGCTTGTTACCTATGCTTCTGACTGACCAGCTACAGATCAGAAGTTCCCAGGACCCTCTCTTTGTACTCAGATGTCAGTCTCAAGATCAGGTTGTTACGTGTATTCCAGACCAACTGGCTATAAACCAGAAGTTCCCATAACTACCTCCTTGGGTTTGGTTAATTTGCAAGAGTGGCTCACAGAAATCAGGGGAACACTTAAGTTTGCTGGTTTGTTATAAGATAAAAGTGATGAACAACCAAAGGGAAGGGATGCATAGGGCAAGGTATGGGGAAAGGGGCACAGAGCTCCCATGCCCTTTGTAGGTGGAGGTGCCTGCTGATCACATTTACTGCTCTCCAAGCACTTCCATGTATTCATCAACACAGAAGCTCTCCAAATCCTATCATTTTAGGATTTTATGGAGCCTTCACTGCATAGGCATCATTTATTAAATCAATGCCCATTGGAAACTCCAGCCACTCTCTCCTTTCTGGGGGTAGGAGATTGGGACTGAAAGTTGTAACCTTATTCTAATCACATGGTTAATCCTCCTGGCAAGCAAACCCCCATCTTAAGTAAGCCTCAGAAGTCATCTCATTAACATAATGAAAACACCTTTATAGCTCTCATCACTTAAGAAGTTCTAAGGTTTTTAGGAGTTCTGTGTCAGAAACAGGGACCAAACCCAGGGACTAATACATCACAAATATTCAATACATGGTATGTACCATGTTAGTGGTGATAATTTCAAAATATTTATTGTTATTTCTCTATGCTTAGACAAGAAAAAATAACAAATGCCTTTGTAGGTGCAGGTTCCTGCTTATCACATTTATTGCTGAAGCAATTTGTTTCATTCAAGAGAGATACAGGGGTTTTCTTGTTCCAGATTTGTTTACATTTGATAAGTCATCAGTTAAATAGTGTTTTCTATTTGCCAAAGATAATAATAACAATGTACTCAAACTCATTCATCAATCACTGGCTTCCATAATTTATCAGGAGAGAGGAATGTGATAAAATCTTTTGTTGTATCTTACTTTTGATTCTTCGAAAATATTTAATGAGATTTGATCTGTAAGTAATCAATTCATAATTATTTGCCAATGATCTTGAGTTGGTTACCCTTGCATGTACAAAAGGAACAAAACCTATATTTGTTATAAAAATGTTCTTAAAGTGAATAGTTCTTCAGAGGGTAAGCTCTAAGAAATGTCAAAGAATTTCACTTTGTTGCTATTTTTTAACTTGGTCTAAAGTGAATGTACTTGTTTTAAAGTTAGATATAATATACACTTTGCTTTCTATGTGCATAATTCCAAGGACAAAAACTATGTATTTAGCAGCATTACGGCAAAAATGAAACTTGTCAATATATATGCAATTATTTTAATGCAGAAAAGCCAAGCATTCAGAAATTTTCAAATATTCAGCTTATTTATTGAAGGCTTTTCTTAAAGATTTGAATTTATTTTACATGCAAATGTTCCTTAGATCATAAAGAAGTACTGAGCCTGGTTAATGTCAAGCTCATGGTGTTAAACTTACAGTTAATTATTTAGCCAAATTTAACTATGAAAGATCACATTTAAGTGACAGAATTAGACTCTTTAATCATAAAACAATGGGAAATTATAGAGAACGCATAGGAGGTTTTTTTGTTTTTTGTTTTTTGTTTTAGATATACTATATTGAGAAACAATTAGTTTGAAAGTACAGAAATGTGTATGTTTTAAGATTAATAACTGTACTATTGACTTAGTTTAGAGCAGGTTTCAAAATTTTATTTTGTGTTTCAGTCTGTTAAAAAACAAAATTCATCTGAATATATTTGAAGATGAGGATCTAATTGGTTTTATTAAACAATTCATGAATCAACAGCACCCCATCTAGAAAGGAAAGGGAGGAGGAGTTGTAGAAAACAAGGCTTTTATAGGAAGAAGGGTGGGGCAAGGAAATTATTAGCAAAAGAAAGGATTGTTTAAGGGAGGATCAACTTCCCTCAGAGGAAGGGCAAGGGGGTGGCAGTTCTTATTATGTAGATTATCTCAATTCAAGATGAGGGGATGGAGAAGGCCCAGGGGATAGATTACCTCACTGATGTTTATCTGAAGGTTCCTGACTGTCCTGCTTAAGATTACATTTCTGGTAGAGGTTGAAATTGCAATTAGATTGGGTATTAAATCTTGGTTTGGTGACTTGGTCTGGCTCAAGGCCCATTTGGGGCCTATGTTTGTTCCTTTGTTTTATTAAGTCTCTGAAGTGGAAACTGAGAAAATATTTCTTCATTATTATAAAAAGATGTTATGCTTTTAGTATCTTAAAAGTGTAAATTTATGAGAAAATGAGCTATAATTTCTATCTTAGTTAACTACGCATATGGGAAGTCCGGATCATGGGACCACATATTTCATCCTATTGTAGGTGAATTATTATTTGCAATTCTCTATTTTGTCTGTGTAATTTCTTCCTTTTATACTTTTATGTCTGCACATATAAATTTTATTCACTTTACACCAAACGGGCCAGCATTGGTTTCTGTTTTTTTGACCCTAGTCATGCCCTGACTCAGGGAGTGAGTAAACATTTTTCTAGGAGTGATAACTCTTTTTCCCTCTGCATCCTTATATATTCACAGCCAAGAACATTCCTGAAAAGAAGAGAAGTCACAGGAGAATGAGAAGAAGGAGGAGAATAAGTAAAAAGGAGAAAGAGGAGGACAAGGAAGAGAAAGTTCTAACTCAATAATAACAATGATAACTGCTGTTTGTATTTAAAAAAACTATTTGTGATAGGGATTATGCTTGTTACCTTGTATACAATAATAATTTCACTTAATCCTAACAGCAATCCTGTAATATTGTAAGGGCCTATTTAGCCAGAGTGATTCCATCTTGGATTAAACAGTCATTTTGTTTGTTTATGCAGTAAAATTTAAACTGTCCCTGCCCCACATCCCCCCAGGGGAATTACTTAAAAACAAGCCTGGGAAACCAGTTCCAGGTAACAAAGCCCAAATACAAGGGTGGGTCAGGCCAGGTGGAGGTATCCAGTCAGTGGGGGCACATACTGTCTCCCTAGCTACCAAGGAGTATGGGCCCTGCCTTTTAGGCACCAATTCTGACCAAGGTGATAGGCTAGTTCAAATGTCTACTATAGGGTAAATTGTAATTCAATTGGTCACTGATGTGTGACCTAGCATGACTGTGTAGCTTTCTCTGTGTGTTACAATCTCACTGGCCAGTGGCCCAGCCCAACCACATGGCCTTTGCCCTTAAAGTCTAGTCTGTGGGGCAGAGAGGGGGTCGCCCTCTCTGTAAGAGGCATGGCCCTGAACTTTTGGTTTGATTCTTGATGCTTGGTATGAAATAAAGCTTTGGTTGACCTTTGCTTTGTATCAGTCTCGCTCCTTTAATCACGGACCCATTATGGGGGGACCTTTCAATTTATGTGTCAATATTCCAGTGTTTTAGAGAGAAAAATAGGATTACAGAATTTCCTTGAGTTGAAAGAGACATTCATCTGCTTGTATGGTATTTCACAAATACTTTGAGATGTATCCTTTCCATTTCTAATGTCACCTTTGTGTAGAACTAGATTATTTGATTATTTGGGTTGGGTGTTAAACAGAATTGATGTGGAAAATGCTGGGATTTGGAGCAAATGCTCAAGAGAGAATTCTTGATACATCTTTGGTGCAAAAGAGATGGTTTTATTAAAGCACAGGAAAAGGACCCATGGGCACTGTAGTGGTGAAGAGTGACTGATTATACACTTTCAAGTTGGGAGGGGGTCAGGGATAGCACACCCAAAGTTTTTTGGAAACAAAGTTTCTGGAATCTTGAGGGGCCAGCTATTGTTAGAAAAAGGCCATTTACTATGGTCTAACTAAACCTTAGTCATGGGACCCTTCAAATGTATATCAGGGGGCTACCTGCTTGGAGGATGATTGCCAACATATATTTTTCAGGGTAGAGATAAAGGAAGTCTCTGAAGGAGTTTCTACGTATTTAAAGTAGCCTCACAGGATCCTGGGGGTAAGGGGTCAAGCTAAGGTTGCCTTTTGCCCTTAGCAAAGTGTCAACATGGAGGCAGCGGAAGTCCCACAGGAAGGTCACTCTGCCTGTTTCAAGGACTTCTCAGCAGACTGTAAGTAGTCAGGAAATTTAATTTCTTATTTGCCTTTGTTTCCCACATCAGAATCTACATTTTAAAATATGTATAAATATCACAAGCACAAAAAGGGCAAGAATTATTACTATAATAATCTTACACTTCAAGCCAGGAAATCCTGATAGAAACAACCATCTTTCTGCCATACCAACAGGATTAAACGGGGATGTAGCCTTTTATGGAATCTGCTGATCAATAGTAAAGACATGTCATACCAATAATAAACTGGTAGGTCACCTTGTTCCAAAATGTTTTCACAAGTATACCAATTTCAAAGGAAATCTAAAATTTACCTGAAGATTCTGAATAAAGTGGAGTCATATTTTATTGATGATTAATATGGTGGGTATAATGCTACATTGGATTTATTTCCTTATTCTTCAGTGTGCATGAATATATCGATAAAATGGATTTGAACCTCAAACTTATCATTAAAGTCAGTTGGGTAATCTTTGGATGCCCCTATAAATGGCATAACTATATGTCCAAAATATATAGTTAATTCTTCCCCTTAAGAATTCAAGGTGCTGGGGCACCTGGGTGGCTCAGTAGGTTAAAGCCTCTGCCTTCGACTCAGGTCATGGTCTCAGGGTCCTGGGATCGAGCCCCGCATCGGGTACTCTGCTCTGCGGACAGCCTGCTTCCTCCTCTCTCTGCCTGCCTCTCTACCTACTTATGATCTCTGTCTGTCAAATAAATAAATAAAATTAAAAACAAAAAAAGAATTCAGGGTGCTGCTAATCTAGTATTCACTCCTCTCCTGATTGAAACAAAAACAGAGAACATTGCTGGGAAATCACCACTCGCCATGTCACTTATCCTCAAACAAGGTTGCATAAGAACATTTTAACAGAGACTTGTGGCTCCTTTTAATGTTTCAGCCAAAACAGAAAACCCAGGTCATCAGGGATGTGACAATTAAATAAGCAAACATCCCTCTGTGCATAGTTTCCTTTCAGGAGCGCTTTCCCTCTTGAAAGAAAGTTTTTCCCCAAATGTAAAATGTGTGAGGGTGACATTTTGTAGCCAACTAATCACAGGCGACTATTTGCTGGGGTCTCCCACCAGGATGGACTCTAGGCTCTGTTTATGTATAAAAAGCTTTAGTCAAAAACCACATAGTAATCAGCAGCAGGGCTGGAGGTTGTCAGCTGATCTCTGGGGATTTTTCTGCTTTAAAACCTAAATACCTTGGCATTCAAGTAGCAGTAACATTAACAATACCTCACCCTTGATTAAAAATGTATATTCCTTGGGGCTCATGGTCAAGATTTCAGATCTTTCTCCAACTTTCCCTCAGGCATTGTGATAAACTTAAGAGAATAGTTTCTCTTTCTAGTGATTTCAAAGAAATAAGGCCAGAGGTGTTTTTTAAAGGAAAACAGTTAAAAAGATTTCGACACAATTCATATCCGGTCCTTTCCTTTCGTGTTTCACCGGCCAAAAGGGTTTTCTCTTCCCAGAATCTTCTCCCACTTCAGCATACCCTGTGCCTATCCAGTGTGAATACTATTGTACAAGTGAATTATAAGCTGTTTTGTTTCTTCTGTATGATTTCTCTTCTATTATCTATGTTGAATTTTGGGTTTGATCTTATAAAATGAAATAATTGGGAGAAATATTTTAGAGCTTTAAGGAAGCACACTTTCAGATGAAAAACTGAGACTAAGAAATATTATGTAATATCCCCAAGATTCAACAGAAAACATTATCAGGTACTTCTTCCTAGGCCTCTTGAGTTAAGACTCCAATTCTTCTTATGGTTGCTAACTTTGACAGATCAGCTAGTCTGCTAAATCGGCCCTCATACTATAATAATAGTATGGGGGTTGCGGGCGATTCCTATCCAGGTAAATTTCCCATGAGCACCTGTTTTTTGTGCCTACTGAAAAGTCCCCCAGTAATGGGTCCGTGATCAAAGGAGCAAGACTGATACAAAGCGAAGGTCAAGCAAAGCTTTATTTTGCACCAAGCATCAAGAATCAAACCAACCGGATGGGGCCATGTCTCTTACAGAGAGTGCAACCATGCTCCCCCCCACCCCACTAACTTTTATAGGCAAGGGCCATGTGGTTGGGCCTGGCCACACACATGTGGCCAGTGAGATTGTAACACACAGAGAAAGCTGCAGTCATGCTAGGTCACACACGGGTGGCCAATTGAATTACAATTTACCCTATAGTAGATATTTGAACTAGCCTATCACCTTGGTCAGAATTGGGGCCCATACTCCTTGGTAGCTAAGAAGACAGTATGCATCCCCACTGATTGGATACCTCCACCTGGCCTGACCCACCCTTGTATTTGGGCTTTGTTACCTGGGACTGGTTTCCCGGGCTTGCTTTCAAGTAAGTCCCTGAGCGAGGGCAGGGTCGGTTTAAGTTTTACTGCAAAAACAACAAAATCACTGTTTAACCCCAAATGGAATCACTCTGGCTAAATAGGCCCTTACACCTACCATGATTAGAGAGGCCTAGCCTTAATATCTCAGACTATAGACATCAAGGTTCTGTAATGTTTGGGGATCTATGAAGGCTGGAAATGGAGCTCAGCCAGACTACCTAGAACTGTGACTCTTAGCCCTGGATATGATCAGGGGGTTCAGACTAAGCAGAAATCACAGCAATATTTTGAAGGCAAAGCAATTTTAGTTCAATGCTAGTCTGTGCCTGGTCACGTGCAATGATCTTAGAAGGTTTCTCAAGGTCTTATTGGTCTCACCAATGCTACATCTCCTCCAAATCATTTACATTATAAATGCTTTAGAAAATGAAACTGGAAAAGCTATTTAAGAGCTGGTTTGAATATACACATAAGGTGGACACTATCGCTATTAATAATAGTAAATATCTATGAAGCCTATTCTGTGCCACTGTTCTAGATGCATCTCATGTATGAGTTACATTAATAAGATGATTTATGTATTTTTCCCATTATCTTCTATAATAGTCACATGACCCAATAATATTTTTTCTCATTTTAAGATGAGAAAAGTTTTAAGGCCACACAGCAAATATGTAACAAGTTGATTATCAGCCTCTCTCTGGTCTATCTCACTCTAGTCTTACCATCAGCATTTGCCCTCATTCATAAAATGTACTGAACATATATATATTAAGCATCTGTTCTGCTAATAAAAAATGAGATATTTGTGTCAATGGCCTCAGGAATTTTAAATGTGAATCATTCTTCTAAATGTCCATGGCTTGAATAAGATAGCTCAGGTATCCTGATAGACTAAAAAGGGTGGACTGGTATTGGACATGGGATGAATGTCTTCAAAGAGACCAAGCACCTACACAAGGAAAGGAATGAATTACATCAATAGAAATGCATACTTAAATATATGTGAAATATTGTGAGTTAACTGGCTGTATACAAAATTCACACAATCAAAAAGAATTTTATTATTGGATTTTGCTCAATCTCCTTTCTAGGTTAAAATAAACAGCAAAATCTTAGACTCTAATAAATAAAAGGTGCCTTTTCCCATCAGGAACAAAGGAACTTGCACAAAGTGAATTTCATATGATTCCAAATAATTTAAGGCAAGAGAGTTCAGAATACTTTGTGGCTTTGAAGCAATATATATTTGTTGGATACAATTTTATATAAAATATTTAGCATGTTTTTCATAAATCAGTGCACATGCAATGTAATATTTTCATATTCATATTCAGAATAGTAAATACCCTCTCGTCATTGTTATTTTTAATCACATATTTGACAAGAATACTGTGAAATTGAGAAAAATAACAAGTATGCTGACTTTTAGATAGCAGTTCTCTGTGTTTTCAATGTTTACATTTTGCCCCTTAGAAATGTATAAAATCAACCCAATTGGGAGGAGGAAAATTAATAGCAAGGTAAACTTTTCATAACACATTGAAGACTGTTGACATAACTTAAATGAAAGTCATAGAATCATATATTGAGCTACAACTTTTGGCATGAATTTTATATAGTCACTCATTCAATAAATTTTTACTGAGGGCCTTCTGGAACCTCAGGCATTTTACTCAGGTGAGCAACAGAGACAGGTCTCTGTCTGTATAAATACAGTATATATACCTACTTTTCTTTCTCTAATAATATATATGCTTGTCTGTGCATGTGTGGGTAAGTATGAGTGCATTTAATTTATTTTAAGCTTGCAGTCGATGTTCTAGCTAACCCAAAATGCAGTTTAACTTAGGTTGAATACAGAACTATTTTCTCCACACCCCCTATTCGTGCCTATTTGCATGAGTTGATATGTACAGAGGTTTCAGTTTTATAACAAAGGCAAAATGGAAGAAAGACAGTTGAAGATACCTTTAGCTAGAGTATAAGGTAAGACATGACCCTGGACAAACTAAACTGGGGAATGTTTTGAATAACCACATAACCAGTAAATCATGGTGAGATGCTGGGATTTGATCTGAGAGCACAGTAACCACCCCCCCCCCCAGACCTTTAACAGAGGACTACCTCCATCTTTTAGAAAGACTATACTATAGATGAAGTATACATTAAAAAAAAGAGGTTGCCGAGGCATGGAAGGGTGAGTTTAAGAAAGTGTATGGAGACAATGTGGAAGCAGATTAGGCCCAAATATCTCTAAAACCTAATGAAAGACATTTTTGGGTACATAATCTGATATTCCATAATACACTAAATTAATTAATGCATTTCTACTTTTTGAGGGTTTACAACAGCACAGAGAGTTTATTTGCTGTTGGTTGTTATAGAAAAAAGGCATATATTCAAAAACATACATTATATTTTCATGGTTTTGTAGGTTCTATCATGGCTGGATTCTTATTTTAATGTTAGAAAGAGATGCTGATCCAGAGATCACCGTATTTACCGTAACATCATTGCATGAAAATGGCTTTTTCAAACTAAGATTTTCCTTTGCTGTAACTGCAACTCCTTAGAATAGATTTTAATTTGAGGTAGGTCTGATTAGCACCAGAGTTAGATTTGGAGAAATCACGTGCTTTTGCAACTGAGACAGGAGGAAAATAGTTCCTTTTGGGGATAATGCTTTTAGAATTTGATATAAAAGGGGAAAAAATAACTACATATAACTGCATTAAATCGCAGTAAAGGTTGTGTCAAACTAAGATATCAAACTATCTAAAAAATCTGTGTCTGCCTCCAACTCAGGAACTCTCTCACTATTTAGAGTGACCTCTACAAAAGTGTTACAATTAATTCTAGAAAACAAAGTCTATAGCCTTTCATAATACTCATTATCAGGTCTGCCAAGAGCCCCAGTTCTCAGCGAGTCAAATTTGTCTGAGTTTCTGCATCTTGTCTGCAACTGCTTACTGCAGACTTCGTCCCTCAGCCCCATGCTGTATTCAGAACTAGGAAAGTGCCTAGAAATCCCTGCCCTCACTTCCTGGGTATCTAAGGCAGAATCTCAAAATATGGAGTTTATCTGGCCTTTCATCTGCAATAAAACACACTTGCTTCCTTTTTCTTCCACCCAGCTGTCCCCCAATTGGCAGATAATGAATAAATGAACTAACCCAGGCTAATGTGATAATGAGGACAGCAGGAGAGCCTTTGTAATACAAAGGCCTGGAACACAAGGCCCAATTATTCTAGTCATTGTAGATTGCATCTTATAGTAGACACAGCATAAAGCTTCCCAGAGATTTATAGAAATGGCTTCAAAGAGGGGAACTTTAGTCTGAAAACCTGTGTGGGCAGGGGTCTTTTTCAATGCTTCTTTTATCATACCACATCTTATTCCCTGTGCTTCCCATTCTGCTTGTAGAACTGTCTAAAATACCCACAAACACACAGGTGTGCCTCCTAGGTTAACGCCACAGTCAAGCTTTCTGTTTAGGTTCCCATTCACATTTTCTGTCACTTGTCTCTTGGTCTCCATCTACTCTTTTTTTTCTATCTCACTTTCTTTCTATTTCTCCATCCAATAGGTGAAATAATAAAGTTGTCAGTCATCTTCCAATTCCTAGGGGTCTCCTCTTTTTTTTTTTTTTTTGTATTTTTTAAGTTATCAAATGACTTTCATCATTTTAATTAAAAATTGAGAGAGAGTGTTACAGGTAGCCTAGTTGGCATTAATACAACCATGTTTATGGTTTAAAAAAAACAATAGTTTTTAGTGTATTTGACTTATAGCTGGTACATGAAAAAAAGGCTAAAGGAACTGAGAAAAATAAAAAGCAATAAAACCTTGGCAATGGCCATATACACATATACACGTATATATATACACATATGCACATACAAACACACATATATACACACGTATATGTGTGTATATATATTTATGTCATGTATTTATTTTATAAGTAATGTTCTCTCTCTCTGTCTGTATATAGATATAGATATAGATATAGATATAGATATACAGACACATACACATGCATATGTATCTATAGAGAACGTTATTCGTTCAGCCCAGGCGAAAGAAGGTAATCCTGTGACAACACTGGATGGAACTTAAGGGCACTATGTTAACTAAAATAAGTCAGACAGAGAAAGACAAATACTGCATAATCTCATTTATCTGTGGAATAAAAAACAAAAGTAAACTAAACTAAACATTTTTCAATGGAAAGCTTGACATTTTCAGTGGAAACTCTTCTTCTGGTGGGTTGTCCTGAGCTGAGTTCTTCAGGCCCATGGCAGTGAAAAAACAAACAAACAAAAAAACAAAAACAAACTGCTGTTGTTCTTTTTTTATATACTTCCTGTTTTGACTTTTTAGTTCCTTCCAGTTAATTTCATGATTAAACTGATAAATTGAGAAGAAAATTATCGGTGCAACGAAGGCCCTGTGAATTTCAAGAGGTTTACTCCAGTTCTGTGTGGCCTATTAGAATCTCTATCCTTCAACAATGACCTCTGCCTAGCCAAAGCTCAATATTCTTAGTCACTGTCCAGTATTAAACACTGGTTACATCTTCCAGCAAAGGAAGCCGAAGGCTTCCCCCTCCCAAATCTCTGTGTGTGCTTCTATTGTCTTCTGAATCTTACCATACCTGTAACAGACACACTTATGGGCAATATTAAATGCCTTTAACTTACACATAGCAAATGCACAATAAATGTTGGTTTTTATTTTTACCACGACCATCACTACTGCCACTACTATTACAATACCAGCAATACCATCATTACTTCTTTTATCCTAACCATACCACTTTCCAGAATGGGTAAAATAGAATTCCAAGCATTATTTTGAAAACCTCACTTTTTCATATCAAATACGTTATTATAAACCACTGCACCCCCAGACAGTTGAAGGTTTACTCTTCATTAACTAGCATTTTGATAATGGGGTTACTTTATGCTGCAACTATTATGGGGTATATCTTAAAATGCATTAACAATATGGTTTTCATTTTCCTTGTTTTGAGTGTCACAAAAAGCTCTCTGGCTACTTCTATCTGATTATACAAAAGAACACAATGACCTACATTTAAAGAACTTTCTCTGCTCTAAGGATTACAGCCTTCAATGATACAATTCAGCAAGTTCTACATGACACTTTGTAAGATATGTCACAGCCAATCTATCATAGTGCAGATTTTTCATGGTTATTATTAAATCCCCTAAAACCATTGACTCATGGTGTCCTTGACATAATAAACTTCCTGTTCCTTAAAAATTCGTTACACATGTGCAGTAAACCAGAATTACGCTTGCAATCACATTTCAATCCTGACACAGGAAAACACTTTTCCCTCAAGTTCAGTATATCCACTTATTATTCACCCTTTTCTCTTTCAGAGCTTACAAAAAGACCAGTTAGTAAAAATGTGTTTTCTTCTTCTGTTCATTTTCTATACAAATTTTCAGTCATAGAATGAAATGTATATTATTGTCATAGAAAGAAAATAAACCTTAGGGTAACTGGACCCCAAAACAAAATAAAAAAAACTCACCTAGCCTAAATACTAATTGCCACCCATGAGAAATTTTGCTGAGAAAATAAAATATGGATACAGCACAAAGTAGGGTTGTTTTGCTACTGGCAGTGGGAAGAGATTGCTCCTGTAGGTTTTAATGTCAGGAAAGAGAGAATTTATTTCTCAAGCTATGTTAATCACATCCTCTGAACCACTGCATTAATTTTGAACACAAATGTCTTAGATATTTAAAATATTGATCACCAATCAGTCTATTCAAATGCACTGTTTCATCCTTAGTGTCTCTCTGTGCATCTCAGATTTTTAAATATCCCTTCCCATGGATCCTGGTACTTATACAAATGACAAAACTATAATCTAGATTCTAGATCTAACTTCATGTCCTAGCTCTGCCATTAACTGGGGAACCTAATCTTCCTTAAACATTGTGCCTTGGATTCCACAAAGACATGCCAATGGTTTTACTGAATTATACCAGCTAGCATCAGAAAAAGTGTATAATCAGCATAAACACACTATAAACATACCAATTACATATAAGCAGTAACTCACTTCCTTTTTTTTTTTTTTCTGGATTTTATTTGCTTATTTGGAAGAGAGAGCAAGAGAGTGAAAGAGCACAAGCAGGGGAGCAGCAGAGGGAGAAAGAAAGAAGCAGACTCCCCACTGAGCAGGGAGCCTGATGCCAGGCTCCATCCCAGGACCCTGAGATAAGGACCTAAACCAAAGGCAGACATTTAACTGACTGAGCCACCCAGGTGCCCCAGTAATTCACTTTAAAAAAAAAAAATCATTTTCTTACTGATTTCCACTGCATTACAATATTCAAAATGAATCACTCTTCTATTTTACAAAATGAATCACTCTCTTAATTTACAACTCTGGAACTCCATTAATTCTTTTTGTGACTTTTTTTTTTTAAGATTTTATTTATTTATTTGACAGAGATCACAAGTAGGCAGAGTGTCAGGCAGAGGGAGAAGGGGGGAAGCAGGCTCCCCACCAAGGGGAGAGCCCAATGTGGGTCTCGATCCCAGGACTCCAGGATCATGACCTGAGCTGAAGGCAGAGGCTTAAACCACTGAGCCACCCAGGCACCCCTTTCTCATGACTTTTTAAAGATATTTAGTGAGTGGATATTATAAAGGAATAAGGTTATGTATTTAACAATAAAAGCAGTTTTTAACCACTGCAAATAAAGAATAATAAAAATGGAAGTCATTCTTGCAATTGTGATCTATTTATGCAAAACTATAATACAATTTATGAAATAACTTGATTTGTCATAATATAAAGATGAAAACCAAAATTAACTAGTGCCGTCACTCTACAAGGCATTTTCACATGCATCACCTGACTTCATCTTAACAAGAAATATCTGAGTTCTTATTTATTACTTCTACTTGTGAAATAAGATCACAGAAGCTCAGGAAGTGTAAGTAATTTGAAGAATATACACATTGTAATTAACATAAATGGAATTCCAACTATGATATATTTGAATCTGAAAGCCCATATATTCTTACACTATAACTATTTCATGCTCCCAACTATTGAAAAATAACAGATACATCTGAAAAAGATATACTACAACAGGAAACAAATAACACAAGATTAACTATGTAAACATTTTTATTGTTGTTTGGTAGGAATACGAAATAAATATCAATGTCATTATAGCCCCAAACATACTAATCTTAAAAAATAAGTAGGACATAATCATTTCACATCCTCTTCTATATTATTATCCAGATAGCCAGGTTGTTAGCTGTTAACACTGCTATGAAATGTTAGTGTGTTCCTTGTTTGAGGAAACAGATACATGTATCCAAATAGATTGTTTATGCACGTATGTGTGGATGTATGTATGTATGTATCTGTAAAAATGTGTGTGTAGAGGTTCAAAAATCAGTGCAGTGTTAAGTTTCAATGACTTTAGAACATAAACATCACTACCTTACAAAATATCATTGAGGTATGTTATTACATAAATCCTTCTGAAACTTACATAGTTTTGTGAATTTTTGTAGAGTTCCATTACTTTGTACTCAAAATTTGTCATTGTCAGTTAGTCTACCAAGTAGTAGAGTCTCTACTTCTAGCATAACTAGTAAATAACTCACCCTCCAACTACAAAGAACTACAAGCCTTGACAAAGTAAATAAGGGAATCCTTCTGTTTTCAGTTATGAACCAGGAAACTGGCCAAGACTATGATCCATGGTGTAATGGATGAGTTTCATGTTCATTCATTCTGGCTTTCTGCATGGGGGTAATTTCTGGACCACAAAGGAAAAAAGTGGAGCACCAGAAGAACAGAGACAATATATTAAGTTGAGGTGGTAGAGAACAGGGTTAAATGGTGCTCTGAACAATATAACTTGTGGTATTTGTCCCCCAGGTATAAGGAAAAATGTAGACGCTGGCAAGAGAAGTCTGTGTGGAGGTCCCAAAAGGTATTTGACAGAGAGCTTCTCATTCCCAAGAGGAATCTTAGCTGAGGAACCTGCTGAGAAGTGAACAGAGCTGAGAGTGATAAGGGCTGGAGCATTTTGTTTTGCCATTTACTAGAGAGTCAAGAATTTTGTGAATTACTTGCTTGTGGATTAAATGTAGATCCCAAATGGCCACACCATATGAGTAAAGACCATATACTAAAGATTAAGCTCTAGGCCTAAAAATACTATTAAAATAGTCCATCCCTATCAAGAAATAAGAACAAGTACATCATATTCATAGAATATGAACATGAATTTTGATATGAATATGGATATTTACAGAATTGCCAGTAATTTAGTGGACAGCTCAACAAAGCTCAACACCCTTTAAAGGAAGACAACATAACTCATACTCTGTGATTAAAGATGTCTAGAATGCCAAACTCAACACCCAAAGGACAAATAATCCAATCAAGAAATGGGCAGAAGACATGAACAGACATTTCTGCTAAGAAGACATCCAGATGGCCAACAGACACATGAAAAAGTGCTCCATATCACTCGGCATCAGGGAGATACAAATCAAAACCACAATGAGTTATCACCTCACACCAGTCAGAATGGCTAAAATTAAAAAGTCAGTCAATGACAGATGCTGGCGAGGATGCGAAGAAAGGGGAACCCTCCTACACTGTTGGTGGGAATGCAAGCTGGTGCAGCCACTCTGGAAAACAGCATGGAGGTTCCTCAAAATGTTGAAAATAGAACTGCCCTATGACCCAGCAATTGCACTATTGGGTATCTACCCTAAAGATACAAATGTAGTGATCCGAAGGGGCATGTGTACCCGAATGTTTATAGCAGCAATGTCTACAATAGCCAAACTATGGAAATAACCTAGATGCTCATCAACAGATGAATGGATAAAGAAGATGTGATATATATACGCAATGGAATACTATGCAGCCATCAAAAGAAATGAAATCTTGTCACTTGGGACAACGTGGATGGAACTAGAGGGTATCATGCTTAGCAAAATAAATCAAGTAGAGAAAGACAACTATCAGATGATCTCCCTGATATGAGGAAGTGGAGATGCAACATGGGGGGTTAAGGGGGTAGGAGAAGAATAAATGAAACAAGATGGGATTGGGGAGGAGACAAACCATAAGTGACTCAATCTTACAAAACAAACTGTGGGTTGCTGGGGGGGAGGGGGTTGGGAGAGGGGGTGGGGTTATGGACATTGGGGAGGGTATGTGCTATGGTGAGTGCTGTGAAGTGTGTAAACCTGGTGATTCACAGACCTGTACCCCTGGGGATAAAAATATATTATATGTTTATAAAAAATAAATTTTTTTTAAAAAAAGATGTCTAGAATGCAATAAAAATTTCAGCTGGTACATGTAATCAAAAGAAAAATCAGTCAATTAAAACAGATACCATGAAGATACAAATATTGAGATTAGCACACAAAAACATTTTAAAAGATATATTAGAAATATATTTAAGAACCTAAGAGGAAACACTGACAAAATGAATAAGCATGTGGGAAATAGCAGAATAAATGAAACTATAAAAATTAATGAAAGAGAAATTCTATAATTTAAAATTATAATACCTAAAGTGAAAAACTCATAGAGTGGGACTGACAGAAGGGTAGATGCTGCAGAAGTATGCAAATGTGGAATATCAGAGACATTAATAAATTGAACTAATTTCAAGAACCAAAGAAGAGAAAAAAGAGAGTGAGAACAAATAAGATACTTGGAATCCTGTAAGGCAATATCAAGTGGTTGAAGAGGGACACTACGATGTGATCCTAAATAGAAGAAAGATTAAATAATGCAGAAAAAAACCTGAGGAAATCATGGCCAAATATTTATTCACTTGTAGCTACAGAAGCTCGGTGAACACCAAATAAGACATATAAAAAGAAAACTACACCTGGGACATCATTATATAACTTCCAAAAATGAAAGAAAAAATACTGAAAGAATCCAAAGAAAAAGGACAGCTTATAAGAGAGGAACAGTGATAAACAGATAGATTCTTATCAGAAAAAATAAAAGCAGAGTGACAATGGGATAATATCTCTGAAACACTAAGTAAAGAAGAGCATATTCTAAAGGAGTCTGAGGGTAAAGGAGCCTGGGTGGTTTAGTAGGTTGAGAAGCAGGGAGCCTGCTTCTCTCTCTCCCTCCACCTGCTGCTCCCCCTGCTTGTGCTCTCTCTCTCCCTCTCTGTCAAATAAATAATCTTAAGAAGAAAAGAACAGGGGCATCTGAGTGGCTCAGTGGGTTAAGCCTCTGCCTTCAGCTCGGGTCATGATCTTAGGGTCCTGGCACTGAGCCCCGAATTGGGCTCTCTGCTCAGCGGGGGGCCTGCCTCCCTCCATCTCTGCCTGCCTCTCTGCCTACTTGTGATCTCTCTCTCTCTGTTAAATAAATAAATAAAATCTTAAAAAAGAAAAGAAAAGAAAGAAAAATCAACATTAATTTGCTGGCATGTGAGCAAGCTACTTTGAAAGTAGCTCCTCTAGTACCACAAATGTACTCTGTGTAGAAACAACTAATCTCACTGAGTCCTGCTCAAATCGCAGGTCTAACTGTTGGCCTAGTTCTACAAATCGAGAAAAACAATGCCTACAGAAGTTATGCAACCTCCCCTTGGCTATACAGCCAGCCACAGAAGGAATCAGGATTTATACTCCAATCATACCCAACTTTTTTGTTTTAAACCTACTGGAGCCTATCAACATTCTTTTATTTGTGCCCATTCCTGAATCTACAAAACCAGCAATACTTTGAGAAGCACCTGATGAAAAAGAATCCCTGCCAGAGTCCATGAGACTCCTTCTCAAGGAAATAAAAGAGAAGCAAATGATTGCTCAAATAAATTTCTAAAACAAACAAGCAAACAAAACAAAACAAAGCCAACAACAACAACACAAGCCCAAAACCCCAAACAACAACAATAACAAAAACTCCTGGTTTCAGCTCAGGTCATGATCTCAGGGTCCTTGGGTTGAGTTCCATGCTTGGCAGGAAGTCTGCTTGATATTCCCTCTCTCTCTTTCCCTCTGCCCCTTCACCTGTGTGGGCTCTCTCTCTCTCTCTCTCTCTCTCTCTCAAATAAATAAGCAGAACATTAAAAAAAAAAAAAAGTTCCTAGATGGGACCTTTGGGTAAGGGATATATTATAACTGAGTAATACAAACTCACAATGTTTTTTTTTTTCTTAATTAATTAATTAATTAATTAATTTTAAGATTTTATCCATTTTTGAGAGACAGAGTGCAGGAGCAGGGAGAAGGGTAAGAGGAGAGGGAGAAGCAGGCCCACCGAGCAGAGAGCTCAACTCAGGGCTCAATCCCAGGACCCTGAGATCATGACCTGAGCTGAAGGCAGACACTTGACTGAGCCACCCAGGTGCCCCAAATCCACAAGGTTTTTAAAAAATTATATCAGCTTGTACTGAAGGGAACAAAGACAGCAAAAATGAAAAGAGGCAGTTAGACCCTTGAAGTACTGTAGGCAGGAAGCAGGCCGAGAAAGCTGCTCCGTTGCAAATAAAGGGGAGAAGGACCCATGAGGAAAAGACCAAAGCCCAGACGCCAGAGGAAAGAACAATGGAAAGTCATCCAGCCGAATTAAGACTGTGTTGTGGTTAGGGAAACAAGCCTTTGGCAACCAGCACCCAGTTGGGTTTCACAACTGATAGGGATAATGACTACTATATGGCTCCCACTTCCCCCTTTTTGAGTGGAAGGGTCTACTTCAGGCTTTGAAGACCTGAATTATAAACAGGATAAAGCAGAGTGACACTGAGTGATATCTTAGACAATTTAAAAGACAATTCAGCTTCCATGGGCTTTCTCTCTTTTAGAATGGAATTAGAGAGGAGAATGGAGTTGGGGGAAATTGGAAGGGGAGGTGAACCATGGAGACTATGGACTCTGAAAAACAATCTCAGGGGTTTGAAGTGGCGGGCAGGGGGGGTGGGTGGGAGGTCGGGGTACCAGGTGGTGGGTATTATAGAGGGCACGGATTGCATGGAGTACTGGGTGTGGTGAAAAAATAATGAATACTGTTATGCTGAAAATAAATAAAAAAAAATAAAGAATGCCTGCTTTTTGGAACTTAGACATCACATTTTAGTTCAGGCTATATGGCAAGGTCATATTAAGGTGTTCAGACAGATAGCCCCCACTAAGCTCTCTCACAACAAACAGCTTTGTTGCCAGATTATTGACAACAAATTTTGAGGTGATATAACTTCCAACCTTTCAGCCAACTAGTAATTAAAAGCCAATTAGAGGGGTGCCTGGGTGGCTCAGTGGGTTAAGCTGCTGCCTTTGGCTCAGGTCATGATCTCAGGGTCCGGGGATGGAGTCCCGCTCTCTGCTCAGCAGAAGGCCTGCTTCCCTTCCTCTCTCTCTGCCTGCCTCTCTGCCTACTTGTGTTCTCACTCTGTCAAATAAATAAATAAAATCTTACAAAAAAAGCCAATTAGAGCAAAAAAGAAGCTGTTCCTCGTAAGCCCTGCTCAAACTTGAAATTGATGAAGAGAGAAAGATTGTTTTAAATCACTGATTTTGAAGATGGATTATTTTATATAGTAAAAGGTTACCAATATATGCACAGAGCAAAATAAGAATACTCAAAATGATGTAACTATATAAATAGTGTGATATAAAACAAAATACATAATTTTGGAATTAAAAATATAATTTGTAAAAATATAAAATGAAATGTTATATATAAAATATATCGGTTTACCAATCTAGATGGGTTTTGAATAGATAATTTTAAAATAAAAATGGCAGTTTGCTTAAGTATATAGGTATATATATTATTAAAACATTAATATGTAATATAATAAATTGGATATGAAACAGAATTACTGAAGTATATAAATACTAACTGGAAGAAATTATATAAATTTAGGAGAATATTATAACATTATAATATATAATATATAATTTTATATAATATAAAATTTATATAATATATAAAATTATATATTATAATACGATAGTATATAAATAAATATAAAATTTGAGTACATAGGTAAGTAAGTAAATACATCAAAGATAGCAAAACAGGTTTGAGATTTAAAACAAGTATAGAAACAAAAATAGATAAAGTATGAAGTGAAGCCTAAATAATTGTTGGCTAATAAGTTTAAGATATTAGGGATGCCTGGGTGGCTCAGTCCGTTAAATGTCTGCCTTTGGCTCAGGTCATGATTCCGGGGTCCTGGGATTGAGTCCTGCATCAGTCCTGCTTCTCCCTCTGCCTCCTGCTCTCCCTGCTTGTGCACTTTCTCTCTCTCTGACAAATAAATAAAGAAAATCTTTTAAGAAAAAGCTTAAAATATTAATCTGGTATTAAAACTTTAATTATTTTTTTTAAATATAATTTTTTATTTTTTATAAACATATATTTTTATCCCCAGGGGTACAGGTCTGTGAATCACCAGGTTTACATACTTCACAGCACTCACCAAAGCACATACCTTCCCCAATGTCCATAATCCCACCCCTTTTCCCAAACATGGGGGCTTAAGTGGGTACGAGAAGAATAAATGAAACAAGATGGGATTGGGAGGGAGACAAACCATAAGTGACTCTTAATCTCACAAAACTTTAATTATTTTTTATTAAGAACATCATTAGAAAGTTTAAAGCAGAAGCTAAGCACTGATAAGATTATTTCCTTCACTGGGAAAACGCACTTATTTATTACTTTTAAATATTTATGAAAACATATGCAAGTGTAGCTTAAATATTTAAGATAAGTAAATAGATATATGATATTTAAGAAAAATACCCTTGAAGATAGGGTGCTAGAGGAAACATAGAATAAGTAAAATGACTAATTTACTCAAATGCAGAAAATATAAATCAATCAGTCAGTAAATTATAGAAAAAACAAATAATGATTAAAAATGAGGTTTACACGAGGTACACGGCTGGTTCAGCTGGTTAAGCATCTAACTCCTGATTTCAGCTCAGAGTCAGAGTTGTGGGACTGAGCCCCATGTCTGGCTCCGTGCTCAGCTCAGAGTCTGCTTGTCCTTCTTCCTCTCCTCCTCCCTTGATCTCTCTCTCAATCTCTCTCTCTTTCTCTCTCTCTCTCTATATATATATAGACATCTAGAATAAATATATACCTAGATGTCTAGAATATAGAGATATCTAGTTTTATATATATAATATATATAATAAATTTTTTTAAAAAGTGAGGTTTACCCATATATATGCATAAATCTATTATGCATGTAGCAAGAACAATAAAGGTAAGCCTAACAAACCCTCTGAAACAAAGACTTACAACTATTTTTTAACCAATTACAGATGTTAGAAAATAGCCCTCAAAGAAAAAGATAGAAAAAAAGATGTAAAAGTAGACATAGAAGCAGAAAAATCAGATAATTAAGTAAAAGAACAAAACTATATTGAATGAAAAATAAGTAAATGTAAAAGGAATTCAATGAGATATAAGAAAATAACTGAAGAACAAATATGTACCTTTCTGCACCTACAAATATAGCATAATATAGCTTTGAAATTTATAAAGAAATATTGTTTGAACTATGAAATTCAATGATATAAATGTATATTCTGGGCACTGGAATTCAAAATGGAATTTTTCTGGAGTTTGTAATATGATAATTCAGATGGAAATGTTGAGTTATTTTTTACTCAATAATCTTCTCTTTATAGATTTCTAGTTAACTCTCTTCTATTATTTATTTATTTTATTTTTTAAAGATTTGTCTCTTTTAGAAAGAATGCAAATGTGTGCCAGCAAATAGAGGGAGACAGAGGGGGAGGGGGAGGAAGAGAGAGAATCTCTAGAGCAGACTCCCCATTAAGCTCACAGTCTGACTCAAGGCTCTATTTCAAGACCTTGAGGTCATGACCTGAACCAAGTGAACCACTGTTGTGTCCCCTGTGATTTGTTTTCCTAACTTAACTACTAGATTCCAAGTTCCAACTTCTACAATTGTATTGTTAGAACAAATACATACAATTGTTTGTTAGAACAAATGATGATGATCAGTTGCTGATTTTACAAGCATGGTGGACAATTTGTCTTAAAGATAGAAAGATTTGAGGCATCAATTACAAATAAAATTACATTACTATGAATATATATATATTTTTAATATCATATGTAATCATCATAGTATAAACTAACTGAATGTATTAGAACAAATTTATGAAAAATATGAAAATAGAAAGAGGGGGATATTAAATGTTTGACATTCCCAAATTTATTGATTGAAATATGGGAAGAATGATAGTCAGTTTAGATAATCTTCAATAAATTCATTTAATCTCTGTTTTGTTGTTATTACTTTTGTTCCATTTGCTCTCTTTGTAAAGACAGTGAGACATCCTTTACAAAAGCACACCAATTCCAGAAAGACAAGTAGATTAAGTGAATTATTTCAGGTGAATTAATATGCACAATTATTTACTGTTTTTTAACTTAAAAAGAATACCCAAGTCACAGATGAAATTGATTTTAATTGCATTCATAGAGTATAATTTTCCTATTTAAGGCTTACTTCATTCTTTATGGTAGAGGAAATCCAGGGAGAAAGCAGGGGTTTTTACAGCACAGAAATTATAGCATACATTCAACTATAGACAGTTGCATAAATTGTCAATACTCTTTCAGAGAATGCCACTAAAAAATACTTTGAAAATAAAATTTCAATTAAAAAAAAGAAAAATTCTGTCATCTATAGAATTTTACTGCTTTCCATTCAAACTGGATAATACCCGAAAAAGAGCTCGGAGGGAGCATCATTATACATGTACACCTGCACTGCTAAAATTGCTTAAACACTACTACTTCTGGTGGCAATTCAGCTGCAACAGCAGGTAGCTTATTTTTAATTGCATCTGGTGTTCTAAATGCTCTTAGTGACTCAGAATCTGGTGTATGAACTATTCCATACAGAAACTATGTAATGTGAATATTTAAAACCATTAAGTATTTTTTTTTAGGCACTGAGTCTTATATATATAATCTTTGCTGTGTTAAGGTGAAGCAGGTGTTTACAAACTCATATTTTAAATAAATGATTTTTCGTTTTCTCAATTTAACAAACATTTACAAAGCATAGCTTGTATAAAGAGAAATGAAAAAATCAAAGGAATGCTGAGTATGGTTATCCTGGCCAAGTTTCTAAAGTCAAAGTTTCTAAGCTATGGTCCAATAAATACAGTAGATATACATCTTTCATCCTCAAACTAATAATTATCAAAAGTACATAATGAAAAGAAGGACAAGAAACTAACCTCCGACTTGAATCCACATCTGTTCTGTATCCAGGCATAAGTGACTTATATCAAACATGAATTACAATGACTACAGCATACACTTGAAGAAGTGTACTCAAATTACCACAACATGATTTTGTGGATTTCTATAGATACAAAAATGCAAAGTGATAGACTTATGAAAGCTCTGAGTTAGGACTACATTTTAATATTATTACAGTCTTGATTTGTCATCTTTACTGAGGTTGATAATTAGCAGCCTCAGATGGAAACAATTTATAAGGTATAATGCCAACCATTTATATTGTTTTGTCTCTGAAACCACTTTCAATAAATGTTCACAATATATTTAGTACAATTCCCGGATATTATGTAATAACATATATTTCTGTCTGGCACATTTCTTCATTTATATGTCCTTCCTCCCATCATTTTTGTCTAACCATTAAAACCATATAGACTTCACTCAGAATTTGTACCTTTTTTTTTTTTTCAGAAGTTCTGTGTTCCTCTTCTTTGAGGCCATATGAAATACTAAAGTAGCATTCACTACAGAAACTAAAATTACTTTTCTTTGCAATATCTCATGTCCCAGACTCTATTTGCAATCTGTCTCCCATATTTTGAGGCTCTATTTTGATAACAATCCCCTTTCATCTGTGTCATCATCTCCAACTACTAAATGCACAGATCAATTACTTCCCTACAAAAATTACTGCCTTATGTTTATTTACCTGGCTTTAGTGGAGTTTGAATTAACCTTACATTATTCCTCTTGTCAGATTCCCATAAGTTTAAATTTGTATTTTTCAAATAAATTTATTTTTCTTGTTTTATATAATACATGTCTATAATAGAAAATGTAAGCAGCCCAGAAAAACTGAATGGAAGAAATAAATTATGCATTGCCCAACTATCTGGAACCATTCCTCGTTACAGTTGCGTATACAGCATACCAATTTTTGCATGTGTGTTTGTGTACTTTTAATTTTCTACTTTGTTGTGTTTTAAATAAATTATACAAAATAGCCATGCTAATAATTCTGATTTTAAATACAGATTTGGAAAATAAATAAATATAGATTTGGTTATGATAGTTAAGATACGGCCTTTGTAGAAAATGTGAAAAAGACAGAAATGTATGTAATTATTAGTAACATCCTAGCCAGAGAAAAGTATATTAAAATTCTTTATAATTAGAATTGCATAAAAGAGGGTGATAAATATTTTGATTTCTAAAGAGCATGCATACAATATAATATATAAAATGTTAGGCTGAGTCACCTAAGTATTTTTTGAATTTTCATTTGCTTTCTTTTTTTTTTTTTTAAGATTTTTATTTATTTGACAGAGAGAGACACAGCAAGAGAGGAAACACAAGCAGGGGGAATGGGAGAGGGAGAAGCAGGCTTCCTGCCGAGCAGGGAGCCGAATGTCGGACTCCATCCCTGTACCGTGGGATCATGACCTGAGCCAAAGGCAGATGCTTAATGACTGTGCCACCTCATTTGCTTTCTTTTTAACATTTTTCAATGGAGAAGGTGGACAAACTACCTAGTGGCTATTGATGTAGGTCATCAAATGATTCTTTATACACCCTTCCAACTATTACTTGTCAAAATTCCTTTCCAAAACACATTTACAAATCAGTATCTGTATAGTAAATTTTTAAATGGTGAGACAAGAATAAAAGTACATGGAACAGTTTTTAAAGTGTTATATAAAATCAATTCTTTTTCTTTTCCATTTTCCATCAAGCATCCTTCCTCTACAAATGCAGGTAAGACCTCAAACTGTGTTCTTATTTGTAATGTAAGTGTCATTCAATGGCCATGTGGCTACACAGCATGAGGTAGCTATGATGAACCATGATGAAAAACGACAGGTGCAAAATGAGAAAAGTTTGCACACAACAACCTCAGCTTTATGAAGGCTTCAGGTTTACCCATCATTGGAGAACCTTGATCTGCTGTGGCTCAAAACAAGGAAGGGAGTCCACCTGTTTTGCCTGAAGCAATAATTAAGATCAAACAAAACATGCTTTGCAACCATAAGACATGACAAGTAGGAGAGGAAAAGGCTTTTCCAGCAAAGGCAATCGAAGTCACTTTCTCCAAAAAAGAGTCTAGGTTATTATCAAGTAAAGCACTATGGGGATCACCCAGCAGCAAATCAGATTAAAGAAAAGCAGAATAGGCAGGTGGTAGAACAATATTTGCATTTCCACAGAACAAATAATTTTAAATATTCAGGCAAAATGAAAGGACAGAGAACTCATTAGTTTGAGATATTTCCTGTGGCCATCATATCTCCACGTTTTCAACGGCAGCTCACTGACCTTCAGGAGAAGTCTGACCTGGAGTCCGTTGGTTAAATCACAACTATTAACATCTGACAGGGTAGCTAGTGGTAATAGGTTAATATTTTTTCTTGAACATGAAACACACACACACACACACACGGTCATAAAACACCTATAATCACAATCTGCAATTGAGATGAGAGAGGTGCTTATATAAAGGCTATTTCAGCCACATTTGCTGGATAGGAGATTAGAAAGCTGACCTAGAGACTGTCAGGCACAGTGAATGATCTCACTCCACCCCTCCTGCCAAGTGAAAATGTACTTATAATGATCAATCTATATCCTCTATTTAATGTATCTTGTTTTTTCGGGGCCAGAGCAGTATGAATGGCAGTATTCCGTAAGATGGAGCAAACTGCCTCATAAAGGAATCAAGCTCAAAACCTTATGCTTTCTACAGATTCTAAACAATTAAAATAATTAGACCTAAAAAATCATAGGTGCCTGTGCACACAGACAACAACCATGACTAATAACAGCAAGTCCAAGTCGAACCTAAAATCTGATGGCCTCAAACTCCAACATTTAAAAATAAATCCAACGCAAAGCAATTATCACACTCTTCCTCTTTCCTGAAAAATTAAAATCATAAAATATCATAAATAAAGTATGCCTGTTGTCTATTTATATTAATTATAATGGCAAATTAATACCTCCTAAAATTTTAATTAATTTGAATTTTAATAAAAGATATAATTTAGTATCATTTGAAAACACAGAAATAAAAATATCCTTCCAAATTCCACTGTAGGCAAGAAGATATTCTGAGTCTTTGCGAGATACCTCTTTTCAGTATTTTTACATGAACATGAATTACAATATATAAAGCATCCATAAGATTTCCTGGTGTATCATAAATATTCTGCAAGAATTTAAGAAAAAATTAATGGAAAAATTTACACACAGCCACCTCAGCTTTATGAAGGCTTCAGGCTTATCCATTAGCAAGGAACCTTGACTTGCTGTGGCTCAAAACAAAAGAGCCCACATGTTTTTTATTTATAGTTACAATCTTGAGGTACATGTAGTGTTGTGTCATGCACTTTTAAAAAAAAATTAACACCTGGTTATAATCATTTTTATGGAAAAGACAAAGGACAACATATAACCTGCATACACACAAAAGGGTATAGAATGAAATATTATCTTTAAGATTTTCTATCTCAAGAGACATAAATGCTAACTTATTTTCTTGTATACCTTTCCATACATATCCCTTGTACACCTTACATATATATTCATATGTATGTATATATGTTTATGCATGACTGTGTATATTATATTTATGCTAGTTTTTCATTAAAACTCTATATTATAAACAATATATTTTTATAAACCAGTGTGCTGTTGAGGTATATCATATATGTATGTATATATGTATGTATATTCATATTTGAGTGAATAAAATTCTCACCTAACTAAGAACAAAAGAAGTAAATTCTAACTCTGATAGTATCTTTTAAAGAGAGAAAAAAAAATAAACCCTTATATCTAACTCTACTTAAAGGCCAAATACTGAATTATCCTCCCCTGAATTAAAAAAAAAAACACCTTAATATTCACTATTGCTACTGCAATTCAATTAGAGGAACTATATAGTAAAACAAGAAAAAGAAATAAAAGTATGCAAAATGGAACCCAAAGAGTAAGGCTGTCAACATTGTAAGATGACATAATTGGCACAGAAAATCCAAGATTCTTTACAGAAAAGCTACAAGTATGGATGTGTAAATTTAGCAAAAAAAAATTTTAGCAAAAATTTTTAATACAAAGTCACTATATACAAATGAACTAAATCCTCTATCTAGTTGGCAAACTTTCTTTAAAGGACAAGGCAGTTAATACTTTAGCCTTTGTGGGCGACATGGTCTCCTCTTTTGTCATTGTAGCATTCCTTCGGTTTGTTCCCCACTAGAAGATGCTATAAGCCTCTGCTGCTCTGAACTTGTGGTACTGTATCCTGTACTCTCTGTACTGTGGTACTGGGTCCCATTCACTTAGTTCTCAGTCATCCCCTATCTTTACCTATTTTGATATCAATCAGATTTGTTTGCCTTATGATATAACCCACCTACAATATATTTTTAGATATCCATGAATATTTCTGGTCAATTGATAGGAAATTTATTCATCTTCTGGTAATAATTCAGTGTGTTTTTTTCCCCTTAGTTTCATCACATTTACTTCATTGGGTCTCAGGGATTTTAAGCAAGTAGGATCTGTCATTTTCAAACCAGTGGTCTGGCCATTGATTACTCATCCAGAAAAACACTTCTGTTTATCTAAAGGGAAACATGGTAAGCCTCATTATCCAAGCTTCTGCCTGATGTTACAAGCACATTTGAAAAATTGATCTAATGATTTCAACACTGAACAGGAATATCAACCTAGTTTTAAATACCCACAACTGCTTGTTTTCAATGTGCTTAACACTTGTAGGAAATTGATTGCAGGAGGTATAATCAGCTAATACTTTATTTGTAATACTCCATGACCCTGAAACCCTAGCTCTTTCACATGCATATATTTTAGTGCACAGTCATCTCAAGAAAGAAATTAGAGCGTACAAAGCAGGCTTGTCCTAATCTCTGTCTTTATGTGCCACTTGACATCATAAGAAAACATCACCAGAAACTGTCCCAAGCATGCTAATAACTCAAACTTCCACCTTCCTTAAAAGGATGGCAATAAAACAGTAATGGAAACCCGTTCTGTTAATAGGAAACGTGGACAATTTTGGTTACCAGAAAAGGCATTTAAGAAATGGTCCAATAAATCACTGACAACCATATTAACAGTAATGACTCTGTCTAGTAAATTGAATATAGAAATGTTTATATTTCTATTTTACATAAAGTGCAGGGCTAAATGCTTACATTTCTAGTCACAGATAATAAACTGGGATGCATTCACTGGGATTTGTCGGACCCTCGAGTCCGTGCATCATCTTTTTCCCACAAAGCTGAATCTACTCAATCTCAATGGTAAATTCCATGTCTCTAAATTTCTAGGGTTAATGCTTATTTGAGACAGGAAGAAGGAAAGGGGCTGTGACTTATCATTCTGTGACTTTTCCTTTCCATCCTTTGAAACGCTCCAGAAAGAATGTTTTTGCATTGTTCTTAAGATGTAGTGTCTATTAGTTTCCACCATCATGTTGAGTGCTTATTGTCCTAGTTTTAAGTCCATATTCTGCTTCCTTTCATGGTCCTTGATGAGCCTGAATCTAGGATCTTGTCCTCCTCTTGACAATCTGATCTCCAAGGAGCCTTTCCTGTCAGATCTATCCAAGGCCTTTGTTATATTCTGGGTCAGACTACAGCTCTTCTAGACTTTGAAATCTTAGCTCACTTTCCTAATAAAAAAATGTCTAATGTCAGTTGCAGGCTTCAAAGTAGGTATTATATAATGGTGTTTTAACTTATAATAATCAATGTCTTAGTCTAGATAAGTAAATCACATCTTATCTTCATGGTGATAATCTAAACATGTATCATGTAATTGTTAGTAAAAATCATTTTTTAAAGAGACTACTACTAAACGTGCTCTAAATATACAGTCCAACAATCACACTCTGTAGTATTTACCCAAAAGAGTTGAAAACATATGTCAGTACAAATAGCTACACACAGATGTTTACAGCAGCTTTATTCATAATTGCCCAAACTTGGAAGCAACAAAGACATTGTTCAGTAGGTGAATGGGTAAATAAACTGTGGTACATCTAGACAATGCAATATTCTTTGGTGTTAAAAAGAAATGAGCTATCGAACCATGAAAATGTATGTAGGAATCTTAAATGCATATTAGTAAGTGAAAGACACCAACCTGGAATCATATACGCTGTTTGATTCCAACAGTACTGGACATTCCAGAAAAGGCAGAATAATGGAGACTTGAAAAGATCATTATTTGCCAATGGTTAACGAAAAGGAGGAATGAATAGACAGAACATAGAGGATTTTTAGGGCAATGAAAATACTCTTTTATGGTCTATACATGCCGTTATAAATTTGTTCAAACCCACGAAATGCACAATACCCAAGAGTGGGACCCAAAGTAAATTATGGATTTCTGATAATGGTTGCAGGCTCATCAGCAGTCACAAATGTAGTGCTCTGGTAGAAGACATTGATAAGGGCTATATATGTGTGGGGGCACACGGGAAATCTCTTTACCTTCTACTCAATTTTGCTATGATCCTAAAACTGCTTAAAAAAATAAAGTGTGTTTAAGAAAACCTGACTCTTAACTGTGGCCTAATCTACCCATTCTCCTGATATAAAAACCATAGCGTCATTCATAAATTTTCTTTTTCATCCCACTGGAGTGTAATATTACTTAAAATGTTATATAATAGCTGGAGTGTAATATTACTTAAAACGTTATATAATAGCTTTCACTAGTAATTATCTGAGGGAAAACCATTTCATATGATCAGAAACTGAATTATTATACAATATATAGAAATGTAATTTCAATATTTTAAGGTATGTCTATTAACTCAAGTAATAATAACATAGTTATTTCTAATTTCAGATTCTACAAAAATATCTTACTGAATAAAAGAAATATTTTCTTTCACCTGTCTCCATCAGTTGTTTGAATTTTAATTGATGATTCTAAGATGGCTTAAAGTGGTTATAGATTTCCTCCCTTTTAGCCTTCTTCACAGTATTGATTGCTATACATCTTTCATCTTTTGAGTAATCATAAAATTTAGTTATTTATTATATGAATAATAAGGAATTCTTTAATTTCTAGGGCATGGAAAAATAAGACTGTTTTGCAGTATATAACTTTACCAACACAACAGAGTTTTCATAGTCTGGCACAAAGTGATGATTTTGCTTTTAGAGCAGTAGTTTAAAAGTAATATTAAAAATAAGAGATATCATAACAAAGGCTGTTATTGTGTAGTTTAAGTATTGATTTAATTAGGCATAATAATTTTATCAAGTTAATTATATTTTTATTTAATTATATAGTACTTATTTAGTATTTACTTAGCTATGTTAATCATATTATATGACATAATTATGTAATTAAATTAATTAGTATCTGATTATCATGATCATCACTAAGTGTCAGCAGAAATGGCCACTGATAAACACATTGTCCTAGGAATAATAGTTCATAAGTAACTATAAACGTAATAGATAATCTCTTTGCAGAGACTTGAAGCATTGGTGAGAACTATTCTATCTCAAGGCTAGTATGTATTTCTTTAGTATTTCTCTTCATAAACTACACCTCAGTGTTAGTTCAGACTTATCTGAAGTTGAGACAATGGCTGGAAACCTTGTAAATGTTAGAGGTTGTTCATTGGATATTAAATATAAAATATTCTTTTAAGTAGGAGATCACCCAGTATCTACCTGTCTGCACCTGGGTGATAACTAATTTATCTATCTCACCTCACACTTAAGTTATTTTATCAATCTCTACAATAGAGTTTTAGAGTTTCCTTTACAGTTGTAATTATTTTCATCTTTTTAATCCATTAATTCCCACTTTTATGTAATTTATCAATATCCCCTTTTACATTATATCTTACTGCTTTTAGGAATTTGACTAAATTATTTAAAATTCATTTTTAGTCATTCTTTATAATAATCACAACATATATAGCTATAGCAGATTTCTCCAAGTAAATATTTGCTTATATTTCATTTATTATAATAATTTTTTTACCTTTCCTAAATTTTTTTCTAGTGGTACTTTTTCCATTTATGGCCCCAAAATTATTGAGGAAGAAACATCTAAAATAAAGTTAAAAGTGATTGGGCTTTTCTTTCTTGGTCTTATTAAATCAATATTAGTTAAATTTAAAAAATAAAATATGGTTGTGTTATGTTCAGAGAACGCATACAAATTTTGCCTTTTAGAATCAATTAAGGTTTTATTTATAATGTAAGATATTAATTTTCTAGGTCACCAAAGGAATTTACTATTATGGAAAATAGTTTATTTCAATTATTTTCAACCTATCTTTATGGATCAATTACTAATACAATGATAAGCTTGTAGAAAAGAAAATGGTGCATGTATATTGGTTTTAATGTGGAAAGAAAAAAGTAGAAACACTTTCTTCTACCCTAATTTACTGATACATAGTAGACTGACAAGATCATGGCATTCTACCTCAAGCTGGATATGACAGAGAGATATCTTTACACCATGATTTGACCACAGCTGAGTTCCTTACTATATGGCTATTGTCTACAAGGAGAAAGTTTAAGTAGGATTTCATTCTCTAAGCAAGCAAGGAATCACAGCAAAGTAGAACTACACCAAATTTACATTGTATTGATCTCAGTCTACTTTGTCTACAGTCATCATCAGAATAGGGCTCTCTGCTCATCGATGACTGAAGAGTCCTCATCCATCTTCCCAAGGTTGTACATCAAAAGTAGGCTTTCATCTCCACTTAATTTACACTTTAGGAGATAATAGGGGACTGACTAGTTATTGTTAGACCAAATACTCTTATCTTTCACTAGGGTACAACATGACAGTCACCTTAGTAGTAAGGCTATCAATGAAGAATAGAAGATGAATTCATAATTATAATCATAAGAAAATTCTTAAGATATAACATAGCATTTAGCATTTGTATATGTTTTTAGTTGTATGGAATGAGCCTCTCAGCTCACTTGACAGTGATTCCTAAGTACTTTGGAATGATTTTTATATGACTTTTTAAGGCCCACCTCCAGAAAGAATTCTAGTTGTTCAACATTCATATTTCTTGCCAATATGTACACTAGGTAGTCTTTAATAGATTTGTCTTTAACATGAATTCTACTATGCTATTGAGAAGAATCAAAATAATTTGGCTATAGAAACTAACCTGCTTTATCACTTCTCTAAGAGATTTGCTTATGCAGTTCTTCCTTCAGTAATTCAAAACTTTTACCATCCTGGAACTCTGGCAGTTTTAGTTTAACAGAGACACAATTCAAAACTGTGGACCGAAGGCCTCATTCTTTAATGTGTTATTGTTATGCTCCATTTGTATCTTTTCCCCCACAAATTTCTCATTGAAAAAAAAAAACAACAACAAACTCATCAAAATCTCATAAAATACATGGCTTTTCCATTCATTAACCCCTGTAACTGAATATAAATGACTGTACCTAAGGCATACATAAGTTGGGCATCAGATAAATTACACCACAGCACAAAAAGAAAGAAGTAAAATGTTGTTTCTCTCCACATAAAATAGAAAACATCATGCCAATGATAATACAGGTAACAATTAATCAGGATATTTCACTACTGCTGAAATAAGATATTAGGCTGCTTTTTTCTTTGGTCACTTCTTTTGGAAAGTATGTTTATATGCATTTAAATCTTACAAATAAGATGATTGAGAAGGGACACTTAAAAGTAGAGGGTGGGAAGTCGACCACTATTTCTTTCCTTCCTTTCTTCCTTCCTTTTTTCCTTCTAGCCTTCCTTTATTTAATTCTTTCTCATACATCCTCTATTCAAAACCAATGAAGGACTGGAACTTGTAAGAAAGCTTAATATAGATTTATTATTCTATGGCAGAAGATGGCAGTAAGAAGGCACATACACTTTACTCTTAAATGTTTTTGCAATCTGCTGAGGAAAAAGATATATACGTTAAAAAAATTACATTATAGTGAGATAATACAGCAAAAGAAAACTCTTCAAGCTAAAGTGTCACTACAGAAAAAAAAGAATAGTTATTGAGGGGCTTAAGGGAGTTTTCGAAAACTGTGATATTTCATCATGCTTTGGAGGGAAAAATAGATGTTTCCCAGGTTGACAAACATAACAAAGAATACTCAGGCAGTAGAAAGAGGTAAGATACTAAGTAAGAGTCAGTTTCTTTCAGGTAACTCTGTCAGTGCATCAAAACCCAGCTGGTTTTGATCTTAGAAATTAGAAATATCTGGAGATCTTTGGAGGGTGGTAGTAGAGAAAGAAATCCATGTCATTTCTCTACTCCAGGCTTAAAATATCAGAACCTTTATTTTGGGGAGAAAGTAGGGAAGGGCTATAGAGATCTGTGTTTAAACTAATTTCTAAAATTATTATGGTAATGGTAGACATCTATAAACTACTCCTCTAAAGAACTCAGAATCTCTAGAATACAATATATGTACGTCGGGGAATGGAGAGGGGCAAGAGTAGGGATAGGTAGAAGAGTAAGAAGCATCAATAAATGTTTTTGTCAAATTCTCATGGTCATTCTGGGATGGATTACCATTTTGGGCCACCTAGGACATATGAAAAGTTGGTCGTTTTAGGGTCCCTAAATGATTTCCACTATTAGGAAGGATACTAACTGAATAAGAGATTGGATATAGAGATTGATATCATTGGTTTTACGCTTGGCGACTTGGAGGTGTCAATAGTATATGCGGGCAGAAACATTAAATAAACCTATCAACATGCATGCTGGGGGCTCAAGAAAGAATGCTAGGATGGCACTATAAAGGTTTGGTTTCGTTCAAATATACCTTTGAAATGCATTACAATTGGAGATTCTGTCACTGCTTCTACTTTATCATCTCAGTCAGAGCACTGCTATTTCTTATTTTGACTATTATAAGAATTTGGGGGGGGGCATCTGCTTCAACACTTACAGACCTATATTCTAAACTTCATAGAGCCACCAGAGGAATTCTTTTATTGCAGCTTATTGTAAAGTCCAGAGTTTTAACATAGCCTAACAGTCCCTTAAATAATATTTCCCTCATCTCTTACTATTCTCCCAATATTTACATCACCATGATTTCATTGTCTGGCTTGATATGCTTGTACATCCAATGCATGTTTCCCTATCAGGGATCGTACAACAGTCTCCTGTTTGTTTGGAATGCATTTCCCCCAAATATCATCTAGGCCATTCATTTATCTCTTTCAGGTCATTAATAAAATGTTACTTTATCATATAAATCTTCTCTGATCACCTTACAAAAAGTCATCACACTCTTTGCCATCTTTACCATCTAAATCTGCCTTACTTCTCTTTATAATTCTTTCCTCACCTGATGTTTACTTTTTTATTATTTTTCTTCCCTCCAAAAGTTTAACCTCCATTTACAGGCAGGAGATTCTTTTGTTGTCATACACTATTGTATCTCTAGGGCCTAGAGTAATTCCCAGCATGTAGTAGATATTTAGTATATAAAATAAGCAAATGAAACAAGTATCAGGAGCTTACAGATGAGAGTAGAGACTGTGTATGAAAACACTTAGCAAACTGGATGAGTGAGAACATAGATGCATTGAAGAGAACTTTGAGAAGTTGGCTGAAGCAGAGATGTACATAGCAAAGTTTGATGCAGGAGAGCCACAGGGACCAGAGGGAAACCAGGACGAAACTCGGTCAGAGAAAACAGAGGAGAGGAAAAGAGAGCATTTGAAAGGGATGATCAGAAGAGTCTAATACTATGGAAACCTCAAAAATTTCATAGACTGCCCTGAAAGTCATTAGTGAATAGGTGGTACTTTATCTGAGAGTAGTAAGGCTAGTTCATTTGGCTAAAAATAAAGTTTTTCTGAACATTCCTTTATGTGTCTTTAGAACCCACATCCAGGAACAGAGTATCTAAGCTATAGGTGATGAGATGCAAAGACACTTATATAAACCATGGAGAGGAGGGGAGGGGAGGAATGAGAGATGGAAAAGAGAAACAAAGCAGTAAGTCACTGACCTGGGGGAAAAGGAAATGCATTGATATATTTCTTTTAAAAAATTTTCTTTATTTATTTGACAGACAGAGATCACAAGCAGGCAGAGAAGCAAGCAGAGAGAAAGAGAGACAGGAGGAAGCAGGCTCCCTGCTGAGCAGAGAGCCCAATGTGGGGCTTCCCAGGACCCTAGGATCATGACCTGAGTGGAAGGCAGAGGCTTTAACCCACTGAGCCACCCAGGCGCTCTGGAAATGCATTGATATTAAAAATATAAATAAAATTCTTATCCTAATACTTACTAATTTTGTGATATTTTATCTGCACAGCTGCTTCTTAAACCACAGTTTTATTTACTTATCTTTTTTTTCATTCATTCATTCATTCATTCATTCATTCACTTTAATAAAATGCAGGTAACACCATTCTCTCAAAGTTGTTCTGAGAAATAGATCATCTATTTTAAGTACCTAGCACTAGGCAGGAAATATATAACATATGATAAAGTGCTTTTTAAAAGAGAAAATAGAGAAAGAGTAGTTTCTATACAAGAAAATATAAACGAGAGGTCTCAGATACTAAAGAGGAAAACCAGAAAAGGATTGACTTTAAAAATAACAGAGCACAATTCCAAGGAATAGGAAAAGGTCAATGAGGACTCAGAATTCTCTCATCTGAGCAAAAATCTCCTTAGCATCTCTTTTGTATTTCTCTTCCAATTATTTTCTCCTGAACTCATTCAGACATTAATTATATTTATTGAGCACCTACTATGTGCTTTCATCTCTGTCTTAATCACTTTGAAGATAGAAGTTCATAGAAGTGAACAAAATACACACAACCCTGTCAAAGCACAATTTCTACTGTAGGCTTATGAAAGTCCCATCCACATCAATCTTGCCACCCACCAGAAGCCATGCAGAACATCTAGGTGCACAAGAAATTAACTTCTGTTTTGTTCAAGGCATAATACATCTTGGGGATATTTTGTAAAATCAAGTAACATTATATAATCAATGCAAGAGATAATTTACAAAAGCGAAATAAAAAATGACCACCAGGGGCGCCTGGGTGGCTCAGTGTGTTAAGCCTCTGCCTTCAGCTCAGGGTCCTGGGATCGAGCCCCACATCGGACTCTCTGCTCAGTGGAGAGTCTGCTTCCCCCTGTCTCTGCCTACTTGTTATCTCTGTTAAATAAATAAAATCTTTAAAAAAAAATGACCAAATAATTAAGCCCTTTGAATATTTGCATCTAAGAATGTATTTCAAGATCAAAGAAAAAATGAAGTTGTTGTTTCACAATTTATAATCATGAAAAATGAAAGCAACCTAAATAAACAATAACAGAAGACTAATTTAATAAATTAAGGAGAAATCACTAAATGTAATGGTTTGTAACAATAAATTAGTATTTCTAACAACATTAAAAAATTCAAGCAAATATGAGCTAGGGATTTTATAAATCAAACCATTTCACCTCAAAATGCAAAGTAGAGGGACACCTGGGTGGCTCAGTGGGTTGAGGCCTCTGCCTTTGGCTCAGGTCATGATCTCAGGGTTCTGAAATCAAGCCTGGAATCTCTGCTCAGCAGGGAGCCTGCTTCCCCCTCTCTCTCTGCCTGCCTCTCTGCCTACTTGTGACTGTTGTCAAATAAATAAATAAATCTTAAAAAAAAATGCAAAGCAGAAGTATGGCTCTGTTCGGAACTTAAAGTATCTTCATGATGAAGAGGAATAGTTTTTTCTATATTGAAAATATTATAATTTAATCTAATAGTTAAATATTTTTATTTATAGGATAAATCCTATTTATAGGATACAGTAGGTGGCATTACAAGACAATATGAAATACAGTAAAACAGAAGTTTTCTATCAAAGAGTGAGACAAGAAATGCTTCATCCAAAACTAATTGATTATCACTAAGGATATTGTAGAGATGCTTATGGTGGTTCTAATTTTCTAAGATTCTAAAATATTATGAAATGAAAGGACAGCAGTTGAGAAACTGATCATTTGAAATGCCCAAGATTTGCCTGCTATTAGGCATACATCATGTAAGATCTGAAGCTACTGTTATTTAATTTTTTAAAAAAGGAAGAAGACTCACAGCCTTTTTACCTCCTCTTAGTTGAAGTCTTTGACCACCAGAGAGCATCCTATTTAAGATGTACTTTTTCAGGGCTCCTGGCTCAGTGGGTTAAGCCACTGGCTTCGGCTCAGATCATGATCTCAGAGTCCTGGGATCGAGTCCTGTGTCGGGCTCTCTGCTCAGCAGGGAGCCCACTTCCCTCTCTCTCTCTCTGCCTGCCTCTCCGCCTACTTGTGACCTCTCTCTGTCAAATAAATAAATAAAATCTTTAAAAAAAAAAAAAAAAAGATGTACCTTTTCAGGGCTCTATCTTCCCAGAGGAGTAACAAGAAGGTATGGATGCTATCAGGGATACAAGACCTAGAGAATCTCTGGACATCTGTAGTAAAAGGGAATAGAAAAATGTTAAATTCTTTGTCTATCTCTCTCTCACTTTTCTTCCTGCCCTTCCTCCCTCCCTTCCCCAAATTCTCTAGGCACTAAATATTTGGCTTGAGAGAATACTCAAGTGGAACATGTATAAAATTTCAGATTCTTTCCCAAGAAATAAATGAGATACAACTCTTTCTGGATAATGGTTATCTTCAATTTAAGAATGTAACCTGAGCATTCCACCAAGATTTTGTTCAATTATACACACTTCTTAAAACACATAAATCATAAAAAATAGTAAAGAAAACTTAGGAACTTCATAGTATGTCAGTTATATGACTTATCATTTGTTGTCATAGCATCAGTTTCATTTATAATGTTTAGTGAGATTTTTTAGATTTTGTAACTGCCTAATCAATAAAAACAAAGAATGTCTTTCCTACTTCAGTGGACAGTGGTCACTCTCTTGATATCCCTATTTTAAAAAGGACCACTATACATAAAGCCTGATGATTCACACTTTCGGAATGTGCATTTGACAAATAAGAAACTTTTTAAACATTAAGTGAAAACGTGTAGAATCCAAATCATTAATCTTTTTCCTTTTCCACTACTTAACCCATGCCCATTTGCTGGAGAGTAAACCCTGAATCATGAGACTTATAAAATATAACAAGTTACATTTTTCCAGCTTAGATATGTATTCTAGCAAAAAGCAAATTTGTTTTTATTCTTTGTCCAATTAGAGACCCACCAACATTTGTGACAATCATTGTCATTTACAATTACTTTTTAAAAAGATTTTATGTATTTATTTGACAGAGAGAGAGATAAAGAGAGACAGAGAGAGACAGTCCATGCAGAGGGAAAGGGAGAGAGAAAATCTCAAGCAAACTCCATGCTGAGCATGGAAATTGACACAGGGGTTGATTCCAGGACCCTGAGATCATGACCTGTGCTGAAATCAAGAGTCAGATGCTTATCCAACTGTGCCACCCAGGTACCCCTCCTTAACAAGTATTTTGATGAGACAGAAACACAAAACATATGCCTAACTTGCTTGTCACTAGACTCAATCCTCAGACGTATTTTGGTTACATTGTTTTCTCATTTGGAATCAAGATGGAGAATTTGAGTCTTAAAAGAAGAGCTGTGTGGGGTTTTTTTTGGTGAAAGAAATAAAAATAACATTGAATAATAGCAACAAGAGTGACTTTTCCCACAGGCTTCTCTGTCTAACCTGAGACCATTGATATCCACAGTGGTTTTCATCTCTGTGTTCTTTTTGTGTGCGACATCAATATGTCACTTCTCTCCCTAAGGCAATGTCCTTGCATGGAAAAGAATCAAATCATATCCTATGAATGAGTTGTCTCTTATTAATTATGAAAAGGATACAATTTAACAGGATACCAAAAGATGATTTTTATGAAGTAAATATAAATAAACTACATTCATTTTCTTTATTTTACACTTTTCCTCATTTCTATATACATATGTTACATAAGCTCTTCATAACTACTTCTCTCTCACATGCACACTCTCTCCCTCTCTCTCTCACAGACTCACACACACACTCACACAACATTAACATTTGTCATTATTTTCTTCAGGGTAATAGTATTATCTGTTTGGAGATAGATGTGGGAGGAAAAAGACCACAAAAAATTTAAAAGCTTTATTTTGTTTAGGGAGAGTGCTTTCTCAGTATAACAACTCAAAATATTCCAGATAACTGCTGTTTTAATTTAAAATACTTCCCACTAGAACTCCTTGGAGTTGTGGAATTTTATTTTCCACTGTCATGAAACTTGCAAGTTATGTGTATTGACACCAACTGATACAAAATTTTAAGGAATGGCCTTCAAGTAGAGCTTCCATGTTGAAGGACTTTATTTTCTAGTGTTTAAGTATGTCTCAAAAACTTTTAAATAATAAATTGGACTGAGATTTTAAAAAATAATAGCCTTTTACACACACAAAATCAAAATACCCCTTTAATTTCTTTGTAAGAACTCAAGTCAGTAATTTAGTGTGGCATTATTAAGATTACTACTTTCACTAATCTCCAGTATGGCAGAAGATGTTATACATTAGAACATGTATATATACCTCGATTTCAAAGAAGAGTATTAGAAAGAGGAAACCTAAAAATTATATCAAAAAGAAAAAGAAAAACATCATTGTGTTAAATATTAACCACTTGTTAATAATTGTTGTGCTATACAATGCATGTACATTGGCTAATATAATAGTATATTTCATAAGCAGATTGAAAAACATATCATTAAAAAATTCATTAAAATAATGATGAAAGGGACACCTGGGTGACTCAGTGGTTTAAGCTTCTACCTTTGCTCAGGTCATAATCTCAGGGTCCTGGGATCAAGCCCCACATGGGGCTCTCTGCTTAGCAGGGAGCCTGCTTCCCCCATTCTCTCTGCCTGCCTCTCTGCCTATTTGTGATCTGTCAAATAAATAAATAAAATCTTAAAAAAAAAATGATGAAGGAGAACAAGGTAATGTATCCTAAGGGACTAGACAGTACATATTTTTAAGGCCTAGCATTCACTTGGCATCATGCTTTACATTGTAAGGAATGTAAAAATTACCATCACTTTATTTTCTTCACTCCTTTTTCCTCACCTTCAGTATATGTCATTTCTTCTTTCCTTCTTTACATTTCTTAGAATGTAAAGTCCAAGAAGATGAAAATTATATATTCATCTTGAGTATTAAAGACTCATATCATTACTAAAGGTATATATTTATTTCTTAGGTCTCCAGAATTCAAATGGCGAAGAAAAGAAAACATATTTAGTTGCATATCTTTATGTTTTAAAATTAGTTTTTGCCTATTTCTCAATGAAATCAAGACATATGTGAAATTGATTTTATTTCACTTTTGGCTCCAGAATTCCTTTTTTGGAATTCAGTTGATACATTGTTCATACATTGTTTTTCTGGTTCACTTTAGTCTTTGCACATGGCTTCCTTTAGGCTTTTATGCATACTTAAACCAGTTGATTTAAAGTTTCTGTCTATGAAGTTCAAAGACAAGACTTCCTCAATTATGATTTTTGTCAATTTAATTTTTTTCCTTGAGTGGACTATATATCCTATTACTTTGTATGTTTTTCTGGGTTTTTTGTTATAAGTTGGACATTTGAATAATATAATATATGATAATTCCTTAAACCAACTTCTTAACTCTTCCAGAGTTCCTTGTTCTTGATTTTTAAAGGATACAGTCATTCCTTCCTTCCTTTTTTTTTTTTTAACAGTGTCTTTTCAAACTATTTCTGAAAAGACTATTCCTTGTTGTGTGTGGTCATGGAAGCTCCTATTCCTTTAGATGGTGATAGGGCCGTTTTGACAGAGACTTCTTTGAATGCTTGGAGTATGAGCCATTGGTGAAGCTGAAGTAGTGAGTATCCTCTCATGTATTTTTATGAGCATACATCCTATGCTAGGCATGCATATGGTTCTCTAAACTTCCCAATATACACAGGGAATTTGAAATTTCCTGATTTCCCAAAGAATCTCCCTTGCTTTTCCTCCCATGTTTTAGGTGGTCTATTTTGTGTCTCAAATGTAATACTTCACACAAGTAACCGCATCTTTTTGTACACCTTACTATGCTTACCACATGTCCACTTGGAGTGGGTTTTGATTTAGGTAAAACAGATGATCACACTGTGTCAGTGCTTTTGACAGCATCAAGATAAATGAGAACAGGCAAGCATAATGATATGTGAAAAAGGTCTGCTCTGCTTTCTCTAGAACCAGTGAATAGGACCCTATACTGGTGACAAGGGTTGCTACCAAGACTGTCCCTAAACTTGGAAAGATATGAGTCAAAGGCTACTAAAAGTTTTAAGAGTTTGCTACCAATTTTAAGTTGTCTTTTCCTTTATTAAGTGTTTGGTTGGTTTCTGTAAACCTTTGACTATTTTTCAGAGTTCTGAAAAAGTTGGTTCTTACTGGATGGACTGAGTATTGAAATGCTACACTACCCACTCCCACCCTACTTCAGTGGTGTTAAGAGATGGAGCCTTTTCAGGGTAATTAGGATTAGTTGAGGTTGTGGTGATGAAGCCATCATGAATGGGAGCAGAGCTCTTGTAAGAGTCAGAGAAGAACTTGCTTCCCTTCTCTGCTCCCTCCTATGTCAGAATATAAGAAGTCAGTAGTCTATAACCAGGAAGAGGGTCCTCATGCTTTAATGTCAGACTTCCAAACCAAGCAATTCGTGGCACTTTGTTACAGAGGCCCCAAGTGATTAATACAGATACTTTTTCTTATTTTTCAATGTTTCTGTGAAAGGGATATTGTTTGGAGCAGATTATTCTCCATTTTGCTGATGTTGAAAACATATAAATGAGAAAATGTCTTCAGTTGTCTATTTATTAGCAATGTTCAATAATAGGACTACTATTTTGGTTTTATTTTGCTTTTACTTTTATAAGAAGATAGAACAAAAGCAGTTATTAGATGGATAAATTAACAGCAAAAAAAAAAAAAAGACTCATAATACAGAGAAAAGACCTCAGTGCACAAATTACTAGTCAATTTAATGTTCATCAGTTACTAATGGGGAAAGTATTTAAAGAGAAATAACACTACCTACTTAAATTTTTTAAATAGTCGAATGGGGGGGACAAGATGGCGGGGAAGTAGGAGGAGAAGAGTCAGAGAAGAACTTGCCCCCTCAACCTGCACCCTAAAGTGAGCTGATTACCTTCCAACGATCTCCAATCACCCTCAAAATCAGCCTGAGATCAGAATTATACACGTCTGGATCTCTACTGGAGCAGAAGACGCCAGTGGGCAGGTAAAACGGAGTGGGAAAGTCAGACTGATATCGGAGGATAAACAAAAGGGGGAGGGAGCCACCAGAGGCGACCCGTTGGAAAGTAATATCCCAATAGGAGAGTGCCCTGCGCCTGGGGACCAGCATGAACTCAGGAGACTGGTAGAAAGCACTCAAAAAGAGCAAAGGATCACCAAGGGGGAAATTGCGGGAATCGGGGTGTTAGGGTCGGGGCTTAAGTCCCCAGACCCAGGACAGCCACCCCTGGCACAGAGCCAGAGAGAGTGTGGCAGAGAAACCAGGTCTCGGTCCCTGAACCACCAGCGCGCCTGAGAGTGCGTGGCGCCTGGCTCCTGTGAGGGGCTGGGAGCCTCGACAGCCAACAGAAGCACAGCCTTTTTGCAGTCCCCATGCAAGTGCCCTGCTGTGCCATCAGAGTCTTAGTCGTGCCCCGCACCCTCCCCTGAGAGAGGTGCACACAAATGCCAGCCGGGTGCTCTTGGACCGGAAAGACCAGGCACTCCCAGCCCAGGCCAGTGGGAAAATCTCAGTGTGTGATCGCTGCTTGGAACTTCTCTGGCAGTCTGGAACTGCCCAGACAGCCGCTGCTGCCATGGTTTTGGGTACAAGCAAAAAAATCCTGAGTCCCCAGGGACCATGACTGGGAACCTGCTCTGCCAGTGGCCAAGGGGGGGATTTATATGGGCTCTGCAGCCGGACTGAGGCTTCTCTCTGAGAGGGAGGTCAGGGTGCAGTTTGCTTTCCTCTAAACCTACAAAAACCATCAAAAGCGGTCAAGGCAAGAGAGAAAAACAAAAGTGAACAAATATAAAAACCTCCAGAGAACAAAAACCTGAAAAAACCAGTTTCCTCAGAGCCCACCCCCTTGAGGGGGGCGGGGGGACTTAGCTGAGAGAACTTCAGGGACTGAAAACCCACGTGGCAGGCCCCTCCCCCAGAAAACCAACCGGGAAAGGGAAAAAAAAAAAAAAAGACGACAAGAGAAGAACTACCACTACTTCATAAGACAATTTTTATTACTAATTCGATCCCACTATTCTGGCTCATTTTTTTTAATATAGTTAATTTTTTATTATTATATAGATAATTTTTTAACCTATTTACCGTCACAGTGAGATGTCCAGTACATCAAATTCCATAATAACCTTCTAACCTGAACTTTTTGATACATACACCTGTGTTTTCCTTTTGCATTTCTATTTTTTTTTTTGCATTTCTATTTTTTAAATTTCTTTTTTTTCATAATTTTAGTTTAGTTTAGTTTATTCCTTTTTTTAATTTTTATTTTCTAATATTCATATAGAATTAAATTTCAAGGTAATCCCCTTTCTCCAATCAATGCCACCCCTATAGGTAAATCAATTCCTAATCCCCCCTTATCTTAGGAAAGTTGAGTCCTTTAACAAAGATATCAAGATACATCCAGGAAGAATCAAAACAACCTTCCTCACCCACACTGAGAATTTACAACCACTCTCCCATCTTTTTCTTCCACCAGTATTTCTGTGTGTTTTTGTGTTTGTCCCGATAGTATATAAATCTTACACTCAGGGTTCTTTTTGACGAGGTTCTTCCTTTATTTGCATATATATATATATGCAAATATATATATATATTTTTTTCTCTTGTCATATACTTTTATCAGTCTTTTTGTTTGTCTGTGTCTGTTTGTATACTTCATAAATCTTACCTTGGGGCCCATTTGGGCTAAACCTTCTCTTTTATCTCACCTTTCTTTCCTGTCTCTCTCCCTCTCTCTTTTTTTTTCTTTTCCTTTTCTTTTTCCTCTCATTTGGGTGGGGAACCCTGATTGCTCAGAAGCATTCCAGGGTGCACCTTGACTGCACCATAGTTGATACACCCAGCTACACTTGTTCAGCCATCTCTCACCAAAATGACTAGGAGGAGGAATGCCCAACAGAAGAAAAATACAGAGAATGGACTTTCTGCAACAGAGCTAATGGCTATCAACATAGACAATATGTCAGAAAGAGAATTCAGGCTAACAACTTTCCAAGCAATAGCTAGGTTGGAGAAAGCCATGGGTGACCAAACGGAATTGATTAGGACCGAACTGAAAATAACCAGAGATCATGTTTTCAATATTAAGGAAGAGCTGAAAGCTACCAGGGATGACCTTCACAATGCTCTCAATGAGTTCCAATCTAATCTAAATTCTCTCAATGCTAGAGTAACTGAAACAGAAGATAGAATTAATGATCTGGAGGACAAACAGATAGAGAGAAAGGATCAGGAGGAAGCCTGGAACAAACAGCTTAGAAGCCACGAAAACAGAATAGGGAAATAAATGATGCCATGAAATGTTCCAACATCAGAATTATTGGAATCCCTGAAAGGTGGAGTAGGAAGAAGTCTAGAAGATATAGTGGAACAAGTTCTTCATGAAAATTTTCCAAATCTCATGAATGGAACCAGCGTTTATGTACTAGAGGCTGAAAGGTTTCCCCCCAGGATTACAGATTCTTGAAAGTCCTCGAGACACCTAATAGTAAAAATGAAGAATTATAATTGTAGGCAGAACCTCTTGAAAGCAGCTAGGACAAAGAAGATCCTTATGTACAGAGGAAAGCCCATCAGAATAACGTCAGACCTGTCCACAGAGACCTGGCAAGCCAGAAGGGGCTGGCAAGATATATTCAGGGCACTAAATGAGAACAACATGCAGCCAAGAATACTTTATCCAGCAAGACTGACATTCAAAATGGATGGAGAGATAAAGAGTTTCCAGGACCGGCAAGGCTTAAAAGACTATGCAACCACCAAGCCGATACTGCAGGAAATATCAAGGGGGCTTCTTTAAAGGAGGAAAATCCCAAGAATAGCATTGAACAGAAATATAGAGACAATCTACAGAAAGAAAGACTTCAAAGGTAACACGATGTCAGTAAAAACCTATCTATCAATAATCACCCTCAATATGAATGGCCTAAATGTGCCCATAAAACGGCACAGGGTTGCAGACTGGATAAAACGACAGGTCCCATCCATATGTTGTCTACAAGAGACCCATTTTGAACCTAAAGATACACGCAGACTGAAAGTGAAGAGATGGAGAAGCATCTTTCATGCCAATGAGCCTCAAAAGAAGGCTGGGGTAGCGATTCTCATATCAGACAAACTAGATTTTAAACTAAAGACTGTAGTCAGAGATCCAGAAGGACACTACATAATTCTTAAAGGGACTATCCACCAAGATGATCTAACAATTGTAAATATCTATGCTCCCAATATGGGAGCAGCCAATTACATAAGAAAACTGTTAATCAAGATAAAGATTCATATTGATATGAATACACTAATCATTGGAGATCTTAACATGCCTCTCTCAGAAATAGACAGATCATCGAACCAGAAAATCAATAGAGAAACAAGAGCATTGAATGACACATTGGACCAGATGGACCTCATAGATATATACAGAACATTCCACGCTAAAACAACAGAATACTCATTCTTCTCAAGTGCACATGGAACTTTCTCCAGAATAGACCGCATACTGGGTCACAAATCAGGACTCAACCGATACCAAAAGACTGAGATTATTCCCTGCACATTCTCAGATCACAATGCTTTGAAACTGGAGCTCAATCACAAGGAAAAGTTCCAAAGGAACTCAAACACCTGGAAGCTAAAGACCACCTTGCTTAAGAATGCTTGGATCAACCAGGGGATCAAGGAAGAACTGAAACAATTCATGGAAACCAATGACAATGAAGACACTTCGATCCAAAACCTATGAGATACAGCAAAGGCGGTCCCAAGGGGGAAATACATAGCCATTCAAGCCTCCCTCAAAAAAATTGAAAAATCCAGAATACACCAGCTGCCTCTACACCTTAAAGAACTGGAGGATCAACAACAAATCAAACCAACTCCACACATAAGAAGGGAAATAATAAAGATTAGAGCTGAGATCGATTAGTTAGAAACCAGAGATACAGTAGAACATATCAATGAAATTAGAAGCTGTTTTTTTGAAAGAATCAATAAGATCGATAAACCATTGGTGACACTAATCCAAAGGAAAGAGAGAAAGCTCAAATACATAAAATTATGAATGAAAAGGGAGAGATCACAATGAACACCAAGGAAGTAGAAACAATCATCAGAAGTTATTATCAACAGTTATATGCCAATAAGCTAAGCAACTTAAATGAAATGGATGCATTCCTGGAAAACTATAAACTCCCAAAATTGAATCAGGAAGAAATTGACAACCTGAATAAAACAATATCTAGTAAAGAGATTGAAGCAGTGATCAAAAACGTCCCCAAAAATAAGAGCCCAGGACCTGATGGATTCCCCGAAGAATTCTACCAAACTTTCAAAGAAGAAATAACACCTATTATCCTGAAGCTGTTTCAAAAAATTGAAGCAGAAGGAAAACTTCCTGACTCTTTCTATGAAGTCAGCATTACCTAATCCCCAAACCAGGCAAAGACCCTACCAAAAAGGAGAATTTCAGACCAATGTCACTGATGAATATGGATGCTAAGATTCTCAACAAGATCCTAGCCAACAGGATCCAACAGCATATTAAAAAGATTATCCACCAAGACCAGGTGGGATTCATCCCTGGGCTACAAAGATGGTTCAACATTCACAAATGAATCAATGTAATAGAACAAATTAATAAGAGAAGAGAGAAGAACCACATGGTCCTCTCAATTTATGCAGAAAAAGCATTTGACAAAATCCAGCATCCATTCCTGATTAAAACGCTTCAAAGTATAGGGATAGAGGGAACATTCTTGAACTTCATCAAATCTATCTATGAAAGACCCACAGCAACTATCATCCTCAATGGGAAAAAGCTTGCGTCCTTCCTGTTGAAATCAGGAACACGACAAGGATGCCCACTCTCACCACTCTTGTTCAAAATAGTATTAGAAGTCCTAGCAACAGCAATCAGACAACAAAGGGAAATAAAAGGTATCCAAATTGGTAATGAAGAAGTCAAACTCTCTCTCTTTGCAGATGACATGATTATTTATATGGAAAACCCAAAAGACTCCACCTCCAAACTACTAGAACTCATACAGCAATTCAGCAACATGGCAGGATACAAAGTCAATGTACAGAAATCAGTGGCTTTCTTAAAACTAACAATGAAAATACAGAAAGGGAAATTAGAGAATCGATTCCATTTACTATAGCACCAAGAACCATAAGATACCTGGGAATAACCCTAACCAAAGAGGTAAAGGATCCTTACTCGAGGAACTACAGAACACTCATGAAAGAAATTGAAGAAGACACAAAAAGATGGAAGACCATTCCATGCTCTTGGATCGGAAGAATAAACATTGTTAAAATGTCTATACTGCCTAAATCAATCTATACTTTTAATGCTATTCCGATCAAAATTCCACGGGTATTCTTCAAAGAGCTGGATCAAATAATCCTAAAATTTGTATGGAATCAGAAGAGACCCCAAATCGCTAAGGAAATGCTGAAAAACAAAAATAAAACTGGGGGCATCACGTTACCTGATTTCAAGCTTTACTACAGAGCTGTGATCACCAGACAGCATGGTACTGGCATAAAAACAGACACAGAGACCAGTGGAACAGAGTAGAGAGCCCAGATATGGACCCTCAACTCTATGGTCAAATACCTTTGACAAAACAGGAAAAAATATCCAGTGGAAAAAAGAGAGTCTCTTCAATAAATGGTGCTGGGAAAACTGGGCAGCTATATATAGAAGAATGAAACTCGACCATTCTCTTACACGGTACACAAAGATGAACTCAAAATGGGTAAAAGACCTCAACACGAGACAGGAATCCATCAGAATCCTAGAGGAGAACATAGGCAGTAACCTCTTTGATATCAGCCACAGCAACTTCTTTCAAGGTATGTCTCCAAAGGCAAAGGAAACAAAAGCGAAAATAAACTTTTGGGACTTCATCAAAATCAAAAGCTTCTGCACAGCAAAGGAAACAGTCAAGAAAACAAAGAGGCAACCCACAGAATGGGAGAAGATATTTGCAAATGACAGTACAGACAAAAAGTTGATATCCAGGATCTATAATGAACTCCTCAAACTCAACCCACAAAAAACAGACAATCATATCAAAAAACGGGCAGAAGATATGGACAGACACTTCTCCCATAAAGACATACAAATGGCTATCAGACACATGAAAAAATGTTCATCATCACTAGCCATCAGGGAGATTCAAATTAAAACTACATTGAGATATCAACTTACACCAGTTAGAATGGCCAAAATTAGCAAGACAGGAAACAACATGTGTTGGAGAGGATGTGGAGAAAGGGGGACCCTCTTACACTATTGGTGGGAATGCAAGTTGGTGCAGCCACTTTGGAGAACAGTGTGGAGATTCCTCAATAAATTAAAAATAGAACTTCCCTATGACCCTGCCATTGCACTCCTGGGTATTTACCCCAAAGATACAGATGTAGTGAAAAGAAGGGCCATCTATACCCCAATGTTTATAACAGCAATGGCCACGGTCGCCAAACTGTGGAAAGGACCAAGGTGCCCTTCAACAGACGAATGGATAAGGAAGATGTGGTCCATATACACTATGGAGTATGATGCCTCCATCAGAAAGGTTGAATACCCAACTTTTCGAGCAACATGGACGGGGCTGGAAGAGATTATGCTGAGTAAAATAAGTCAAGCAGAGAGAGTCAATTATCATATGGTTTCACTTATTTGTGGAGCATAACAAAAAGCATGGAGGACATGGGGAATTAGAGAGAAGGGTTTGGAGTAAATTGGAAGGGGAGGTGAATCATGAGAGACTATGGACTCTGAAAAACAATCTGAGGGGTTTGAAGTGGTGGGGGGATGGGAGGTCGGGGTACCAGGTGGCGGGTATTATAGAGGACACAGATTGCATGGAGCACTGGGTGTGGTAAAAAAAATAATGACATTGTTATGTTGAAAATAAATAAATAAATAAATATTTAAATAGTCACATGATTCTGAGACTTTGTAGGATTGAAAATTTGAGAACAATTTAGTATATATCACTAAGTAGCTAAGGAACCAAAACTAATGCACTGGCACGCTTACTTCTGCATGTATAAAAGTACTAATGAGTTGACAGTAAATATTTTCTAATTTCCTTTTTCTCCTCTCTCTCTCTCTCTCTCTTATTTCTCTCTCTCTTCCTTCCTCCCTCTCTCCCTTCTTATACTTGCAATCCATTTATCTACCTACTTATATCTATCATGGCATTATCTTTACAATTGGCCAACAATGATTAAATTTCTCTTAAAGATACAGATTGTGGAGGAGAGACAAGATGGGGGAGAAGGAGACCATGTTACAACCGGTCCCCTAAAATTAGTTAATTATCTACCAGAACACTCTGAACACCTATGAAACCAGCCTGAGATATAGGATTATACACTTCTGGATCTCTATGGGGGCAGAAGACCCCAGTGGACAGGTAAAGTACTGGGAACACTGGGACTGATACTGCAGGATAAACAGAAGGGGGAGGAGCCACCACAAGCAAGCCACTGGAAAGTAATACCCTAATACGAAAGTGCCCTGTGATTGCAGACTTGGAGTCTAGTTAAAAGCACTCAAAAAGAGCAAAAGATATTAAAGGGCAACTAGTGGAATTGGGCAGTCACAGGCATGGGCTTGGCCACCACTAGTGACCAACTGTGTCAGAGACAGTGCAGTGGCGGAGACTCTGGTTCCTGATCCTGGATACCCCAGGGTTGCACGGCTTGCACCACCACTCCAAACAGTGTACACTCCTGCCTCCACATGAGGGAGTCTGGTGCACACTCTCTAGAACCACAACCTTTTGCACTCTGTGCTCACTGCGAGACCGGGATCTGAACCACACTCCCAGCCACGCTTGAGAGTGTTCCTTGCGGGCACTAGCTGGTGGTCTCTAGGACCTCCTGAGAATCTGAACACTCCTGGCCCAGACTTGAAGGAACTACCCCAGACAGCAGTCCCAGCAAACGCAGCCACCAGAAGTAGGCTTCCTGGACGATTATTGCTTGTGGTTTCAGCACGGGGGTTCAGAGACAGGCGGGTACTTTCAGCAACTCCTGAGATGGTGACTAGGGACATGCACTGCCTGTGGGAGGTTGCTTGGCTCAGCAGAGTTTACAGAGGGGGAGTCTGTGTATTCTGGACCACCACCCAGAGGGGAGCAGACTGAGGCTTCTCTCTGAGACAGAAGTCCTGGTACAATTTGCTTTCTACTAAACCTCTGAAAAGCCACAAAAAGCCACCAAAGAACAAAAACCTCCAGAGAACAAAAGCCTGAAAAACTGGTTTCCACAGAGCCCAGCCCCTTGGCAGGGGGAAGGAGAAGGATTCAACCCCAGCAAGACTGACTAACAATGCAGTAGGCCTCTCCCCCCAGAAAGCCAGCTAAAAGAACAAGAGGACAACAACCACAGGGTTGCCATAAAACTGTAAGACCCCAATATCAGGGGAAAATAATATATTAAGCTGCTGGTATGGCCCTAAAACATGTATATTTCATAGATACAACTTTTGTTTTTAATTCACTTTCACTATTCTTGTCCTTTCTATTATTTTTAACCTACTTACCATTACAAATAGAGGTTTAATACAACATATTCCATAATAACCTTTTTTTTTTTAATATTTATTTATTTGACAGAGAGAGATCACAAGTAGGCACAGAGGCAGGCAGAGAGAGAGAGAGGCAGGCAGAAAAAGAGAAAGGGGAGGAAGCAGGCTCCCTGCTGAGCAGAGAGCCCGATGCGGGACTCGATCCCAGGACCCCGAGATCACAACCCGAGCCAAAGGCAGTGACCCAACCCACTGAGTCACCCAGGTGCTCCCCATAATAACCTTTTAACTTAAACTTTTTTCATATGTATACCTGTATTTTTCTTTTACTTTTCTATTTTTTTAAATATACATATAGATATAAGCTTCAAGGTAATCCTATTTTCCTAATACTACCTCTATATATAAACCAGTTTTAATCTCCCCTTATCTCTGTAAAGTTGAGTCCTTTAACAAAGATTTAAAGATACACCCAGAAAGAATAAAAATAAACTTCCTCACCCACACTGAAGATTTATAACCACCTTCCCATCTTTTTCTTCTTTCAGAGTTTCTGTGTATTTGTTTTTGCTCTGGTACTATATGTATTTTATAAATCTCATCCTTGCGGTTCATTTTGGCTGGGTTCTTTTTTTATTTTTTTCTTGTCATTTACTTTTTTCGTCTTTTTATTTGTTTTTTTTGTTGGTATAACTTATAAATCTTAACCTTTGGGGCCCATTCTACCTGGATCTTCCGGTTTTGTTTTATTTTGTTTTCTGTCTCTCTCCTTTTTTTTTTTAATTTTAGATTTTTTATTTTTTATAAACATATATTTTTATTCCCAGGGGTACAGGTCTGTGAATCGCCAGGTTTACACACTTCAAAACACTCACCAGAGCACATACCCTCCCCAATGTCCATAATCCCACCCTGCTTCTCCCAATCCCCCTCCCCCCAGCAACCCTCAGTTTGTTTTGTGAGATTAAGAGTCACATATGGTTTGGCTCGTCCCAATCCAATCTTGTTTCATTTATTCTTCTCCTACCCACTTAAGCCCCCATATTGCATCACCACTTCCTCATATCAGGGAGATCATATGATAGTTGTCTTTCTCTGCTTGACTTATTTCGCTAAGCATGATACACTCTAGTAACCCATGTTGTCGCAAATGGCAAGATTTCTTTTCTTTTGATGGCTACATAGTATTCCATTGTGTATATATACCACATCTTCTTGATCCATTCATCTGTGGATGGACATCTAGGTTCTTTCCATAGTTTGGCTATTGTGGACATTGCTGCTATAAACATTCGGGTGCACGTGCCCCTTTGGATCACCACGTTTGTATCTTTAGGGTAAACACCCAGTAGTGCAATTGCTGGGTCATAGGGCAGTTCTATTTTCAACAATTTGAGAAACCTCCATGCTGTTTTCCAGAGTGGTTGCACCAGCTTGCATTCCCACCAACAGTGTAGGAGGGTTCCCCTTTCTCCGCATCCTCGCCAGCATCTGTCATTTCCTGACTTGTTGATTTTAGCCATTCTGACTGGTGTGAGGTGATATCTCATTGTGGTTTTGATTTGTATTTCCCTGATGCTGAGTGATATTGAGCACTTTTTCATGTGTCTGTTGGCCATCTGGATGTCTTCTTTGCAGAAATGTCTGTTCATGTCCTCTGCCCATTTCTTGATTGGATTATTTGTTCTTTGGGTGTTGAGTTTGAGTTTGCTAAGTTGTTTATGGTCCAGATTCATTTTTCTGCATGTGGCTATCGAATTTTCCCAACACCATTTATTGAAGAGGCTGTCATTTTTCCATTGGACATTCTTTCCTGCTTTGTAAAAGATTAGTTGACCATAGAATTGAGGGTCTACTTCTGGGCTTTCTATTCTCTTCCATTGATCTATGTGTCTGTTTTTGTGCCACTACCATGCTGTCTTGATGATGACAGCTTTGTAATAGAGCTTGAAGTCCGGAATTGTGATGCCACCAACTTTGGCTTTCTTTTTCAATATCCCTTTGTCTATTCGAGGTCTTTTCTGGTTCCATATAAATTTTAGAATTATTTGTTCCATTTCTTTGAAAAGAGATGGATGGTACTTTGATAGGAATTGCATTAAATGTGTAGTTGCTTTAGGTAGCATAGACATTTTCACAATATTTATTCTTCCAATCCAGGAGCATGGAACATTTTTCCATTTCTTTGTATCTTCCTCAATTTCTTTCATGAGTACCTTATAGTTTTCTGAGTATAGATTCTGTGCCTCTTTGGTTAGGTTTATTCCAAGGTATCTTATGGTTTTTGGTGCAATTGTAAATGGGATTGACTCCTTAATTTCTCTTTCTTCTGTCTTGCTGTTGGTGTAGAGAAACGAAACTGATTTCTGTGCATTGATTTTATATCCTGACACTTTACTGAATTCCTGTATAAGTTCTAGCAGTTTTGGAGTGGAGTCTTTTGAGTTTTCCACATATAGTATCATATGATCTGCAAAGAGTGATAATTTGACTTCTTCTTTGCCGATTTGGATGCCTTTAATTTCCTTTTGTTGTCTGATTGCTGAGGCTAGGACCTCTAGTACTATGTTAAATAGCAGTGGTGATAATGGACATCCCTGCCGTGTTCCTGACCTTAGCGGAAAAGCTTTCAGTTTTTCTCCATTGAGAATGATATTTGCGGTGGATTTTTCATAGATGGCTTTGATGATATTGAGGTATGTGCCCTCTATTTTTACACTTTGAAGAGTTTTGATCAGGAAGGGATGCTGTACTTTGTCAAATGCTTTTTCAGCATCTATTCAGAGTATCATATGGTTCTTGTTCTTTCTTTTATTAATGTGTTGTATCACATTAATTGATTTGCAGATGTTTAACCAACATTGCAGCCCTGGAATAAATCCCACTTGGTCGTGGTGAATAATCCTTTTAATGTACTGTGGAATCCTATTGGCTAGTATTTTGGTGAGAATTTTGCATCTGTGTTCATCAAAGATATTGGTCTATAGCTCTCTTTTTTGATGGGATCCTTGTCTGGTTTAGGGATTAAGGTGATGCTGGCCTCATAAAATGAGTTTGGAAGTTTTCCTTCCATTTCTATTTTTTGGACCAGTTTCAGGAGAATAGGAATTAGTTCTTCTTTAAATGTTTGGTAGAATTCCCCTGGGAAGCCATCTAGCCCTGGGCTTTTGTTTGTTTGGAGATTTTTAATGACTGTTTCAATCTCCTTACTGGTTATGAGGCTGTTCAGGCTTTCTATTTCTTCCTGATTCAGTTGTGGTAGTTTATATGTTTCTAGGAATTCATCCATTTCTTCCAGATTGTCAAATTTGTTGGCATAGGGTTGCTCATAGTATGTTCTTATAATAGTTTATATTTCTTTGGTGTTAGTTGTGATCTCTCCTTTTTCATTCATGATTTTATTTATTTGGGTCCTTTCTCTTTTCTTTTTGATAAGTCTGGCCAGGGGATTATCAATTTTATTAATTCTTTCAAAGAACCAGCTCCTAGTTTTGTTGATTTGTTCTATTGTTTTTTTGGTTTCTATTTCATTGATTTCTGCTCTGATCTTTATGAGTTCTCTTCTCCTGCTGGGCTTGGGGATTCTTTCTTGTTCTTTCTCCAGCTCCTTTAGGTGGAGGGTTAGGTTGTGTACCTGAGACCTTTCTTGTTTCTTGAGAAAGGCTTGTACCACTAAATATTTTCCTCTCAGGACTTCCTTTGTTGTGTCCCACAGATTTTGAACCGTTGTATTTTCATTATCATTTATTTCCATGACTTTTTTCAATTCTTCTTTAATTTCCCGGTTGACCCATTCATTCTTTAGAAGGATGCTGTTTAGTCTCCGTGTATTCGGGTTCTTTCCAAACTTCCTTTTGTGGTTGAGTCCTAGCTTCAGAGCATTGTGGTCTGAAAATACGCAGGGAATGATCCCAATCTTTTGATACCGGTTGAGTCCTGATTTAGGACCGACGATGTGATCTATTCTGGAGAATGTTCCATGTGCACTAGAGAAGAATGAGTATTCTGTTGCTTTGGGATGAAATGTTCTGAATATATCTGTGATGTGCATCTGGTCCATTGTGTCATTTAAGGCCTTTATTTCCTTGTTGATCTTTTGTTTGGATGATCTGTCCATTTCAGTGAGGGGAGTGTTAAAGTCCCCTACTATTATTGTATTATTGTGGATGTGTTTCTTTGATTTTATTATTAATTGGTTTATATAGTTGGCTGCTCCCACGTTGGGGGCATAGATATTCAAAATTGTTAGATCTTCTGGTTGGACAGACCCTTTGAGTATGATATAGTGTCCTTCCTCATCCCTTATAGTCTTTGGCTTAAAATCTAATTGATCTGATATAAGGATTGCCACTCCTTCTTTCTTCTGATGTCCATTGGCATGGTAAATTCTTTTCCACCCCCTCACTTTAAATCTGGAGGTGTCTTCAGGCTTAAAATGAGTTTCTTGGAGGCAACATATAGATGGGTTTTGTTTTTTTATCCATTCTGATACCCTGTGTCTTTTGATTGAGGCATTTAGCCCATTAACATTCAGGGTAACTATTGAGAGATATGAATTTAGTGCCATTTTATTGCCTGTAAGGGGACTGTTCCTGTATATTGTCTCTGTTCCTTTCTGATCTACCACTTGCAGGCTCTCTCTTTGCTTAGAAGACCCTTTCAATATTTCCTGTAGAGCTGGTTTGGTGTTTGTAAATTCTTTCCATTTTTGTTTGTCCTGGAAGCTTTTAATCTCTCCTTCAATTTTCAATGATAGCCTAGCTGGCTATAGTATTCTTGGCTGCATGTTTTCTCGTTTAGTGCTTTGAAAATATCATGCCAGTTCTTTCTGGCCTGCCAGGTCTCTATGGACAAGTCTGCTGCCAATCTAATATTTTTATCATTGTATGTTACATACAGACTTCTTTTCCCGGGCTGCTGTCAGAATTTTCTCTTTGTCACTAAGTCGTGTAAATTTTACTATTAGGTGACGGGATATGGGCCTATTCTTATTGAATTTGAGGGGCATTCTCCGAACCTCCTGAATTTTGATGCTCATTCCATTTGTCATATTGGGGATATTCTCCCCAATAATTCTCTCCAGTATACCTTCTGCTCCCCTCTCTCTTTCTTCTTCTTTATTTCTTCTTCTTCTTCTTCTGTTTCGTCTTATGGTTTCACTTATCTCTCGAATTCTCCCCTCATGGTCCAGTAGCTGTTTGTCCCTCTTTTGCTCAGCTTCTTTATTCTCTGTCATTTGGTCTTCTATATTGCTAATTCTTTCTTCTGCCTCATTTATCCTAGCAGTGAGAGCCTCCAGTTTTGATTGCACCTCATTAATAGCTTTTTTGATTTCAACTTGGTTAGATTTTAGTTCTTTTATTTCTCCAGAAAGGGATTTTCTATCTCCCAAGATGGTTTTCTAATATCTTCCATGCCTTTTTCGAGCCTGGCTAGAACCTTGAGAATTGTCATTCTGAACTCTAGATCTGACATATTACCAATGTCTATATTGATTAGGTCCCTAGCCTTCGGTACTGCCTCTTGTTCTTTTTTTGTGTGGTGAATTTTTCCGCCTTGTCATTTTGTCCAGATAAGAGTATATGAAGGAGCAAGTAAAATACTAAAAGTGTGGCAACAACCCCAGGAAAATATGCTTTAACCAAATCAGAAGAGATCCCAAATTGAGGGGGGAGAAAGGGGATAAAAAGAAGTTCAAAAAGAAAGAAAAAAAAAAAAGAAAAAAAAATGAAAAGAATTAAAAAAAGAAAATGAATAAAGAAATGTATAAAAAAGAAAATATATATATTAAACTAATTTAAAAACGTTAAAGAAGAAAACGGTTAAGGTTAAAAAAATTTTAGCAGAAGAAGAGAAAAAAAAATGAAAAGGAAAAAAATTAAATTAACTGTAAGACTAAAAAATCACAGGGAGAAAGCCATGAGTTCCGTGTTTTGCTTTCTCCTCTGGAATTCTGTGTGGTATTGAAACCCCACTCCTTGGTAGTTGAACTTGGTCTTGGCTGGATTTCTTGTTGATCTTCTGGGGAAGGGGCCTGGTGTAGTGATTCTCAAGTGTCTTTGCCCCAGGTGTAATTGCACCACCCTTACCAGGGGCCGGGCAGAGTAATCGCTTGGCTTTGCTTTCAGGAGCTTTTGTTCCCTGAGCGCTTTCCATAGAGTTCCGGAGGATGGGAATACAAATGACGGCCTCCTGGTTTCTGGCCCAGAGGAGCTGAGAGCCCGGGGCACCACTCCTTAGTGTGCCCTCAGAGAACAATGCCCAGTAACTCCTGACTGCCTGACCTCCGGCCGCACTCTGAGCTCACCGAGCCTGCAACCGGTTCAAGGTAACCCCCAGCTGTGAGCTTACTGTTGGCTCTGTCTCTGTAGCTGGTGTTCCCATTCCAGTACCCACAAGCTCTGTGACACTCAGACACCCCCGATCCTTCTGTGACCCTGCTGGACCTGAGGCCACGCTGCCCCTGTGTAGGCTTCACCCCGGTTTAGCCTCTGGAATGATGTCCCTCAGCGGAACAGACTTTTAGAGGTCCTGATTTTGTTCTCCGTTGCTCCACCGCTTGTCGGGAGCCAGCCCCTCCCCCCGGGGTCTATCTTCCCGTCGCTTTGGATTCACTTCACTGCCAGTCCTACCTTTCGGAAAGTGGTTGTTTTTCTGTTTCTAGAATTGCTGTTCTTCTTCTCTTCAGTCTGCCGATGGATTTGCAGGTGTTTGCAATCTTTAGATAAGCTATCTAGCTGATCTCCTGCTAGCTGGAGTAGTCTCAGCCTGCTACTTCTCCGCCATCTTGACTCCTCCCGAGCTCTCTCTTTTTCTCTCTTTTTTTCTTTCTTCTTTCTTTTTGGTGGTGACTTTCAATTGTTCAGAAGTGTTCCAGGGTGCACCTTGCCAGGATCGTGGTTCACATATTCAGTTACGCATCCCCTCAACCACCTCTCACCAAAATGACTAAGAGAAGGAATAACCAACAGAGGAAAAATTTTGAGATTGTGCCCTCTCCATCAGAGCTATTGGATATGGACATAAACAGTATGTTGGAAAGGGAATTCAGGGTAACAATTATCCAGGCAATGGCTAGGTTGGAGAAAACCAATAGTGACAACATGGAATCATTTAGGGCAGAAGTGAAAGCCACCCAGGAAGAAGTTAAAAATGCTATCAAGAAGATCCAATCTAATCTAAATACTCCAACAGCTAGGGTAACCAAGGCAGAAGACAGAATTAGATCTAGAGGACAAACTGATAGAGAAAATGGATCAGCAGAAGACCTGGAACAAACAGCTTAGAAGCCATGAAAACAGAATTAGGGAAATAAATGACGACATGAAACATTCCAACATCAGAATTATTGGGATCCCTGAGGGGGAGGACAAAGAAAGAAGACTAGAAGATATAGTTGAACAAATTCTCCAAAAATTTTCCCAATCTGGGGACTGGAACCAGCGTTCATGTCCTAGAGGTAGAAAGATCACCTCCCATGATGAGTGAGCCTAGAAAGACCTTGAGGTACTTGATTGCAAGACTGATGAATCATAATTTTAGACAAGAGCTTTTGAGAGCATCTAGGGGGAAGAGATTCCTTACATGCAGAGGAAGGTCCATCAGAATAACATTAGACCTGTCCACAGAAAACTGGCAAGCCAGAATGGGCTGCCAAGACATATTCAGTGCATTAAATGAGAAGAGCCTGCAGCCAAGAATACTTTATCCATCAAGGCTGACATTCAAAATGGATGAAGAGATAAAGAGCTTCCGAGACTGGCAAGGTTTAAAAGAGTATGTGACCACCAAGCCGGTACTACAAGAAATATTAAGGGGGGTTCTATAAAATAAGAAAGAACCCAAGTGTCATAGAACAGAAATTTACAGAGACAATCTATAGAAACAAGGACTTCACAGGCAGCATGATGTCAATAAAAACATATCTTCCAATAATCACTCTCAATGTAAATGGCCTCGACGCTCCCCACAAAAGGGCACAGGGTTGCAGATTGGATAAAATGACAGGGCCCATCCATATGCTGTCTACAAGAGACCGATTTGGAACCTAAGGACACATCCAGACCGAATGGAGAAACTTCTTTCATGCCAATGGGCCTCCAAAGAAAGCTGGGGTAGCAATTCTCATATCAGATAAATTGGATTTTAAACTAAAGACTGTAGTCAGAGATAAAAAAAGGACACTACATCATTCTTAGAGGGTCTATCCACCAAGAAGATCTAACAATTTTAAATATTTATTCCCCCAATATGGGAGTAGCCAACTACATAAGACAACTGCTAATCAAGATAAAGAGTCATATTGATATGAATACATTAATAGTAGGGGACCTTAACACACTGCTCTCAGTAATAGACAGAAAATCAGTGAAGAAACAAGAGCACTGAATAACACATTGGACCAGATGGACCTCATAAATATATACAGAACATTCCACCCTAAAACAACAGAATGCTCATTCATCTCAAGCACACATGGAATGTTCTATAGAGTAGACCACATACTGGGTCACAAATTAGGGCTCAACCAATACAAAAAGATTGAGATTATTCCTGCATATTCTCAGGCCATAGTGCTTTGAAACTGGAACTCCACCACAAGAAAATTTTGGAAAGAATTCAAACACTAGGAAGCTAAATACCACCTTGCTTAAGAATGTTTGGATCAACCAGGAAATCAAAGAACAACTTAAACAATTCATGGAAACCAATGAGAATGAAGACACTTCAGTCCAAAATCTATGGGATAAGGCAAAGGTGGGCCTAAGGGAAAAATACATAGCCATAAAGCCTCTCTCAAAAAAAAACTGAAAAATCCAGAATACACCAGCTCTCTTTACAACTTAGAAAAATGGAGATTCAACAACAAAGTAAGCCAACCTCACACACAAGAAGGGAAATAATCAAGATTCGAGCAGAGATCAATGAGATAGAAACTAGGGATACGGTACAACACATCAAAGAAACTAGAAGTTGGTTTTTTCAAAACAAAACAAAAAAACAACAAAAACCAAAAAGCAAAAACAGTAAGATTGATAAACTATGGTCCAAACTAATCCAAAAGAAAAGAGAGAGGACCCAAATTAATAAAAATAATGAATGAAAAGGGAGAGATCACAATAATACCAGGAATGGAAACAATAATTAGAAATTATTATCAACAGTTATATGCCATTAAGTTAAGCAACCTAGATGAAATAGATGCATTCCTGGAAGCCCTTAAACTTCCAAAACTGAATCAGGAAGAAACTGACAACCTGAATAGACCAATATCTAGTAACATGATTGAAACAGTGATCATGTTTCAAAAAACTAGAGCCCAGGATATGATGAGTTCCCTGGAAAATTCTACCCAACATTCAAAGAAGAAATAACACCTATACTCCTGAAGCTTTTTCCAAAGATAGAAACAGAAGGAAACATCCAGACTCTTTTTTAGAAGCCTGCTTTACTCTGATCCCCAAACCAGGCAAAGACCCCACCAAAAAGAGAATTTCAGACCAATATTCCTGCTGAATATGGATGCCAAGATCTCAATAAGATCCTAGCTATCAGTATCCAATAGTACATTTAAAGATTATCCACCATGACCAGGTGGGATTTATCCATGGGATGCAAGTGTTGTTCAACATTCACAAATCAATCAATGTGATAGAACAAATCAATTAGAGAAGAGAGAAGAACCACCTGGTCCTCTCAGTTGATGCAGAAAAAGCATTTGACAAGATACAGCATATGTTCCTGATTAAAATGCTTCAAAGTATAGGGAATAAAGGGAACATTTCTCAACTTCATAAAGTCTATGAAAAACCCACAGCAAATATCATCCTAATAGAGAAAAGCTGACAGTCTTCCCTTTGAGATCAGGAACATGACAAGAATGTCCACTCTCACCACTGTTGTTTAACATAGTACTAGAGGTCCTAGCAACAACAATCAGAAAATGAAAAGAAATAAAATGTATTCAAATTGGTAATGAAGAAGTCAAACTCTCTCTCTTCGCGGTGTCATGATACTTTATATGGAAAACCCGAAAGACTCCACCCACAAACTACTAGAACTCATACAGCAATTCAGTAATGTAGCAGGATACAAAGTCAATGTACAGAAATCAGTTGCTTTCTTATACACTAGCAATGAAAATATAGAAAGGGAAATGAGAGAATTGATTCCATTTACTATAGCACCAAGAACCATAAGATACCTGGGAATAAACCTAACCAAAGAGGTAAAGGATCTGTACTTGAGGAACTACAGAACACTCATGAAAGACATTGAAGAAGATGCAGAAAGGTGGAAGACCACTCCATGCTCATGGACCAGAAGAATAAACATGGTCAAAATATCTATACTTCCTAGAATCATCTTTACATTCAATGCCACCCTGATGAAATTTCACTCGCATTTTTCAAAGAGTTGAAACAAACAGTCCCCAAATTGTCTGTAACCAGAAGAGACCCTGAATTGCTAAGGAAATGTTGAAAAAGAAAAACAAGACTGGGAGCATCACGTTACCTGATTTCAAGCTTTACTACAAAGCTTTGATTACCAAGACAGCTTGGTACTAGCACAAAACAGATGCATAGACCAGTGGAACAGAGAAAAGAGCCCAGATATGGACCCTCATCTCTATGGGCAAATAGTCTTCAACAAAGCAGGAAAAAATATACAGTGGAAAAAAATATACAGTGGAAAAAGACAGTGCTTCACTAAATGGTGCTGGGAAAATTAGCTATATGTAGAAGAACGACCATTCTCTTACACCATAAATAAAGATAAACTCGAAATGGATAAAAGACCTCAATTTGAGGCAGAAATCTATCAAAATCCTAGAGGAGAACACAGGCAATAACCTCTTCTACATTGGCCACAGCAACTTCTTTTAAGATATGTCTCCAAAGGCAAAGGAAACAAAAGCAAAAATGAACTTTTGGGACTTCATCAAGATCAAAAGCTTCTGCACAGCAAAGGAAACAGTCAACAAAACAAAGAGACAACCCATGGAATGGGAGAAGATATTCACAAATGAAACTACAGACTAAGGGCTGATATCCAAGATCTATAAAGAACTCCTCACACTCAACACAAAACAGATAATCACATCAAAAAAGGGCAGAAGACATAGACATTGCTCCAATGAAGACATATAAATGGCTAACAGACACATGAAAAAATGTTCATCATTAGCCATCAGGGAGATTCAAATCAAAACTACATTGAGATACCACATTACACCAGTCAGAATGGCCAAAATCAACAAGACAGTAAACAAGTGCTGGAGAGAATGTGGAGAAAGGGGAATCCACTTACACTCTTGGTGGGAATGTAAGTTTTGTGCATAAACTTTGGAAAACAGTGTGGATTCCTTAAGAAATTGAAAATAGAGCTTCCCTATGACCCTGCAATTGCACTACTGGGTATTTACCCCAAAGATAGAGATGTAGTGAAAAGAAGGGCCATCTGTATTCCAATGTTCATAGCAGTAATGGCCACAGTTGCCAAACTGTGAAAAGAACCAAGATAGCCTTCAATGGATGCATGGATAAAGAATATATTGTCCAAACATACAATGGAATATTATGCCTCTATCAATAAGGATGAATACCCTACTTTTGTATAAGCATGGAATGGACCAGACTGGCAGAAATTATGCTGGGTGAAATAAGTCAAGCAGAGAGAGTCAATTATCATGTGGTTTCACCTACTTGTGGAGTATAAGGAATAACATGGAGGACATTGGGAGATGGAGAGGAGAAGTGAGTTGGGGGAAATTGGAGGGGGAGACAAACCATGAGAGCCTGTGGACTCTGAGAGAAAAACTGAGGGTTTTGAAGGTGGGGGTGGGAGGTGGGGTGAGCCTGGTGGTGTATATTATGGAGGGCACATATTGCATGGAGTACTGGGTATGGTGCACAGACAATGAATTTTGGAATACTGAAAAAAAAAAGTAAATTAATAAAAACAATAATAAATAAATCAATAATTTTTTTAAAAAGTAAATTGAATTTAAAAAAAGAAGTAAAAAATAAGGCTATCCCATATTCAGGAGCTGGGAGAATAATTCTATCTAAACCATTAGAAGGGGTATACTTATAGAGCCAGGAAAAATATTGCAATCTTTTTAAAATCAATATAACTATAGTATTGACTGTGCTTATTTGTATTTGGAAAGCTTTGCAGATCTTATATCACATATATATGTCACACACATATATGTTACATGTCATATATATGTATATGATGTGTGTGTGTGTGTGTGTGTGTATGTATGTAATTTTGAAGATACTGTTTTGGGTTCACCATCTAGTATTTTCTAAGGTAATAATACTGCCCTTTGTTATATGGGTAATGACATTAAAGGCTTTTAATTCCACTGTGCATTCTAGTCTTTCTCTATACAGAAAAGCAACCTGTATTACATTAGACACTTGACACATTCTGGGAGGCATATGAGCACTTTGTCAATCTCTAAATTAGTAAGCATCAGAATAGCACATAAAAAAATGCACAAGTGACTTTTGTACTGTAGTATATCATTTCTAATATACACAGTTCATAAGAAAAGGGTTACTCTCATTATTCCACACTTAAATTTATCAAAAATGTACCTCTAACACCAGGCTTAAAATTAGACATAAGAACTAGCAACATTATATTGACATCCAATATTCCCATCACCTTAAATTAAGATTTAAGGACACCAGGGTTATGTGAAAAGATAAAGAATTTCTCCCAACCTTAATGATCACCATTAAGTGATCATTGGAGTAGTCACTGAGAGTAGTCACTGAGAAGGAAAGTAGTTGGAGTAGTCACTGAGAAGGAAATTGTTTTTTTTATGTATATATTTTTAATTTTTTTATAAACATATAATGTGCTTTTATCCCCAGGAGTACAGGTCTGTGAATCACCAGGTTTACACACTTCACAGTACTCACCATAGCACATATCCTCCCCAATGTCCATAACCCCACCACCCTCTCCCTATCCCCCTCCCCCCAGCAACCCTCAGTTTTGTGAGATTAAGAGTCTCTTATGGTTTGTCTCCCTCATGATCCCATCTTGTTTCATTTATTCTTTTCCTACCCCCTAACCCCTCATGCAACTCCACTTCCTCATATCAGGGAGATCATATGATAGTTGTCTTTCTCTAATTGACTTATTTTGCTAAGCATAATACACTCTAGTTCCTGGGGCGCCTGGGTGGCTCAGTGAGTTAAGCCACTGTCTTCGGCTCAGGTCATGATCTCAGGGTCCTGGGATCGAGCCCCGCATCGGGCTCTCTGCTCAGCGGGTAGCCTGCTTCCTCCTATCTCTCTCTGCCTGCCTCTCTGCCTACTTGTGATCTCTGTCTGTCAAATAAATAAATAAAATCTTTAAAAAAAAATACACTCTAGTTCCATCCATGTCATCGCAAATGGCAAGACTTCATTTCTTTTGATGTCTGCATAATATTCTATTATGTATATATACCACTTCTTCTTTATCCATTCATCTGTTGATGGACATCTAGGTTTTTTCCATAGTTTGGCTATTGTGGACATTGCTCCTATAAACATTCAGGTGCATGTGCCCCTTCGCATCACTACGTTTGTATCTTTAGGGTAAATACCCAGTAGTGAAATTGCTGGGTTGGAGGGTATCTCTATTTTCAACCTTTTGAGGAACCTCCATGCTGTTTTCCAGATGGCTGCACCAGCTTGCATTCCCACCAGCAATGTAGAAGGGATCCCATTTCTTTGCATCTTCGCCAACATCTATCATTTCCTGAATTGTTAATTTTAGCCATTCTGACTGGTGTGAGGTGGTATCTCATTGTGGTTTTGATTTGTATTTCCCTGATGCCAAGTGATATGGAGCACTTTTTCATGTGTCTGTTGGCCATACTGATGTCTTCTTTGCAGAAATGTCTGTTCATGTCCTCTGCCCATTTCTTGATTAGATTCTTTGTTCTTTGGGTGTTGAGTTTGCTAAGCTCTTTATAGATTTTGGATACTAGCCCTTTATCTGATATGCTGTTTGCAAATATCTTCTCCCATTCTGTCAGTTGTCTTTTGGTTTTGTTAACTGTTTCCTTTGCTGTGCAAAAGCTTTTGATCTTGATGAAGTCCCAGTAGTTCATTTTTGTCCTTGCTTCCCTTGTCTTTGGCGATGTTCCTAGGAAGATGTTGCTGTGGCTGACGTTGAAGAGGTTGCTGCCTGTCTGTTTTCCTCAAGGATTTTGATGGATTCCTTTATCACATTGAGGTCCTTCATCCACTATGAGTCTATTTTCATATGTGCTATAAGGAAATGGTCCAGTTTCATTTTTTCTGCATGTGGCTGTCCAATTTTCCCAGTACCATTTGTTGAAGAGACTGTCTTTTTCCATTGGAGATTCTTTCCTGTTTTGTCAAAGATTAGTTGACCATAGAGTTGAGGGTCTATTTCTAGGCTCTCTATTCTGTTCATTGATCTATGTGTCTGTTTTTGCGCCAGTACCATACTGTCTTGATAAGGACAGTTTTGTATTAGAGCTTGAAGTCTGGAGTTGTGATGCCACCAACTTTGGTTTTCTTTTTCAATATTCCTCTGGATATTCGAGATCTTTTCTGGTTCCATATAAATTTTAAGATTATTTTTTCCATTTCTTTGAAAAAAATGGATGGGATTTTGATAGGGATTGCATTAAACATGGAAATTGCTTTAGGTCGCTTAGACATTTTCACAATATTTGTTCTGAGAAGGAAATTATACAGAATACATCTTTATATATCTTTGAATATATTTTTATATCTTTGACAAAGATGATAAGTTCAGAGTTGTATGAGTAGTGGGTAAAGGGACATTGGGAAGTATGTATGTGCATGTGGGGGGTGGTCTTCTTCACTTTAAACCAAATAAGAGGAGTTTCAAGGAATATTATGGGAAATATCTATTTCCTAGAGTTTTACAAAATTAAAAAAATAAACACCTTATATCGGGAAAGAGAGTGGTGAGAAGCCCTAACATCCCACTGTGAATTTCTAAACCTGAAACAAAGCTGAAATAGGATAGGGAAGAAACTTTCATTGAAAAGAAATTAGGAATTGTGATTATTTTACTGAAATAGATACCTTAATTTCTTAAATGAGACTGTTCTTTTGACTAAAATAACATAAGACTCAGGAAGCTATGGAATGTGCTTGTGTCATATAAAGATGGGGAATAACTAACAATGACAGAGGATTTGAAGAAAATTGGAAAAAAAACCAACGTCGCTTCATATTTTCATCCTATGAAGTACAGTTCATTTAGTAAAAATTGTAATTTTAAAAATTGACACATAACATGTTTTTTCCCCTTGTCACTTTTCATATTAAAATTGAGAGCCCTGTTCTGTTATGAACTGAATTATATCCCTGAAATTATTAATTTGGAGCCCTAATCCCAAACATGACTGTACCTGGAGACAAGGTTTTTAAGGAGGTAATTAAGGTAAATGAGATCATAAGGGTGGAGCCTTAATCTGATAGGAGCAGTGTCCTTCTAAGAAGAAAAAACAGCAGAGCTCTCTTTCTCTGTAAGTGCAATATTCAGTTGATGAAAGACATTATGTCAGCCAACTCGCTCTAAGTAAACTCATTCCATACAAAAGTATAAACATGCAAGTGATTTAATTTAAAACTTAGGGTATAAACAATAGACAGAAACAGAGGAAGAGTATTATGTATTCAATTGCTGAGTAGTTTCATGGACATTTGCAAGCAGTATCTGAACACTCAATACAAAATATTGATGATATGCATTATCTGATGTACTGATGTATATTTGACCAATTAAGTATAGTCCTGCTTCTTTGTCTTCTACATAGTTACAAATGATTTAATGCCTGAATTTTCTAAAGGCTGTTCCTAATCTACATGGGTTAAAACATTTCTTAGTATTTTACATTGAGAAGTTGTTCATTGAGAAAATCAATTAAAATTGTTGCTGCTCTTTCTGGCTGCATATGCTATCTGCCAGATGTTTACAAAGCTGAAATTCCTAGGAGTATTATAATATAGTCTAGAATGCCTGGAGGATTGCTGAAAAAACTTGAAATTCCACTGTAAACTATGATGAATAAAATTAGGAAGTAATAAAACTTTAACTTATTCTTTCCATCATTATGTATGTTATAAATGTTTACCAGTTATAGAAGTCACCTGGTCAAACTATATTCATATATATAATATTTTACTATTATTTCCCAATAACTATAAAAACCACCATAACATATGTTACTTGTAGGTAAGTATGGATGAAAGGGGGCTTTGTGGGATATCCAGAATAATTCATAATATTTTTGTATCATATTTAATACTTACACATTTTTCTCTTTGTGTATTTGTAATTCATATTCTGTACATCAGGTTACACCTTAAGTTTGGGTAATGTTGCAATAAATTATCATCTTAACTATATGACAAACTCTCTAATATATTTGATTGATATGCTATTCTTGTGGATCAATGAGACTGACTGTATAATTTGTCATAATCTTATAATAGTAACCGTTCAACCTATCAGCAGTCTAGAGTGTTGAGGTATTATATATCACTGCCAATAGCGTATAATGCTACAAGCTAATGATGTGAATAAAATATATGTAGCTTTACTTCTGCTTTAATTTTAGTATGGTGTTTAATTCCATGACTAAATCCATTCCTAAATCACCAGCACCTCCAACTGGTTCTCTCTCCTGAATCATCCACCTCTACCACCCCAAACCTGCCATCGCACATTATGATGAAACCAAAGTAAACATTCCACTGACTCCACAGACAAAAAGGATTTGATTTTATTGGAAAGAGGAGGACATGTGATAAATAATTTTGTAAAATATTTTTAAAATGAGAAGATGCAAGATCATTGACAACCTTCATCACTTCGTGTAGCTGATGACATTTAAGAGGTGCTACAAATTCAGAATTGACTAAGATTAATCCCTTCTTCTTTTACTTCCTAAAGTAATACAATTAGAGCTAGCAACATCATAAAAGGGGTCATTTAGGATGTTATAAAGTATTTTTGTCACAGATCTGAATATTTTTAGACATCAGAATTAGTTTTATATTTTTAAATATTTTAAATTCCCAGAATAAAAACAAAACCAAAACAAATCCTTCATATTTTTAATATTTTCAAAGCAATAAGAGATGAAGAAAATCAGTAGATTGGAACCTTTAATTAGCAACATGAAATTATAGAAATAAAATGCACAATAACTGAAATTAAGAATCCCACTGATGGTTTCAATAGTACATTAATTGTACACAACTGGAGCGAAAACTGGAGTAGACTATCAAAAAAAGAGTGTAAAAATAAAAACATGGTAAAAAGTGTAATAGGAGGTCCAAAGTCATAGCATGTATATAACTGGAGTTTGAGAAAAACAGAGAAAAAAATGGGGCATCAGCAATATCTAAAGTGATAATAAGAAGCCCATTCAGAATAATGCACACACATGAGTGCACACACTCATTCTCTCCCTCCCTCTCTCTCTCTCACACACACACACACACACACACACAAACACACACACACACATTTTGCCAAGCAGCTCAAAATTGAAGTAGAAAATTCAGAAAGGAATAAGTTTTTAAAGGGCAATGAAATTAAATCTAGCCATATGCCATAAACAACATAAACAGTTAGGCAATGATAATGTATCTTCAAAGTTGCAACCTAGAATTCTATACCCAGTAACATACTCCCCCCAAATTAAAAAACAAAACAAAACAATGAAGCAAAGACATTCTCAGAGACAACAAAATAAAACAAAAATCTGGGAGATGGTCAAAGCAGATTAACACTAACAGAAACATTAAAATCTGTACCTCAGGAGGAAGGAAAAGAGTGTCTGGAGCTTCAGAAATAAATAAAGAGCAAGAGAGACAAATACATTAATAAATCTAAGTCTAAATAATACAACTGAAAAAAAAAAAAAAAAGGTTATAAAAATTGACCACATAGGGGCACCTGGGTGGCTCAGTGGGTTAAAGCCTCTGCCTTAGGCTCAGGTCATGATCCCAGGGTCCTGGAATCGAGCCCTGCATTGGGCTCTCTGCTCAGCAGGGAGCCTTCTTCCCCTTCCTCTCTCTCTGCCTGCCTCTCTGTCTACTTGTAATCTCTGTCTGTCAGATAAATAAATAAAATCTTTAAAAAAAAAAAAACCTGACCATATAAAATAATGTTATAATTATATAAATTCCAGTTGTTATCATTTTTTTAAAAATTCTTATGATATGAATATTGATAATACAAACACTAATAGTTAATTTGATAAAATAAGACACTAAAAGTTGCAAGGTGGAAAAGTGCCTTCCCTACCACTCAGATATAGGCATTTGGGGCCTGCTGAAATCTGAAACCAGAACAAAACTAAGGGAAGCTATAGACAAAGTCTATATTGCCACTTATTTGACTTTTTTCTTTGTTTCTTTAAAACTATGTATAACTTTTGAAATAATTTCTCAAAAATTAACGTTTCCTTTAGTGTTCTACTTTTAATAATCTTATAGATTTTTTTGTTAGCTTGATTGCTTTATTATAATATCTTTATTTCATCTTTACCCATAGTTCTATTTTTAATTTTAAATTTTTTAAAACATTTATTTATTTATTTGAGAGAGAGAGAGAGAGAGAGAGAGAGAGCATGAGAAATGTGAGGGGCAGAAGAAAAGAAATTCAGGCAGACTCCATAGTGAGTGTGAGCCTGACACAGGGCTCAATCCCAGGACCCTGAGATCATGACCTGAGTGGAAATTAAGTCAGAGGCTCAACTGACTGAGCCACCTAGCACCCCTCGTTTTTATTTTTATTTTTCATTTCATTTAATTTTTATTAGTATTTACATTTCATTTTTTTAATTTTCTCACTTTTATTTATATTTGTTTTCAGTTTTTTAAAGATTTTATTTATTTATTTGACAGAGAGATTGATAGAGCAAAAGTAGGCAGATCAGAAGGCAGAGGGAGAGGAAGAAGCAGGCTCTCTGCTGAGCAGGGAGCCCAATGTGGGGCTTGATCCCAGGACTCTGGGATCATGACCTGAGCTGAAGGCAGCCACTTAAAACAACTGAGCCACCCAGACACCCCTATTCTCCTTTTTATTTTCTTTACTGGTTATAAATTATAGGTTAGCACCTTGATTATTCAAAGAAGGGACAATAAGATGTAATAATTGGAAATTATTGCTATTATTAATTTACAATAGTCAGTGAACCTAAATTTTTGCTTCAGTTTGCTTATTGGCAAATTGGGGTTCTGATTTCTCTCAAATTACTTTCTCACTCTCTTATTTTTTTTAAATAAGTTTTAAAATTAGTTTTTAAGTTTTTATTCCTTTTTAATACTTAAGTATTTGCTTTTTTTTTTACTGTGTTCAATATATATAAAATTCACCATCTTAACCATTATAAGTGTAAAGCACAATAGTATCAACCATATGTACCTTGTACAACAGATATCTAGAACTTTTTAATCTTCAAAATCTGAAACTGTATACCCATGGAACACCAGTTTCCTTTTTTCTCCTTCCTTTTGCCACTGGCAACCACCATTCTACTTTGTTTCCAAGAGTCTAACTACTTCAGATACAGCATACAAAAGCAACCATAGAGTATCTGTCTTCATGCTGGATTATGTCACTTAGCTAAATGCTCTACAAGTTCATCTATGTTGTAGCATATAATAGAATTTTCTTCTTTTTATAGCAGAATAATATTTTCTTTCATGTATATAACACATTTTCTGCATCCATTCATCTGCTGATGAACATTGTTTGTTTCCACCTCTTTCTACTGTGAATCATGCTGCAATGAACATCATTGTACAAATATCTCTTTGAGATCCTGTTTTCTTTTCTTTTGGATATATACGCAGAATGAGAATTTCTGGATCATATGCTAATTCTATTTTTAATTTTCTGAGTAACTTCCATACTGTTTTCTATAATCCCTGCTCTATTTTATATTCCCACCAGCAGTGCTTGAGGGGCCCAATTTCTTCCACATTCTTACCAATACTTCTTATTTTCTGGTAATGGCCAACCTCACAAATGTAAGGTGATATCTTACAATGGTTTTGATTTACATCTCCCTGATAATTGTTTGTGTTAATGACTATTTTCATGTACTTGTTAGCCATTTTGTACATCTTCTATGAAGAAATGTCTATTCAAGTCCTTTTCACATTTTTAAAGTTGTTTTAAATGGGTTTGTCATTGAATTGTAGTTCTTCATATTAACCTCTTATCACATACATAGCTGCAAATATTTCCTCCCATTCCATAGGTTGTCCTTTCACTGTTATTTCCATTGCTCCACGGATAAGTTGTTTTTTTTTTTTTTTTTTAATTTGATGTAGTACCATTAGTCTCTCTCTTTTTTTTTTTTTTTGCTTTTATTTTTTTTATTTTATTTTTTTTTATTTTGTATTTTTTATAAACATATATTTTTATCTCCAGGGGTACAGGTCTGTGAATCACCACGTTTACACACTTCACAGCACTCACCAAAGCACATACCCTCCCCAATGTCCATAATACCACCCCCTTCTCACAACCCCCCTCCCCCCAGCAACCCTCAGTTTGTTTTGTGAGATTAAGAGTCACTTATGGTTTGTCTCCCTCTCAATCCCATCTTGTTTCATTGATTCTTCTCCTACCCACTTAAGCCCCCATGTTGCATCACCACTTCCTCATATCAGGGAGATCATATGATAGTTGTCTTTCTCTGCTTGACTTATTTCACTAAGCATGACACGCTCTAGTTCCATCCATGTTGTCGCAAATGGCAAGATTTCTTTTCTTTTGATGGATGTATAGTATTCCATTGTGTATATATACCACATCTTCTTGATTCATTCATCTGTTGATGGACATCTAGGATCTTTCCATAGTTTGGCTATTGTGGACATTGCTGCTATAAACATTCGAGTGCACATGCCCCTTTAGATCACTACGTTTGACTATTTAGGGTAAATACCCAGTAGTGCAATTGCTGGCTCATGGGGCAGTTCTATTTTCAACTTTTTGAGGAACCTCCATGCTGTTTTCCAGAGTGGCTGCACCAGCTTGCATTCCCACCAACAGTGTAGGAGGGTTCCCCTTTCTCCGCATCCTAACCAGCATCTGTCATTTCCTGACTTGTTGATTTTAGCCATTCTGACTGGTGTGAGGTGATATCTCATTGTGGTTTTGATTTGTTATTTCCCTGATGCCGAGTGATATGGAGCACTTTTTCATGTGTCTGTTGGCCATCTGGATGTCTTCTTTGCAGAAATGTCTGTTCATGTCCTCTGCCCATTTCTTGATTGGATTATATGTTCTTTGGGTGTTGAGTTTGCTAAGTTCTTTATAGATTTTGGATACTAGTCCTTTATCTGATATGTCGTTTGAAAATATCTTCTCCCATTCTGTCAGTTGTCTTTTGATTTTGTTAACTGTTTCCTTTGCTGTGCAAAAGCTTTTGATCTTGATGAAATCCCATAGTACATTTTTGCCATTGCTTCCCTTGCCTTTGGTGATGTTCCTAGGAAGATGTTGCTGTGGCTGAGGTTGAAGAGGTTGCTGCCTGTGTTCTCCTTAAGGATTTTGATGGATTCCTTTCGCACATTGAGGTCCTTCATCCATTTTGAGTCTATTTTTGTGTGTGGTGTAAGGAAATGGTCCAATTTCATTTTTCTGCATGTGGCTGTCCAATTTTCCCAGCACCATTTATGAAGAGGCTGTCTTTTTTCCATTGGACATTCTTTCCTGCTTTGTCGAAGATTAGTTGACCATAGAGTTGAGGGTCTATTTCTGGACTCTCTATTCTGTTCCATTGATCTATGTGTCTGTTTTTGTGCCAGTACCATGCTCTCTTGATGATGACAGCTTTTTAATAGAGCTTGAAGTCTGGAATTGTGATGCCACCAATTTTGGCTTTCTTTTTCAATATCCCTTTGGCTATTCGAGGTCTTTTCTGATTCCATATAAATTTTAGAATTATTTGTTCCATTTCTTTGAAAAGAGATGGATGGTACTTTGATAGGAATTGCATTAAATGTGTAGTTGCTTTAGGTAGCTTAGACATTTTCACAATATTTATTCTTCCAATCCAGGAGCATTAAACATTTTTCCATTACTTTGTGTCTTCCTCAATTTATTTCATGAGTACTTTATAGTTTTCTGAGTAAAGATTCTGTGCCTCTTTTGTTAGGTTTATTCCTAGGTATCTTATGGTTTTTGGTGCAATTGTAAATGGGATTGACTCCTTAATTTCTCTTTCTTCTGTCTTGCTGTTGGTGTAGAGAAATGAAACTGATTTCTGTGCATTGATTTTATATCCTGACACTTTACTGAATTCCTGTACAAGTTCTAGCATTTTTGTAGTGGAGTCTTTTGGGTTTTCCACATATAGTATCATATCATCTGCGAAGAGTGATAATTTGACTTCTTCTTTTCCAATTTGGATGCCTTTAATTTCCTTTTGTTGTCTGATTGCTGAGGCTAGGACCTCTAGTACTATGTTGAGTAGCAGTGGTGATAATGGACATCCCTGCCGTGTTCCTGACCTTAGCAGAAAAACTTTCAGTTTTTCTCCATTGAGAATGATATTTGCGATGGGTTTTTCATAGATGGCTTTGATGATATTGAGGTATGTGCCCTCTATTTTTACACCTTGAAGAGTTTTGATCAGGAAGGGATGCTGTACTTTGTCAAATGCTTTTTCAGCATCTATTCAGAGAATCATATGGTTCTTGTTCTTTCTTTTATTAATGTGTTGTATCACATTGACTGATTTGAGGATGTTGAACCAACCTTGCGGCCCTGGAATAAATACCACTTGGTCGTGGTGAATAATCCTTTTAATATACTGTGGAATCCTATTGGCTAGTATTTTGGTGAGAATTTTAGCATCTGTGTCCATCAAGGATATTGGTCTATAGCTCTCTTTTTTGATGGGATCCTTGTCTGGTTTGGGGATCAAGGTGATGCTGGCCTCATAAAATGAGTTTGGAAGTTTTCCTTCCATTTCTATTTTTTGGAACAGTTTCAGGAGAATAGGAATTAGTTCCCCTTTAAATGTTTGGTAGAATTCCCCCGGGAAGCCGTCTGGCCCTGGGCTTTTGTTTGTTTGGAGATTTTTAATAACTGTTTCAATCTCCTTACTGGTTATGGGTCTGTTCAGGCTTTCTTCTTCTTCCTGGTTCAGTTGTGGTAGTTTATATGTTTCTAGGAATGCATCCATTTCTTCCAGATATCAAATTTATTGGCGTAGAGTTGCTCATAGTATGTTCTTATAATAGGTTATATTTCTTTGGTGTTAGTTGTAATCTCTCCTCTTTCATTCATGATTTTATTTATTTGGGTCCTTTCTCTTTTCTTTTTGACGAGTCGGGCCAGGGGTTTATCAATTTTATTAATTCTTTCAAAGAACCAGCTCCTAGTTTCATTGATTTGTTCTATTGTTTTTTTGGTTTCTATTTCATTGATTTCTGCTCTGATCTTTATGATTTCTCTTCTCCTGCTTGGCTTAGGGTTTCTTTCTTGTTCTTTCTCCAGCTCCTTTAGGTGTAGGGTTCGGTTGTGTACCTGAGACCTTTCTTGTTTCTTGAGAAAGGCTTGTACCACTAAATATTTTCCTCTCAGGACTTCCTTTGTTGTGTCCCACAGATTTTGAACCGTTGTATTTTCATTATCATTTGTTTCCATGATTTTTTTCAATTCTTCTTTAATTCCCGGTTGACCCATTCATTCTTTAGAAGGATGCTGTTTAGTCTCCGTGTATTTGGGTTCTTTCCAAACGTCCTTTTGTGGTTGAGTCCTAGCTTCAGAGCATTGTGGTCTGAAAATACGCAGGGAATGATCCCAATCTTTTGATACCGGTTGAGTCCTGATTTAGGACCGAGGATGTGATCTATTCTGGAGAATGTTCCATGTGCACTAGAGAAGAATGAGTATTCTGTTGCTTTGGGATGAAATGTTCTGAATATATCTGTGATGTGCATCTGGTCCATTGTGTCATTTAAGGCCTTTATTTCCTTGTTGATCTTTTGTTTGGATGATCTGTCCATTTCAGTGAGGGGAGTGTTAAAGTCCCCTACTATTATTGTATTATTGTTGATGTGTTTCCTTGATTTTGTTATTAATTGGTTTATATAGTTGGCTGCTCCCACGTTGGGGGCATAGATATTCAAAATTGTTAGATCTTCTGGTTGGACAGACCCTTTGAGTATGATATAGTGTCCTTCCTCATCTCTTATTATAGTCTTTGGCTTAAAATCTAATTGATCTGATATAAGGATTGCCACTCCTTCTTTCTTCTGATGTCCATTAGCATGGTAAATTTTTTTCCACCCCCTCACTTTAAATTTGGAGGTGTCTTAGGACTTAAAATGAGTTTCTTGGAGGCACCATATAGATGGGTTTTGTTTTTTTTATCCATTCTGATACCCTGTGTCTTTTGATTGAGGCATTTAGCCCTTTAACATTCAGGGTAACTATTGAGAGATATGAATTTAGTGCCATTGTATTGCCTGTAAGGTGACTGTTCCTGTATATTGTCTTTGTTCACTTCTGATCTACCACTTGTAGGCTCTCTCTTTGCTTAGACGACCCCTTTCAATATTTCCTGTAGAGCTGGTTGGTGTTTGCAAATTATTTCAGTGTTTGTTTGTCCTGGAAGCTTTTAATCTCTCCTTCTATTTTCAATGATAGCCTAGCTGGCTATAGTATTCTGGGCTGCATGTTTTTCTCATTTAGTGCTCTGAAAATATCATGCCAGCTATTTCTGGCCTGCCAGGTCTCTGTGGATAGGTCAGCTGCCAATCTAATATTTTTACCATTGTATGTTACAGACTTCTTTTCCCGGGCTGCTTTCAGGATTTTCTCTTTGTCACTGAGACTTGTAAATTTTACTATTAGGTGACGGGGTGTGGGCCTATTCTTATTGATTTTGAGGGGCGTTCTCTGAACCTCCTGAATTTTGATGCTCGTTCCCTTTGCCATATTGGTGAAATTCTCCCCAATAATTCTCTCCAGTATACCTTCTGCTCCCCTCTCTCTTTCTTCTTCTTCTGGAATCCCAAATATTCTAATGTTGTTTCATCTTATGGTGTCACTTATCTCTCGAATTCTACCCTCATGGTCCAGTAGCTGTTTGTCCCTCTTTTGCTCAGCTTCTTTATTCTCTGTCATTTGGTCTTCTATATCACTAATTCTTTCTTCTGCCTCATTTATCCTAGCAGTCATAGCCTCCATTTTTGATTGCACATCATTAATAGCTTTTTTGATTTCAACTTGGTTAGATTTTAGTTCTTTTATTTCTCCAGAAAGGGCTTTTATATCTCCTGAGAGGGTTTTCTAATATCTTCCATGCCTTTTTCGAGCCCATCTAGAACCTTGAGAATTGTCATTCTGAACTCTAGATCTGACATATTACCAATGTCTGTATTGATTAGGTCCCTAGCCTTCGGTACTGCCTCTTGTTCTTTTTTTGTGTGGTGAATTTTTCCGTCTTGTCATTTTGTCCAGATAAGAGTATATGAAGGAGCAAGTAAAATACTAAAAGTGTGGCAACAACCCCAGGAAAATATGCTTTAACCAAATCAGAAGAGATCCCAAATCGTGAGGGGGGAGATAGGGGATAAAAAGAGGTTCCAAAGGAAGATTGAAAAAAAAAAAAAAGAAAAGAAGTAAAAAAAAAAAACGAATAAAGAAAAATATAGAAAAGTAAAAGTATATATTAACCTAGTTTAGAAATGTTAAAGAATAAAAAGGGTAATAGTTAAAAAAAATTTTTACCAGAAGGTGAGAAAAAAAAACAAAAAATGTAAAAGAAAAAAAAAATTACTTAACTGCAAGACTAAAAAAAAATCACAGGGAAAAAGCCATGAGTTCCGTGCTTTGCTTTCTCCTCCTCTGGAATTCTGCTGCTCTCCTTGGTATTGAAACCGCACTCCTTGGTAGGTGAACTTGGTCTTGGCTGGATTTCTTGTTCATCTTCTGGGGAAGGGGCCTGTTGTAGTGATTCTGAAGTGTCTTTGCCCCAGTTGGAATTGCACCGCCCTTACCAGGGGCCGGGCAGAGTAATCCGCTTGGCTTTGCTTTCAGGAGATTTTGTTCCCTGAGCGCTTTCTGTATAGTTCCATAGGACGGGAATACTAATGGTGGCCTCCTGGTCTCTGGCCCTAGGAGCCGAGAGCCCGGGGCCCCACTCCTCAGTGCGCCCTCAGAGAACAGCGCCCAGTAACTCCCATCTGCCTGACCTCCAGCTGCGCTCCGAGCTCACCGAGCCTGTGACCGGTTCAATGTACCCCCCAGCTGTGAGCTTACTGTCCGCTCTGTCTCTCTAGCCGGCTTTCCCGTTCCAATACCCGCAAGCTCTGCGACACTCAGGCACCCCAGATCCTTCTGTGACCCTGCCGGACCTGAGGCCTCACTGACCCCTCGTGGGCTTTGTCCCGGTTTAGCCTCTGGAGTGATGTCCCTCAGTGGAACAGACTTTTAAAAGTCCTGATTTTGTGCTCCGTTGCTCCGCTGCTTGCCTGGAGCCTGCCCCTCCCCCCGGTGTCTATCTTCCCATCGCTTTGGATTCATGTCTCCACCAGTCCTACCTTTCAGAAAGTGGTTGTTTTTCTGTTTCCAGAATTGCTGTTCTTCTTCTCTTCGATCTGCCGATGGATTTGCAGGTGTTTGCAATCTTTAGATAAGCTATCTAGCTGATCTCCTGCTAGCTGAAGTAGTCTCAGCCTGCTACTTCTCTGCCATCTTGACTCCTCTCTCTCTTTTTTTGATTTTATTTTCTATGGTTTCAATGTCAAAACCCAGAAATCACTGCCAATGTTACGAAGCTTGCCTCTCTGCTCTCTTCTAGAAGTTTCACAGTTTCAGGACTTATGTTCATACATCTTTAATACATTTTTAGTTAATTTTTGTATATAATACAAGCTAAGGGTTAAACTTAATTTTATTTTTATGGGAGGGTGATAGTTTTCTAAGCAGCATTTGTTGAAGAGACCATCCTTTCCCTATTGAATGTTCTTGGCACTCTTATCAAAGATTACTTGACCATAGACATGAGAACTTATTCTAGGTTCCAATGTTCTGTACGTCTGTCTTTATGCTAGTACCATACTGTTTTGACTATTGTAGCTTCATAAGATGTTTTGAAATTAGAAAATATGAGGATTCCATCTTTATGTTTCCTTCTCAAAAATGTTTTGGTTATTTGAGGGTAATTTGAGAATCCTTATGGATTTTAGGATTATTTTTTCCATTTCTACAAAAATGTCATTGGGATTTAGATAACGATGCAGTGCATGCATAGAACACTTTGAGTAACATGGACATTTTTAAAATATTAAACCTTCTAATCTATGAACAATATCTCTTAACATTTATCCATGTCTGCTTTAATTATTCTCAGCAATATTTTTGTATTTTCAGTGTAGAAGTCTTTCACTTTCTGCACTAAATACTTTATTATTTTTGATGCTATTATAAATAGATTAAAAAATTTTTTTTTGGTTTGTTCATTATTAGTATATATAAACACAAGTGATTTTTGTGTGTTGATTACCCTCTTGGTTTATTGATTACTTTCTTAAATACTCCTGATTTCTTGACTTGCCTAACTTCCCAATGACATATCTTTACAACCTTCAAAAAACCCACCTTAGGTTGTTGCCTAAATTATTAGCTGCATCATGAATTTCTTTCTGAATAGAAGTTTTTAGGATCTGAATCACTGCCATTGATGCCCTCTTGTGAAAATCTTTTTTTTTTTTTAAGTTAACATAAAGTTGCTACCACCACTTCCCAAGGAGTAACAAATTCAACAAACGAATTGTTTCATCTTCTTAAGCATTAGTAGGGATATATAAAATTTTTGAGCAGTGATAAGTGAATAACTTATCACCTAAATCCCTGGTTGCTGTGAAGTGTGAGATTATGTCCGTTTCCATTTCTGTAAGATTCCTTGTTTATTAGCTTCCCTGAATTCCTGTGACAGAATGTCACAGTGATATTTTTCTTCAGTTCTGTGCAAATCCTACTTTCATATGAATAATATTCTAAGGCAATAAATCTTTGTTTCACTCAAAAACCATTGTTTCTTTTTGAACGGACTTCCTCCAGAGCAGCCTTTTACAGTGACAATCCAACAGTAAACTAATCTGAATGTCCTGTGAGGACAGTGTAGTAGGCCTCAACATCTCCTTTTTTGTGGCCAAGAATTCTAATTCTTTTTCATTTCCCACAATTATTTTTTCCTGTTTTCACTATTCATTATTACTTTTTAAAACTTGTGAGTAATGGTGATTAAAATGATCTCTACTAATTTTCAGGGATTCTATCCCTGTAACTGCAATTTTCCCAAGGCAGCTTGATTTGGAAATAAAATGCACATTGTATTTATTTAGGAATATATTTATCTGGAAGTGATAGTCTGTGTGATTTAATGGGAAGGGAATCTGCACAGCATTACACATCCCTGAACTTACACATGCTAACTGTGCAATCCTGAGCAAATGAATTTCCTCATGAGTATATGCCTGTCTTGACATGATATGCAAAATGCTCCATAGTAGCAATTACCACTAGACATGCTCTGGCTGTCTTTATACCTCTTATTTCTGGGTCCTCAGATCCAAACCACTCAGCCGCTCTGAAGCTCAGTTTCTCATCTGTAGAAAATGAGTGACGCCTGCCCATTCAATCCCACATAGCTGATGTGCAGGTCAAACGATATAATAATACATGAGATCAGTTTATAAATTGAAAAGATACCATGTTAATTGATGAGCAACACAATGCATTATGATAAGATGATCACGATCAAGACGAAACATCTCTAAGAAAATTGCTGATAGCTGATTTTCTGCTGTATTTATTTTAGAAAAACGTTATTACAGATAAAGTTCTCATATTATAATTAGCATTAGCAGGATGATTTCAAGTAAAAATTACTGCAATTAATAAACATTTTCATATTACTAAGGCCAAAATAATTGTAACTAAGAGTTTATTTAATCAGACAAAGGGAAAACTATTCTGAAGCAAATGTCTCCATAATCAACTGGCAATTTAAAAATTATAACAGAGTCAAGTGACTATATAGAAATAGTGATAAAATTATTAATAAAGTTAAGCCTAAGGGATATGGAACTTGAAAAACCTCATGTTTTTCAGAATAATTTGGGTGATGTTGTATAGTTAAATATTTCTTATTTCAACCTGACAGAACAAAATAAAATGATTCACATAATTTCTTCACATTACTCAAGTTGAATGTTTGTTGAAAATGTCCTAACATGTAAAATCAAAAAATTATAAACCCTATGTTACTTTGTTGTGAATTAGAATCAAAGACAATTGTCAATCAGTATTTACAAAGAATGGAAAGCAGATGACCCAGGTTCTTGAGGAAGACATGTCTTGGCTTATAATTTACATTCTGTTAGACAGTGAAGAAAATGTTAGCTAAGATTTATACACTAATTCTGTATCTTGACAAAATAAAGTTCAATTTTCATTTAAATATTTTGCTAAGAAAGACTAAGAACTTTCTCATAATTACTGACATTTTTGTACCAAGAAAAGACTTGAGAATACTATGAATTTATTAGAAGAATGTATGTCTCTGGAATATTAGAAACTTGTGTGTTGCTGGGTTGTAAACTATAATAGTCATTAGGGAGTCATTTTACCAAACAACCTTAGTGATAATTAACTCATTAAAGGATTACTGATTGGGTCTAAATAACAAAGCTTTTATAATATTACGATGTAGATGCCCTCAAGATTCAAAACAACAGGAAAATTGTCTCTTTCTTGTGAATGTGTTTTCAAACTAAAATTAAGTATCTGAAGAAATTAACTTTAATAGGTATGCAGAGTCACAATTTGTTTCAGCAAAGATTTTACCTTTTTCCAGAAAAAAAAGAAACTACTATAATTTAATCACCTCAGCCTTCATGCTATAGAAATGAGGAATTCTCTCCAGGGCATCTTAAGCTTTTGTGGTAGCATTATGTATCTTCATTGGTTTTTTTGTTTGTTTTCTCCCACAGATAAACTACTACAAAATTGGTTGAATTATTTATTATTTTATGAAGGTAAGGCTAATCTAAAACAGTTTTGTAGCAAAACTAAAATTAGTACACAGAAAATCAAAACTAGAGTACTAATAGGAAGTGCAGAATACCTAGAATACAATTATATGAAGCCCTATGTGCACTCCACTTAGTTTTTGGCAAACCTTAAATGTTAACATCCCTATTCCATGGCGATCACAAAGATACATGGTCTATTAACAGTGGCTCAGATTGAAACTCATTCACATGTAAGTGAGTGACCAGATACACCCTTATAAATATTATGTGAATATACATCGATGCTTGATTTGCTTTCATTATATTCCTTTTTATAAAGACCATATTTTATTATTCTTGAAATGAAAAAGAGATAATAAAACATCAACCTAATTACACTGTAAATATGATGCTATAAAATATACTAGAAGCTTATTTTTAACCTAAGACTTAAAAAAATGATTCAGAAGATATCCTTAGTAATGGTAAAACCATCAAAGGAACTGAGTCATAGTTAATTTTGTTGTGTCACAAAGAATAAAAAGCCTTTAGGAGGCAGTATTCTATGCTTGTTTAAGACATGATCTGTAAAATCAGAAATATCCTGCTTTAGATCACAACTTCACTATTTGGTGTATGACCTTGGGCAAATTAAAAATATTTTTTCATCTTCAGATTTAAAAAAAAATTTTTTTTAATTTGACAGACAGAGATCACAAGTAGGCAGAGAGGCAGGCAGAGAGAGAAGGAGGAAGCAGGCACCCCGCTGAGCAGAGAGCCAGATTTGGAGTGGGGGGCCTCAATCCCAGGACCCTGGGATCATGACCTGAGCCAAAGGCAGAGACTTTAACTGACTGAGCCACCCGGTGCCCCACCTTCAGATTTTTTTTCCTAAAAGATAAGGATATGAATTATAGTGCTTAACAGGTACTAACTAAAAAATGAGGATATAATAACAGTACCTCATGGACTTGGTATGAGAAATAAATGCCATAATACATGTAAAATGCTTTGAGAACTACCTGTGATACAGCAAACAATAGTTACTTATTATTATCATCATTATTATTACTATTAGTTGCAGTAGCAACATAATCAGAACCATTATAATTTTAACAGCATGACCATGCCTATGCTTTGCTTTCAAAGCACTGTGAAAAGTATAACCTAAATGTAAATCAAATGCTCCTCTAGTCTCATCATTATGGTGGCTGCATGAAGAGATTAATTTATACTGAAAATAGCTGCAAATCAATTTATCAAAAATGTCCTCACTCATTAGACAATTGATGCACTGAAATGAAGGTGCTTAGTTTCCCCTGGATGCTAATGTTGCATGAGATCCCTGATGTGACTTAGAAAATTAAATATATTCTGTAGCCAAAATAGAAATAATTTCTTCAATAACAATAAATAGATTTTTGTTACAAAGGAAAAAAAAACTATAGAATTTAACTTAGTTTATCAAACATCTTAGTTCATATCAGAGAGGCTTAAGACTAAAAATATTAAGAATGATGGATATCATTATAACTCATTATTTTTAAGCCACTTCCATGCATTGATAACATTCAGATGATCACACAAGGATGCAATTTAATATCAAAAGACAATATTGTCTATTAGGCAAAGCAAGAAAGAATAATAGAGCAATACCTTCCTTATCAGGAATGTATCCAGGAAGCATTTAAAATAGACTTTTACCAGTGAAATTATAAATTACTAAGTCTATGTACTAAAACTTATGTAATTTTATTATATGCATATCCATTGGCCTTCATTTAGAAACTACTTATTCTTAACACAAGTAAAAGTACACAAGATTAAGGTATTTGGTTTGTAAGTTTATAACTATTGAATGAATTGTCACATTTACTCCAATATTACAGACATTACAGATGACTTCAAATGACTAAAAATAGAAAAAAAAGTCCTGCAAAAATAAGTCACAACTCAAAATGCAAAGGCCTATGAAAAAAGTATTATAGCACAGAATAGTAATTGATAATAATGACCTTAACTTATTTAAAAGTTCATATTGCTTTTAGGATGCTATGTTGAAGCATGCCAAGAAATATACAGCTCATTATCAGAAGATTTCCATCCAAAACAATCAAAACCCCAGCAGGTTGCATACGCCATGATTTGGAAGTGCCATCAAGGATGATTTATTTTTGTATATGGTATAAGAGAATGGTCCAGTTTCATTCTTTTGCATGTAGTTATCTAGTTTTTCCCAAACCACTTATTATTTAAAGACTGTCTTTTCCCCATTGCATATCCTTGTCTCCTTTGTCATAGATTAATTGACCATAAAGGTGTGGTTTTATTTCTGGGCTGTCTATCCTGCTCCACTGATCTATGTGTCTATTTTTCTGCCAGGATTGACTAACAATAAATCATCAGTCTTTCAGAAGACTGAAGGGTAGCCCTAAATGAATAAAGAATACAATTCTTAACAATAAATAATCCAAAGGCAGGATTAAAGAGAGGATAGTTTTGTGTGGTAGATGGAATTACTTATGTCAATCTTCACTTTCTTTAGTTGTATGATATATTCACACCCATGCCATAAACTTATGATGGACGGAATGTTCTTTCCCACCAGTGGACATGCCGTTGTCCATGCATCTTGCTTTGGTTAATGAGATATTGGTAGATATGAGGCAACAGAGATGTGAAATAAATCTGTGCAGTTGAACTTTCTCACTTGTACCACTGTTATTGGTATGAGAAGAATCAGCTGAGCCACCCAGATGCCCCATGGTCATTCTTTTTGAGTAAAACACATTTATGTAACCTATTTGATTACCTCTAGCTGGAGATGACACCTTGGTAATCTATGCAAATACTTTTTAAATGAACTAAAACTAGTACTTCTAATAGTAAGAACTCACTATTTTTGTAATTTTAAATAACTTTCCTTCATAGATCATTGTGGGAAAAAAAGAGTAGATTTAATAGAAAAGAGTTCAAAGAGAGGAATGATGAGGGAACTTATTTTAGGTCAGAAGAAGCTCAGAGTTTTAGCAAGCTGTTGAGATGAGTTCAAACGTACTCACAAGTACTAGTAACTAAGTATAGTTAATACAGTTATGCCATGACTGGAAAACCATATCTTGAATAGAATCCACAGGCTTACAATGACATAACCAGAAGGCAGAAGCAATCAGGCATGATGGTGTCTCTATGGAATCCCAAACTAACCAGCCTGTGACTGGCTTCCTCTAGATTTTATATCTTGTGTTAAGAAAAAACAAACTTCTACCTTATTTAAGCTACTCTCATTTTGTGTCATCATTAATATTTGCAAACTGCAGTCTTAACAGCACACACATATTAATTGACCTTTTCATGTTTTATCTGTGATGTTTATGTGAAGTTGAATGACTATATATTTGTATCAGTAATTTTTAAGTTTTTTATAAACTTTTGTGGCTTTTGTTATAAATCATATATTTCTTAGTATGTCAGATGGATTTTAATTGTATGCTCTGTAATTATTCTAATACATTTTAATATACTTTTACTGTATCAACCAAATATTCACATTTAGTAAAAAAAAAATATAGGCCAAGGATTTTCTGCAGAGAACTTTTTATTCTTTCAAGTTTTTAGTTAAATTCCAGTTAGTTAACATACAATGTAGTACTGGTTTTGGGAAGAGAATTTTGTGATTCATTACTCACACATAACACTCAGTGCTCATCTCAAGTGCCCTCCTTAATCCTCACCAACTATTTAGCCCACTCCCCACCCCCACCCCCACCAACAACCCTCAATTTGTTTTCTTTAGTTAAGAGTCATTCTTACAGTTTGCCCCCCTCTTGGTTTTTATCTTATTTTTCCTTCTCTTCCCCTATGTTCATCTGTTTTATTTCTTAAATTCTACATATGAGTGAAATTATATGGTATTTTTCTTTCTCTGATTTATTTTGCTTAGCACAATGCACTCTAGTTCCTTCCATGTCATTGCAAATGGCAGATTTTATTGTTTTTGATGGCTAAGTAATATTGTAATATTCATTTATATACATACACATATATGTATGTGTATATAAACCATATATATACATGCATATACACATATACACAACACTTTCTTTATCCATTCATCAGTCAATAGACATATTTGGGTTCTTTCTATAAGTTGGCTATTATTGATATTGCTGCTATAAACATCAGACTGCATGTATCTCTTTGACTCTGTATTTTTGTACACTTTGCGTAAATACCTAGTTGTGCAATTGCTGGGTTGTAGGGTAGTTCTATTTTTAATTTTTTGAGGAACATCTATTCTGTTCTTCAGAGTGGCTGCACCAGTTTGCATTCCCACCAATGGTGTAAGATTGCCCTTTCTCCTCATCCTCACCAATATCTGTTATTTCCTGAGTTATTAATTTTAGCTATTCTGAGAGATGTGAGGTGGTATCTCATTGTAGTTTTGATTTGCATTTCTCTGATGCTGAGTGATACTGAGCATTTTTTCCATGTCTGTTGGCCATTTGTATGTCTTCTTTGGATAAATGTCTGTTCATGTCTTCCACCCATTTCTTGACTGGATTATTTATTTTGGGGTATTAAGTTTTGTAAGTTCTTTATAGCCCTTTATCAGATATGTCTTTTGCAAATATTTTCTCCCAATAGTCAGTTGCCTTTTAGTCTTGTTGATTGTTTCCTTTGCTTTGCAGAAGTTTTTTTGTCTCGATAAAGACTCAGTAGTTCATTGTGTCTGGAGAAATGTCTAGTAAGAAGTTGCTATGGCCGAGGTCAAAGAAGTTGCTGCCTATGTTCTCCTCTAGGATTTTGATGGTTTCCTATCTCACATTGAAGTCTTTCATCCCTTTTGGGTTTATTTTTTTGTATGGTGTAAGAAAGTGGTTCAGTTTCATTCTTCTGCTTGTCACTGTCCAGGTTTCCCAACACCATTTTTTGGAAAAAGAGGCTGTCTTTTTTTCCATGGGATATTCTTTACTGTTTTGTCAAAGATTAGTTGATCATATAGGTGTGGGTCCATTTCTGTCTTCTCTGTTCTGTTCCACTGACCTATTTGTCTGCTTTTGTGTCAATACCATACTGTCTGATGACTACCACTTTGTAATACAGCCTGAAGTCTGGAATTGTGATGCCTTTGGCTTGCTTTGCTTTTTCAACATTACTTTGGCTATTTGCGGTCTTTTCTGGTTCCATACAAATTTTAGAACTGTTCTAGCTCTGTGAAAAATGCTGGTGTTATTTTGATTGGAATTACCTTGAATGTGTAGATTGCTTTAGGCAATATAGACATTTCAACAATATTTGTTCTTCTCATCCATGAGCATGGAATTTTTTCCATTTCTTTATGTCTTTTTCAGTTTCTTTCATAAGTATTCTCTAGTTTTCAGAGTTCAGATCTTTTATCCCTTTGATTAGATTTATTCCTACTCATTTTATGGTTTTTGGCACAATTGTAAATGGGATCAGTTCCTTGATTTCTCTTTCTGCTGCTTCATTATTGGTATATAGAAATGCAACAGATCTGTATATCCTGTGACTTTGCTGAATTCATGTATCAGTTCTACCAATTTTTTGGTGGAGTCTTTCAGGTTTTCTACATAGAGTATCATGGTATCTCCACAGAGAACTTTTAACAGAATACACATGCACTCATTTCTGACATATAATAATAATGTTTGGTAAATCCATAGTCATTGATGGAGTGTTTTTTCTGATTACACTTTAATTTACATTTTGACTAGGTGCTATATTTTACAAGTTTCTATGAATAACTAAGTGTCTTTTTTATTCTTGTGATATAGGTAATTATCATAATCTTAATCATCACAGTAAGGCCACAGTTAAATAACCTGCTTGTTTACCTATAAATTAGCTATTCCAAATCTTAGCTAAACCAATATATTGCTTGAAGTATTTTCTCCATCCTGCCTGCCTGCTTGCCTTCCTTCTCTTTTAAAATATACCATAACTTTACTGATGTGAAAAGGGATTAATAATCTCTATTTCTTGAACTGAACTAATGAAACTATTCACATAAATTGTCCATTTTGTATGATTTTTATGGACAATATAGCCCTTGTTTGTGTGTTACAAGCAATAATTTTCTTAGTGATATACTGAGGCTATATATTTTTTTGAAACTTTTAAAATAACACATGATAAAGTCAGCACTACTAGCTTTAAAAAGGTCTACTTCCAGTTTAAATTGGGCCAGAGTGTCAACCACTCATGAACATTCTGCCAGTGAATATTCACAAAAATCTAAGAAGAGAGGTAAAAAGAGTATCCTATGACAGCTTAATACCCTAAAATTTATCCTGACTGTGTACTAAGGTAATTTCCACTAACTATAAGTCGATTAGAAAAATGATTGTTGACCTATCAATACTGGTCCTCATGAAACAGGTCAACATTCTGAAAGTATACATTCCCCAGGACTATACCTGTCTCCTGGATAAGAAATATGGAAACTGAGGAAATATCCTTTCATAATAAAGATGTTGAATATTTATAAGTGGCCATATACTAGTTCTTTACTATTCTCTTTCTTATTTTTGACTAAGGAACAGTATCTAAAAAACAAGGAAGACAATAGTGAAAGATTGTTATTCACTGCCTCTTAGGTATTCCCAGAATGCGTAATATGTGTATTTGTAAGACAGTCCTATAATATTGAGAAAAGCTGAACACAAAATAGATTTGTCAAGTACCATTTGTTAGAAGTGGATTCCATGAATTAAACCTGTACTGGAAACATCTAGTTGAGAAATGAACCCACAATGTAGTCTCATTCTGAAGACTCTTGAAAACAGGGACCATGTAATCAGGACCTCTTCCCCCAACCCTCAGAATCATTTATCTTACAATGTGGATACATGTACTCTTACTGCAAAACAGTATCTATCAAGATGCCAAAGCCATTCCTATCTCAACACATATTTATTGTACTTTTACTTTGGGCAATATCATGCTCTAGGCTTTGGGAACTCAGTGATGAACAAAACAGAAAAAAAACTGCTCTGATCTCTCCCATTACAGTAGAGGAAAAGAGAAAATTAATTGATAATATATTATTTAGTAAGTCAGGTGATGATAAATGTATCTGAGGGAAAAAAGCCAGATAGAGTGATAATTTTTTGAGTGAAGGTAGGGGTTATATTTGAAAAATGTGGTCAGAAAAAATCTTTTAAGAAATATAACACTTGAGTAGAGATGTGCAAGAAATGAGAAAGCAACCCATGTGGATTTCCTTTCAGCCTGGAAGAATGGCTCATACAATGGCTGCATTGCAGAAGAGGATTTGAGGAGTTGACCAAGAATAAGAGGTCAGCGTGAAGAGGCCAGGAGGAGTGAGTGGTGGAGTAGAACCTACAAGCCATTTAAGAACTTCTGTATCACAAGGGATGAGATTTATACCAAAAGAAATGGAAAGCCATTGGAGAATGTTATAAATGATCAGTCTTAACTTTTACAGGGTCACTCTGGCTTCCTCAATTAGGCTACTCTAGGAGATTAAGGAGACCAGTTTAGAAGTGATGCAGAAAAAGCAAATGGTGGCACAGACCATAGGAATTGCAGTAGACATGGAAAAAAGAGGCCAGATTCTAGATGTACACATTTTTTCTTTCATAACAACTATTTAGCTAGAGGTCTGCTGTAAGAACTTTTTAAAAAATTTAATTTAAGTTTTTCAGTGTTCCAAGATTTATTGTTTATGCATCACACTCAGTGCTCCATGCAATATGTGCCCTCCTTAATACCCAACACCCCCCTCCAAAACCCTCAGTTTGTTTTTCAGAGTCCACAGTCTCTCATGATTTGTCTCCCCCTCCAGTTCACCCCAATTCATTTTCCTTTCGTTCTCCTAATGTCTTCTGTGTTATTTTTTATGCTCCACAAGTAAGTGAAACCATATGATAATTGACTCTCTCTGCTTGAATTATTTCACTCAGCTTAATCTCCTCCAGTCCCATCCATGTTGATACAAAGTTGGGTATTCATCCTTACTGATGGAGGCATAAGGCTACATGTACCCCAGTGTTCATAACACTTTGTGCCCTGTAGCTGCTACTGCTCTTACTCACCAAACTTTTATTATTCTTTTCGTTATTGTCAGGGGGACAAAGGGCATCCTCTTACAGCTAACTCACCTCATGGTCATTCTCTGTTCATGGAGTATACTCTAAAGCCATAGTTCATAGGGTTTATTTGGAAATTTAAATAAATGTACACACAACAAAGGCATGTAACAGGTACCTACCAGGCATTATAACTTTCAAGTTATTTATAAAAACAAAGTTACTTAAAACTTAAAAAGGCATTCTCTCTCAGGGATGTGTGAAGACAGCACTGGCACTTGCACCAATCAGAAACTGAGTGCCTCCTTCAATGCTGCACCTTAGGGGCCTGGTTTGCCTCACACTAGTCCTCGTCCTGTCTATTCCATTAATTTTTATCCACCATTATTAATTATCTTATTATTTTTGTGTGGACTAAAAAGAAACATCCCCTTAACTTATTTTCCCATAACTTGACTATGTAGAAGCATAAGTCAAGATTAATATTGGACTTTAGAACACTGTTGTCTGGGTTCAAAATTTGACTCAACTACCTACTTCGAGTACCAATATGGGCAGACTACTTAAATTTAACTATGCCTTGGTTTTTTCATCTGAAAAATAAAGATAACATCTTATTTCGCACATAGTTACTTTCCCCATGGCTCAGCTCTTCAATTTCACATCAACAAATCCTCACTTGATGACTATTTTTAATCAAGGTTAATTCTCCTCTTTCTCAATCTCTCTCTCTCTCTCTTTCAGCTCAAGTCATCCAATTCATACACACTAATGGGGAAAAAAGTGAAATCCCCTTTTGGACACATGTAAAGTAACTGTTAGTACAAATGAAATAAATGGAAGGAACCCTGCCTTTGTACAGGTAAACCTCTAAGTCTAGGATTGATGACTACATCTTTCCAACCAGTCTGATGTCCTCTAAACAATACAATCATTCCTTCAATCTCACATAGTAGGTGAATGATACTTTCTTCAAAGTTATTTTATTATAATTTCAGTATAGTCCACATACACTCTCCATTAGTTTCAGATGTTATTTTCTTTGAAGTTTAAGTATATTTTCACAAATAAAAACTTTGGGGTTGGTTTCCTCAATAACAATTCAAAGTAGAACCTGATAGATGCTTTTATCTAGTACAAATGTTTTATGGAAAAAATAGTTTGTGCATTATATTTCTACACATAACATCACAATTATGAAAAAAATCAAAACATCTAACTAATTAAATATTTAAGGTTATTCTATAACATTCTCAGTCTTTGACAAATCAATGATAACAAAATAAAATACATAGGAAAATTTAACCACAATGATATTTCTGGTATTAAAAATGTGTCTCTCGGGGCGCCTGGGTATCACAGCCATCTAAGCGCCCAACTCTTGATTTCAGCTCAGGTTGTGATCTCAGGGTCACAGGATAGAGCATTGGGCTCTGTGCTTAGTACGGAGTCTGCTTGTCCCTCTCTACCTGCTCCCTCCCCTACTTGCACCCTATCTCTAAAACTAATTAACTAACTAATTAATTAAATCCTTACAAATAAATGAATAAATCTCTTATGATCCAATAAAGGAAACCAGGATTTCCACACCAATCTCTTCAGGATTTGTTGGTCATAACTAGTCTCTAAGAATAAGATCCACTTGTGAGAAGATGGTAATTCATGCCTGTAGTCCTACCAAATGAAGAACTGATGCAGAAATGTGGAGTATACACCAGAATGGAGGGAGCTATTAGGCTTCAGTCTGTGTAGCTGGAAATCCATTCTCCAGCTCTGTACATATTGTCTCCTTCTAATTTCATATATGCAATTCTTAAGTTTCCTTGTTATTTTTATAAAGAAAATTTGTATGTATAATAAAAACACATGGGGTGCCTACGTGGCTCAGTCATTAAGTGTCTGCCTTTGGATCAGGTCATGAACCTGGGGTCCTCGAATTGAGCTGCATATGGGGCTCCCTGCTCAGCAAGAAGCCTGCTTCTCCTTCTCTTTCTGTCCCTGCTTGTGTTCCTGCTCTTTCTCATTCTCTGTCAAATAAATAAATGAAATCTTGAAAAAATAAATCTCTTTAAAAAAATTTAAAAATAAAAAAAATAAAAAAATAAAACCGTACACTGATTAAAATTTATGGAACCTGTTATAGAGGCATGTGCACAGCAGATGTTTATTAAGTGGAATAAATGAATAATTATTGGAGCAAAGGCCAGTCTGAGCTAATACAGATTCAGAACCATGGAGTCTTTAGAAATTCGGGGTTTGGATATTTTTTTATTTTTTTTTTCAGTTTTAACTTGATGTTTACCAATTAAACTCAAAATACATAAAGTTGTGCCTGGTAGCTATCCATAGAGTGATTCTATAATTACTAAATGAGAAAAAGTTCAACTTATCACATCAATTGTTTTAAAATAAATTGTTATTATATTTTATTGTCTGAAAACAGTGTGTCCTCTGAAGTTTTATATACTCCCTTTGCAATCTTGTTTGCATTATTAATTTCAGAACTAAATCCAAATGAACATCAGTTTGCCCATATTCTAATTAAGGGAAATTTTAATTAGTTTTTACTATATTTCACTGTTTTCCTTTTATTGAACCAGAGACCTGGGAATATGACTTTGTTGCTTGTGTAACTAAGAGCCTGTAAGAGGTCTTGTCACAGCTGAGAGGAGGGAGTGATTACTGCTGCACAGTCTGTGAATAGTCTGTGCTGCTGTGGGTAGTTTGTATAGAATATATCTATTGCTTGAGAAACTATTTATGAAGTACTATTCTGTGTGCACTCTTTTCCAATTTTCCCCCCAATCTCTTTTCTTCTTCCTTAGCCATATCCTTGACTCTAATGTTTTAGTAGCATATGTTCCCAGTCGGGATATAGGAAAGTGATGAAAGGATTCTTCTTGCTTTGCCATTAAGTAAAACAAAGTTGCTACGCAAATCTCCCCAGGTTAAAAAAAGTTTAAAAACTTAACTGAAGGGGTACGGAGTGCCAGTCAATCTAAGGAATGGGGAGACATAAGTGTAACAAAACAGACTCTAGAAGCACTTAAAAGGCTAAAAAAAATCAAGACTTTAATCATTAAGTTCCTGAAGCCAGAGCATTTTAACAGTGGAGGAGTAGTAACTTATCAATTTCAAGAAGCTCAAATCATTTTCCCCATTGACTTAAGTAGGGAAACCAAGGTGACTCTTTTAAAAAGCTAAAGAAAAATCTTTACATAAATTCTGTGCAAACTGTGGTGACTGATCCCAGACTCCTAAATAGGAGTAAAAAAAAAAAAAAAAGGCCACAAATGAATGATTAAAATGTCATTGCTCTCATTTTTAAAATACACTGAAATTTTAAAAAATAACAAACTCTCAAATCTGAATTTCAGATTTAAATAGTATTAACTATACCCCATGCCTCCTGACTTCCTGAATGTGTTTTCTTCATTTTTCTACATTCAACATAAAAAATCCAATGCAGAGCCTGCAAAGTTCAGAGGAAAATAAAGTGTGACTCAAGAAGAAAATACACCATTAAGGAATGGCTAAACTCTAAAGGCAATAGACAGACATTCCTAAACAAGAAATAATATTCCTGTGTCCTTCTTCAGAAAACAAAGGAGAGAGAGAAATCTTTTTATCAAAACCCAGACAATTGATGATCAATAAAATACATAAGTCAGGAGGAGAAAACCTATGACAATATGATACAGTGAATCTACAATCAGGATTAATACAACTCAGAGGAAAAGTGTTAACATTTCTATCTAATGGCAATACACAGATCTTATTAAAATGAAAATGTTATCAACATTCAAGCATGAGGATAGGGTAGGTGGGAATCAATATTCCAGGAATAATTTGTTTATCTTTCACAGCAAGGGAAAAATAATACTTTGTAAATTTGAAACATGGTGTTTAAAAAAAAGACTACAATGTATAAATATGTTCTATAATCTTTTCAATTTGCCTTGGAGGAATATCCAAGTAATCTATTAAAATGAAGAAAAATTTATTTGACATTCAACAGCTTGATTTCACTTGTGTTGTTTCTTTCTCACAAATTAAAGCAAAACTAAATTTGATGGCTTTATATAAAACACAGTTTCTATAGTACGTAATTTTCATTTGAGTATCTGCCTGTCTAGTTCTCTCAGTGTTTCCAATTTGCATAGATGTAGTGTCTGAAAATACATTCAAAGTTGGGTTAATGATAATTATTTCTCAATGGAGGATTTTGAAGTAATTGTTTACTATTTGCATTTTCTGCATTGTTTTAATTCTTAAAATTGAAAATAAATAATAATTATAAAATTGGGGAATCACTACTCTTAAAACAAAATATGCATTCTCATCAAAGGTCCATTGAGGATCCAAGAAAAGCCCGCATATTTTTACTTTTTTTCTTACTTTACTTTTTTACTTTTTTATATTTTCCCCTTATCTTGTTTTCTCTTTACCAAAAGGAAAACAAAAACAAACAAACAAACAAAAAACACAAAAAAACAGAGGAAGAAGAAAGGAAGGAAGGGGACTGAGAGAGGGAGGGAGGGAGAGAGACAAGAAGGGGGAGGAGAAAGGAGGGAGGTAGGGAAGAGGGAAGAGAAAAAAAGAGGGATGGAGGGAAAGGAAAGAAAAAAAGGGGAAAGAAACCTCTACTAGAACTAAAACCATCCTGATAGTAATTTAGAGTAGTAACTCATCTTTCTCTATCTCATTTAATATTTTGTAAAACATTTGCTTTTGGATGAGCTTTCATACTTCCTACACACACACAGACACACACACACACACACACACACGCCCCCCGCCACACACGGAGTGCAATAAGGTAAATTAATTCATTATAATTTGATGGAAATACCCCATGTAATTTATTCAACTTAAGCAGAGTAATACATAATAAATTCAAAGTAATTTATTACTTTGTAATACTCTGATATAAATTTCTAATACTCTGTTCTAAGGAATTAGGGAACACACTTAATCAGGTGTGACATAAGCACATTCTGATATTTTATTTTAATATATTATATTTATGTTTCAAGTTTTTATTTAAATTCTAGTTAGTTAACACATATTGTAGAAATTGGGAGTGTGACACAGAGCCACTGAATGACACATTTTATGTCACATAGGACAACCATCCAAATGACAGGTGGAAAAAAAAGAACTGAGAACATGTGTAGCATCTGGATTTTACCTTATATAAATTCAAATTTTTATCTCAAGAGATTATTAGAAAAAAATGTTATTTTAAAAATGAAGTTTGTAAAATATGCAATGACAGGATATAAAATTGTAGAATGCTAAGTGCAATAAGGCAGTGAAGTACAAATACCATAGGATTTCACTCATATGTGGCATTTAAGAAACAAAACAGGTGAACATTAGGTAAGGGGAAAGAAAAGAGAAGGAGGCAAACCATAAGGGATTCTTAACTACAGTGAGCAAAAACAAACTGAGGGCTGTTGGAGGGGAGGTGGGTGGGAGGAAGTGCTAGATGGGTGATGGTGATGGGTTCTACGGAGGGCACTTGTGATGAATATTGGGTGTTTGGTATCTTCTCTCATACTTCTAGTCTCTTTTGAATATGTTTTTATTTACCTTGGTCTGCTCATTAGGGTGCTCAGATCTAGAAGATAAGTCCAAGCATTTCTCATTTGACCTCCCGAGGAAGCAGGCATGGGGCAGGTTCTAAAGTGAGGAGCTAGAGGAAGCCTTCCTGTCCGTTGATCTCAGGGGCCTGTGGCCAAAGGGGTAAGAAGTACTGATTTCCTTAATCATTCAGCCATTTCAAGTCCTCCCAAAAACTGAAGAGAATGGAGACAACTCTTAGGAGCTGTTGTTAAGCATTCTTCATAGTGGTCACAGGACCTGGGATCAAGCACTTCCCTGAAACCAACATTTTAAATTAGGAACATACTGACTTCCAGACTCCCACTGGGAGAAGAGCTCTGTTTCCTGTTAGAGCTTAAGCAGCACCTAAGATTTCGTGGTAATCCTAAATCAAGAGGTGGTCATAATATCATAGGCATTCTACAAGAAAATAAATATAGTTCTGTGATACCATTTTAATGGTGCTTATAAACAAAATGTATATTAAATACAAAGTTAACAGAATATAATAGCATTTTAATGTATTATATAAATGCACAAAAATTTCTTTAATCAATATCTAAATTATTTTTAGCTTTCTGAAAGAAAAAAATGTTTATTTGAATAAAACAAAATTCTCTATGTTAGCAATAATGACACAGTGTCTATAATAAAAATTATACCAATCAAAATTGTATGTGGATAATTCCTTCTATATATGGAAAAAATTATTTAGACCATGGTGTACAGAGACCATGCTTGGTCCTCATCTCAGCTCATCATCTATATCTCCTCCTGCTCATCATTAGATGCTTTTGTTTACCTCATACTATACTTCTCTTGCTGTACAGATTTGCTTCTCCATTTGTTTTTATGATTCATTGACCTCAACCGCCTTTCCTTCCCCCCCCCCCCCCACTTTGGGTTAAAGTACATCTTTGAGCTTACAGGAGAGTTTACTTTTCATCCTGAAAGGGCAGGGCCATGAGTAGTGTCTAGCTATCCCTTTGTGTGACTGGGATATTTATATAAGAATAGAAAGTATGTACAATAAAAATGATAGAAGAACAAAAATAAGCTTTAAAGGTTTACTAAAAGAGGAGCCGCATCCTTTCCTGGAACAGCTGCTCTCCCTGTCCTTGTCCCTCAAGTACATCTTTTATTCCCAGAATATCACACCTGTCCTCATTCTACCAACTTTCCTTATCATCTGTAAATCCTTCAAATATTCATTTCAAACCAATCTACCCAACACACCTTCTCCTTTGCCACACCTCTATACATCCAGCTTCTAGAGGACTGCTCAGCCGCTTAGTCTATTTGGAAGGTAATAACATACATTTTGTCCTAATCATAAAGGTATGAAGCCTCAGGAAACCAAAAGCTAAAGAAGACAACAGTACAGGAAGTACTGGAAATCCCACAAGACATTTCAGATTCAAGACTTCCTCAGAACTTCCCAAGCCCTGCTCCTGGACTTGCCCAGGCCACTTCACGTTCAGTCAATTGGCTCTTACGTAGTCTGGATTGTCCATGGGTTTCTTCTGTTTCTCTTTCTCTTCACCATTGCCCTGATTTCTGTTTCCTCTCTCTTACACATTTATTTTTCATAGACCGCATTCTTCCTGCTGACAGAGACTTTTTTTTTTTTTTTTAATCTAAGAAGAGCTACCTTTAGTCATATAGAATTCCCCCTTCCCAGCAGTGCTCACATCCCAGAGTGGTTAAGAGCAGAGAGAGGGGGACCTGAATATTGTGGGCTTGACTCTCCAAACTGCCATTATCTTTTTGTATTCACCAAGTTACCTAAATACTCTGTTTTTCAGCTTCCTCGTATTTAAAGAAGTGATAACAAAGATACTTTGCAGTATGTTTTTGAGCATTAAGTAAACCACACATATTCACATGTGGACTAGTTCCCAGCAAATGACAGTGTCAAGTGCTATCATTATTACCACTAAGAAGGCATATACCTGAAAACAACCCTTCCCTTTCTAGGATCACCTATGTCTTTGAAACGAAATAAAACAAACAACAGAGAAATTCTCAATTTTATGAACATAACCTAACGTCAGGAACCAGAAAGGAAAAAACAAAGTAGTCATAATTTAAAGGCACCTGTTAAAGGTTTTGCCACAGGAGCCAAATGAAAACCAAAAATTCTAGGACAATCAATCCAGCACATATGGGAACTGTCTTCAAACACCAGCTTTGTTGTGCAAAGACTATTTTCTCCTAAATGCTCAGGTATTTGATACATAGCTTTTGGATTGCAATGTAATTTGTCTTGTTCCCAATCATCTCTGCAAATATTATCATTTTTCTATTTCTGCAGTAAAAGAAAAGCTTTGAAAACTACTTGCTTCATTTGTGGTATAATAATAGCTCTCACATAAATAAACAAGTTACTTTTATTTCATTATTTTTTGAGTAGTTATTTTTATTCTCACAAGTTTAGACTCTATCTTGGTAATGTGTCATGGGCAAATAAAAATGTTTCTTGCAATCTAAAAATGAAAAATAACATTTTTTCTGAGTCTGGCTGTGTTTATTGGCAAAGGAGGGTTACAACAAAATGCTTTGGCAAGATTTTGTCAATCCATGCTGCTAGAATATGTCACACTGGAGAACAATAGCAGCATGCAGGAAAAAAAAAAACCCATGAATTAAATAATTTTTCTTCTAAATAGGTTTGAGAGTAAGACATTTTGCCAAATATTTTAATTGCACCCTGAAATTAAAACACAAATCCAAATTCCAAACCCCATAAGCACTTCTCCATATTTGTATAAACTGTGTTGCATTGCATTGAAGTTTCTTATTATAGGAGATATTTAACCTCATACAGTTTGCCACAACTGGACAGCTGGGCCTGAAACAGAGCATCATCAACTTGGTAACATTTTGCAACACAGTAAATGTTTTTTTTTAATTAATGAGAGCTATAGTGGATCAGGCAGATGCTGAGACCTATTTGCTCCACAGACATATTTCTAGAACTATGCATCATTAGTCAACTCTACCTGTTTGGATACTCAAATACCACACATGAGCATGATTTGTGAACCTGCATCCCCCCAATTCATCCAGCATATGCTAATTGACTAGCTCAATGAAATAATTATTCCCTACTTCAAGGTTAATAAAGAAAGAGAAAGGATTGACATTAACTGATTAACGTGAAGTTCTAAAGAGATATACATGGTTTGAAACACATGTGTATGTATATGGTTGTAGGTTTCATATGAGAAAATATTATGTAAGAAGAGTTTTTCATAGATCTCTAAGTCAAGTACAGAGCTATATAGGAATATCTATATATTTTTCTATTTATGTAGATAGATCTGACATATACTAGCTTTAATGGCATTTTGGATAAAAACTGCAGTACTGTTCGACAAACTCATTAGTGCATATTTTTCATAGGAGTAATACATTAACTAGTTTGTGGTATGTAAATGAACAATACTTTTAGAAAACTAAGATGAGTGGGGTGCCTGGGTGGCTCAGTGGGTTAAAGCCTCTGCCTTCGGCTCAGGTCATGATTCCAGGACCCTGGGATCGAGCCCCACATCGGGCTCTCTGCTCAGCGGGGAGTCTGCTTCCCCTTCTCTCTCTCTGCCTGCCTCTCTGCTACTTGTGATCTCTATCTGATAAATAAATAAAATCTTAAAAAAAAAAAAAAAAAGAACTGGCCAAGACCAATAACTATCTTTGTCAAATTATTCAATGTATGTTACCTGGAGAGATTGTTGTCTGTAAAAAAATACTTCAATAAGTATACTTAAAAATAAATTTAAAAAATTAAAAAGTACTTCAATAAGTATACTTCAATTTTTTTTTGATTTTTAAAAATTTTTATTTTATTGTGGTACCTCATTCATGCTGGTTTTTCTCATTTTAGAATATTGAATCATATCATCAACTCTCCTAATTAGGGCATTTTGAACTTTACCATATATATGTGAGGATTTCAATTAAAACCATTTATGCTATAATGAATTTTTTATGTGATAGTATTTTTGTCTATCTGTATTTTAAAATAGGTATTTGAGATCTTTTTGTTATGAACACATGATATAGTCTTTTATACAAAAAGCACTGACGAATGAATGGGTCAGCTTTGTGGATTAAGTTCTTCTGGCAAACAGCATAAAACCCGTTGAAAGCAATGTCAGGTGGGAGTAAGTGGGAGACTGGGATTGATCTGGAAATCATTTCAGTAAATTGTCTTTTAAACAGGATTCAAAAGGTTCACTAGCACAAGGCTCCTGGTTAAATTGGAATAATTAGAAAACCATACATATTTCCAATTGGGAATAATAATCAAGTTTTGCCTATTACAGGTATTTAGGAAATAATCAAATTTAATAGTGATAAAAATAATTATTTAGTACTTAGTAATTGTTAGTCACTACTCTTTTCATTATTTATTTTAGTGAGAAAGAGAGAGCATGAATGAGAGGGACAGAAAGGGAGGGAAAGAGAATCTCAAACAGACTCTGTACTGGGTGCACAGTCCTACATGGGGCTTGATCTCATGACCCTGACATCATGACTCTGAAATCACGACCTGAGCTGAAACCAAGAGGCTTAATCCACTGTGCCACCCAGGTCCCCCACCACTACTCTGTTTGTAAAGGTATCAACATTTGCAATTCCATAAAATAGATCTAATTGTATTTCCCATTTTACAGTCGAAAACTATGAGGAACAGAGAGGTTAGGCAATTTGGCCAAGGCTCAATGGTTACTTACTAGGGGAATGGGGATTTGGACCCTATCAGTTCAGCTACCAGTACTCAGTCACTTGCCCTCACTGCTCCTTGCACTGTAGAGAAACAATCAAGGATTTTGATCCAATGACTGTTAATTATCAGCAGAGCAGAACAGTTCAGAAATACTTTTCTTAACTAAATTTTAGTTTGCATAATATACAAGTGAATATATCATCATTAGTATCAGAAAGGATAAGAAAGCTTGAATGTAATGAGCTATATGAAGAGCTATTTGTAAAGTATTTGTTTTGTTATAATTATTTTTAATAACAAAAAAGAAGGAAAAGATATCTCACCATCCCCTTAGGGCATGAGTGCACATCCCCATGCACCTGCATAAGCATGCGTGCACACACACACACACACACACACACACACACTGCTCTATGGGAAACTTGCTATTTAAACAATTCATCCTATTTTCTTACTTAAATTTTCTTTTAGCCTTCCTCCATGGCATTCAATATTGTTATTCAAAAAAGTCAGTGGCTATATAATTCTCCATAAGTACTATTTATTTAAACATCATCATCTTGTAGAAAATTTTACAGTGATTAAAAACATTGTAGGGGCACCTGGGTGGCTCAGTGGGTTAAGCCGCTGCCTTTGGCTCAGGTCATGATCTCAGGGTCCTGGGATTGAGTCCCGCATCGGGCTCTCTGCTCAGCAGGGAGCCTGCTTCCTCCTCTCTCTCTCCCTCTGCCTGCCTCTCTGCCTACTTGTGATCTCTCTCTGTCAAATAAATAAATAAAATCTTAAAAAAAAACCATTGTAAATGTTTTTACATTTACATTATAAATAAATCTTTGTCCATATTTCTTATGGAGTCCTTAAAATATATTTCTAGATGAAAACTTACTACAGAAAGTGATATAAAATTGTGTGTGATCCTTGGTATGTATCATAAAATTGCCTCCAAAAAAGGATGCATAAATTTACACAAGTGTATGAAAGCTCCTATCACCACTAATAATACGTTTCAAAAATGTTTTGCTAATTTAGAAGGCCAAAAAAATCCAATCAATGTTTTAATTCACATTTCCTTCATTCCTACTGAGGGTGAACATATTTTCCCATGTCCTTAGCTACTCGTTTTCTGTAAGAATCAATTTGCACCCTTTTATTTGTAATGCCAAATTGATTTGAACTTTTCAAAATGCCAGTGTTAACTTTTTGTTTCAGGTACTGTATTTTTTTCCTGTGGGTTGTTTTTTCATTTTATTTATAATTAGAATACCTTTTATCATAAAAGTAATAAATTTACCTTGTACAATCTGTCAAGTATCACTAGGTCATATAAGGATAAAAATGAAAGTACCTCTTTTTCAAACCAGTATCAGTTTAGTCTATCCATACACAGATTCTTTCTTTTTTCTTTTCACCACTCCTTTTGACTACACTCTGCCTTATCTAACTCACCTCTGCCCTCACATCACATCTCTCTCCTCCTGTCTCTTCCTTTTTAAACTTACCTCTCTCTCTCCCTCACTGCCTTCCTCTCCCCAGATCTGTTCCCTCTCTCCTCTCTTTTTGGGAGAACATCTATATATTCACAAGCACATAGAAAATGAGATCATTGGTGCTTAAACACTAATTAACTCTTCCACCACCCTCTTTCTCCCCCACTTAACAATGGGCATTGTTTAATGTCAAGATATATCACCTAATTTACTTTAGAAGTTGAGTGGTATATCACGGAATAGAAGTATCATAAACTTTGTAGCCAGTCTCATAATTATGGACACTTGAACTGTTTCTATCTTATAGCTTTTATAAACCAATGCTTTTATAATTTTGCTAAAAATGAATTATCTAACATATATCTTTGTGTGTTTCCATTATTATTTTGTCCTGATTCTTAGGTAGAAAATTAAAGTTTTATGTAGCAAAGTTTGATTTCACAGATATTTGTTAAAATCGATACTTGGAAATCCTTGTACCTAAATTTTTGTACATTTGCTGAAGCATATTATAAATTTTGAGGTGCAAAAGTCTTAAAATTTATACAGTTAAATTTTTCTTTCATTTGTGATTATTTTTCTTTATAGCTTGGTCTTAGAACATTTATTTCAATGAAAATAAAATTTTAAAATATAGACGAAAATAAGCCTTAAGTAAGAGGAAAAGGTCAATTAGTGCCCATCTTCCTCAATGATATTTTGAAAAAAGCTAAAATTGATTCAAAACCACAGTTCATCCAATTTAAACATTGGATGTTTAATTCAGCATTAAAATAGAAAAAAATATTTATATATTTTTATTCTTTTTTTAAGCGATTTTAAACTTCTTTCAGATGGAAATAAAATGTTCAGTTTTGGTAATTAAAAAAACGCATACAGGGGGGCGCCTGGGTGGCTCAGTGGGTTGGGCTACTGCCTTCCACTTGGGTCATGATCTCAGGGTCCTGGGATTGAGTTCCGCATCGGGCTCTCTGCTCAGCAGGGGGCCTGCTTTCCTTCCTCTCTCTCTGCCTACCTCTCTGCCTACTTGTAATCTCTCTCTCTCTGTCAAATAAATAAATAAATAATCTTAAAAAAAAAACACATACAAAGAAAAATATTAATTTCACCCTTAATCATGACACTCAGGTAATCTTGCTGGTATCTGTTTATCTCCTTCCAGATATCTTCTTTACACATACAAACATATGCAAATAAACTATCCACATACACACATTATACATATATAATTTATTGCATACACCAACATTATACTATACTTATTATATTGCATTTTGAGGGTCTTACTCTTTTTTTAAAAAAATATATTTAAGATCATTAAAATATTTAATAGAAAAGTCAAGATATTGTTTTGGGTCATCAATTGAAAAAATTGTCTGTTTAGTCTAAGCACAAAATGTTCAAAACATCCCTGTTGCTATTTTTGTGTGTTTGCTAACTGCATTCAAATTCCTGAAAATGAGAAAGTTCACTTAGGTTCTCCAATCTGAGCACTGGGACTATGACAGTGACATGACTTAAGCTACTTGGACTTCAGGATATTGAAAATGGGGTTAAATTTTATAAGACAACTGATATTATTATGATGTCACATAATATTAAACCCCAAAACATATTTACATCCGAATGAGGAAATACTGTAAAAGCAGAGAAGACATATGTTTAAGACAAATGAAAATAACCAAGAGAACTGATCATCAGGTTGTTGTGATGTATTTTATTATATGAGCAAAGAAATCCTGATTTTGTAGGTCTAAAGAATCTGTCTCTTCAAAGACTACAGCTGGCAGAGGTGTGAAAAGTATCAGCATGATATCTGTTCTGTAACTTAAAAATTCCAAATGATTCTGGAAAATTGAAAACTAAAAAGCCTCATCCCAATGACACTGGCCATTGGAGTTAGACTCAAGGTGATAGGAAAAGTGCAGGGGAACCTAGAATAGTTGAAGTAGGAAGACCTTCAGTGTCACTAAAGGAAGAGTGAAATTCAGCAAAGCCAAGAACACACATATTTGAAATATCACAATTCAAGAGATAGCAGAGCACATCTATGAATACTGCATTCTCTACAAAGCACTTCTTCAAAATAGCAACAAAGACATTGACAGTTAAACATTCAGGAAGATAACCATATAATTTTATCAATTGTTGGATTTAAGCTAAGCACTGAGAAGTACATTATATAATCCTGAATGACACACGGTGGCATCTCATGACAGGTTAAAAGTCGCCATATGCAAAACAATGATCTTTTATCATCTTAGAGGCAGAATCCAAAGAATCCTGTAAAATTTGAAGCTAGCAATGAATGGGAATGATGAACAAGCAAGAAAAAAGTATTGATGGTATCAGTAAGTAGTGATATTAATGAAGCTAAGCCAATTTTGCTTTAAGAGTCCTGGGGAAATTAAGTTATGAGTTTGCAGTAGGAAGCCTATGGTGAAGATCAAAACAGAACTAAGGAGGGTAATAGGCAAACAATTCTGATATTTTGAACTCTGGAGAAGAATGAGATCTGGAGTGTCTTACGGGTATGGTAGCTTATCCATATGATTTTTAAAGAAGAGGCTTGCATGGTACATGGTGATTCTACACGGGGTTCTTTAATTCTAATCTCCTTCAGCTCTGCGTGTGGTCTGGGAAAGAGCTAGGAGGAAAGCTGCTCTTTAACTGAAAATTTCCTGAAGCCTAAGGAACAATATGTGATGTGAGGTGTATCAAAGAGGACACTTATGTGAAGCACTTACTTAAAACTGACTGAAACTAAAATAATTTGTGATGATATATTATTCTGTTATCAAGTCGTTCACCATGATAATTTGTTTTCAATTAGTATTTTAGAGTGTTTTTGAGGGTGGTTTACTTTGATTTCAAACAGAAGAACAAGTACGCCATGTTTTCTAATTACCCTATGAGATACTAAATCATGTTAAAAATTACATATAATGAACATTAATGTGTTTTTTAGGAGAATTTATTTATTTATTTGACAGAGATCATAAACAGACACATAAGCAGGCAGAGAGAGAGGGAGAAGCAGGCTCCCGCTGAGCAGAGAGCCTGTTGTGGGGCTCGATCCCAGGACCCTGAGATCATGACCTGACCTGAAGGCAGAGCCTTAACCCACTGAGCCACCCAGGCACCCCGAACATTAATGTTTAAGTCAGATGAACATTTTAGTAATCTTAATTTATATTTCATCTACTGTATGTTCCATTTTATGTATATATGATGAAAACAAAGTCAACAGTCAAGAAAAAAAAGAATTCGTTTTTAATTTCTGTTTCACTTTGAGGTTTGGAAATATAACATAGAAACCATTCTAGCATAAAAAACAATATGTAAATATTCTGTATCATCGTTGAGATTGACTTTTGAAACCATGACTAATATACTATACTTCCCTTACCATTTCATTCTAAATATATTGGGTAATATAGAAATGCTTCCTTTCTGGGTTATTTTCATTTCTCATCACTTGGGTATTTATACTACATTTGATTTGATTTCCCTTCTCTCTGCTAAATAAACTAATGCTTCTTCTAGTACTGTTCTGGATTCAGAACTTAATTAAAAATTTTTTTTAAATCTTAATCATCATGGTTTGCTTAAGAGTATCTTTTGGGGGTACCTGGTGGTTCAATCAGTAGAGCACAGAACTCTTAATCTTGGGGTCATGAGTTCAAGCTTCATGTAGGGTGCAGAGATCACTTAAATAAGTAAAACTTTAAAAAAAAAAGTGCATCTTCTAAATTTGGGTTATTTTCCTAATAGGTCTTTCCCTTCTTCCCTTGGGTTGATGAACTTTTCCTCTGTGAATAAATTCTGAGGACTGTCAAATTACAAACTACCTTCTAAGTCCTTCTTTTTACTATGTAAGGATGTCATGGTCACCAGGTTTTGTTTTTTGAAATTGCTACCATGTGAAAGTAAATCATATGGAAAATAAAACGAGTGTGTGTGTGTGTGTGTGTGTAGTCACAAATCTTAATGTTGATCCAGTAATCATAATTCTTGGAAATTATCCTATGAGAAGTTTTCAAAATATGTATATGATATTCATTATAGCATTATTTACAATAGTGGAAATGGGAAGTAACACATAACATAAATAAGTCAGGCACTTAGCCCAATATGGGAAATTGATTAAGTAGTTTTTGGTTATTTATTTAAAATATTATGAAGTTTCCTGTTTCTGTTAAGATGGTGAACTGACAAGGGCACTGGATTCTCACCATTATTAAACATGAAAATTATAGAGACAAACATAGGATAATAGAATTAATAACAATACTCTAATCCATCACAGTAGCTCAAGCGGTCTGTTAACCATTCCACTGGTTTCTCCTTAGCCCAGCGAACTCCTTTCATGTTCGGCAGGCTCGATTCTCTACCCACCCACATCCCAAGATTCAGCATATGCCTGAAGGAAGAGATGAGCCACTGATATCTGGTTTTCTGGAAAATTCTGATACTTCTCTGGAATTTAATTTAGTTTTTTTTTTTTTTTTTTAATCTCCAGCTCTTTGTTGCCTTTAAAAACATATGACTCTTAATGTATCCAGTTCTTATCCAATGTTTACAACACAAATAATTCTTTGGGAATTCTATATTCTAATAGGAAGGAAAGTATCTGGAGACAAAAGATCTCATTCATTATAGTAGTGACAACCGCTGATGTTTTCTGAATACTGTTATGTGTCCAGTTCTATAATAATCACTTTATACACAGTAGCCAATTAATGCTTAAAAACAGGTAGTTCTCCCCGCTTAAATGAAGAAATGAGACAATAGAGCTTAGTAACTGCATAAATATCGCGCATCTAGAAAGCTGTGCCACAACTGAGTTTGAACCCAGACAGAATTTGCTCCAAAGACGATACATGATATTGATTTTGCCCAATATAGACAACATATAATTCAGTGTTATCAGCCTGGAACCTATCAGAAATCTTATGGACAGAATCAACAGAGGCCTAGGGAGTTAGAGCTGTTGCCAGTATTCATATAGACACACCCAAGATGGAAGAACCATCTGCCTTAAGCTATTGAAGATGCTGAAAGCATTCTTAGTGTGCTGACCAGCATTATATTCATGGAATCAGAAAATGGCAAAAATCACCCTTACATGCTACATTCTTTCAGCCCCTGCATCTAGAAAGGATAGGGATAGGCACAGGTATACAAAAGCTATTGAAAATTAACAATTGATTTTAGGCACTCTATAGATGATTGTTAATTTGGGAGCATTAATTAGGTATACTGATTTGCATTTTAGAGATAGGTATGAGAATAGTAGAAAAAAAAAAAAAATTCCACTAGACCTGAAGAGTGTTGCAGCAATTGAGAAACAGATAAAAGTCTGATAAAATTGCAGAAGATACAAGCATTTCTTTGGGTAAAAAGGATCTAATCCAAACAACAGTGTTGTCAGCACGTGAAACAATGTAATAATATGAATAAGAGGCATTGTTTAAAAAAAAAAAAGTATCCCAAGAGGAATAAAAGTCCTAAAAAGTCCTAAAAGGAAAATAGAAGTTAAAATATTTTTTTCTGAGGGGTTCCTGGGTGTCTCAGTTGGTTAAGCATCTGCCTTCAGCTCAGGTCATGGTCCTGGGCTCTTGAGACAGCCAAGAGCCTGCTTCTCCCTCTCCTTCTGCCCCTCTCCCCCACTCTTGCTCTCTCTCTCTTGTTTTCTTCCTCAAATAAATAAGTAAAATCTTAAGAAAAATAAAATATCTTTCTCTGAATCAATACTTTACAGTGGGAGAATGATAATTCTTTAAATTGACATTCAGATTTTCAAACTAAAATGTAGATCTTTATCTATCTGGCATTCATTTTATCTTCTCTGAGCCAAAACTCATAAAGATAAATGAAGCATATGTCAGAGATTGAAATGATCATTTTGGCAATGTCCACGACATCCTGAAGCTCCAGGAAAACTATGTTTTAGTTGTCTTTCTCACGTTGGCATAAATTCTCAAGGGTGGCAAGGGGATATTCCTTCAACAGTTGAAGAAGTTTCCCTTTAATCTAAAATAATTTCCACATTCTTAGCTTTCTGTATGCTGATTTAAATGCCATTACAATTTAAAATTCTTGTTTCTTGTCATAAGCCAACTCCAAGTCAAGTCTTTTAAAATTTTCTGTTAATGTTTAATTAGTTTCTATGATGGAACAATATATAAACATTAGACATTATGGACATTGGGGAGGGTATGTGCTTTGGTGAGTGCTGTGAAGTGTGTAAACCTGGTGATTCACAGACCTGTACCCCTGGGGATAAAAATATATGTTTATAAAAAATAAAAATTAAAAATCAAAGGTGAAAAAAAAATTATACTTAAGATTAGATGAATTCACCAGGATGTCACTAAACTCTCCCTTATTCATTTTTATATTCCTCTATCTCCGTTTCAGTCATCCTAAAATCTTTCCAGATGTGTCCCCACATCCACATTCCTGTCAGTCGATACACATCAGGTGTATTTAATCAACTCTTGGAGTGAGTAAACTATTCCTTAATTAGTAAGGACTGTACTACTTACTCCCTTATCATCAAAATATGCTATAAAGAGATTCTAGTTACTGGTCTGGAGGCAAAGATGAAAGGTGCTGCCATATCTTGTGGAAGGCAAGCATCAGTCTGGGAGCTTCTGGTCTCAGGTGAGGTTCTAGTGGACTCTAAGCCAGGGGTGTTCATCTCACCTACATAGAGGAAGAAACCGTACCTTGTGGCTGCGAAGTCTGGGAGAAACTGGGGTTTAAAGATCTTCGGATTTTTTCTATCAAAATATCTATATTCCAAGTCATATTTTTTCTCCATTTGGGGCCCAGAATTTGATCCAGAAGCCTGACAGAGGCCTGCCTTGGTCTCTGAGAAAGCTGTACTCCCCTTACAACTATAACCAGCCAGAATTTCACCAGACACCCCTGTATCTGCAAAAATAAAGTCCCCTTCATACACTGCCATGGGGGTTTTCCAGTTTTCCGAGGATCTGTGAATTAACAGCTGCCTAGCATGGGGCTGCCATTCTCTTTCCTTCCCTTCTCTCTTTCTCTCTCTCTTTCTCTTTCTTGGCTTCTAAGGCTGCTAGCCAAAGCCAGACAATACCACAATCCTTAAAAATACTATTGCCACATAATGTTTAAATGCCACGACCATTGCAGAAGCCAGTTTCAAACTTCACCACAGAGAACTCCCATCTACTACAAGCAATTCTTAGTAACATGTTTCACAACCTGGTTAAGACTTTTGATACCGCCCCAAGTCAGGGATGGTCACGCTCCCATTATATCAGCAACAGAGTCTTTATCACCAACAACAAAAGATCCAGATCCAGAATCCCATATGGGGCCTGTGCTTCCTGTGGCCCTTCTCCCCACTCTCTGAACCCCCTCAGGCTCTCCCCCAAAAGGTAAAATTTTAAGTCAGTGGTGACGAAAACTGTGACTTGAAAGAAGGAAGGCAAAATCACAGTGTGTTAGGGAGTGGGTTCTCGTGGGGTGGGGGTGGGACCTGATGGCACGAAGGACAATGTTAAGAGAATGTAGACTGCACCCAGCATATTCTAAGCCTGAGACTCCAAAAAAGGATATTTTCCCACTAGCTCTCATATCTCACTCATCAAATCTTACTCTTCATTATTTCAGGTTTGTGAATGTGTCAAAGTGAGATGATGGATTTCCATTATTATCACAGCAGCAAAAGCCCAGAAAGTCTCCCGAAGGAGGATGGAGTCCTGCTGAAGTGACATGATGTCAGTTCCCACCTGCAGAAACCTGACTGCTGCCATTGGTGGCCAAAGCAAGCAAGCAAACAAACAAAACAAAACAAAACATACACAAACTGCTCAGGAGTCCTGAGGCGGCGGAACGGGAGGTACATATTTTCTGCTCCATGACTCCACTAAGAGATTCAGGGACTGAATTGTAATAACCTCACCTGCTTTGTCATCTATAACCTTAACCCTTTTCATTTTCAATTAATTGTTATGCAGCAGCATCAGTTCCCTCTATGAGTTTGTAACCAGATTCCTCAGACCTGCTAATGGCAGGAAACTGTCGTACCCTATGGGATCAGAAAACTGTGACTCCTTTAGAAGATCCAGACCCTCCACAGCCCTCTCAAATTTCAGCGTTGCAGCATTTTTCTTACTGTGGCCACTTCCTCACTCGCCAGTTTTGACCCTGAGTGTAGTTTCTCTCCATGGCCTTGGATTTCATCTTGCGTCCTGGAATCACCTCATTTACTCACAAACTAGGGCCCACAGAGGATTTTCTCATGACTTTGGGTATGTCTAATCTAACCGACGGCATCAACCTGCAGTTAACAGGACACAGAAGTAAATGCTCTCAGAGGCAAAGGCACAAACACCTCAAGTCTAATTTTCAGGTAACTGGAATTTTTTCCCCGTTAATGGTATTATTTTTTATAGTCTCTCAGCTTTCCTTTGGTTATCCCCTGACAATTCAGTGTTTGTGTCATTTCTAGGAATTCATGCTCGGGAGTGGCCACCTTAAAACTGTAAATCCTACACCTGAAACTACTACTACATGGTATGTTAACTAACCAGAATTTAAATAAGAACTTGGGGAAAAAGATATTCATTTTAAGTCATACTGACCACTCACCTCCATTTTCCTAATAATGATAATTAACCTGTTACTCCTGCTTCCTTAATTAAAAAATAAACAAACACCTCCTATTTTCTAGGTACTCTATCAAGTGCTAGGACTAATAATATGTTATCCCCATCTCTTCCTTGGAGAATATTATTATTGCATTAGAAGAAAAACATTATTCAAAATGAAGTCATAATGTGGAAAAGAATATAGAGTGTGATGTTACTAGGCTTAAAAAATGTCAAATTCTACAATTAGCGTGGCATGTAATGATTTAAAAATCTATATGAGCATTTTTTTTTAAATGAATAATAGTCCTTCACAAAAACAAAATCATTTGTACTGTATTTTAAGGAAACAGATGGAAGAAAAACTATTTCTTTATATCAAGTGTCTGGTATTGTTCTGGATGTTTGTCGTACACTATAATACTTCATTTTTACAAAAGAATATCAAACTGTCAAAAGAAGTATATTATGCATCCTGTCTTATAGATGAGGAAACAGAAATTGATATCAGATAACCAAATTATTTTAGGCCACATAACTACGACGTGGCATCTCAGATTTTTCTTTTTACAATTAAATAATTACGAAACAATATGCTAGTTTTCTGATTTTTTACTTTTTACTGTCAATTATTAGAAATCTTAACTACAATTATATTTTACAACTATTTTTACTACTCCCATCAGTACGCTTTGGTTTACTTCTCTTGTTCTCTATCATTGTCATTGATTCTATTATTATTACTATTACTACCTCTATGAACACTCCCACGACCACAAAATAAGCAACCTCAGCTATCTATTGAGCACTTTATGAATTTCAGACATATGGTAAGTGTTTGCACCCCTCCCATAATTCACATGATACTATTGTACAAAGTATGTATTAGTAAACATGAGTTAAATGGACCTATGTTTGAATCCCAGTTTTGTATCATATAGTTATTGTTTTATCTTTGTAAGTTATTACTTGAAAATAATTTATATTATATAAGGAAATTTGCTTATGAAAATGCATGTAATTTCATCACTCAGAAATATTAATGTTAACATTCTCATGCATTTATTCATTTTTTCCTAGTGAGTTAGTTTGTAAAAATGGGATGTTATAAATATATAAAGAAAATTAATGTATTTGTGCATATTTCTGATAATTTCCTCAGGATAAATCTTAGAAGCATAAATAATGGCTCGATGGTTATAAACATATAAGTGATTCCTTTTAATATTTTCACATTGCCTCATGGTATGATTTTAACTAATTTCTTAGTAGTGCATTTTGAAATTACTCTTGTTTATATTATCATTTTTATAGGTTATTTGATTAATCAATAACATGTACTTTGTGGATTTTTTAATTTAGCATATCTTCAGATATTAGTGAGTTTGAAAACATTTTATAATGGTAGCTTGAATCTGAAAAATTTGCTTTCATATGTTGTTCACTGTTATTGGTGTATTATTGTTTTATAGTTTTCAAATCTTATTCTTGACTTGTGAAATAACTAGTATCTTATGAACCTTGACTCTTACATTTCTAATATCTTAAAGATATTTACCCTAATTTGTCCCTTTTAACTCATTTTATTTAAAAGTTTACTATTTCCTTTGTTATAACTTTTCATGTCAAAGTTTTCTTTTCCTTTATATCTTACATCATTTTATGTTTATAACCCCTTGCCTTTTACTCTAGATTTATGTTTATATATTCTAGTTCCCATAAGATCTTATTATTGAAAGAACAATTTTTGGAGTCTTTGGATTTAATTTTAATTTGGTACATATTGAGAATTGGAATATAACATCATTGTTACTTTTAATTATTCTAAAATCACCAGTTTTCCTAAGAATATTCTTTCTTTCTTTCCTACATCTTCCCCATCTCTATAGAGGGTAAATACTCATATACACACCTGGATTTACTTCTAAGACTTCTATTATTCTGTATCCTTTTGCAGGACAACTGATATTTTATAATTATTTACTATATTTTTATCAGTTTAACTATATGATTATGCTATCCCCACTCATACTTTTTTTCAAAATGTTCCCAGATATTAATATTTAAAATCATCTAAGAAGTACTCATGGATGTGGCCATCACCAACTTATTGGAGGTTCCTCCTCCAATTCAATGAGATCTAAGTTCCTATGAGAACAGACCACTGACTAACCCTGTGACCACAAGCAATTTACATAACTTTTCTAATTCTTTTCCATCTGCAGAAGGAAGTAATACTTAGTATTTCTTTCATGGGGTTGAATACTGAAGAACACTAAGTGAGATGGGACATGGTAGTACTTCAAACAGTGCTTGGATAATTTGAATTCAGTAACTATCACTTCTTGTGTGAGCACAGTGATGAGGAAGAGTATCCAGCCTGCACATGCTAGCAACGCCCTACACCTTTGTCACGACTTTCATTTTACTATTCCCTGCCAACAAATATAAGGATGACCCCTGCCAACAAATATGCGATGACCTAGCTTCTCAAAGTCTCAATACTGGCACCATTTAATACCTCACATTTTCACATATATTCATTATTTACTCCTTGCTGATCAGAAGTTCTGCCCTTGGCGATCATCATCTTGGCTGAAACCTTTCCTGAAGTATTTGTCAAATGTTACCCCCGAGACTCCAATCATTTCATATAGCCAGAACCTTCAAGTGTATGTTAGCCCTTTACTCTGACTGTCTACATTTCTTTTTTATGTTTCCTCCAGAGAATTTAATGCTTATGTACACATTGCTTCTTGTTAGTCACTGAATATGTTCACTATTTTGTAACCTCATTATATCTTTGAGAGGAATTAATATTATTTTCTCATCATTGCCTATCATGGAATACACACATTACTCAATAAATACTAATAAACTGCTAGAAACAAATTCCAGCCCATGAAAGATGATGGAGAGATTGCACTATCTATGACAGATGATGATTGGTACAAAAGTAAGATAACATTTTCCTTTTTTATTATGGTTTGTTGCTATCTCATAATTTCCAAAGACTGTTATAAGACATTAAAATGTTTTAATTTTAAAAATAAACATTATTTATCAACTGTACTTCAATTAAGAAAAAACACATGATCTGAAGGATTGCGGTTTCCATGGGGAAGCAAAGACACAAGGAGCATAAAGTAGAAATGAAGGATTTAATTATAGCTGACTTTCTTAAATTTAAATGATAACTCTCAAAGTTGATTTCTGTTATGCATCCCTCATTCTGGATGATGTACCAAACATTATTTGTAATTTTAAAAAGGTTTCAGGCACACAAAGGCATTCCATTGAGGCAATGAAGAAATTAAAATAACTCAAAGAAAGATCCAAGAGAACATGTTAGGTTAAAAAGATCAGCACACTAATATCTTTTTTTTTCACATTAATGGTTTGATATTAGTAACTTAAATACAAGAAAAATAATTATTCACGCCACAAAACAATTGACATTCTTTACTTATGTTCTGCATTAATAGTGTCATGTTTCATCATTATTGCCCTTGACCATCGGTGTGAAACTAGATGAATCTTATTGTGTTTACAAGTGATAAAGAGAGTTATGCCTGCAAATATTATTTTATTAGGAAAAGAATAAAGAAAGAAAGAAAATGAAGTATCTTGTGAAGGTCACTCTTTACACAGATGAATTCATTTGCAAGAACACATATAACAAATCTGTTCCTTTATGTATTAACAAAGTAATTTCATGGTTGAATAAATTTATGTAATTAGCTATCATGTTTTGGCATAATAGTGCCTTTATCCATAGTTGGTGAGTGATATTTAAACTTAGAATTTGGATAGGTAGCTCTAAGTAATACAGTAGCAAGTGTTTCTTAATAATGGTAAAATATGTGTATGGCACATTGTGGCTTACAAGGCACTTTCAAATGCATTATCTAATGTAATCTTAATGATAATCAAGATAGCTAGTGACTGAGAGTAGGTGTTTTCTTTCTAGTGAACAGGTGTAGAAAATGAACCACAGGAATATCAAGAATATCTTTCTCCAAGTCACTTGCTAGAGAGTTAAAACTAAAATATACTTCTCTTTGTTCCTAACTGTACTTTACCAAGTACTTTTCATCTTTGTGTCCTAGGCCTTAATAACTAAAAATAAATATTTGATCTGGCAATAGAGCTCTGCCTTCTTTAGTCTCATAACTGGACTGAACCTCTGTCCCCTACCTTTCTAGATCTTTATTCTATCTTATAAACAGTCCAGTGTTTTAAGTCTTATTCAACATAAATGGCCTGTGTTGACTCCGTTCAATAATAGTACCTAGTTAAGCTAAAGTTCGATATTTTTAGTAGTCTACAATATATTGGAATTTAAATCTTACACAAAAAGAAAATTTTAATTTTCTGCTTTGACCTTAAATATCTACTTGACTGTGAAAGTATCTTTTGATGTATTTATTTGCAATATATTATTTATTTCTGTATATTATATTTAGAAAATCTCTTCCTTTATATCATAAGAATATGTTTTACAATAAGAAATTTTTCTTTTTTTTAATTTTTTATTTTTTATAAACATGTATTTTTATCCTCAGGGGTACAGGTCTGTGAATTGCCAGGTTTACACACTTCACAGTGATCCAAAGGGGCACGTGCACCCGAATGTTTACAGAAATTTTTCTAATTGTCACTACAATCTATACTAGTTGATAAAATTTTATCTTCAACTCAAAGTATTAATTAATCAAGAATATATAACTTTTTTTTAAAGATTTACTTATTTATTTGACAGACAGAGATCACAAGTAGGCAGAGAGGCAGGCAGAGAGAGAGGGAAGCAAGCTCCCTGCTGAGCAGAGAGCCCGATGTGGGGCTCGATCCCAGGAACCTGGGTTCATGACCTGAGCTGAAGGCAGAGGCTTACCCCACTGAGCCACCCAGGTACCCCAAGAATATATTACTTTTTAAATGACAAAATCATTTCTTTTTTTTGGCATCATCTCATTAGACATAAAGATTAAATTTCTTCCATCACTACCATGAATATTAAAACTCAGATTATATTAAAAACACTAGAATCTCTATTTGTTATCAAGAAGTGATAAGCAAACAAGACTAATACTTTTCAATGAACTATTAATAAATATAAGCAGCCAAAAACCTAAGATATAAAGCATGTGACAGAACAAATTGTCCAAAAATGAACTGCGTTTAGTTGGAGTTTTGACAAATTATCTTTGAAAATTTTTCCAACTAAAAAATTAGATTTGCCTTACATTTTCACATATAACCCATAAAATGAGCAATAAGTAAAAAAAGATTATTTGTATATATGTTAAAACACCTCCACACTATGCAATAGAAGTAGTTCTAATAGAAGTCATGATAAAAATAATGATAATTAAAATTCCTTGGGTCTTTCCACATCAAAAAATAGTTACTACAATTGAAGAGTCAACCACCCTGATGTGTTTCATACTAATTAACCTTTTCTTTTCAGAAGTTTTTCATAACAACAGCATGGAGTATATAAACTAAAAAAGCATTAACATATGTTTAAAATATCTTACATAATCAAAACATTTTAGTATTAACATAAAAGACACATAGATCAATGGAACCAATTAAATATAAACTCAGGTATAGATGGACAATTAGTTTTTGACAAAGGGGACAACACTACACAATGGAGAATCACATACAATTGGATTGCCAACCCAACTACATAGAACTGGATTGCCACATGCCAAAGAATGAAACTTGACCTCCACCCTATACCATACAGAAAAATCAACTCAAAATGGATTGAAGACTTGAACATAAGGTTTGAAACCATAAAATTCCTAAGAGAAAATATAAGGGGTCAGCTCCTTAATGTCATTCTTAGCAAAGATGTTTTGAATTTGACACCAAAATAAAAATAAACAAGTGGGACTACATCAACCTAAAAAGCTTCTACTCACCAAAGGAAACAAGCAAAAGAATGAAAATGCAGCTTATAAAATAAAATGGGAGAAAATATTTGCAAACGACATACCTGATAAGTGGTTAACATCCAAAATACACATGGAATTAATACAACTTTTTTTTAATTAAACATGGACAAAGGACCTGAATAGACATTTTTCCAAAGAAAGCATGCAAATGGAGAATAGATACAGGAAAAGATGCTCACCATCACTAATTGTCAGGAAAATATCAATCAAAACCACAATGAGGTATCACCTCATACATGTTAGGATGGCCATTATGAAAGAGACAAAAGATTACAAATACTGGTGAGCACTGGTAGGAATGTCAACTGATATAGTCACTATAGCAAACAGTGTGGAGATTCTTTGAGAAATTAAAGAGAGAACTACCATACGATCTGGCATTCCTACTTCTGGGAATATAGCAAAAGTTAACTAAACCATTATTTAAACCATTATTTAGAAGATATCATTATTTAAAAGATATACCTCTACTCCCATATTCACTGCAGCCAAATATGGAAACTACGTAAGTGTCCACCAGTGGAAGAATGGATCAAGAAAGAGTATTGTATGTATGCGGCAAAACAGCCTTTAAAAAAGGAAAATCCTGTCATTTGCAACAACATAGATGATATTAAAGGAATTAATATAAATATTAATTAATATAAGGAGGGAATTATATTAAATGAAATAATCCTGACAGAAAAAGACAAATTCTTCAAGGATTCAAATATATGTGGAATCAAAAACTAACTAGTACAGCTCATAGAGCAGGAAAGTGATCGCTGGAGCAGCTGAAAAGTGGGAGAAATACGCTGGTAAAAGGGAATAAACTTTCAGTATCACATGAGTAAGATCTGAGTAATTATGTAAAACATAATGACTATAGTTGATAATACTATATTGTATAGCTAAAATGTGCTAAGAGAATTGAACTTAAATGTTCTCTCTTTTTCACACACGGTAAATATGTGAGGTGTTGGATGTGCTTAAAAAACAAAAAGAAAAATTTTTAAACCTTCCCCAGTAAACTTTTGATTGTGCATTCCTTAGATGGGAGTTCAATGCTTAAACTTAACTTTTTCTCTTTGTATATCTCTGGGAAGTCATAAATTGTCATCTCACACTATAATTATTGTAATCGCTATTGTTACCAGAGCTACTAATTATTTCAGGTATATTATGCTCCAATGCCTTAACCTTCACAGTTAGTCCATCTCATGACACAACTGATAATTTGAAAAAAAAAATGCATTTCACTGCACTTGCAAATTACAATGGCTCTCTTTCTACTCAACAAGGAAGCTACAAATATACTCTTCAAAAAATTAACTAACCCACTTTGAAGGTCTGCCTTCTGGAGCTAGTCCCAGTGCCAATGTCTGTATCACTAAAGATATAGCAGGAAGTAGACGGTATACTAAAATGTGTAATTGATGAGAGTTAAGTTAGAGGAAGAGATGATTTACACAGGTGTTTCCTAAGCATAGAGATGGAAAGATGCTCAAGACTAAAAGCAAAATGTATTCACCAGCCTGACCTGACAGGGCAAGAGCAAAGGACAGCATTGTTAGAGCATGAAAAGACCACGAAGCCTAGAAGAGAAGCCATTGAATGACAGGTGTAACTGTGGAATGTTGGCAATGCCAGTGGAGGAAATAGCCCCCTTCATTTCTTGTTCCATGGTCACTTCTATTTTCTAATAAATTCCATTCTTAGCAAAATCCAACCAGATATTTAAATCCCAATATGCATAGAATTGTAGTCCATAAAAGTCAAACTTAGAGTAAGCCTAAACAGGACAGAAAACGTCAGAGAATGAATCTGGAGATGGAGATTGAATAGAGAATAACCAACATGAAAAGAATGATGTTCTACCTCATTAATATTAAAGATACTCTGAATTCAATGATACAATACAAAGAGGTTAATACTACCAACCAGAAGGTTGAAGATGAAAATATCTATTGATACCAAGTGTTGGTGAAGTTGTAAAGCAAAGAGAACTGCTGGCAAGAGAGGAAATTGTTATAAACTCCTCAGAAAAGGGTTTTCGATTGTTTATTAGCATTGAAAATATCAACACTCCGTGTTGCATTAGTCTATCTTCTTGATATATATCTGACACAATGCATTTACAAGGTTACCAGAAGACATCTATGGAAATGTTCATAGCAGCTCTGTCTTTAATAGCTAAAAATAAGAGCAATTCATATGTATAACATGAGAAGGATAAATAATATACATCAGTAAAGCCAAAAAAATTGGAGTGGATAACTAAATTGTGAATTATCCAATTAACAGTGCAGTGAAAGCCAATGAAAATGAAGGAAATGTACCTACATACTATGTGGATAAATCTTACAAATGTAATAAATGAATGAAATGCACATGAAAGATCATGATGGCAGATTTGTTATGTAAAATTTTTATAAATATAAAATTGATTTGCACTGTTTAAAGATGTATTCTTATACGGTAAATCTAGTAATAGTAATAGAAAACAAGGAAATGATTATCCTGGTAATCAAGATAGTACATTTTGGAGAAGGTGGGATTTACAATAATCTGAATGTTACAAGTAGGACCTTTTAGATATCTGCCAATGTTCTAATGAAGATTTTATCATCCATGTGATCTATACTTTAGTGACCACTTTTGCTTTCAATGCTTTACTTGCTCAGCAATCAATGGTCTACCTCGAACATTCTTAGTTTCAGGTGTCAGTGTGATGTTTGGAAAAACAGATTTGGGAGGTAGAAGATCTGATTTCTATCACATTACTTAGCCAACATTAGTTGGTAACTGGCAGTTTACTCAGAGACAAATGGAGCTTTCACTTCTTTGTGAAGTGGGGATAAAGACAACTAACTTCCAGAGAAGCTGGGATAACTAGGTGGGAAACTACTTGGGAAGAAGCAGATGAAATACATTGTGAACAATCCTTAACTTCAAAATGGTGGTCAACAGGTGGAAACAAAATTCAAGAATACATTCCTTATGCTATCCTCTAAATCTGGTAAGGGAGTCTTCCTGTTTGTCCTTCTGTGGTAACTGATATCTTTCTCAGGAATGTTACAATGACACAACGTGACAATAGGACCCTCCCTGGTCCTCATTCACAGCCTGAACCAACAGCACCTGCTCCAGTACTCTCAGCCCATGCTTAGCTCTCTGCTTGATCTGTTCTCTAACACTGCCTTAGGTTTATTTTGCTTTGAGTTTCTCTATTAAAAATCTTAAGGTCAGATAGCATGTCTCATCTATTTCTACATCTCCTGGAGAGTGTTTTCTCACTTAAATAATTGGTGCCCAAAGAGTGAGCCTTCCTGGAAGAATACACAATGATTGCTACCCCACCCCCACCCCCCCCCCCCGCCCAACCCCAAAGCCTAATGTTTTGAAAGAGGGAAGTGAAATAACAACACAGATTTAAAAAAAAAAAAATGCTTGATTAAAAATGTACATGTTGTCTGTGGTCAGACCAGAAAGATGTAATCCTCACACAGATGGGATTTTTATCTTCTTCCTTGCCTGCTGTTCACCCAGATTATACTTTATTTTCAGAAGTTTAATACTCCCAGGATCAAGGGACTTGGAAAATCAGATCAGTGTTGGGGGGAAGAAAAATCAAAACAAAAGGAAAGAACGTCTCCTACCTCATGTGGAGATAGATGTAAAATCTATCTTCTCTGAAGACAAGGAAGAATGTCTTAACCAACTCCAAAGTACAGAATTAGGAACATAAAACTCACACTTTTGATCTTACATCTCCATTTCTCTATTGTCAGGTAAGGGTTTGGGGCTGCTTGAGAATACTCACGGACTTATAGACAAAAACAGTTTTAAAAAGACCCACGACAGCAGAGGTTAAGGACAGACTTCACACTTAAAAAGAGAAAAACCAGGGGTACCTGGGTGGCTCAGTGGGTTAAAGCCTCTGCCTTCAGTGCAGGTCATGATCCCAGGGTCCTGGGATCAAGCCCCGCATTGGGCTCTCTGCTCAGCAGGGAACTTGCTTCTTCCCCTCTTTCTCTGCCTCCCTCTCTGCCTACTTGTGATCTCTGTCTGTCAAATAAATAAATAAAATCTTTAAATAAAAAAAAGAGAGAGAGAGAAAAAAAGAGAGAGAGAGAGAAACCAGAAGTCAATGCATTCAACTATACATTCTATCAGTGTAATTCTTTTCTTGTTATGCAGATATTTAAATTTATTTCTTCTCTCATCTAGTGCTGGGTCTCTTCTACTCTTAGTAATTGTAAAATAAATAAATAGATAAATAAAACCTGTCTACATTTACTGCTTTGTATATCAAATGTGAACGTGCAATTTAATGAAGCTTTAAGATTGTCTGGGTGTTATCTTATGTTTTAATTTTATTTAATAGCTGTGATTTGTCAGACAATAAGACTATGCAAGGCCAGTGAAGAGCTACAGTAAAGTATGGTTTGGACAGATATAATACATCGATAGATGTATCAGTAGATAGATAATAAAAAAGATTTTTTACCATGTTAATAAATGTTTTCCTTGGTATAAATTGATGTGTTATTTTTAAAAATCTATTCGCACAGTTAGTTCTCTTCAAAAAAACCTCAGAGAGTATTTTAAGTACATTATTTCTCACCAAGTATAATGATATCTCTAACTATGTAGTCAATTTATAATGTAAAAGATATGAGACATAGTAGAAAATGTTTCCTGTCATGACATTAAGGTACAATGAGACTATTCTAGCTAAATTCACCATAATTAAATTAACTGATAGCAATTAATTATTTTTCTTTAATAAGAAAAGAACCATGGGCCTTTTCATTTATGGGAAAACTTACACTCCCATGAAGTTATGTTTATTCCTTGTATGAGAAAACAATTAATGATGAAGGCACTGACTGGTATATAATAATAAAAGGGTTAAGTAGTTATTGAGTGATACTTCAGTTAGAACATGAGGAAACTGACATGATATCTAGGATTCCTTACAAAGGATTTGTCAAGATCAATGTTTTCTTTGACCCAACAGAATTTGCTACCCTCATTAATGATGTTTATTAATTACTATCTATTATAATAAGATAATTAATAATTGCTGATATGTTTATATTTTATCAATTTCACCTTACAGAGGAAAAACAAAATTAAGTTAAATAAAGCAGCAGATAGAAAAGCAGCTAAATTCATACATTTCAGTATTTTTTTCCAGTTTAGAATATGCATTTTAAAAGATTCTACAGAGGAAAAATGATGACTCATCATTAATATTCCTTAAAGCAAAGCCTGGGACTGATAGTAGAACCATGCTATTCTTTATCTTGTTTATATCACAATTTTACTTCCCATACCAATTTTGCTATCTTTCCCAATCAAAGATCTTTTTGCTTTTTTTTTGTATCTGATAATCTGCCTTCTTTACTTTTTTTCTAGAAATAAAAATTTGCATCTTCAGAAGAGCAATAGGCTAATGGCTTTCCAAAACACAGGACTAACACAGATTCTGCTTCATTTGTGGAACACTGATCAGAAGTCAGTTTTATTTTGGTAGCTGCTTTCCTCTATACACAAGGATTTTAATTACGAGATTTTAGTAACTGGTAAAAATTTTAGTGATAAAATTTAATAGCCACAACCTAAAGTAAGTTATTCTTCATTGCGATATTTGTAGAATAAAAAAATGCTTGCGATACTGTCTAGTATATCACAATAGATGTGCCTAATGGAGTTACACTATAATGGTCATCATTATGTAACACAGATTCTCTTCATACATATATGCACAGATATAAGCATGAACATTCATAGATGTCATACCAAATGCAACTCATTAAGACCTCAAAATATTGTGTCTTCTTTAAAGATACATTATGAATACAGTTAAGAATTTTATATACCTTTTTTATGTCTCCATATGGAGAAAGCAGAATCTCAAAATTCCCCTGGGTGAGAAAGCAGAATAAAGCAGTCCTGATTATGTAGTCTTATTTTAACTGGAAGTTTTGTTGACCCCTCAAATCTACCCATCAATTCCACTTTCCTTACTTTTATAAGGAAAAAAAAATAAAATATACAAAGATATGGGTACATAATTATTCATTGCAGAATTGTTTATAATGTTAAAAATGTAAGAAACAACCTATCCGTTCCACAGTAGCTTGTTAAATGAGTTAAGATGCATCCATCCATTTACTGTTGTAATCATCAAAAATGCTTCAGAAGGAAAGGTCATGTTATTGACTTAAAATAACCAGATATACAACTATATACCTGCATTTGATAGATCTCTCTCTTCTTTCACATACATGCGCATACACACACACAAATGCACATAAATGCACATAAATGTTTTGAGTCATGTATAAAAAGCATATTTGGAAGAGTCTTCAATATGATGAAAAGAGTAATTATATTTAAAAATGAAATTTCAAGTGATTTTCCACATTTTTCTGTTTAATTTGAATATTTATTAAATGAGTCCACTTCATTTTGATGATCACAGTAAAAATGTTCAATTATTTAGAGGTAGAATAGAAGATTCTGCAAAAGAGCAACTAAATAGCATCTGACCAGGGGAAAAAATGTAAAAAATGATAAACAAATTGATATCTTAAAACATAGTCACCAAACTGAAGGAATCCTTACAGTTCAGAGTGAACTACATTTTAAAGTAGAAATGTACCCAAAGATCCCCATATATAGAAAATATCAGGGGCGCCTGAGTGGCTCAGTGGGTTAAGCCGCTACCTTTGGCTCAGGTCATGATCTCAGGGTCCTGGGATCGAGTCCCGCATTGGGCTCTCTGCTCAGCGGGGAGCCTGCTTCCCTCTCTCTCTCTCTCTCTGCCTGCCTCTCCATCTACTTGTGATTTCTCTCTGTCAAATGAATAAATAAAATCTTTAAAAAAAAAAAAAAAGAAAATACCAATAATTAAAATTTTGCGAGGAGAAGATCTTAGGTCAGGAAACCAGAATGCTATTTCAATTTACAGGTAAGTAAGTACTTAGGAAAGATACACACAGCATAAATGCAATTTCCAATGTATATGGTTTACTTCAGAATTCCAAAAGATACTAGAAATAGCAATGGAATGGGAACCAAGAGATATTCTGTGAGAAGAAAAGGAGGCAGATTTTAATACAGTAGAAACTAACCAATGCAGATTCTTTATTGGACTTTGATGGGTGAGAAATTTGGAGATAAGATGGGAGCATTCTGTCAGAGGTCATAAAATTGTCAAAGTCAATTCAGCATAGATAAACACAGAGTTTGGTTACATAATGCCACAAGTTTAGCTAGAGTTGAAAATATGTGTTGGGCAATAGTGGAAATAAAGCTGGAAATTTAAGATAGGTTAATTTGAAAACTTGGAAAATATAGCTCAAGCTTAAGTTGGTAAATAATATCATAGTATCACTGTGTGTGAATGCTAAATGGGATATCAGACATTCACCCCAATTTTCTGTGATTTTTAATGAAAAAACTGGTATCCTTAATGGTTTCAATGGCTGGATCATAAGGATGGTATCAAGATCTAAACTCAAATCATATTCTTACCTGTAACAGAAATAGTGGGCTCTTGTAATGATAAATTCTTTAGGGACAGTAATCTCTAAACTATACTGAAGAAATATTAGCAAGAGTAATGGAAGTAAATATCAACTGGAAAGATCCAAGAGGACCTCCAAAGGTAGGTGTAAATATAAATATTAAATATATCACCTGAAAATGAGAGTGAGGTGTGGTGTGAATCCTAAATAATTTTCAAATGAAGATGTGATAGAATTATGTGAATATAATTATTTAAAAATGAAGAAAAAGCCACCAATTCTAGATTTCTGAGCTAGATGACTCTGATACAACTAGGCATTACTCAAAGCTAAATTGCTGAGAGCAATGACATATGTATGGGAAACTAATGCATGGACTTGCTATTATGAGGAAATAATCATCCAACTTAACTCTTTAGAGACATATATAAAAATAGTGTGATTTCACCCTGTTTCTGTAGTTTTCTTTTAAAAAAAGAAAAAGTCGTTTTCCAGGAAATCTTGAACCATGCACATAATCACAAAGACGATACTGGGCTTCAAGGAACGCATTTCTAAATATGCAGTTTACTTGTTTATTTCTTGGAATTAGTCATGTTTCTAGGGAACAAAGATTAAATGAAATGGCAATTATTATGTCTTTGGGCCTTTCATCCTGAAGCGGAGAGCAAAGACCAAATTGGGATATTGAGAAGAGATCAATAAATGAATCAAACGATCTCAATCTCTCCCTCCCCCTCTTTCCCTTCTGTTTTCCTCCCCTCCTTTCCTGTCCCTCATTCCCTTCCGCCCTCCTGCTCCTTTCTCACACATACACACTGGTACCAGGAGTTTGGTAGAAAAAGTAAATATATTACCCTGTAAGTAAATATTGGATTGACACATTATAGCTCTCTAAGTTACAAACTACAACTTATGAAATTCAAATTGTCTGTGTACTCTGGTGTTTGCCCTTTATTTTCCTCTTCATCAACTCTTAATTCATCCTTGCTCCTCTAAATGCCTGAGACATAAAATTATCTATTTACTTTCATCTACCTTCCTCTCTGGGGAAATCAAGTGCTCTTATACTGGTTTCAGAAGGTCTTGCCCTTTTGTTCAGGCTAACCGACACCCGAAACAGCCTTTGACATTGCTTGACACCATCTCTTATCAGCATTTTTCATGACAAGTCTCTCCTTTTCTGGCGTTCTTGTATCCTTCACCATTTCTCTTACAACTTTTATAACTGATTTATTGCTCCTTTTTCAGACAAAGGTCTATTTAATTAGACCTTCTTGGTCCCAGAACAATGGCATATATATGAGGGCATGGAACTATGGGAGGTACAGGCATTCAAATTATGAGGTATAATTTGAAAGTTTTACAATAAAAATCCGATCAAAAGAAGAAAGCAAAAAGGCAATGAATAATCTATCAGTGAAATATCTTCAAAGAAATATTCAAATCATTGATAAATGTGTGGAACATTCAAATATATTCTGACGCAGAACATGTACCCCCAATTGTTAAACTTTACATTTTTAACACACTTTGAAATACCCTATCAGATATATATTTTTACTCTGAAGGAAATCATTAGTATTATCAACTCATCATGTGAAAGTACAAAATGCAATGTATAGTGACTTCTCCAGGCCCAATAAAATGTCATCCATAAATAAATATAAAAATTGCATCATAATAAACAAAAGGATTAAAAAATAAGTAGAATAAGGTTCAATTCTCTAATTAGCAGAAAACCAAAATGAAGTAAGATTTTAACGTAACTCCTCCATTTGGAGGTAAAACATACATGTGATCAAACTATAATTTGATGCACAAAATATTAATTTTTCCTCCAGAAGTCACTAAAGTAATATCAATAAATTCTCAATTTTTAGCTAATTATTTATCAGTACATAATATATGTCAGTATTTATCTACATTGTTGATTAAAATAGAACAGAATAAGCCAAAGGAAAAAACCCTTCCATTTGACCCTAACTGATCATTTAATGCAACTGTTTCTGGATAACAGAGTCCCAGCAAAGCTCTTAAAAACTGCATATACTTGGGAGCCTGGGTGGCTCAGTGGGGTAAGCCTCTGCCTGAGGCTCAGGTCATGATCCCAGGATCCTGGGATTGAGTCCTGCATCAGGCTCTCTGCTCAGCAGGGAGCATGCTTCCTCCTCTCTCTCTCTCTCTCTCTCTCTCTCTCTGCCTGCATCTCTGCCTACTTGTGATGTCTGTCTGACAAATAAATTAAAATCTTTAAAAAAACCAACCTGCATATACTTATATCCTATATCTCATTTTACAGTCTCTCACCCAAAGATAAAATAAGTAACTAAGAGAGCATTTTGCTAAAATATAGAAACCGTATCTTTTTGTATATTAATCCTACTGGAAATCATATAACTATGGTATTACTTATACCTTGTAGTAAAAATTGTACAAGTCTGCTATGTCCTGTTACGAAGTGGCACTAATGACTCATTCTACTAAATGGGCTATGGGTAGAGAGGTCATGCGTCTATTCCATATCAAAGCATTAAAGAGTCAGCATGATGCCAGCACAGTGCCTTCCCTTGGTGCAGCACTTAGCAGGGAGTTTATCCTGGATGGTGATTTTATTAGATCCCGAAGCTTCCGTTGGCCTGGATCCCTGAGTGATAGCACGGAGCAAGGAACTCCTTATGTCAATATGTTTTTGCAGTGTTAAGCCACTGAGACTTAGGGATTGCTTTTTATTACCACATATCCTAGCCTAAGAAATACGTACTTAAGTATTACTACTTTCTACACACCATGTGCCAGGTACGCTTATGTATTAATCTGTGCTATGATTTCTCCAAAGTATGTGTCAATCTTACCTATAGCTGTCTTATCTAATTTTTTGCCTTTTTTGTTTTCAATTATTTGAATTTGTAGAGTCAAAATAATATTTCTATTTTTACTTCCCTATCCTGACATAATGTAGAATAGAAATTTCAGTTATATGAACATCTTTACTTAAAAAGGTCTGAATCCAAAACAGCCATGAAGTTATGTGAAAGCAGAGTTGTCATTTTGTGGATTGTTGGGGTTAAACTAGGCAAAGTTCCACATAAGGGGTGCAGTAGAGCAGTTTCATTCTATGTGATTTCTTGGAAGGGTTTATAATATAAATGCTGTAAAAGAAAAAACAACATTTATATTTAGACCACTTGAATTTCTGTAATATGGACACATTTTATTTTTAAAATATATATTCTTAATTTCCAGTATTTTGAGTAAAATGAACAACTTTACACCAAAATGGTCCCAGAGACAAACATTGGCAGAAGAGATGTGAATAACCTCAAACCTGTGAATAATCAACTCACCAGAAACAAAATAAATACAAATCAAAACAGCAATGAGATACATATTTGACTATCATATTGGCAAACACTGAAAGAGTTAGAGAAAACAGAGTTGGCATGGTGTGAGGAAACTCACTATTTAAAGATAGCTTTTTGGAATGAAGAGTAGCGCAGATTTTCCTTCAATTTATGTCAAAATACAGCAAATATTTTCCAGAAAGTTCTAACTATAATAGAAATAAATGGAAGCAGCTATAAAGTCCAAAATAAGAGATTCAAAAAATAATAATCATAAGAGGAATTCATATGGAATACAAGGGAATTACTAATTAAAGGATTATAAATACATTTAAAAACAGGAAAAGTTATTCATTTTTAATAACTATTTATTCATCCTCTACTTATCTTACAATTGTGTCACAGAGGATGTGGTGCTGAATAAACACATGCCTGTTCAAACTCAAAGCATAAATTCAATGATAGAATGATGCAAATGAAAATATTTTTATTTTTTTTTAAGATTATATTTGTTTATTTGACAGAGAGAGAACACAAGTAGACAGGCAGGCAGAGAGAGAGGAGGAAGCAGGCTCCCTGCTGAGCAGAGAGCCCGATGTGGGACTCGATCCAGGACCCTGAGATCATGACCTGAGCGGAAGGCAGAGGCTTTAACCCACTGCGCCCCTGCAAATGGAAATCTTGATGATGTTACAGGGAATCACAGGGAGACTTAGGCCAGTGAGGTAAAACTTTGCTGACAAGGCACCATTTAACTTGTGATCTAAAAGACAAGAAAGAGCCTGACATAGTTGAAGGAAAGGTCATCTGGACAAACAACAGCAGCAGCTCAACAAAGGAAATGAAATTGGTGTTCAAAGAACAGAAAGAAAACAAGGGTTTGAGCCCCCCGGGTCATGGCAAGAGTCCTGGGGAACAAATTTATAGTTAAATAACCAAATCAAGGTACTTGAAGGCCATGGTAAGAGGAATGGACTTATTTTCAGGTGACTGAATTAAGAGGCAGAGGATTTTCACCAAGGGAAGTATTCTAGATGTGCAGGAATTTTAGAGCATTCCGGCAGCTGTACCGAAAATGAACTGTAGAGGGAGCTAGACGGAACAGTTCAGCCAGTATAGTGAATGCATTCTGGCAGTTGTACCAAAAATGAACTGTAGAGGGGGCTAGACAGAGGAGTTCAACCAGTACAGTGGATGCGACAGTACTAAGAAATCAAAATTTTAGAGCATTCTGGCAGCTGTACCGAAAATCAACTGTAGAGGGAGCTAAACGGAACAGTTCAGCCAGTATAGTGAATGCATTCTGGCAGCTGTACCAAAAATGAACTGTAGAGGGGGCTAGACAGAGGAGTTCAACCAGTACAGTGGAAAGAAATCAAGACAGCCCAGAGAAGTGAAGTAACTCAATATACGTGGTTGCTCCAGTCTTATATACAGGGTTTGGTGGAGGGGAGGATTCTGCTGGTTTTGGATAGAGTCACTGAGGGTGTTCGTTGTTGCAATGGGGAAGACTTGGGGAAGAATACATGAGGGGTCTGTGGAAGAGAGAAATCATGAGTCCTGACCTGGTCATTCTGCATTTAAGTTGAAACTGCTAAGCAGGCTATTAATAAATAAAGTTGGAGCTCAGTGGATTGGCCAGAGAACATGTTTGGAGCCCTCTTGCACAGAAATGGTTTTATCAGTCAAAATAATAAATGAGAACACTAAAGAAACAGTATAGAAAGAGAAATCTTTTGCAAATTTCCTAGTTAAGGATGTTTTAAAAATATGAGCCCCTTAATATTCACCAGAACACAATTATGTTTTATTCTCTTTCCAGAAAAATATGAAATTTAAACTGTTATATAAGTTAAGGATAGTCCTCTAGTACCACATTTCATATAAAGACTGTTCACCAATATTTCTGTTTTTCTTTTTTTAGTTAGTAATTTAGAAGTGAAGACTTACTTCACTTTCTATTAGAGTAAAAGAAATCTAAGAATTCTTTTTAGGGTTTTGTTTTTTGTTTGTTTGTTTGTTTGTTTGTTTTCCCAAGCACTATGGCCACAAAGTTATTCTTTTTCCCTAAGACTAACCTGACTATACCAGGGATGACATGCCCTCTGTGAGCAGAAACCACCCTGTTCTTGATTTTATTTGAAAAACTAGATGGTAGCACTCTTTTGGATGCACAGAACATTTGAATTTTCTTTTTGTCTTTAGTATTATGATCAGTAGTCATTCTTCAAAAATTTCACGATTCTATTGACTAGTTTCCTTATGAGAACCCAGACATGAAAAGCACTGATGTCTTTTTTTTTTTTTTTTTAAAGAGAGAGAGAGAGAACACTCAAGTACAAGCACACAAGTGGGCAGGAAGGGGCAGAGAGAGAGGGTGAGAGAGAATCTTGAGCACTCTCCACACCCAGCGCAGAGCCTAGATGCAGGGCTTGATCTCATGACCCTGAGATCATGATCTGAGCTGATATCAACAGTCCTATGTTTAATCAGTTGAGCCACTCAGGTGCCCCAACACTGAGTCTTGAGAAGGGGGGAAAAAAAAATCTTGCTTTGTTGAGGGAAATTTATAAAACCCCGTGGAGGGGTCACAATGCCTCAAACTTGATTCCATTATCTCACTGTGTCTCCCTTCAAATTGCCTCCAGGCTCTGCTTTTCCAGAATACATAGATTTTACTTTTTAAAAAATATATTCTGGTTAAATCATTATGTTGTAATAAAATCTCTGGGAAAAAAATATCTTATTATTCAAAAATTTAAATAAGTGAAGACATCACCAAGTAAGATTGAATATCACCTGATACCACAGACAAAAAAAGGGCTTTGATAGTGAATGCACTTAGTTAGTGTTCTTGCTGTTTTGTGTTTTGCATCTCTTAATTTCTTAAACTCATTGTCTTTTATGCCTGAGAGTTCTAGAGAATAAAAAACAATGACTTCATTGTAGAGACTGACTCTGGGAGCAAAGGCTTTCACATTTTTCATTGCCATTATTACATGCAAACATGATTTAATGCCTAATACAGAGAAAAATAAGTGAACTTACAGAAAGAATAAGAGAAACAAAAATAATGCATTGGAACTATACCTTTTAATTTAATAGAGTTTGAAAATGAAATCACATTTATTTTTATTGAACATATCAACATGGAGATAAGATAAAACATTATTTTCAAAAAGACACAGTATCCTTTTAAGTAGATCTCTGAGCACATGAACTACTCACTCTCTTCTTCTTATGTTGCAAAGGATTTGAATTCCTCTGTTTAGTTCATTTAGGCAGCACATAAAACTATAAGCATTACCAGTTGCCACTGGAATAAACATCAACAGAAACAAGCTAGAAATAATATTTTGTCCAGACGGTAAATTCTAAAATCACTTTGCATATTCACTCAGCATATTCTATACTGGAATTTATAATTATGTGTCTTCAAGTGTTAGAATCCCATTGTTGTAGACTATAAACATAATTTTTCATTATTTCGTAATGGACACAAAGACATACTCATCCTAAAGCCCAGTCTTTCTTCTTTAAGAAGATACTACTGAGGGGCACCTGGGTGGCTCAGTGGGTTAAGCCACTGCCTTCGGCTCAGGGTCCTGGGATCGAGTCCCACATCGGGCTCTCTGCTCAGCAGGGAGCCTGCTTCCTCCTCTCTCTCTGCCTGCCTCTCTGCCTACTTGTGATCTCTGTCTGTCAAATAAATAAATAAATAAATAAACAAACTACTGAATGAATCCAGCCATCCCAACCTGTTTTCAAGTTTACATAAAAAGGAAGATGAGAACATATGTAACCATGTGACTATGGCAGTGGGGGGGGGGGTGGAAGCTGAACCTCTGTTATGAAATAAGCCCTCTGCAGTACCTTGATATGGATCTCTACTTCTTTTCCGCTCCAGGGGGGGAATAGTCTGGCAGGACTATTCAGGACAGTCTGAAATGCTGGCTAAGTGTCATGTTATAAAGTCCACTGGCAATGCACTCACCAGGATGGACAGCTGACATTCAGTGGTGGAAAGGAGCAATAATAATATTTCAAAGACTGCTTCTTGAAAGGAAGTTCTGAACAGGCACACAAAAGATGTATTCCCTTATGATCTCTGGGAGAAAAATGTTAGCTTAGCTATCTGCCTCATGATGCCTTTCCCATACATGGAGAAGTAACTGAACATTAAGACCTATCCGAAGGACTTAGATGTTTGGCAAATTCCAATTTTTATCTAGTCTGCAGTGCCTTCTGAATCTCCCTACTTTTCTCTTTAAAAAAAAAAATAATCTTTTCTTTTAAGATTTTATTTATTTGACAGAGAGAGAGCAACCACAAGTAGGCACAGAGGCAGGCAGAGAGAGAAGGGAGGAAGCAGGCTCCCCACTGAGCAGAGAGCCCTGATATGGGGTTTGATCCCAGGACCCTGGGATCATGACCTGAGCCAAAGGCAGAGGCTTTAACCTACTGAGCCACCCAGGCACCCCTGAATCTCCCTACTTCTAAGTGAGCAGGGCATCTCCAAAAGACGTCTCAGAGTGTTTCAATCACAAAAACACACCCAGGAAAACGACAAGGTAAAATTCTGTTACTCTCGTGGTCAAAAATCCGAAACATCAAATGTCTGTCAGTGGATCAACTTGTATCCCCTCTAAAAAATCTATTATCAAGTCAGAACACCGAGATGATTATGCTTTACTGTCAAAAAACTTTTAAAATAATGTTACTGGTGCAAATGAACTCTAGTTTATGAAAGCACCTTTTGTGTAAAGCATGGGGCAGATTATATATAATCTTTCTGGTATCTTCCATTATTACCTGGGTTTTAATAAACCTGCTGTTTATTGATTTCTCTACCTAAGTAATCATTCTTGAATTGATACATAATGCTGCTTGTGCTAAATAATTGATAGCGTGGAGATTTACGGGGAAAGGCTATGGCAAGCCAGAGGATGTGGCAGACAGAGGCTTGGCAGTATAGCAATAAATGCAGTCAGAAGAGGCCGGCGCTGTCAGGATAGGAATATCGTATGATTAATTGCTCTATTACTTCTCCTTGGTCTACAGAAAAGCAAGAGGGAATAAAAAGGGAGTAGAAAGTGAAGCAGCTTGTTGAATGTAGCTTCCTTTTATTTATTCATTGGAGTAGAGTGTGAGAGGAGAGTGCTTTAGTCTCTATTATATCTTTATTTACCAAAGGCAGATTTAAGAACTAATCTTGTTGAAGATTTATAAAAAAGCACTGTTGTTGCATAATTGGAGATTCGCTAATGTTACAAACCTATTCAGAAAGGATGTCCATTTCCAGTGAATAGCCATCATTTTGAATGTAGGTTACTGAGGGAAAACAGTAATGCCAAAATTGTTAGTACAATGACCACGAACCGCATCAGAGAACAGTTAGAGTGCTCAAATGAGGTTTTATACTTAAAATATGTGCTGGTTTTGTTTTCATTTATTGATGAAAAATTATATTGAAATTTGCAATACTTACATATGGGTGTGTGATTATAAAGGTATACTCTAATTTCCTTACAAATACACATTCATGACTTCAGCAAAGAGAAAGAAAAATCAGTTTTACATTATAGCATGTAATTTCAATATCATGAGCTTTTCAGGTTTATCCTTTTTATATAATGAAATAATAATCAAAATTCTTTGTCCTGAAAATAGGAAAAAATAAAATTTATAAAACTTTTCTATTATAATCTCATTTTTCAGAAAGTCAATTCTAAATTTAATTCAATTGTTATCAATGTTATCAAGCATCCAGAACTCTTTGCCAGAGGGATAGACCTGATTATATGCATACGTATAGGACAGACAGAAGGACAGACATTAAAACCACATGCAGGAGCACCTGAGTGGTTCAGTGGGTTAAAGCCTCTGCCTTTGGCTCAGGTCATGATCCCAGGGTCCTGGGATCGAGCCCCACATCGGGCTCTCTGCTCAGCGGGGAGCCTGCTTCCCTCCTCCCTCTCTCTCTGCTGCTCTCCCTGCTTGTGATCTCTGTCTGTCAAATAAATAAATAAAATCTTTTAAAGATTTTTTTTTTATTTATCTGACAGAGATCACAAGTAGGCAGAGAGGCAAACAGAGAGAGAGGAGGAAGCAGGCTCCCTGCAGAGCAGAGAGCCCTATGTGGGGCTCGATCCTAGGACCCTGGGATCATGACCTGAGCCGAAGGCAGAGGCTTAACCCACTGAGCCACCCAGGTGCCCCTAAAATCTTAAAGAAAAAACACATGCAGATTTTAGAACACTCACTGCCAAAATAAGAACTTTTTACCTTGGTTCTGATAGGGTGGGCCAGGGAGGGATGGAATTTCATATATCCCTTCTGTGGTTAACTTTGTTTTTTTGGTTTCCTAGCCACCATCTTATAATGTGTGCAAATTTGACCACCTAAGCTACTCCTAATTATTTCACTGTTCTCATAATGATCTTTTAAGCAGAGTATATTACAAGAGAAAACAGCACAGCTCAACCATTTAGTACAGCACGATCTATCAGTGTGGATCATTCTCTCCCATTAAACTAGCATAAATTTCTGATAATAAATTATTTCTTTCATCCATCTCCTGCCAATCCTATAAATTTTTACCTATGTATTTAGAAAATAAGTCTATGAAATGGTCGTTTGCCCCAAATTTAAACAATAGCATTGGATTTGAAAACTTTAGTATGGTATGATTTGTTTTCTTCTCATTTAGCTTTAATATGATGGAGGACCCCAGACACTGGGAACTGGGATTTGTTAAAGATAGATGTGAACATTTTGTTCTTAATACTATTTGAACCTGTGAGACAAAAGTTAAATATAATTACCTCTGCTGAAAAAAGAATACTTACATAAAATAAATAACTAATAATTTAGCTGGTTTGACTTATCTTTCCAGTATCCCTTCTAAATCTCATACTGGATCCTTTTTTAAAATTAGTATTAATTACCAAAAAGGAGTACTGTGCTAAATAATATTGCAAATCTATTTGTTTGCTAATTTAGGGCATAATAGCCAAAACTTGTAATAAGTGCTATGGAGAAGAGACAACTACACTTTATTATCACAAAGCAGCCAGATGTTAATTATTTTATTTTTGATACATGGGGTTAAGTGCAGAGGAAGAGGGAGAATTTTAAACAAGCTCTACACCCAGAACAGAGCCTGACATGGGGCTCAATCTAGCATAACTGAGATCATGACCTGACCCAAAATCAAGAGTTGGACACTTAATAGACTGAGCCACTGAGGTGCTCCAGCCAGACATTATTTTTAAACAGAAATCAAACTGTCTTTTCTTTCCTTAAAGCCCTCAGTTGGCTCTTTACTTCAATTGATGTAAAATGAGCAAATCAGACAAAGCCAACAAATCTGGACCCTAACTTCCAGACTCATGAATACTACTTTTCCCTTAACTTTCTAGGATCCAATTCATTTTTTTACCTTCTTTCTGGCATTTATATTGTCTTTGTATTTACCAGAAATGATCAGCCCACTTTGCAACATGATCTCCTTTTGTTCCAAGTCCCAACTTAAATGTTTCCTTAGGGAGGGTTTCTCTTACACACAGTCTGCAAGCAACTGTCTATTGTATCACTACTTTATGGCTTTTCATAGTACACACAGGTGTCTGAAAGTATCGCCTTTGCTTATTTATTTGTCATGTATTTTTCTCTCTCATCATTTAGCTCTTGTGGTAAGTAAAAAAATGTCCTTCCAAAGTTATCTATATCCTGAACCCTGGATCCGTGTTACCTAACATGGCAAAAGGAGATTTCCAGATGTAATTAAAATTAAGGGCCTTGAGAAGAGGAGGTTATCCTAGATTATTCAGGCAGGCTCAATCTAATCATAATCATATGAATCCTTAGAAATGGAGGACCTCTCCTGGCTGTAGCCAGTCAGGGCAAGATAGGATTATAGCAGAGAAGCAAAGAAGAATGCAACATTTTGGCTATGAACATAGAGAAAATGAGTCACAAGCCAAGGAAAGTAGGAATGTCCTCCAAGATGAAAAATGCAAGAGAACAGAGTCTCTTCTAGAGCTATCAGAAAGATGTGGAAACTTGTGACCAACACCTTTATTTACCTCACTAAGAGCCATGCTGGACTTCTGACATACAGAATTATAAGGGGTATGTGTGTGTGTGTGTGTGTGTGTGTGTGTTAATTTACCAAGGTCATGGTAATTTGTTAGCAAAAATAATAAACTAATACAACTACAAAATCCTTGGGACCAGAAACTTCATCCATCTGATTCACTCTATGGCCAGAGGTGTGTCTGGCACATAGATGGAGCTCAGTAAGTAGTTGTTAAATACATAAATGTATGTAGTGATTAACCAGAAATAAATCTTTCCTTCAAGGTACATAATTGATAAGACATTTGTTCTTTTTTTTATACAGCTAACTAATATTTTATTAGGTAATTTCTAATCTCCATTTTTCTCTAGACATCATATATTTCATGAAAGTCATATACACTCTACACCCAACAGTCAATTATCACTAAAGATAACCCCTTCATCTTTAGTGCAATGAATGTTTAATGAAAGCTCCATTCCTCCTTCCCCAAGCATTTGCAAACATAGAGTAATAGGCACCATTACCCACCTCTCAATCTCAATAGTCATAAAGTTGAGATACTCATGAGGAATATTCATGATCAATCTTTCTTCCTCTCATTCCCATAGATTTCCCTCTTTTCATATTTTTTGAAGCAAATTTAAGAACTCATATGATTTCAACAGAAAATATCTCAGTTTATAGCTTTTTTAGAATATTTCATTTATTTGAGAAAGAGAGAGAGAGAGCATGAACAGAGGGAGGGGCAGAGGGAGAAGCAGACTCTACAATGAACAGAAAGCCTGGATGCAGGGCTAGATCCCAGGATCCTGAGATCATGACCTAAGCCAAAGGCAGTTGCTCAACTGACTGAGCCACCCACGTGCCCCTCAGTCTGTATCTGTAAAAGGTCAGGATTCTAAATAGTTAGATGAACATTTTCCAAAGTTACAAGCTGTTTTTTTTTTTACCTTTTGATTCTGAGCTAGGTCCTCCTGGTGATTTGGTCAAGGAGATGTTAGTGAATGGGATGCACGACTGCTTGTCCCAGATTCTACATGTTCCCTCTGACTTACTCTTTCCCTCAGCCATTGCTGTGAGAAGATGCCCAAAGTTAGCCCACCAGAGGATGAGAGACATGTGGAATAGAGCCAAGTCACCCTAGTGGACCAAACTAAAGCCATCCTAGGTCAACCTTTACCCACTTGACCCCAGACTTGGAAGTCCAACTAAATCTAGCTGAAATTACCCTCCTACAGACTTATGAGCTAAATAAGTGCTTATAGTTATAAATCACTAAAATTTGAGGACATGTAACAAACATTATGACAGCAGTAGATAAGTAATACAAGAGCTCTATTTTATAAATCAGTGAGGGGGTAATGAGTATCCACAAACTCATTTTTCCTGGGGAGAAGATCCAGGTTTGGAGAGACCAATATCTTATGAAAGTTGAAGAGTCTCTTTTTAGAAAAAGAATAATTACACATATATAAAACTAGGCATGAAAGTAAATATATTTTTAGAATAAGAAAATAATAACAGAAGCCTTGTAAATCTAAGTAACTTTCTTCTGAGGTTTGCTTAGTCATTCAACCAGAAATGGTTGCACAGAAATGCTTCTTAATTGCAATCTGGCTTCTCCTCTCTACCCGGAACACTTTGTAAACTCCAGCACTCACAGAGGCCCATGCACAGAAATAAGCTAAAGCTTAAATTCATTAGTTTCACTTTACCATTTACCTAATGAGAAGATTAAAGGAAGAACTATTAAAACAAGGTAGTGTTGTAACAATAGCCTTTCTGGTGTCTGAAGGAGTGATTCTGAGGTAAGCAGACAAAATTCCTGGGTGTAGGTAGAATTGTCAGGTTCATGAGGGAAGCCATGTTGTTCATGTTTCAGAAGGGCTACAGAATAACAAGTGAAGAGCTGTTTCTGTCACTCCATTAGTTCTGCTTTTCACATTCTTCCAAACATCTCATACTTTTCTATACCGTATTTAAGAATGAGCTACACTGGGACGCTGGGGTGGCCCAGCTGGTTAAGCAGCTGCCTTCAGCTCAGGTCATGATCTCGGGGTCCTGGGATTGAGTTCCACATTAGGCTCCTTGCTTAGCACGGAGTCTGCTTCTCCCTCTGCCTGCCTCTCCCCCTGCTTGTGCTGTCTCTGGCAAATAAAGAAATAACATCTTAAAAAAAAAAAAAAAAAAAAGAATGAGTTCCAGTCTAGTGTGTTCAGTCAGGATACTATGAAAGACCTGCCAGGACAACTGGGAGGAACACTCTATCGGGTTTTAACAGTGTGCTAATTACTTATGACATTTATGTAAAAAGGCAATTGTGCCCCTTAAAAAAAAAAAAAATCGAATGAATTCTTTTTACTGATTGCCTTCCTAATTTCAATTGTATATGTCACCTGAGGTAGGATGAAATATTTAAAATATAGAAAACACTTCCTTCCTGAAAATGCCAAAATCATTAGCTTGATTTGCATCAGTAAATGCAAGTACAAAGCTGAGCCCTGACTGAAGACAATATCAGTGATTTGAAGGTTGATTACTTAATTTTTTTTATTTTTGATTTAGCAGAGCCTCAATTTTTTCTTAGCAGAGCCTAAACTCATAAAATTTGATTGTGTGAAAAGAAATTTTGAACAGACTTTTCTATAAAATCCTTTGTTTTAATTTTTTTTTCTTTGCATATAGCAAAGCAGATACTTATTAAAATTAATATATTTCAGAAATATAAAACAAGGAACATGGAAGTGCCCAATAATTCAACTCTCATTCCATTCTGTTAACTGGAGCTGTGTGAAATTTATTACTGTACTGAAAATTTTAATAACCCTTACCTTTTCTTAGCACATATGTGTTTAGCAAGACAAGCAATAAAAGTACTCATAAAATTCTCTTGTAAATTTTTCAAAGTAGTCTAAAATGAATGATTAATTTGAATGTCGATTTCTTTGTGTGTTTATTAGAAAGGTTATTTACATACATATTATTCCTTTTCTGGTAAACAGGTTGACAATGAATTATATTCCACATTAAAAGAGTCATTTATGTTGTTCTGGTTCAACTTATTTTATATGTGTTTACAATTCCAAGTATGTCTTTTCTTACCTTTTAACCTATGGATACACCTCACTTATATTACTACCCCAGGAGTGTAATAGTACATATGGGCTATTTTATGCTGTGGTGAACAACAACTTCATCTCCCAGGGGATCTACCTAAACGAGGTCAATTTCTCATTCATAGTACAAGTCCAGTGCCAGCTTTGCAGTAACATTGTTCCTTGTGGCCACTCAGGGGCCTCAAATGATGGAGGCACTATCATTTTATAATATATCATAGGAGCCTAGGCATCCAGGTCTGCCATGGGGAAAGGGAACAAAGAGACTCCCATAAACCATACATGGCATAGCTAGTTTTGAGAACAGATGGTAGAGTTCTCTCTCATGCCAGAAAAGAAAGGGGAATCGGGTGATTTGGTGAGCAGTAGTGATTTACTGTAAGTTTTTATCCCCAAGATGGTGACTCATTATCTCTCCTATTATTTCCTTCTTGTGAATAAGCCCCAATAAACTATTTGATCTGAACATCATATATACAATTACTCATATTATGCAGAGGAGAGAAACAAGTAAAAAAAATTTAAGTAAGTATTTAAAATCATGGAGCTAGCTAATTATGCTCCAGGCCTTGTTTTTCTTTCTTTCAAACTTAGAAGACAGAACCTTCCCTCATTGCATCATTGTTCCAAAGTAAGGAAATACATTCTACCAAATTACATTAATTTTTGCTGTTCTGTCTAATAAATAATGTGAATAATTTTACTGTTGTATAAAATACATTGTAAAAATTGCACTAACAGATTATGTGGGAAAGCATTCTATTGGCAATAAAAAGCATTCTATTGGCAAAAAATAAGGTAATACCAAATTGGAGACTTCGATAATTGAACAATATTAACAATTATTCCAAAATGTAATACAATTAAAGATGTCTTATATATACAAGTTAAGTTGTTCACAACCCAATCAAGACTAATTAGTAATGGCTTTTCCAGTGGAATTTATCTAGTTTCCTTCTCATAATTGAATTAAACTTAATCTCCTGAGTATCTAAAGGTTGATGAAATCAATATTGGGGTGGTGGAATGAAGACAAAAATGTTCTACTTAAAGCCACATAAATCATTTAGATTAAAAAAAAAATAAAAGATAATGACAACCACTCTCTTATATGCTGTTTTTGCTGTTCGTGTGCTACATTCAACATATATTGCCAACTATTTCTTTAAGGTTATGGGTTCAGTAATCTGATTAGGCTGGGTCCAGATAATATATATGCTTTAGGTTATACCTGTAGGAAAATAGAAGCCATAACAAAACCGTGGGTTCCAAGGATCAGTCAGACGATTTGGCCACTGGAAAACTTAATTTAAGTATTATTAATCTGTGTTCCATTTTGGTAATGTGTAAATCAGCTCATTTTTTGATAACAAATTAAAACCAAGACCCTGAAAGAGATGAGGTTATTAACCCTTGTTCCCCAGCCAATTCCCATTTAGATAATTGCACTGTGCTGCAGGGCTGAATTCTTCCAGTAATTTCGTTTTGAAAAATAAAATTAGACAGCAGATTCTGGCACCCTTTTCCAAATTGTACTGTAGTTCTATAAGTGTACTGTTCAACAGCTGCTATGTTCCACCCCTTAAGTGCTTATGTTCCCAATTTTCCAAAATAATTCATTTTTGTAAAAATAATACATCTCATTTATATAGAGCACTCCATTTCATGATGACAATGTTATTTCCATTCAACCCACATAAACAGTGTCAGTATGAGACTGAGGATAATTTCACAGATAATGAAACAGATGCCCAGAAAAGAGAAAGTAAAGAGCGCATGGTGAGCTATAGCTCTACTTCTTTTAAAAATAATCTGAATCTTCTCTGGGATGCTTGTGCTTGCCCACAATGTGTCTCTTGATTAGGTCTCTACATATTATGATAGGGAATTCACCTCTATCACAGGGCCAATGAAATTAGAAATGTAGGATGCATGAAAAATGAAAACAAACACAAGCAGAACCCCAAGAATATTAACTAGTCTTTTCACAGGCCTCATATTCATGATTAATTTGGTGTTTCTGAAAGATGTAAAATGCATGCATTTTAACTTAATGATATAAAGGAGTAAAATCCACTTGAAGGTGCCGAAGTGACCATGTGATCATGCAGGGAAGCCACAATAATGGGTAGAGGGCAAGGCTACTGGAACAATACGGCATGTGCCCTAAATGTGCTGCTCTCTCTTCCTCTTTGCCCATCAGCCCTCCCCCAGCACCTTAACCAGATGGTGGCAAGACTACCATCTAGTTTATTAAAAAGAAACATAAGTAGGCTGGGGAAAGTCACCTCTTTCTCCCTAACAAAGTAAGAGCGATTTTTCTGTCTTCCTTTTCAACTCTAATGATTTTCCTTGGCCTGTTTCATTGGCTGATACTGACAGAAGCATAGGAAAGAAGCATAGATTACTCTTTTCTTGGAGTTCTGGATAAACTCCTAAGAACATCTATAAAATAAGATGTGGGCTCAAAAGCTAATCTGTATTTCATCATGTAAAAATCCATCATTTCCGATTTAATGGAGTAGTTTCATTTAAAGAATGAGATTTGAATTTTGTCAAATTCCTTTTCTGCTTCTAGTAAGATGATCCTACGTTTTTGGTTTCTTTCCTATTAGATCAATGTCAAATAGATTAATGGATTTCTAGAACAAACCCCACTTGGTCATAATGTGTCATAATTTTAGTATACTCTCAGTTTCTTTGTGATTAAATGATAGTTCAGATTTTTGCTTGGCTCTTCATAAATGAGGTTGGTCAGCAGTTTTCTTTCTTGTGCTTAACATTTTTCAAGTAAGGGCACCATTTTAATACCTGCTATAGAAAATTTTTGGAAGTTTTACTTAATTTTCAATGCCCTAGACTAGTTTAAGTAACATCTGGATTTTAAAAAGTGTGTAAGTTTTTGAGAATGCCCCTGTGAAACTATTTTGGACCAAATGCTCTCATCCAGGAGTGCTGTGCCTTGTTTTTGTTTCTCCTATGAAATTACTCTGTTTGAACTTCCTATTTTTACTGAGTATATCTCAATTAGGACATGTTTTATTTTCCCAGAAAGTTACACATTTAATCTAGATTTTCAAATTTATTTGCATACAATTATGCACATAAATCTCTTGGGATTCTCGTAATTCCTCTTTTCTGAGGCCATTTTCTCCTTTTCATGGCTTACTTTGTATATACAGGTTTCTCCCCTTTGTTTTGTATAATTGCTTTATTTCATGATTTTTAAAAGTTGTTCAATTCCGCTGTTTATTAGTTCCATTGTGCCAACATTAAGTGCTGCTCTTATACTAAGTTTCATCTACTATCTTGGTTCAATTTTTTTAGTATCTTAAATTCTTTGTATTTGGTATTCATTTACTTTTAAATTCTGATTGCATAGGTATTTACTTTGAGGGTAGAGTCTCCTTTTATTGCATTATGTTCAGAGAATATTTATCATTTCTGTATTTTATATTTTTTGAGATTTTTTTATGGCCTAATATAGTGCAAGCATTTGTAAATGTTGCATGTGCAAGTGTATTCTTCATTGTTGGGGTTTGGAGCTCACTAGAAAGCCTAAGATCTATCTTACTGATTATGTCATCATTGTCTCATTTCCAATAGTGTTTTTCTACTGATTCTGTCTTGATCTGGGAGATGTGTGGTAAATTCTCTTAGAATTGTTGAGATTCTTTCTGCTCCTTCTTGCATCTCATTACTTTCCTTTTTATCCAGTTGTTGTTTTATTATTGAGTACATAGAAATTAACAAGTTTCTTCATTGTGAATTTTTGCCTTTGGTGTTATAAGGTCCTCTTTCTATTAAATAAAACTCTTTTGGCCTGATTTGCATCATACCTGGTTAGATAATGGTGACTGTATATTTTTCCATGTGCTAACCTGCCTGAACTTCTCTTTATTTTAGGTATTTTCTTTTGTACAGGCTACAAAGATGGTTTCTGTTATAAAGTCTTCACTTTGTGTTCTTTTATTTTTTCATTTTTCAATTAAAAAATTCATATCTTCCTTTCTAAAATTTATTTCCATGCACATGATTGCATATTTATGTATGGGGCCTCAAAAACATAAATACTGAGCAATACATATTAATTCACTTAACCTTTATGTTAGCTTAATGAATTAAAAGAGATGATGTCCATTTTAGGAAACTCATTTCTTTTCCTTTTTTTCCCTTTTTTTTTTTTTAAATTTGTTTATTTACTTGACAGGCAGAGATCACAAGTAGATGGAGAGACAGGCAGAGAGAGAGGGGGAAGCAGGCTCCCTGCGGAGCAGAGAGCTGGATGAGGAACTCGATCCCAGGACCCAAGATCATGACCTGAGCTGAAGGCACAGGCTTTAACCCACGGAGCTACCCAGGCACCCCAGGAAACTCATTTCTAAGATAAGGTCTGAAATCTGTATTTCTCTGATCCAATACATACCTACATAATCCTAGCAAAAAAGGAGACATATACTGAAGAACTGAGGCACCACGTTTTCTACTTTTAAATTAAATTTCCAAGTATGCTTTCACTTAAAATTAGTTATTTATATTTATAACATATTTAAAAACTAGTAGAGAAAAACAGAGAAAACTATTACTCTACAGAATCATTTAAACACTGTAAAACATATATAACTAATACATACGTATTACATATAGTATGGATATGTATATTTATGCAATTCATAAACAATTTGCATATCTTTTAAAAATGGGACATAAAGTAGGAACAAGCAATGAGTGGATAAGTTTGATGACTTACAATTTACCTTGATAACAGAAAACACAGAACAGCAAAGGAAGATTTCAAATATTACAAAGACAAGTCAAAATCTCATATCTCAGATCTTGTAATTTGCTCCACATATCTGATAGTATATATGTTTTCTCTTTGGAAAGTGACAGGAGTTAGTGCCATATTTCAAAGTATAAACGCTTGAGTGCAGCGTTGGTGGTATAGTGGTGAGCATAGCTGCCTTCCAAAGTATAAACGCTTGTGAGCGCCCGAGTGTTTGCATGCACTTACATGTTTATTACATAATCAGGTGCTTGACGTGTTATTTTTCTCTGCCTAAATTTTATACAGTCCTTTAACTAAATTACTTTTTTTGACCAGATATTTTCTGTTTATGTCCCTGAACGCAACAAAAGAATGGGAATCAGAGGCTATCTCCAAGGTGCATTTGTGCTAGCTTCTTGCTCCCTCCCAGGAAGGTACATTTAGCACCAGTGGGTCTAGTGCCCCACAGAGGCGAGTAAGGAAAAGCTACAAAGAAAAATTGCATGCATTCTTGCTATGCAAAGCATAAATGTCACATAATTATTGTTTCTATTTTAATTTCTATTTTTCTAAACTCAAAAAAGAAAAACATCTTCCCATTCAAATTGTTATCTGTACCAAGGCACCAATTCTAAGAAATAAGGTGAAACATATAAATTATTCCAAATTCACTTCCTAAATTATGCTTAAAATATGAATATAACGTATCCACAAAGACAAGTTTAGACTAATTTGATTTATGTGCTTAGGAAAACAAAATCATTAAGCCCTGTCTAGATCTCAAAACTTATTCCAGTTTTATTTTTCTGACTTTCATCTGCCAGCCCTTTTACTGCCTTGTTCAGCTTTCTTCTCCATGCCTCTGAACACTACCTTTGAAACCAAAATAGGATTTTAAATATATATAACAGAAATGCTTCGCCTTGACCACTTTGAACTAGGTCAATTTGAAGTGCAGACTTGGAGGTGAATGATTCGAAAACCTATTAATCTGTAAAGGTCTGGAGTGCCTTCCTGCCATTATTCTTTGCTTTACTATTTTATAGATAAACCACACATCTGCCACGCAGATTCTGAAAAGGTTGGTTTGAATCTACTATCCACAGTTCTCTGCTGTTTCAGGAGAAATACGAGATTCCCTGAAGGAAGAATTTTTGTGTTACAACATGAATGGAGAAAGAGTCACTCCTCTAAAAGGCAGAAGAAATAAATCCCAGATTACACAAATTAAATGGAAGGGGCTCTTTACTCTTTCATGGTATCCCTTGTGTGACTCTGTCATTTTTGTGGGTTCTTTTTTATTTTTAACAAAAATAATCTTTTTTTTTGGTAATAAATTGCCCCCAATTAGCCAATCTGGATGGTTGAGGACTAAACTTTCAGAAAGAGATTATATAATTAACAGTTTTGATAAGAACATTTTAATGTCTTACCAAATCTCATGTGGTTTTTTAAAACAGAAGGCTGGAGAGAGTATTATTTAATTCACTAAAATTTTTCAACAAATTAGTTTTACCATCAATCTATGTCAATACTATTTTGAGCACTAGGTTTAAAATAGGGATGAACTAAGGCAATAAATCCTTGCCTTACTAAGCCCTCACTTTATCAGGACATCATTTACTAGTGTGGGAGCAGAGATCCCTCATCACGTGTCACCTTTCAGAGAAAACTTTGATCAACTTGTATAGATTAACACCACTCCCTAGCATCTTAGCCTCCTCGATTTCTCTTCATGACAATTTTCTGACATGGATGATTTTATGGTTTTCTGGTTTATTTATTTGAATGTGGAATTTCTCAGAAAACAGGCATTTACAGATCATTACAACTGAGCCATACAGTTAAAAAGAAGGTGAAAAGATGGTTCACCCAAGCAAAGAACCCCTGCCTTGTTCTGACTTATGACAAGTTGATGAAACAACAGACCAGCCTTGCTCTCCTCCCTCATTTGTGTGCTCTCAGAAGCAGGAAATAGACCATCAAACTGGTCTGTGGGAGCTAGAGAGCCAAAAAGACTCAATAGACCAGAGAAAAATATCTCCAGTGCAAGACTGTCCCAACAAGTGCTTTCCCTATGGCAGCAACCCAAGGCAACTTAGAAGTGAGGAAGGCAAGTTGCTAGTAGAGAGATGCCTGGGGCTCTCATTCAGGGTAATAGGAGATACAGAGAGGATGACAAGAGATAGTTCTCTGGAGTTGAATGACTGGCAACTCTCCAGAGTGCTGAGACTAATGACATTCCTCAGAGAAACAGGAATTCAGATGAAAACTCTGGACCACCTTCCTGGACTCTTAGGTGCTAGTAACCGAAATCTAGCTTCCTGTCTTTTCCCATAAATGGTCCACAGCCTTCTGTCAACCACCTGCCACCCCGGGACAGCCCTTTGGCTGCCTGCCATTTCTTACTTCTAATACATTCATTCTCCTAAACAATGTCACTTCCGTGTTGCAAAGGCTCTGGTGGAGAGCTCAGAGAGATGGGTTCATCAAGAAACTGAGAAATACCTATGACAAAAAGCATGACATACTGAGCAAGAGGCAGAAAAGCAGAAGGGGAAGAAAGAAAAACAGTAAAAGGAGAGTTCTAACAACAACAAAAATATACGATAACTGGTCCACTCCCTCATCTCCTCCTCTGTGAGTCCAACCACATCTGCAATATCTCTGAAATGCAGTATTAGAGATAAAAGAAGGGAAAGAAACAACAGCTCGGAGGCACAGGGGACATGCAACTACTTTCTGAAATCAATTATGGACTTTTTTGTTCCAGGAGTCTCTCCCATTCACATAGTTCCAGGTCTCCCTTATTGCTGGAAATTTAGTGTGCAATACAAATTAAATATTTCCATTTATTCTCTCCTGCTGTTTTGTTTCCTGCTTATCATTTTATTGGTTAATAATAGAATATAAAAGCTATGAATTCAAAATGATTGGTAATTTATGGATATTACTATAGAATTAGCCATCTTCACATGAGCTTTTATTATATTGAAAGTATTGTAAAGTCCAATATATTTCAATTTAGCAGCTGCTCATATAATGTCTGTTTACATAATATACCATCTGTTTAACTTAATCCTTGACTATTAATATTCAGAAGCGCAGAAACAAAAATGGCCTCTTCTCTGAAATGGAACTACCAATACCAGAATGGTTATATTGCCTATATGGGTGAAAAATACCTATACACTGTACTTAATAATAGATATGCGTTAGTCACAAATCATGTAGAAAAAAAAAGTATCATCAGCATTAGAAACACAGCAGTCAACAAAACAGGTACAAATCTCTGTATTCACTGGACCTACCCTGGAAGCAAGGGAGGAGGACAGAAAACAAAAGAACGATGTAGAATATCCCATGTGTTGATGAGGAATAAGGAGGACACTGAAGAGGGGAGAGGAATCCAGAATTGGGGATGAAAATGATTTGTTTTGTTGACTGTTTCCTTTGCTGTGCAGAAGCTTTTGATCTTGATGAAGTCCCAAAAGTTCATTTTTGCTTTTGTTTTCTTTGCCTTTGGAGACATGTCTTGAAAGAAGTTGCTGTGGCCAATGTCAAAGAGGCTACTGCCTATGTTCTCCTCTGGGATTTTGATAGATTTCTGCCTCATGTTGAGGTCTTTCATCCATTTATTTTTTTTTTTTTTTTTTTTTTTTTTTTTTTAAAGATTTTATTTATTTATTTGACAGACAGAGATCACAAGTAGGCAGAGAGGCAGGCAGAGAGAGAGAGGAGGAAGCAGGCTCCCTGCCAAGCAGAGAGCCCGATGTGGGGCTCAATCCCAGGACCCTGGGATCATGACCTGAGCCGAAGGCAGAGGCTTTAACCCACTGAGCCACCCAGGCGCCCCTTTCATCCATTTAGATGTTATCTTTGTGTATTGTGTAAGAGAATGGTTGAGTTTCATTCTTCTACACATAGCTGTCCAATTTTCCCAGCACCATTTATTGAAGCAACTGTCTTTTTTCCACTGTATATTTTTTCCTGCTTTGTCGAAGATTATTTCACCATAGAGTTCAGGGTCCATATCTGGGCTCTCTACTCTGTTCCACTGGTCTATGCGTCTGTTTTTGTGCCAGTACCATGCTGTTTTGGTAATCACAGCTTTGTAATAAAGCTTGAAATCAGGCAACATGATGCTCCCAGTTTTGTTTTTCTTTTTCAACATTTCCTTAGCAATTCAGGGTCTCTTCTAGTTATATACAATTTTGGGACTATTTGTTTCAATTCTTTGAAAAATGCGAGTGAAATTTTCATCAGGATGGCGTTGAAAGTATAGATGGTTCTAGGAAGTATAGATATTTTGACCATGTTTATTCTTCTGATCCATGAGCATGGAGTTGTCTTCTACCTTTTTGTGTCTTCTTCAATGTCTTTCATGGGTGTTCTGTAGTTCCTCAAGTACAGATCCTTTACCTCTTTGGTTAGGTTTATTTCCAGGTATCTTATGGTTCTTTGTGCTATAGTAAATGGAATCGATTCTCTCATTTCCTGTTCTATATTTTCCTTGTTAATGTATAAGAAAGCAACTGATTTCTGTACATTGACTTTGTATCCTGCCACATTACTGAATTGCTGTGTGAGTTCTAGTTTGTGGGTGGAGTCTTTTGGGTTTTCCATATAAAGTATTGTGTCATCTGTGAACAGAAGACTTTGACTTCTTCATTACCAATTTGAATAACTGTTATTTCTTTTTGTCTTCTGATTGCTGTTGCTAGAACTTCTAATACTATGTTGAAAACAGTGGTGAGAGTAAACATCCTTGTCATGTTCCTGATCGCAAAGGGAAGGCTGTCAGCTTTTCCCCAGTGAGGATGATATTTGCTGTGGGTTTTCCATAGGTAGCTTGTATGAAGTTGAGGAATGTTCCCTCTCTTCCTATACTTTGAATCATTTTAATCAGGAACAAATTCTGTATCTTGTTAAATGTTTTTTCTGCGTCAATTGAGAGGACCATGTGGTTCTTCTCTCTTCTCTTATTAATTTGTCCTACCACACTGACTGATTTGTGAATGTTGAACCACCCTTGCATCCCATGGATAAATTCCACCTGGTCATGGTGGATAATCTTTTTAATGTATTGTTGGATCTTATTAGCTGGGATATTGTTGAGAATCTTAGCATCCATATTCATCAGGGATATTGGTCTGAAATTCTCCTTTTTGGTGGGATCTTTGCCTGGTTTGGGGAAGAGGGTAATGCTGGCTTCATAAAAAGAGTCCTGGAAAATTTCCTTCTGTTTCTATATTTTGAAACAGCTTCAGGAGAATAGGTATTAATTCTTCTTTGAATGTTTGATAGAATTCTCCAGGGAATCCATCAGGTCCTGGGCTCTTGTCTTTTGGGAGGTTTTTGATCACTGCTTCAATCTCATTAATAGATATCGACTGATATTCAGGTTGTCAGTTTCTTCCTGATTCAGTTTTGGAAGTTTATAGGTTTCCAGGAATGCATCCATTTCATTTAGGCTGCTTAACTTAATGGCATATAACTGTTGATAATAATTTCTGATGATTGTTTACATTTCCTTGGTGTTAGTCATTATGTCCCTCTTTTCATTCATAATTTTATTAATTTGGGGTCCCTCTCTCTTCTTTTGGATTAGTTGGCCAATGGTTTATCAATCTTACTGATTTTTTTTTTTCAGAAAACCAGCTTCTATTTTCATTGATGTGTTCTACTATATCTCTAGTTTCTATCTCATTGATCTCTGCTCTAATCTTGATTATTTCCCTTCTTGTGCATAGGGTTGGCTTACTTTGTTGTTGATTCTCCAGCTCTTTAAGGTGTAAAAAGAGCTGGTGTATTCTGGATTTTTCATTTTTTTTTTTTTTGAGGGAGGTTTGGATGGCTATTTATTTTCCCTTAGGACCGCCTTTGCTGAATCCCATAGGTTTTAGGCTGAAGTGTCTTCATTCTCATTGGTTTCCATGAATTGTTTAAGTTCTTCTTTGATTTTCTGGTTGATCCTAACATTCTTAAGGTGGTCTTTAGCTTCCAAGTGTTTAAATTCCTTCCAAACTTTTTCTTGTGGTTGGTTCCAGTTTCAAAGCATTGTGGTCTGAAAATGTGCAGGGAATAATCTCAGTATTTTGGTATCAGTTGAGCCCTGATTTGTGACCCAGTATGTGGTGTATTCTGGAGGAAGTTCCATGTGCACTCGAGAAGAGTGAGTATTCTGTTGTTTTAGGGTGGAATGTTCTGTATATATCTATGAGGTCCATCTGGTCCAATGTGTCACTCAATGCTCTTATTTCTTTATTGATTTTCTGCTTTTATGGTCTATTACTGAGAGTCTGAGAGTGGCGGGTTAAGACCCCTACTATTAGACCCTTGAAGTCAAGATGGCAGAGAAGTAGCAGGCTGAGACTACATCAGGTAGCAGATCAGCTAGATAGCTTATCAATCCACTGCATACACCTACAAATCCAACAGGAGACAAAAGAGAAGAAGAACAGCAATTTGAGAAACAGAAAATCAACCACTTTCTGAAAGGTAGGACTGGCAGAGAAGTGAATCCAAAGCGACAGGAAGATAGACCGCAGTGGGAGGGACCGGCTCCGGGCAAGCAGCTGAGCAATGAAGCACTAAATCAGCACTTTTAAAAGTCTATTCCGTGGCGCCTGGGCTGCTGCCTTTGGCTCGGGTCATGATCTCAGGGTCCTGGGATTGAGCCCCGCATCGGGCTCCCTGCTCCGCAGGAAGCCTGCTTCTCTCTCTCTCTCTCTCTCTCTCTCTGCCTGCTTCTCTGCCTACCTGTGATCTCTGTCTGTCAAATAAATGAATAAAATCTTAAAAATAAAATAAAATAAAATAAAATAAAAGTCTATTCCGCTGAGAGACATCGCTCCAGAGGCTAAACCAGGGTGAAGCCACACGGGCTTAGTGTGGCCTCAGGTCCCACAGGGTCACAGAAGGATTGGGGGTGTCTGAGTGTCACAGAGTTTGCAGGTATTAGAATGGGGAAGCCGGCTACAGAGACAGAACTGAGGAGTGAGCTCTCAGTTCAGGGTTACCTTGAACCAGTTGTAGGCTCAGTGAGCTTGGAGCACGGACAGAGGCCAGGGAGAGAGGAGTGATTGGGTGCTATTCTCTGCGGGTGAACTGAGGAGTGGGGCCCCAAGCTCTCAGCTCCTCTGGGCTGGACACTGGGAGGCTGCCATTTTCATTCCTGTCCTCTGGAACTCTGTGGAAAGCATTCAGGAAACCAAAGCTCCTGAAAGCAAACCCGAGCGGCCCCTGGTAAGGGCGGTGCAATTCCGCCTGGGGCAAAGACACTTGAGAATCACTACAACAGCCCCCTCCCCCAGAATATCAACAAGAAATCCAGCCAGGACCAAATTCACCTACCAAGGAGTGCAGGTTCAATACCAAAGAGAGCAGCAGAATTCCAGAGGAAGAAAAGCAAAGCATGAAATTCATCGCTTTCTCCCCATGATTCTTTAGTCTTGCAGTTAATTAATTTTTTTCCTCTTCTGCTATTTTTTTAAAATTTTTACCCTTTTCTTTTTTAACATTTTTAAACTAGTTTATCATATATATATATATATATATATATATATATATTCCTATTTTATATTTTTTCTTTATTCATTTTCTTTCATTTTTTTTCTTTTTTTTTTTTTTTCTGAACCTCTTTTTATCCCCTTTCTCCCCCCCACGATTTGGGATCTCTTCTGATTTGGTTAAAGTGTATTTTCCTGGGGTCTTTGCCACCCTTTTAGTATTTTACTAGCTCCTTCATATACTCTTATCTGGACAAAATGACAAGGCAGAAAATTCACCACAAAAAAAAAAAAAAAAAAAAAAAGAATAAGAGGCAGTACCAAAGGCTAGGGACCTAATCAATAAAGACATTGGTAATATGTCAGATCTAGAATTCAGAATAAGGATTCTCAAGGCTCTAGCTGGGCTAGGAAAAGGCATGGAAGATATTAGAGAAACCCTCTCAGGAGATATAAAAGCCCTTTCTGGAGAAATAAAAGAACTAAAATCTAACCAAGTTGAAATCAAAAAAGCTATTAATGAGGTGCAATCAAAACTGGAGGCTCTCACTGCTAGGATAAATGAGGCAGAAGAAAGAATTAGCAATATAGAAGACCAAATGACAGAGAATAAAGAAACTGAGCAAAAGAGGTACAAATAGCTACTGGACCACGAGGGCAGAATTCTAGAGATAAGTGACAACATAAGACGAAACACCATTAGAATTGGGATTCCAGAAGAAGAAGAGAGAGGGGAGCAGAAGGTATATTGGAAAAAACTATTGGAGAGAATCTCCCTAATATGGCAAAGGGAACAAGCATCAAAATCCAAGAGGTACAGAGAACCCCCCTCAAAATCAACAAGAATAAGTCCACACCCCGTCACCTAATAATAAAATTTACAAGTCTTAGTGACAAAGAGAAAATCCTGAAAGCAGCCCGGGAAAAGAAGTCTGTAACATACAACGGTAAAAATATTAGATTGGCAGCAGACTTATCCACAGAGACCTGGCAGGCCAGAAAGAGCTAGCATTATATATTCAGAGCACTAAATGAGAAAAACATGCAGCCAAGAATACTATATCCAGCTAGGCTATCATTGAAAATAGAAGGAGAGATTAAAAGCTTCCAGGACAAACAAAAACTGAAAGAATTTGCAAACACCAAACCAGCTCTACAGGAAATATTGAAAGGGGTCCTCTAAGCAAAGAGAGAGCCTAAAAGTAGTAGATCAGAAAGGAACAGAGACAATATACTGTAACAGTCACCTTACAGGCAATAAAATGGCACTAAATTCATATCTCTCAATAGTTACCCTGAATGCTTATGGGCTAAATGCCCCAATTAAAACACACAGGGTATCAAAATGGATAAAAAAAAAAAACAAAACCCATCTATATGTTACCTCCAAGAAACTCATTTTAAGCCCGAAGACACCTCCAGACTTAAAGTGAGGGGGTGGAAAAGAATTTACCATGCTAATGGACATCAGAAGAAAGCAGGAGTGGCAATCCTTATATCAGATCAATTAGATTTTAAGCCAAAGACTATAATAAGAGATGAGGAAGGACACTATATCATGCTCAAAGGACCTGTCCAACAAGAAGATCTAACAATTTTAAATATCTATGCCCCTAACGTGGAATCAGCCAACTATATAAACCAATTAATAACAAAATCAAAAAAACACATCAAAAATAATACAATAATAGCAGGGGACTTTAACACTCCCCTCACTGAAATGGACAGATCATCCAAGCAAAAGATCAACAAGGAAATAAAGGCCTTAAATGACACACTGGACCAGATGGACATCACAGATATATTTAGAACATTTCATCTCAGGGCAACAGAATACACATTCTTCTCTAGTGCACATGGAACATCCTCCAGAATAAATCACATCCTGGGTCCTAAATCAGATCTCAACTGGTATCAAAAGATTGGGATAATTCCCTGCATATTTTCAGACCACAATGCTCTGAAGCTAGAACTCAATCCCAAGAAGAAATTTGGAAAGAACCCAAATACATGGAGACTAGAGAATGAATGGTTTAACCAGGAAATTACAGAAGAATTGAAAAAATTCATGAAAACAAATGATAATGAAGACACAACAGTTCAAAATCTGTGGGACACAGCAAAGGCAGTCCTGAGAGGAAAATTTATAGGAAAATATATGTTTATAAAAAATAAAAAATTAAAAAAAAACAGAAAAAAAAAAGAATGCTATGTGAAAGCTGAAGAGACATATGAGGCTCAGGAGTTAACGTTGTTTCACTAGAACAGACAATAAGCAGTAGGATACTAGCTAATGGTTGTAAATCAAATATTGGGTATTTATTGATTCTTATTCATTGGTTAGCAGTATTTATTGAATGGTGCTTGAGACCGGAAACCATTGTAGACAGTGAATGCAGCAATGAATGAACCAACAGAGTCCTACTATGAAGGATGTCAATAGAATAAATTTGTAACTTGCTAAGTGGTCAGAAGTGCTGCAAGAAGATTAAAACCAAGTAAAGTGTTAAAGGAGTGAGAGTGGAGGCTATCTATAGGACAACATAATTGATGGAAGCTTGACTTTGTATGAAAAACTGATTTGCCAAGTTTCAAATTAAGAGGGAACTGCAGATAAAATGGTACACACTGAAAACAAAAACTAATGATTTAAAAAAAAAAAGAGCAGTTGGAGAAGTTTTAATACATTCTGTGTGTGTGGAGGAGAAGAGAAGCAGAGACACAGAGAGATACAGAAGCAGGAGGGAGGATGGAAGGGAGACAGAGGTGGTGAGGATAGGGGATGAATATAAGTATACATGTACTAACTTCAAGGAGTAAATGTCATGGGAAGAATATCACTAAGTTAAAGATAACTTAAGGTATATGGATGGAGTGAGCTCAGTAACTATAAGTGCAATTAATGAGAATAGCCTCACTTTAAGATGCAATGATAGTTCACATTTATTGAATGTGTGTGTGTGGGTGGGTGGGTGTGGTGTACTGTTGCTGAGTGGGGTGTTAAGCTTTTGTCTTCAGTATATTATTTCCTTCTCTCTCCTCATCCTCCTAATTATGGTACTATGCAAAATCAATAGAAACATAGTTAAGAGATGGAAGGACTCTGAGAATACACCTCCATGGTCCCACTTATGAACATTGACCAGAAAATCCACCAGGCAACTTGGAAGCAGATATCATGTGAGGAGCCAAGAGTGAAAAAGAAGTGACGTAAAATAAAATGCCAAATCAAGGAAACCAGAAAACCTCTTTGGATTAGTGTGAATGGGGAACATAAACTGAAGATCAAACATAATTGATGAAAGAATACCTGAACTAAAATTAATTAAAACTTGAATTAAAAAGGGCTGCTAATGCTGGAAAACACTGGGTAGTGAGATGAGACCGAGCAAGCAACGTATCTTAAAATGCTAAAATGCTCATGCTACAAAACTGGTTTTATTTTTTAATTTATTTTTTAATTTTTTTCAGTTAGGCAACATATAGTACATTGTTAATTTCTGATGTGTTCAATGATTCACTAGTTGCATATAACACCCAGTGCTCTTCACATTATGTGCCATTCTTAATGCCTGTCACCCAGTTACTCCAACCCCCACCCCTCTCCCTTCTGCAAGCCTCAGTATGTTTCCTGGAGTCCAGAATCTGTCATGGTTTGTCTCCCTCTCTGATTTTTTCCCACTCAGTTTTCCCTCCATTTCCCTGTGGTTCTCTGTACTATTCCTTATGTTCCACATATGAGAGAAAAACTACTTTTAATAGATATGCTTTTTGACTTTGGTAAAGAGGAGTTTAAATGACTTAATGGTAGCAACAGGAAAAAAAGCACCTAATTACAAAAAAAAAAAAGAGAGAGAGAGAGAGAGAGAGAGAGAGAAGCAAACTAACAACGTAAACAAGATATTAGAAGTTAAGACTCAGGGGCGCCTGGGTGGCTCAGTGGGTTAAGTCTCTGCTTTTGGCTCAGGTCATGATCTCTGGGTCCATGAGGCAGATCTCTCTCTCTGCCTGCCTCTCTGCCTACTTGTGATCTCTGTCTGCCAAATAAATAAATAAAACCTTAAAAAAAAAAAAAAAGAAGTTAAGACTCAAAGAATGGAAACTGAACCAACTGGGAAAGATAAACAATAGAATAGGATGACATTTTTAATAACAAAACATATAATTCAAGACAGGAAACATTAAAATTGACAAAAAGAAGGGAAAAAACCCTTAAGCATTGTATAAAAATAGTTTAGAAAACTTAGAGAAGAAATACGATTGCTAAGTAAACTGTAAATATTTTTAATCTTGCCAGTAATCAATAATATGTGAACTAAGGCAAATAATTAAATGTAATTAAAATTACCCTGGTTAGTCTTGGTGTGAAGCACATAATTACTACTTGCTATCAACAAAGGCATGAAAGCATAAACACTCAAGGAAGATAATTTAATAGTTTTGTATTTAGAGCTTTAAAAATGTATTTTCATTTATCAAAGTAATTTTTCTTCTGAGAAGTTATCTTGTAAAAATATTAAACATATTCATAATATTTTATTCATCTGTTCTTCACTAAAGTAGTTATAATATTGAAAAATGGGCAAGTGTCTAATCAATATCAGTGTTAATTTTGAGGCAGGAAGATATTAAAATGTAACCAACCAGTGAAGTCATGCTCTTGAAGAATATCTTTTACTGTTGAGAGATCATTATGTAATATTAAGTAAAAAAGATGTGATCTAAAATTACATGTAAGTCATGAGACTAATTTTAGATAACATTTTAATAGCTTCAACTGTATATACAATTGATGAAAACTGATCTTCTTTTGATGGTAGGAAACTTATTGAATTTTGTTGTCTTAAGTTTTTTTCTGAAATAGTTATAGCCCAAAACATTGTAATCTAAAAATTGTTTGAATATAAATATATCATCCCTACTAGATATCATAATAATGAAGTGATCCTAATGAAATCTTTCTCCAAATATGCAGACCATTACCATGTCTTCATTGACAGGATCTTCTGCAATTTATGAGCTAGCACCTTTGAAAACCAATGGAGGGGCTATTAGCAGAGTTTGCAAGGTGTTAAATATATCACATATGCCCTGAAACTGGAATGGAGCCAAACTCTTATAAAAATTTGTCAAAAGTCCAAGACAATATATTTGCTAACATCAAGAGTTTTCTTAATGAAGTCACTTGGAAGGCTCCTGGGAATCCTCTGAAATTGACCACTTGACATAATTTTGTACTATGTCAGCAGTATAGCTGTAAACTAAGGATTTTGAACCATGTGATGGGCTTTAAGTTCTTAGCACATTTGTTAGAAGATGTGGCTCTGCAGCTGTTATGGGTATTTAAGGAGCTGGGGAATATCCATATCATAGCACTCTTCAAGGAAAATGAGTTATTAAGAGGCTATCGCAGTATTAGCAGGTTGTTACAGCAATGCCCTTTTCCCATAGATCTTACAAAGAACCTACTTAATGTTATTGGACCTCTGAGATGAGTAGGCAGCAAGAAAGATTTCTCCATTGAAAACAATAAAATTGTATCTCAAGAAGTACCAGTCAGAATCAGGAAAGGATGTGGAGGACAAACTAAAATGTATGTCAATTTTTAATGCATATTATAACTGTGACTGTATACAGAGGAAAGAATGATCCCAGAAAGGTAGAATGGGTTCATAAAGAGCTAGGTCTATTGCATTATCATGCACCATCCTGATTTATTGTCCTGTTATGGCATAATATTAAAAAAATGAGATTTGGATTTGGGAATGACATGTGAGAAAAATGCTATTTATATCACTTATGTGATAAAAATGATTTGGGGTCTTATTTATAAGATGAGTTTCCAGAGAATTTTAAACTAGTTAAATGATCTTATCTGGTGTATCACATTAGGGATGTATGTTAAACTCAATTGATAAGGAATAATCTAGTTTTAAATAGCAGAGCTTCATTGTTAGTTTCATTGTGTTAAAACCTTTTTGCCTTGGATGACACTTAGAAGGAATTATCAGGTGGCAGGAAACTAGAATGATAAAAACTGCATGGATTGAGATCATCAGTATCTAAAACAAACTCAGAAGAATGGAGTGGAGTAAGTGTAAGCAGATAAATTTTATTAGGATGAATATAAAGATTTGCACTTACATTAACCAAAAATATCTGTAAAAAAAAGACGGGCTAAGTGGGAATATATTGACTACACGTCTGTAGTCAATGTGGTAGCCAAAGCAATATCTACCACATTTGCAGGCTGCCTATGATGATAAAGAATAATGATTACAATAATTTTAATAAGTAACCAGGGGTACCTGGGTGGTTAAGCCTTTGGTTAAGCCTTTGCCTTCAATCTACAATTGTAAATATTTATGTCCCCAATATGGGAGCAGCCAACTATGTAAGACAACTGTTAATCAAGATAAAGATTCATATTGATATGAACACATTAATAGTAGGGGTCTTTTTAAAGATTTTTTATTTTTTATAAACATATAATATATTTTTATCCCCAGGGTACAGGTCTGTGAATTGCCAGGTTTACACACTTCACAGCACTCACCAAAGCACATACCCTCCCCAATGTCCATAATCCCACCCTCTTCTCCCAAACCCCCTCCCCCCAGCAACCCTCAGTTTGTTTTGTGAGATTAAGAGTCACTTATGGTTTGTCTCCCTCCCAATCCCATCTTGTTTCATTTATTCTTCTCCTACCCACTTAAGCCTCCATGTTGCATCTCCACTTCCTCATATCAGGGAGATCATATGATAGTTGTCTTTCTCTGCTTGACTTATTTCGCTAAGCATGATTCGCTCTAGTTCAATCCATATTGTCGCAAATGGCAAGATTTCATTTCTTTTGATGGCTGCATAGTATTCCATTGTGTATATATACCACATCTTCTTGATCCATTCATCTGTTGATGGACATCTAGGTTCTTTCCATAGTTTGGCTATTGTGGACATTGCTGCTATAAACATTCGGGTGCATGTGCCCCTTTGGATCACTACGTTTGTATCTTTAGGGTAAATACCCAATAGTGCAATTGCTGGGTCATAGGGTAGTTCTATTTTCAACATTTTGAGGAACCTCCATGCTGTTTTCCAGAGTGGCTGCACCAGCTTGCATTCCCACCAACAGTGTGGGAGGGTTCCCCTTTCTCCACATCCTCGCTCAAAATCAATAAGAATAGGCCCACACCCCGTCACCTAATAGTAAAATTTACAAGTCTCAGTGACAAAGAGAAAATCCTGAAAGCAGCTCGGGAAAAGAAGTCTGTAACATACAATGGTAAAAATATTAGATTGGCAGCTGACTTATCCACAGAGACCTGGCAGGCCAGAAAGAGCTGGCATGATATTTTTAGAGCACTAAACGAGAAAAACATGCAGCCCAGAATACTATATCCAGCTAGGTATCATTGAAAATAGAAGGAGAGATTAAAAGCTTCCAGGACAAACAACAACTGAAAGAATTTGCAAATACCAAGCCAGCTCTACAGGAAATATTGAAAGGGGTCCTCTAAGCAAAGAGAGAGCCTACAAGTGGTAGATCAGAAAGGAACAGAGACCATATACAGTAACAGTCACCTTACAGGCAATACAATGGCACTAAATTCATATCTCTCAATAGTTACCCTGAATGTGAATGGGCTAAATGTCACATAGCATTCTTGACAATTATGTTAGTATATAAACTGTTATCGTAAAGAAGTGAATGTCACTGATGGGCAGTTTTTCTCTTTGCTTATTTCAAGGGCACCTTGAAGATAGTTGCATGACTTCCCTACTTCTCTGACATGATTATCCTCAGCAGGAACACATTGTGAAAATGTAGAGCTCATGTTGCCAAAGTCAACCATGTAATACCCTCTCTGTCCTAGCTGTGAGAATACTCTCCTCAGCCTCCCTCACAGTCCTTAGGTAATCAAAATCTAAATCACATAATGTTTGATGGCCTGATCTAAATTGTAATTCTCAGCACACAAAATCAGATGAGTGTGCAATATCTTCTGTGTCTTCAAAAGCCATTCCATTTTTTTATGAGAATGAGTTATGGTTTGGTTTTCTTCCCAAATATAAACTCATTTGAACATATCTTACAGGGAAAACAGAATGTTTAATTTCACTGCGTATGAAAGGTCCTCTTCTCTATTTCAACTACCAAAGCACATTTTCCCTCTTTTTTCATAGTTCTTTGTAATTTCAATTGAAGTGGTGTGAAGTTGGTAGAAAGACTTCAAATGAAGTGGTTAAACAAAAATAGTCATCATGAACCAATAACCTACAACTAAAGTTTTCTGAAGGATTCTTATTGATTACTATAGCTACTCTAAATGACTCAGAAATACTAATAATTTTATTGGGATCTTAATATATCCACAGCTATATTTTATTACACAAGTCATATTCATTTCAAAAATCCTACTAGTCAATGCATTAACTACATTAGGCCATCATTAAATTAGTTATGTATAGTTTATGCAGTAACTGTCTCCCATAGATGGAAAGAAAAGATGTTAACAGTAACCATGCTGAGCAGAGCTACAAGAAGCTATTGCACAAATAAACATTTCCATTACATATTTGAAATACCAAAATATTTGACAATTTCTAAAAAATGTAACAAAAACCTAAGGTGTATTATGACATAATATCTATGAAATTTAATAGAAGTTAATTGAATATTTGGTTAAGTTAAAGCTATGAAAAACAATAAATGACATTCCTGTGTAGTTTTGATAAATATAATAATTTAATATGCTGTGTCCTTGAAAATGAAAAACAAATATACTCCAGCTGTATGTACTGATACTAATGGATTTTTTTTAAAGATTTTATTTATTTATTTGACAGACATAGATCACAAGTAGGCACAGAGATGGTGGGGCGGGGTGAGGGGGCAGGGAAGGATGAGTCTCCCTGCTGAGCAGAGAGCCTGATGCGGGGCTTTATCCCAGGACCCTGGGATCCTGACCTAAGCTGAAGACAGAAGCTTTAACCCACTGAGCCACCCAGGTGCCCCAATACTAATGGATTCTTAAGCTAAAGGGGAAAAGGTTTTAAATGCTGTACAAATAACATTTATATAAAGTTTAAAAACAAAATCAAACACTCTTATATTTGTATATATAAAACATATAAGGAGGATAAGAATATGAGAAATATAAAATTCAAAATCATTGCTTTCTCTGAGTCCTAAGGCTATATGAGGGAAGCTCTATAGAGTTTGGGGGGCTTCATGAGAATTGATTTAAGAATCTGTTTCTTAAGTGTGATGCTGGGTACCATAAGTATTTTCTGATTCTTATTTACAAACACAAATATATACATATTTTGTATAATAAAACACTATATAATTACAGGAAATGGAAAATCTTCATATCCATTAAATAATGTTATTTAGGAAAAATTTTAGACTAAATGAATTAATAAAATGATCAATAATTTCCTATAGCTGTTTAGGTCATTTCTTTGCTCTTTTACTATCTCTATCTCTATCTCTTTTACTCAACCTCTGCATTTCCAACATCTCACCAGTTTCAAGTGGAATATTTTACTCATAAAGACTTCATAATTTGTCTAGTAGGTTGTATGTCACTCATATATCAATTTATCTTATGTTTCAATGTTGTAACTACATTATTTCCTTATACATTTTTCACCTAAAAAATAATATTTTTCCTTAAATGGACTTCTTTACAGAAGCTAATAAAACACCTCATGAGGGTAATAATAAAATTTTGAAACTTCAGTGAATGAATATAAAGCATAATTTGAAGTACATTTTTCTTACTTTTAGAGAGGATTTTTAAAAGTTTATGTTTAAATTCCAGTTAACATACAGTGTAATATTAGTTTCAGGTATAGAATTTAGTGGTTCAACACTTTCAAGCAACATCCAGGCTTCATCACAAGTGCCCAAGAGAGGATTTTTAAATGAACCACTATATTGTATTGATGCTAAGATGAATTTTTCACTTATTAGTGTCTTTAAAATCAAAGGCAGTACAGATTTAAGAAAATACAGCACTTGGACACACATATAGAATTTGATATTCCAAACAGAAATTTCTATTTTTCTGTTTTTGTGACACCTCCAGGACCTTAAGACCACAAGATTTTCAAAAAAGGTAAAGCTTATATTTAGAGGCTTTTTTGGGTAGTGCTTAAAATTAAGGAACATTCTTTTCTGGAAAAGGAGAGTTTACTGGAAATAATTATGTAGGCATTACAAAATACTACAGATTCTTATTTAGATAATTAATCCCAATAAATACACTTTATTTATAAAAATAGATTGGCTAATGCGAAAAAAGTCAAAGGGAGAAAATCAATTATCATATGGTTTCACTTATTTGTGGAACATAAGGAATAGCATGAAGGGTATTGGAGAAGGGAAAGATGAAGGGGGAGAAATCAGAGTGCGAGCAAACCATGAGAGACTATGGACTCCAGGAAACAAAGGTAGAGTTTTAGAAGGGAGGGTAGTGGGGAGATGGGTGAGCCCAGAGATAGATATTAAGGAGGGCACAGATTGCATGGAACACTGAGTATTACACACAAACAATGAATCCTTGAACATTACTTCAAAAACTAATGATCTACTGTATGGTGACTAACCTAACACAATAAAAAAAATATTAAAAAATCAATTAGTTACCTACTCTATTAATAGTTCTATTGCCAGGCTTGCCATTCTATACTCTTTATTAGCACTTTCTTTCTAAATATATGTTCTAGATATGATTGCTTCTAATAGCTGAATATATGATAGAGTAACTCTGAGATAGTTGATCTTCACGAATTTACTTAAAATAAACATACAGAGTACATATGTATGTACAAACATACAATAGTAACATACTCATAACATATTTTGACAAGGTGAAACCCACATTTTTCTTAATAATGACTTGATTTAGGAAATCAGCACACACTGAGGACAACCACATATGGAGGTGAGCATGAGGGAACCTAGCCAACTTGGTGACAACTGTCTTGAAGTCTTCCTGAAAGAGGGACTCGGCTGATTTGTACCCAGATAATCTATTCAATTCCTCTACTTTGGCCAATAAAAACACAGGTAGAATAAATTGAAAATACATTCTTAGTCCCAAGGTTACTTTTCTTGAGTGACACTGGGAGATGTTCCCAGCGTTTCAGCCCTCGGCCCGTGCAGACACAGGAAGATTGGGAACCAGATCATTAGACTGCTACAAAAGCAATGTTTTCCTGTCATCTCATGATTTTATTTTTTTCTTGAATACTGTGGTTTTATATAAAGTAATGAATCTGACTGCTCACTAAGAATGTGCCTATCTTTATTTTTCACTGGCACTCTGAGAATCATTTCCTCAGAAAAATGGGAGGTGGGGGATGCTGGTGTATCATCTCATTTAAATATGTGCAAAAGATTCTGAATTTTTATAAAACAAGTTTCTCATTCTCTAGAGAAGATGAGGTAGGGATAGAGAGAAGGAGGAGGGAAGTCAGAGGGGTTAATGCCTAAGAGGAAAGACAGAACAGGTAAGCAGAGGAATATCTTAATGGAAGGTGGGAGTATTTCCCAACTTGATGACCAGTTAATAAGATGAAAAAGACTCAGGAAAAGAAGTTTCCTTAAACTTGAAACTCTCATTAGCACCACTGCCAAATATCCATCATTGAACATATGTCAGCAAACCTCACCCTCCTTTCACAAACACGTTTGAAGACGTATAGACCTTGTGCATAATCGTATATGAAATGAAAAACCACTCTCTAAATAAAAGAGAAATGAACAAAAATAGCCTGTTGTTTCCCTCTGAATGGAGTAGTAGGTATCTGGTCCCCCTTAAGTGTAACTGAATTCCATTGTTTAAGTACTCTTTGCCTATCCCTTCTTTTTGAAAAGAAGGGGATCATCGTTAATTGTCAATGCCCTGTGGGCTGCATGAGGAAGCAGATAAGGCCACCAGGTACAAGTACATAAGCACATTCAGCACAATTCATTTCAGCTTCATTGGTTCAAAGAAATGAACTCAGTGTTACGATGTCAACCCAGGTATGTTGAATAGTTTTTGTTTGTTTGTTTTAATTTTATTTTCCGGGTCCGCTTCTATGTTGAGCCTTGCCTTTCACTCTTTATCTTTTGGCCTGCCGTTGGCAGTGACTCTATATAAACTGCAGAGTCTGAATGGATCTTGAAATTTTCTGTTCTGGCATGAACATAATCTCAATCTCCTTCCTTAAATGAATCATAGTGAAAAAAAAAATCCCTATGATCTTAAATCCAGTGCAGTAATTATGCATATCGTCGTCAGGGAACCGAAATTTCATTCCTAAGATTCTAAGTATCAGCCTCTGTCTTGATATAGAATTTCAGGTCCATAGAGTGCTGGCATTTAAGATGTACATGAATGTTCTTCTTCTGACAATATTTTAAGATAGGTAAACTGCAAAGCCAGGTAGTTATGAAAAACCTGCACATACTAGGAAAATATGAAAAATATGCTTTAATTTGCATTTTAAGTCAGGAAGATAGTTCATTTTATTTCCCTAACATGATTAAACTAATGGTTAAGCATTACAAACTTTCTGCAGATAGCCTTAACTCTCTCACTCATCCCTTTCTTCATCTAACTCTGCTGATCAACATGCATCTTTGGTTAAATTTGCATCTCCACTTCTTCTGTATTTGCATTAATGTAGCTAAATGTGGTTGGACAAAGGTAGTATTATATTGACTGGCTTTGCTTTTAGTTTAAGAGCACAACTCTTAATGATGTTATTATAGATAATGTGACCACATATTTTATTCTCAAAACTGAAACACTTTTGATAGTTAAAAAATGTGTTATTGGTAATTACCATAGACATAAATCAGTACTGTCCAAGGTAAACTGGGCCTGTCCTGGGCAAACTGATGTATGATTACTCACATTTTTGATGAACTACACATAATATTATCTGAGATAACTGCACATATTTTGTATAACTGACTTCACTCAAGGGGCTTCACTGCCATATGATTTTTTTCATACAAAGCATTGTTATTCTCAGTGATCTCTACAATACCAACCCCAGGGCCAATTATCTGTGTTCAGATGACTGTGTTTCCCAGTAGCATTTTACAAACTTCACCATGCTTCCCCTGAAACACTTTTCTCAGCTGACATCTAGAACACTATACACTTCCAGGTGTCTCCTTACTTTACAGGCTACTACTTTGCAGAACCCTTTGCTAGTTACTCTTCATCTCCCAGGCTACAAAAAGTTTTGTGCTTTATGGTGCAAACCTCAGTCCTTGTACTTTCTCTACCAACACTCATTCCTTTGTTGACTTAATCTTGGTTCTTGGAGTTAAAGACTAGTCGGATGGTCATGGTTTTGTATTTGCATCTCCAAACAAGCTCTCTGTTCTTAATATAAAATGGTCATACTCAACTGCTTATGCTCTCTAATTAGGTGTCAAAAAGGTATCCAAATGTAACAAAGATTTCCAGATGAAACTCTGGACTTTCCCTCCAACACTGCTATACTCTCTGTCTTCTACCCTTGTTAAAGAAAGTCATCCACTTGTTCAAGCAAAAACTTGGAGTTAGTGTTTCACTCTCTTTTACTCTCCCACTCCATCTCAAAATCAACCACCAAGTCCTATTCACTTTACCTTCAAAGTATATCCAGAGTCTGACCACAACCACCATCTCTACTATTACTATTCTTGTCTTACTCTTCATTATTTCTTAACCTGGATTATAGCAACAGCTCACCTTGCTTCCTCCCTTTTTCTCCCTTAGTCTGTTCAACATAGCATCTATAGTAACTAAACCCAAAACACTGTCACTATTTTGCTCAAAACCTTCTGCAGGCTTCTTATTTTACTTAGAGTAAAAGTTGAAGTTCTTTGGTAGACCAACAAGCTCCTTCATTATATTGCAGCTACTTAGCATTTCTTCTCTGACATTAGTGTCCTCAGATTATTTTATTTTAGTCACAACTGCTGTTTCTCAAGCATAACCAGAATACTTCTCCCTCAGAGTGTTTGTACTCCCTGTTCCCTTTACCAGAAATACTTTTCTTCCAGCTATCCATGTATCTTTTCTCATCCCTTTGACATTTTGCATATATTTCACTGTCTCAGGAGAGTCAATTTTTATTTTCGCAAATCACTAAAAATGCAATTTCCATACGAATAGCAATTTTGGTCATTTTTTTTTCCCTCACTGTTCTACTGTAATCACCGAGAAGATTTGCAGTAAACACTCCCTGAACAAATCAATCAGTGAATTCAATATTTCTCTGTTTCTTAGAAGACTCTGATACCTTTATGAATTTTTTTCTTTTTAGTGTAACAGAATTCACTGTTTATGCACCACACCCAGTGCTCCATGCAATACATACCCTCCATAATACCCACCACCTGGTTCCCCTAACTCCCTGCCCCTTCAAAACACTTCAAAACGCAAATTGTTTTTCAGAGTCCATAGTCTCTAATGGTTCATCTCCCCTTCTAATTTCCCTTAACTACCTTCTCCTCTCCATCTCCCTATGTCCTCCATGTTATTTGTTACGCTCCACAAATAAGTGAAACCATATGATAATTGACTCTCTCTGCTTGACTTATTTCACTCAGCATAATCTCTTCCAGTCCCGTCCATGTTGCTACAAAAGTTGGGTATTCATCCTTTCTGATGGAGGCATCATACTCCATATTGTATATGGACCACATTTTCCTTATCCATTTGTCCGTTGAAGGGCATCTTAGTTCTTTCCACAGTTTGGTGACAAAGTGGCCATTGCTGCTATAAACATTGGGGTACAGATGGCCCTTCTTCTCACTACATCTGTATCTTTGGGGTAAATACCCAGTAGTGCAATGGCAGGGTCATAGGGAAGCTCTATTTTTCATTTCTTAAGGAATCTCCACACTGTTCTCCAAAGTGGCTGCACCAACTTGCATTCCCACCAATAGTGTAAGAGGGTTCCCCTTTCTCCACATCCTCTCCAACGTTGTTTCCTGACTTGCTAATTTTGGCCATTCTAACTGGTATAAGGTGGTATCTCAAAGTGGTTTTAATTTGAATCTCTCTGATGGCTAGTAATGATGAACATTTTTTCATGTGTCTGATAGCCATTTGTATGTCTTCATTGGAGAAGTGTCTGTCGATATCTTCTGCCCATTTTTTGATATGATTATCTGTTTTGTGTGTGTTGAGTTTGAGTTCTTTATAGATCCTGGATATCAGCCTTTTGTCTGTACTGTCATTTGCAAATATCTTCTCCCACTCCATGGGTTGCCTCTTTGTTTTGTTGACTGTTTCCTTTGCTGTGCAGAAGCTTTTGATCTTGATGAAGTCCCAAAAGTTCATCTTTGCTTTTGTTTCCTTTGCCTTTGGAGACATATCTTGAAAGAAGTTGCTATGGCTGATGTCGAAGAGGTTACTGCCTATGTTCTCTTCTACGATTCTGATGGATTCCTGTCTCACGTTGAGGTCTTTTATCCATTTCAAGTTTATCTTTGTGTATGGTGTAAGAGAATGGTCGAGTTTCATTCTTCTACATATAGCTGTCCAATTTTCCCAGCACCATTTATTGAAGAGACTGTCTTTTTTCCACTGGTTATTTTTTCCTGCTTTGTCAAAGATTATTTGACCATAGAGTTGAGGGTCCATATCTGGCCTCTCTAGTCTGTTCCACTGGTCTGTGTGTCTGTTTTTATCCAGTACCATGCTGTCTTGGTGATCACAGCTGTGTAGTAAAGCTCGAAATCAGGTAACGTGATGCCCCCAGTTTTATTTTTCATTTTCAACATTTCCTTAGCAATTCGGAGTCTCTTCTGATTCCATACAAATTTTAGGATTATATGCTCCAGCCCTTTGAAAAATACTGGTGGAATTTTGATCAGAATGGCATTAAAAGTATAGATTACTCTAGGCAGTACAGACATTTTAACAATGTTTATTCTTCCAATCCAAGAGCATGGAATGGTCTTCCATCTTTTTGTGTCTTCTTCAGTTTCTTTCATGAGTGTTCTGTAGTTCCCTGAGTACAGATCCTTTACCTCTTTGGTTAGGTTTATTCCCAGGTATCTTATGGTTCTTGGTGCTATAGTAAATGGAATTGATTCTCTCATTTCCCTTTCTGTATTTTCATTGTTAGTGTATAAGAAAGCAACCGATTTCTGTACATTGACTTTCTATCCTGCCACATTACTGAATTGCTGTGTGAGTTCTAGTAGTTTGTGGGTGGAGTCTTTTGAGTTTTTCATATAAAGTATCATGTCATCTGCAAAGAGAGTTTGACTTCTTCATTGCCAATTTGGATACCTTTTATTTCTCTGTTATCTGATTGCTGTTGCTAGGACTTCTAAGTCTATGTTGAACAAGAGTGGTGAGAGTGGGCATCCTTGTCGTGTTCCTGATCTCAACGGGAAAGCTGTGAGCTTTTTCCCATTAAGAATGATATTTGCGGGCGCCTGGGTGGCTCAGTGGGTTAAGCCGCTGCCTTCGGTTCAGGTCATGATCTCAGGGTCCTGGGATCGAGTCCCGCATCGGGCTCTCTGCTCAGCAGGGAGCCTGCTTCCCTCTCTCTCTCTGCCTGCCTCTCCATCTACTTGTGATTTCTCTCTGTCAAATAAATAAATAAAATTAAAAAAAAAAGAATGATATTTGCTGTGGGTTTTTCATAGAGAGATTTTATGAAGCTCAGGAATGTTCCCTCTCTTTCTATACTTTGAAGTGTTTTAATCAGGAACAGATGCTGGATTTTGTCAAATGCTTCTTCTGCATCAATTGAGAGGACCATGTGGTTCTTCTCTCTTCTCTTATTGGTTTGTTCTATCACATTGATTGATTTGAGAATGTTTAACCATCCTTGTAGCCCAGGGATGAATCCCACCTGGTCATGGTGGATAATCTTTTTAATGTGCTGTTGGATCCTGTTGGCTAGGATCTTGTTGAGAATCTTAGCATCCATATTCATTAGTGATATTGGTCTGAAATTCTCCTTTTTGGTGTAGTCTTTGCCTGGTTTGGGGATCAGGGTAATGCTGGCTTCATAAAAAAAAAGTCTGGAAATTTTCCTTCTGCTTCAATTTTTTGAAACAGCTTCAGGAGACAGGTATTATTTCTTCTTTGAATATTTGGTAGAATTCCCCAGGGAATCCATCAGGTCCTGGGCTCTTGTTTTGTGGGAGGTTTTTGATCACTGCTTCAATCTCGTTACTAGATATCAGTCTATTTGGGTTGTCAATTTCTTCCTGGTTCAATTTTGGGAGTTTATAGTTTTCCAGGAATGCATCCATTTCATCTAGGTTGCTTAACTTATTGGCATATAACTGTTGATAATAACTTCTGATGAATGTTTCTACTCCCTTGGTGTTAGTTGTGATCTCTCCCTTTTCATTCATAATTTTATTGAGTTTTCTCTCTTTTCTTTCAGATTAGTGTGGCCAGTGGTTTATTGATCTTGTTGATTCTTTCAAAAAAACAGCTTCTAGTTTCATTGGTACGTTCTACTGTATCTCTAGTTTCTATCTCATTGATCTCTGCTCTAATCTTGATTATTTCCCTTCTTGTGTGTGGAGTTGGCTTAATTTGTTGTTGATTCTCCAGTTCTTTAAGGTGTAGAGACAGCTGCTGTAATCTGGGTTTTTCAGGTTTGTTTGTTTGTTTGTTTTTAAAGATTTGTTTATTTATTTATTTGACAGAAATCACAATTAGGCAGAAGTAGGCAGAGTGGCAGGTAGATAGAGAGGGAGAGGCAGACTCCCTGCTGAGCAGAGAGCCTGATGTGCCCTGGATCCTAGGACCCTGGGATCATGACCTGAGCTGAAGGCAGAGGATTAACCCACTGAGCCACCCAGGCACCCCTTTCAGGGTTTGTTTGAGGGAGGCTTGGATGGCTATGTATTTCCCCTCCTTGGACTGCCTTTGCTGTATTTGATAGGTTTTGGGCCAAAGTGTCTACATTCTCATTGGTTTCCATGAATTGTTTAAGTTCTTCTTTGATTTCCTGGTTGATTTTTAATATAAAACAATGGTTGATCTCTCTAATCGTTGATGATGTAATTAAAATTTTACCCCATTGACTTTGAGCAACCATATGGTTCACGGTGGAGAAAAAAAATCTGTCCTGTTTCTAAAAGGCGAGTACCCCAGAGTTGCTGTAACACCAGAGTCTCTGTTGGTTTTCAGGGTCTCTTTTTACATGGCTCTTTCCTAACTTCAGAAAGATATGAAATCAAAAGCCAAATTCCAGAAATAAGTCCTAGACCCAATGCAAATGGGAACTAGGAGGATGTTTATCCTATTTAAATTCCTGAAAAAATTTTAATGAATAAAACATTTACTTATATTTCATAAATGTCTGATGAAGCAACCAGAATGACAGGTGTTTTTCTTATTAATATATATAAGAATCAGTTTGCTACTTCTTCAAAATGCAGATTATCTGACCCTATTTCTAGAAATTTTTCTAGTCAATTTTGGGTGGAGACCAAGATCTAGATTTGTAACAAGCAACCAATCTTACCTATGATGTCAACCAAATAGCAAAACACATTGAAAAAGACTGATATACATGTTTGAAAACTGAATCCATTACTAGTAAATAGTGGTTATTTGGAGAATATACTATTCATCTTCTTGAAGAAGCTACAGTTACAGCACACAACTAGTTAAAGATGCAGAAATTCTTATTTCAGCCTTACATTTCCCATCTGAAGCATGTCTAACAAATACGTGATCCCTAATTATTAAGAAAAATGTTAATTTTCTTCATTATCATCTATTTATTTAAGGATTGGTCCACAAATTTGCAATTAAAATCAATCCATCTATTCAAAGTTGGTACTTCTAAATACCAACTCCACTCCAAAACAGAGTACTTACTTTAAAGCACAAGAAGCCATATCACACCCAAACATCGCTGGGGGTCACAGTGCACTCAAACTGAAGGTAAGATAGTAATAATAGTCAAAAAGACTATTCTGGGATAAGTATAAGTGAATTTATTGGAAATCAACATGGAATATCAAAAAGAATAAGGAACTTCAATTAGTAGTATTGGTTCTGCCACTGGCTGGACTTATTTTCTTTATCTTTAAAATCAATGAGCTTGACTAATAGTTTCTTACTTTCCTATTTGCTCAAGGCTTTATCTTTAACATAATATCTTTACAAACCAAGAAAATATATTTATGAAAAATTTTGTCAAAACTTTAAAATAAACACCAATATTTAGACAAAATAGTTTTAGTGATCTGGAGAATTAATTCCTTGGGAAAAAATTCCTCACTTAATTCCCTATAAATTGCACACAGGAGCACTCACTACAAATTTATGCAAACTAATTAACAGTATATATTTATATCCTTCATAATTACAAACATTGGTCAAAGGAATAAAATGTGTTTAGATAATCTATCAATGATATCTGCTATTATCAGCAATCTAGCACTGATTCTCAGGGACCACAAATCCTTTCAACTAAAATGTATAAATCTTTTTACTTCAAATCCAAATCAATCTCAGTTTCTTTCAGAAGGTCTAATGTTGTGTACTTGACCTCAAGAAGTCATAAAAATCTGTTCAACTGACTGTATTAAAACGGGAAAAAAATATCCTTATAGAAAATCACTAAATCCATTGCATCAAACCTGGGTTGTGGTGGCAGTTTATGTGAATGTGGTTCCTATGTGTATACTGAAATTACATTTAAGAAAAATAAATCTACACAAATCACCATGAAATCACATACCACATCTTTATTATTATAAATCCCCAGACCATATTAGATAATTATTCATGGTGATTATAAATTAATGAATGATTAGTACCCAATAACCAGCTAGAACCATTATTTTACCTTTTATGAAACAAAGGACTTTGCAGAACTGTCAGCATTTGTACATGTATTGGATTTTTCCTTCTTTCAGGAAGTTCTGACATACCAGTTGGCAGGGTGATCTGGAAATATGTAGAATTTAGTATCTGAAAGAACTGTAAGGCACCACACAGAGTCTCTAATTTCCCACATAGTATATTTGTAGCAATTTGTAAAAGTAGTGCTGAGTTAACCCAGGTGGCCCTAATTGTTTCATAATTTGCTTCAGGATCCCCTGAAGCAATTTGGAAACTGCTGAATTTATATAATGATGTAATTTTCCATGAATTCTTTGGACCTTTGCTACCAGTCCAGATGCCAAGAATGACTCCTGGAATCTTTACAGCACTGCACTTCAATGTGCATGGGGCTCCCTCATTTTTGGTGCAATAATGGTGGATAACCGTTCAATAAATAAATGAATAGGTATTGATTACATTGCAATTAGATGCCCATTATAAGATATATAAAGATTAAGTCAACTGATATTTACAATCAAGGAAAAGGCAATTGTAATTTACCATAAATCATATAATACAGTATTGGGTGCCAAAAGATCATTTCAGATAAATTCATTGTTAGTTCAGAGATGAGAATTGTGTATTTTTCTGTAGATATTTGTCTAAGGGGTAGCATGAATTTAAATTAGACCTTGAATGATGGGTAGATTTTTGAAATACATGAGAATTAGGTGGAACATATATTAAACTGAGAAACAAGTAAAAGAACATAGGTCATTTATGCACAGGAAAATAATAAAATGGATGAAGTGGGAGATGCTGGGGGAGAAAGGAAGGAAGAAAGGAAAGAAGGAAGGAAGGAAATGAAAGCAAAGAAAATTAGTGAAATTATGGTATAAGTTGAGTAGTTTAAAAAAGATTGGAAAGTCATATTAGGGCAACATCATGGAGTTCTTTGAATGAAAGAGACACTTAAGAGTTGTGGTTAGTGACCCGAGATTTAACAATCTGTGGTGAAGATCTCATGACCCGTTCATCCTATATGTTCCCAATGCTTGTTTCTTGTCGATATGAAGATTCAAACCAAGATACGTCCATTTGCCATGATTATAATGCTGCAACAAACTGGCTTATTTTCTTTGGCTGTCATGTCAAAACCTAATAAACCTAGATTTTCTTTATAAATGTCTACTGAAAAAAGGAAGGACTGAAAGACTTTCAGTCTACTGAAAAATATAAAATTTATAGTTTTCACTTTCTCATATTTCCTGTAGCTCCACATTTTTTTTTGATACATTTGCTTCATGCTGTGAACTGACAGCCAGTCTTCAAAGTGCAATTCTTCTTAAGTGGGGACAGTTCAACATTTTTCTCGTTTTGGCAAGGAATCAATAGTGCATTAAATTCTAGAGTGTGCATTCTGTTGGCAAAATCTTGCCATTTGTAATGACATGGATGGAGCTAAAGAGTATTATGCTATGCAAAATGAGTGAGAGAAAGACAAACACCATATGATTTCTCCCATATGTGGAATTTAAGAAACAAAGCAAATAAGCAAAGAAAAAAAAAAAAGAGAGAAAGAGAGGCAAACCAAGAAACAGACTCATAACTATAGAAAACAAACTGATGGTTACCAGACAGGAGGTGGGTGGGGGGATGGGTGAAATGGGTGATGGTGATTAAGGAGGGCATTTGCTGTGATGAGCACCAGGGGTGTGGTATGGAAGGGTGGAATCACTTATCTTGTACACCTGAAACTAACATTACACTATATGTTAACTACCAGGGATTTAAATAAAAATTTAAAATTTTTATTTTATTGTATTAATTTGTTTTTATGAGAAGACTTGAAATTTACTAGGGTGAGAAGGTGACTTCTGTCTTCAGTTAGGCAAAGCTAAGAGATCTAATCTAGCTTTATAATGTGTGATCCTGTTTCTAGTTTTCTCTGTCCCTGAAAAGTTTAGGAAATCCAGAGATGGTGAAGATGCTATATCAGTATCAAGAGTTCACTAGAAAAAGTTCACTAATACAATAAATAACCCGAAAAAATGAGATATTTGTTTTGTTCTTGGTGAATTAGGAGATCTCATCTCTTTGTGGGTAGCAGAGAGAGGAGGGTTAGTTAATAGACTATTTTAGGAGCTGTCCTGAAGAAAAACCCTCTTGGACCACTATTAAGTAAGATATATTTTTCAAGAAAAGAAGAGCATAGTGTATGGCTTCTGGAGGTGAAAACTAGAGTAGACCAAAACTGGGTGAAAATGAAAGTTTTCCAGGAGACGATATGGACCTTTAGAGAACTGGTACAGGAAAAAACAAAGAAGCACAATAATTTTATGTTTAATGTATATAAGTGGAAAGATCAAGTGTGAGGTGTTACTGCTATATCCATCTTAGATTCTTAGGAGATGGTGTGGATGTGGATTTATAGACAGATGAGGACCTGATATCTTACTGGCGAGATTGTTAAATAATTGGAAATATCACACTTGCCTCATTCCTTCTCTTTAATTCTCCCTCTTGTGAGCACAATGAGGGGATGGTATGGTCTATTGGCAGAACAATAAGGTATGATATTATAGACAGAAGAAACTAAATAGTTATTTGAAAAGAAGCTAAAAATTTACTAAAATTCTAGACTAAGTACATATATATGTATATATCCCTTGTATTTTTTTATTCCTTTTCAATATTCATATTAGTTAAGAAACTTCACTCCTAAGTTTTATTTTATTGACTGTAGTTCTTTTGCTTTCTCCTGTGAAAGTACATATACATGGGTCAATAATTTGTTAGTTTCTGGGCAATATATTGATCCTTCTATTTGATTTTTGGTTGTCTTTGTCTGTCTTCCCATGTACTCTCATCTCTTTGAAAAACAGTTTCTGGAGTAAACTAATATGCTATAACAAGGAATTTAATTATATCTGAGCTGCATAATATTTTGGGCAGTTAATCTACTTGAACTCAAAGTGAACCTGAACCTTTAAAGCTGTTGTTGAGACCAAATTGCTGATGGAAACAAAAATACGCATCTCTGGTTACTCATTCAATGCAAGAGTGTACAGTTTTTGAAATCTCAACTAGAAATTCATGATCACAAGTCTCATTAAAATTCATGTATACAGAATGAACACGAGTATTGATGGTAGGATAGCCTAAAAATTCAAGTTCTATTAAAGAGGCAGAATGGTGCTTGCTTCGGCAGCACATATACTAAAGAGGCAGAATGTTTCAAAGATTGAGTGATTTTTTTTAAAATCCTCTATTACAAATAAACTAATTATAAAAAAAGAATTTCAAGGACATAATTTCTGTAACAATTCAATGTTTCCAACTTTTAAAGATAAAATGAATTTTTATATATATAGGGAAAAAATACCTTAACAAATTTTAGTTCTGGTAATGGTGGCATTTTTCTTTTCTTCTTCTTCTTTTTTTAATCAGAGTGATACTCCTTCATTTGGCAATTAAATACTTGAAAGGGAAGCTGGCAAAAACTAGAAGAGATCTGACCCTAGGGAGAAAGGAAATACTCATAAGAGTCAAATTTATATGGATTTTCTACTAAGGGAATGATAGGGTCTGTGAGGTGCTCTATCTATACGGTTCAAATCAAAATCTTCAGACTATTGGTCTCTTAAAGTCAGAAGAGTGGTGCCTGGGTGGCTCAGTGGGTTAAGCCTCTGCCTTCAGGTCAGGTCATGATCTCAGGGTCCTGGGATGGAGCTGTGCATCGGGCTCTCTGCTCAGCGGTTCTCTCCCCTCTCTATGCCTGTCTCTCTGCCTATTTGTGATCTCTGTCTGTCAAATAAATGAATAAAATCTTAAAAAAAAAAAAAAAAAAGAAGAGACTGGAATTTCTAAGTCATTGGAAATTGAGGCTAGATAAATGAGGAAAAAGACAAAGCCATAGAGGAGGGACCTCCCCAAATTGGTGTAAAAGCTTCCCCTAAACAGTTAATTAACCTCTGAACTGTTCCTGTGTGAGCAAGACTCTAACAAGTTCAAGGGAAAACAATATATGGAGAGGGCAAAGAGATGAGAAGAGATTCCAATTGCTGCCTACCACAGGGAAGGCAGAATTTGGTGCTTGGTTCCCTTCAAATAAACATAATTTAGAAAATACCTCCTGTCCTCTGTTGACACTCCAAAGAGCACACTGCCTTATGAGCAAAAATTGTATCCTTGGACAATGAATTCACCATAGGATTATGGGCAAACTGAAACAAAACCACCGTAACAAAACAAAACTAAAATAAAATCCTACAGGGGTCTAAGGTTACCTCCTACAAAGTTACAGGCAGAAAAATAAAACAGAAGCAGAGATTTTGTAATTATCAGAAAAAAAATAAAACAGTATATAATACAAAATTACCACCCATGTGGAGAAACAAGGAAATAGGAACCATAAGCAAGGGAAATACCATTCAATAGGAAAACAATCCACAATCTACAATGCTAAAAGTAGCCCAGATGAATGTGAAAGTGTCGTGCTAAATTCTAAAAGTTTATACAAGAATATGGAGAAAATGGGTAAGTAAGTAGTAAATTTAAGGAGAGATTTAGAAACCATAAGAAAGAACAAAATGGAAAACCTACAACTGAAAACTAAAATAGAAATTTTTTAAACACTGGATAAGATTTACATCAAAGTAAACAAAACAGAAGAAAATCAATATAAGAAGTAGTACAGAAAACTAATACCTGTTTAGTTAAGCCAAATATGGCCCCCAAGAAAGAGCAGAAAAAAAGTAAAAAGATAGAAAAATTAAACTATGCAAGAATAATATTAAGAAAACTGTTAGGATTCTATAAATTCAAAATAGAATTCAAGTTGAGGAGTGTTACAAATAATTTCATAGCGTTAGTCAATTAGTTAAAACAACAAACTAAATGTGTGAAATAATGAAAATATGTCTTTTAAAAAAAACATATTTCCTCTAGTGAAAGAAGGAAGAAACTTCCCTTCTTCCTGTTCTTAGAGCATTTACTTAAGAAAATTTGTAACTGTGCATTTTTTTTCCTCTGCCACTCTGAAATGTATGTAAAATTTTTATTTTTAAATATTTTACTTATTCATTTGATGGAGAAAGCATGAGTCAGGGGAGAAGCAGAGGGATGGGGAGAAGCAGACTCCCCGCTGAGCAGGGAGCTCGATATGAGTAATATTGGGCTGTGTCCTATGAGATCAGGACCTGAACTCAAGGCAGATGCTCAACCATCCCAGCCACCCAGGACCCCATATGTAAACTTTTATTTACAAGATAAATAAAGCCTCTTGCCAGTGTTATAACCCAGAGATCTTGGAAGTCATTGGGTAATACAATCATCTAGGAACAGAGCACCCCTCCCACAGTCTTATTGGGAGAGTAAGGGCCTAACTTAGCTGGCTTCAAGTTTGACACCTATGGCCCATCAAAGAGATGGAAGAAATTCACTTTCCTTTAGATAAAGGCACTTAGCAAACACACGTGGCCTCCCAATTACCAGATAAATTTAGGATGAAGTATGTGTGTCAAATGTGCTATCAAGTCCTCTTTCTTGAGTTATTATTGACCTTGAAAACATGTATGAAATGGGCTGCATCTGCATGATGTATAAAAGGATGAAATTTCTGTTTTTGCAATTTAGCAGATTGCCTGTGATACACATCACATCCCAGATTAATGCTTCTTTAATACAAAAGCTATGTTCCTTTTTTTCCCACATCTACAGAGAGGTTTGCTACAGTGTCAAGAGATTTTGTTTTAAATTATTTTTTCCCAACTGTATGCACCTAATAACATGAAGCAAAACTGGTAAGACTAAATGGAGTAACAGAGAAATCTATGCTTATATTTAGATTTTTTTTAAACTTTTCTTCTTCAATGAGTGACAGAAAATGGACAAAATTATTAATACTATACAAGATTTTAAAAACACTGTAAGACAAACTGATAAAATATAAAATATATAATTAATATAAATAAAATATAGATCAATTTTTATAAAACATTACATTGCTAAATTGCAGAGTACACATTTTTTCAAGTGCAAGTAGGATATAAGATGAGCCATAAAATATATGAGTAAATAATTTCAAACACTGAAATACAAAGTATGTTCTCTGAGAAAGTACAATGAAATTGAAAATAAGTAAGATTTTAAGAAAAACCCAATATTTGGAAATTAAGCAACATACGTCTAAATGAACCAAAGGGCAAAAAAGAAATCATATAATTTGTGGTTCTAAGAAGGAAATGTACAATTTCATACTCATATATTATAAAAAAATGTATTCGACCCATTATCTCAACATCAACTTTTAGAAACAAGGAAAGGAAGAACAAATTAAAAGCAAAGCAAGTAGAAAAAGGATATAACAATGAATATAGAAACTAGTGAGTTAGGAATGGTAGTAGAAAAAAATGAACAAAACTCTAATTTCACCCTTTGAAAAGTATAAGAAAATTTACAAACACATGGATAGAATAATGAAAGGAAATATAAATATTATAAAGAATGAAAAGATATCACTACAGACCTACAGATATTTTAAGGTTAAAAGAGGAACAGTATGAGTAAATACATGACAGAAAATTTTACAATTAGAAAAAATGAACAAATTCCTTCATATGATGATTTAGGAAAATTAATGCGAGATTTAGAAATATTTGTCCTTTTTCAGACTTGTCATCATGCATCATCCTATGATCACAAAATTTATCTATACACCAATAAGTTAATAGTAATACAATTATATAATATAAATATCTGTTTTATGTTTTTAGTACGTTTTAGTAGTTATAGTCTATATTTATTCCTCAATTTATTTGCTATTTTATTAAAAGCCTTAAGTTTGGTTTCATAGTAACAGAATCTGATTTTAGAATTCAAATTTCTTTAAAGCTCTGACTGCTTATTTAAGACATCTAATTAACAATTCAAACTACAGCATTCTACTCAGGCAGTCACTTGATTAAAAAGGATATTAAAGACACACATTTATGCACATGTGTGTATATACATATTTTATACATATTAAATGTTGTAATATTTGGATGTGGCCTAATGCAGCTAGCTGTATTTCATAGTATGTAGATAAAACAATCACATCAATAGGGTAATTATCTCCTGAAATTGTGATAGTTAATATTGAAATAGCACCGTACACAGGGAAACTGTTGAGATTTCTATTAAAAAACTGAACTATTAAGAGCAGAGTCACACACTATTCTGTGGACAAAGCTACTGATGGCATCAACAGCCTCTCTTCATACGCACTCACATGAACAAATGTAATGCTATAACGTCTCTTAATTTGCTCAGCAGTTTTTATTGGCATTACGTTAAACTGGCCCATCTGGGGAAAAGCCAGCTTATTAACACAGTCGCTTACTTAGAAATTCAAAAGTGGCAGAAATGATTGCCTATAACTGTCCTATGTTCCTTTATAGGAGATATTGACTTCCATAACCCCTTTGAACAAATCCAATTAGGATACAGTTTTTCACACACGATCTCTGTAACACAGGGTAAAGAAAACAAAATCTCCAAAGTCCTCAAGTGAGTAAAATCTTTAGTGTATTAAATACAGTCTCCCAAACTGGGTAATGAATAGTGATTTAAAAAAACTCAGAATTATCTATTTAGTAAAGAAACATATTTAAACCTTAATGTAGTTGGTAAAAAAAAAAAAAAAAAATCACATTGTGAAGCAAAAATGTGATTCCTATTCTACTCATTAGCTCAGAAACCCAATGAGTCCATACTGAATAACTGGCTACAGCAGGAAATTTCAATTTAACTATTCACTCTTAAAACTACAAATGATTTCTCTCATTACCTTTCTACAGAAACACAACTAATTATGGGATAGTCTTAACATCTCCTAAACCAACACTTTATTTTCTAATAGCCCATATAAAACATTACAAGGTTTCACATTTCAAAGTTATTCTATTTTATCTTATTTTATTTTTTAGAGAGAGAGAGAGAACATGTGCAAGCCTGGGGTAGGGGGTATTGGGCAGAAGGAGAGGAAAAGAGAGAATTCTGCAGAATCTTAAGCAAGTTCCACAATCAACATGGAGCCTGACTTAGGGTTCAATCTCATGACACTGAGATAATGATCTGAGCCAAAGTCAAGAGTTGGACACTTAATAGACTGAACCATCCAGGAGCCCCTCAAAATGACATTCTATTACAGAGAGTTGCTAAAATGCACTTTCAGTTTTGGTTAAACTAGAACAAAACTAGGAATAAGTAATTTAGCTCTTGAGGGAACAAAGGGATCTACATTTTCAGATACAAATATTTATGTTGCCTCTACTCTCAAAAACAGGTGATGAGAAAATGATGCATTTATTAAATGAGCAGGACAGTGACATCATTAGCACATTTCAGACACTGCTCTTTGAAAAAGTACACTTTTTTAAAACAAATCCATACCTTATCATTCTTTATGTGCATGATATATTTATCAAGTACTGAAAAGACTTTATTGGACATATTTGCAAATTATGAACAAAGTTGCTATAAACACCCATGTGCGGGATTTTGTGTGGGCATAAGTTTTCTACTACTTGGAGAAAACACCACAGGGTGTAGTTGTTGAATCTTGCAGTAAGAGTATGTTTAGTTTTGTATGACAAACTACCTTCCAGAGAGAACATACCATTTTGCATTCCCTCCAGCAATAAATGAGAGAGTACCTATTGCTTCCCATCCTCCAACATTTAACATTGTCGGTGTTAGGGTTTGGGCCATTCTCATAATATGCCGTGGGCTGTCATTACTGCTTTAATTTGCATTTCTTTCATGACATAGAATGAGGAGCATCTTTCTACATACCCATTTGCCATCTATCTCCTCCAGCGAGGTGTTATGACTCATTTTTTAAATGAGGTTGTTCAGTTTCTTACCATAGAGTTTTAAAAGAGCTTTGTAAATTTTGGATAACACATGGCTATTGAACACTTAAAACGTGGCTAGTCTGAATTGAAAGGTGCAGTAATTGCATAATAGACACCTAATGCTGAAGGCATAGTATAGCAAAAAAATTTTACTAACAGTGTTTATACTGTTTGTAATTGAAATAATATTTGAGTGAATTGAGTAAGCACATTATTAAAATTAATTGTACTTTTTTCTACTTTGTTAAATCCAATTTCAGTTTGGGCTTTAGAATTGCTTTCAAAAACACAAAAGAACTTGCATTTTAAGCCTATCTTGTGGCTAATGCTACCTCTCACTTTCCTTGCTTATAGTTTTCTGGATGAATTGTTAAACTAAGAATTATATTTATACACCTATTTATATATCTTCATGAATTGAAAATTATGGGTGAAAAAAGTGTTTGGTCTCTTATGAAGAAAAATTCACTACAGTTTCCAGTTTTGAAAATAAAGTAATCAGATATAATTAGATAATAAAATAAAGGCATACCTATACATATGAAAATGAGAAATTAGTAAAGGAAATCTAAGACACCAGTAATCTATTGAAGAAGTAATCACCAAATATCTTTCACATACTTTCTATCATTTTTATTTTGAGCTTTAAGTATAAAATGTAAAATTGAATGAAAAATATTTTCTACGTACTGATCTTGAAAATAGCCAAGAAAAATCTCACAGTTGTTTCCGTGTTTTCACTTGAAATAAACCAAGTGTCTGTTGTAGTGCTTATTAGCAGAAAACTCTTTGAATTATTGTACTTTATGTTTTTGATGTTATTTATTTATTTGTTATAGAGAGAAAGGAGAAGGAGAGGGACAAGCAGACTCCACGCTGAGCACAGAGCCAGACACAGAACTGGATCTCATGACCCTGAGGTCATGACCTGAGCCAAAATCAAGAGTCCGACTCTTAACCAAGCCACCCAGGTGCCCCATGTACTTCAAATAATCAACACTATTGCTAGGTATTTTAATTGAAATATGTTCTTATAAAGTTACAAGGGTGTTAAGGACCTAAATTTGACTAAAATATATTAATTAATTAAGAATATCATTACAACCTCATACTTTAAAAAGCTTCTTAACAAGAAGTTATTTCTGAAATCCCGCCAAGGATGCCTAGTTTGTTCCATAGCCATTTTTGTTGACTCACAACACAGTTGTGCTGCTAAAACCCATCTTCAGCCTTGCAATTTTTAATCCTGTGTAATATGCTAATTAAAAAATAATTATTCAAAGAAAAAGAATTATTCATTTATATAGATAGCGCGTATCCATTAACCCATGTATCTACTTTTAAAAACTTACTCTCCTGTGGAAGGATTCCAACATCTCTATTCAATCATAGGAAAAGTATTGATACCAGTATTTATTACTTAACTGTATGATTGCTAAATCAGATTAACTGCTACACCTATTCCACACGATCTGTTTACTGTAGACTGAAAGAAAAAGAGAGAGACCACGGAATATTTTCCTAGCTAAAATGTTATTCTGAGCTTTAATAATGAATGGCATAATATCCTGGGGCTTCTCATCCATCTCACATCAAGGAAAGTCAAGTCTATTTTTCTAACCATTGAATTTATTGAATTAGTCAAGTTCATGGAACCGACAAAGACGGTCAGCTCAATCATGGTCATGGAAAATACTACCAGGATTAAGTAATGTGTTCTCTATTTCCAAAGAACCAGTGATAGGTAAGTAAAGAAGTTACACCAGGAAGATTTATCTATAATGCATATTCCAATCATGAACAACTGGAAGAGACTTAAAAAGCATCACCATGTTTTATAAACCTCATTTCCAACAAAATGAATTGAAAATGACCTGCCAGAGTAAGAACAGAGTGGCATTAAATGAACAAACTAGTATGAATAGCCACCAACTCTGATATCATTAAGGCTAATATGATACCTTTTTAAAGTGCTTTTATTTCATAAAAAAAAAGAATTGGTTTTATTTAGTATAATGAATGCTTCTTGAGTGTTTTTTGAGAATTCAATTTGCCATCAATATTGATCCCATTTACTGGCTGCCCCTAAAATCACATGAATAGATGCAAGAAGATTTGAAATTGAATTGCATCATTTTGCAAAGTGCACAGTTCAAAGAAAGTTCTTCTCAAAGCCCTTTGCTGACTCCTTAAAATTCTTCCCAATTCTGATACCTTCGAGTTTCAATGCCTTCTGATAGCTGACCCCCTTTACATCAATTTTATATCACAAAAATTATATATTACCTCACATCAGACACAAATCTTTTACACTCTGTTCCTATTTGTATCACTCCTCTATTCTGTGCTCCACTATAATATCTCATTCTCGCCCTCACAAATCAGAGTCAACGCTTGATGCACCAGCTTGCCCACCTTTTCGCCTCTCAATTCTACTCTCTTCTATAGCAAGTTAGGTGCCTGTACAAATGAACTACGTTTTCTACCAATTTTCCTGCTCCACACCTACTATAACTGTATCAACAAAGAATATTATGAATTTAAAGCAGGAAATCTTATCTGTGTGTAGATAGCAGTTAAAATATTCAAAAATAGGTTTGTAGTATATGACCTCAGGGACTTTATGTGGTATTACCAGTCAGTTAGTAGCGAGGGCCAATATTTTGTGTGATCATACCACTAGTTATTTGGATCCAAAAATGATTAGGTGAATATGAAGTTTGCTTCAAGTGAAATTCACATCTATTACCAATAAAAATCCTTGTACACGTTTACAGACAACAGGAAAAGACCTTAGAACATAAGTATTCTAATGATCATCTTTAATTTCAGTTTCTTCTACAGTGTCTCTATCAACTGAATGTCAAATATCTGCTTGAATACTTCCATGGAGAGCGTACTCAGTCATCAAATAGTCCATTTTAGAAAGCTTAAACTGTTACAAAATCTCCAATCATCCAAGGCCCTAGGACAACTAATATTTTAAAAGAACTTTATTTTCCCCTTACTAAACACCCTCTTTATTCAGAAAATTTAAAAATAAACAAAATCACCAAACAGTTTACTATTTTAATGTGCAATGCCTCCAGAAAAAAACAATTTTTTTTGAAACTGCATTTCTATAAATGAAGAAAGGGATCTCCATATATTTGAAGGCAGAACATTTCATCTCAGGTAAGGAGGATAGAAGAGATATGAAAAAAATAATAATGTTGAGAGAATGGCTCTAATTTAAGAGCTGCCATCAACACTGAGGTGGGAGAGAGAAACTTGGGCTTCACTACACATGTTCTGGAGGAGAAAACGTTAGGAGAGACATAAGAACCAAAATACTCTCAGATCTGCCAGCTCCCATATAAAACATGGTCAAGAAACAACCCTTCAAAATTAGCTGAGGTGTCCTCTGGTCTGCAAGTAATGAGCTTAGAAGTCACCAGTTCATCAAAACAATAAGCAAAAAGCTGAATACACTTAAAAAAGTCAACAACTTTTTTTTGGATCTGGAAGACATGAGGATTCAAGGCAAACCACTGCCACCAAAGTTGGAGATAGAGCAGAAAACAAGAAGCCGTGACTTACCAGGAAAGACAATCATGAGTGGAAGCTGCCACAGGCACCAGCACCCCATTGGAAAACCGAGGCTGTAATTGCTGATTCGCTGGAGGTTAAGCGTGGACAAATCAGCGAGTTACACAGTTAAGGGGAACAGAGTCATGGGAGGCTCCCATATTTTGTGAGGATTACCCAGAGGACCTCAACCAGGTTCTCACAGTGGAGATCAGAGAAAACTCCAATCATGGATCCCAGAGGGAGTTGGGGAAAGTAACAACTCTGAAATCCACCAGCACACTCACTTCTTTAACCCAGTGAGCCACCCAGGTGCCCCCAGCACACTCAGTTCTTAACAAGACCTGCCCTCAGCAGAAACTAGTTAGGGAGAGACTAACCAGCTGGAGTATTATTAGAGCCTAACTGACCTGGGGGAAGGGAAATACCCAACACAGGTCAACTGTAGCTTTCCACCTGAGGGAAGAACTCCAGCCCACACTAGCCATCCTGTTTTAGTGGGGGAGAAACTGAAAAACTGGCAAACACTTGGGAAGTTTACCATGCAGAAGCGTGGGCTCACTAAAGACTGAGGAAAGTCACAGAACCTATCCCATCCCCCGTCCTCAACAATACACGACCAATGGCCTATTTATAGCAGTTCCTTTCACCCAGTAGATTATGTCTGGCTCTCAGGAAGAAATTACAAGGCATCTTTAAAGGCAAAAAACTCAACTTGAAGGCATAGATCAAACAACAGAACCAGAGTCAGATACAGCAGGGATATTGGAATCATCAGACTGGAATTTAAAACAACTGTGATTAATACGCTATGGGCTCTAATGGATAGAATAGACAACTCGCAAGAATAGATGGACAATGTAAATGGACAGAAGGAAATCCTAAGAAAGAAACAAAAAGAAATGCTACAGATCAAAAGCACTGTAACAGGGGCTTCTGAGTGGCTCAGTCGTCAACCATCTGCCTTCAGCTCAGATCATGATCCCAGAGTTCTGGGATCAAGCCTTCCATCCGGATCCCTGCTCAGTGGGAAGCCTGCTTCTCCCTCTCCCACTTCTCCTGCTTGTGTTCCCTCTCTTGCTGTCTCTCTCTGCCAAATAAGTAAATAAAGTCTTAAAAAAAAAAAGCACTGTAACATAAATGAAGAAATGGGAAAGAAAGCCTTCAATAGGCTTATTAGTAGACTGCACGCAGCTGAGAAAACTATCACTGTTGAGGTTATAGCAACAGAAACTTCCAAAACTGAAAAGCATAGAGAATAAAGACTGAAAAAAAAAAAAAAAAGAAGACTATCCAAGGACTGTGGGCCAGCTACAATATATGTAACATATGTATAATGGGAATATCACAAGGATGAATGGATAAAGAAGGTGTAATACACACACACACATACACACAATGGAATACTACTCAGACATAAAAAAATGAGATCTTGCCATTCATGACACATGGATGATCCCAGAGGGTATTACGTTAAGTGAAATAAGTAAGACAGAGAAAGACAAATACCATAGGATTTCACTTAAGAATGAAACCTAAAAACTAAAACAAAGGAACAAACAAAAAAACAGGAACAGACTCACAAATACAGAAAACATACTGGTGGTTGCCAGAAGGGGTGGGTGAAATAGGAGAAGGGGATTAAGATGTACAAACTTCCATGTATAAAATAAGTAAGTCACAGAGATGAAAAGTACAGCATAGGGAATATAGTCAATAATAGTGCAATAATGTTATATGGTGAGAGACGGTGGCCACACTTAGCATGGTTAGCACTGAGTAATATGCAGATTTGTCAACTTATGAAAAAAAGGAAATATAAGGGCTTTCTCAGAAAAATAAAAATGGAAGGAGTTTTGTTGCTAGTCAACCAGTCTTGGAAGAAATGTTAAAAGAAGATCTTTAGAGAAAAAGAAAATAGCTCTAACTCAAATCTACATGAAGATATTCAAGTGTATCAAAGAAGAAATTAGTAAAGGCTTTCATTTTTTTATTTGAAAACATTCATTTTCTTATTTTAGTATATTTTTTTTAATTTTTTCAATTTATTTATTTTCAGAAAAACAGTATTCATTATTTTTTCACCACACCCAGTGCTCCATGCAATCCGTGCCCTCTATAACACTTACATTTTCTTATTTGTAACTAGTCTAACAGATAAAAGTTTGTTCAAAATAATAATGGCAACAATGTACTTAATATGTAGATCATATATATAAACACACATATGTGTCTTGGTTATAGTAGCTTTGTAGTAAGCTTTCAAGTTGGGTAGTCTCAGTCCTTCATCTTTGTTCTACTCTTTCAACGCTGTATTGGCTCCTCTGGGTTTTTTGCTTCTCCATATAAACTTTACAATTAGACTGTCAAGAGTGAACAGTAATGTAATCTATGGACTTTGGGTGACTATGACATGTCAATGCAACTTTGTAGTTGTAACAAATGTACCATCCTGGTGGGAGATGTTAATAATGAAGGAGGAGATATATATGTGTGTGTGTGTGTGTGTGTGTGTGTGTGTGCGCGCGCGCGCGCGCGCTATGTGGGATATATGGGGAATCTCCTTTCAATTTCTCTATGAAAAACTAGTTTAAAAAATAAATTCTGAAGAAAGTTATTAAGTTAAAGTGGCACTGTTAGGATGAGCCCTAAGCCAGTCTGATTGGTGTCCATGTAAAAGAAAAGGAAACGTGAACACAAGAGGAGATACCAGGATGAATACGCACAAAGAAAAGATCATGTAAAGACAAAGAGAGAAGACAAACATCTTCAAGCCAGTGAGAAAGGCCTTCAGAATGAAATCAACACTGCTGACACCATGATCTCAGACCTCTGGTCTCCAGAACTGTGTGATAAAATAAAGGCCTGGGTTAAGCCACTCAGGCTGCAGTATTTTTTGACGGCAGTCACAGCAAACTAACACAAAACCCAAGATACAGTGTAATGAAAATGGCACTTTACTTTTGTACCCTTTCTAAAAACTGATAAGCACAGTTTTATGAGGAAAACATCAGACAATTCTCAATGGAAATGCTACAAAATATCTGATCAATAATCCTAAAAATGATCAAGGTTATCAAAAAAAGGAATGCCTGTGAAACTTTCACAACCGAGAGGAGTCTAAGGAAACAGGATAACTAAATTTATCCGAAGAGGATTCTGAAACATAAAAAAATATGTTGGGTTAAAAAAAAAAGTGCTGTAGAAATCTGAATAAACATGCACCCTAGTTAATTACCATATATCAATATTGGTTCAGCATTTGTAAGAAATGTACTGTATTGTATAAATGTCTATTACAGAGAAAACAGGGTGCAGAGTAGATAAAAACGATCACAACATTTTCAAAAATCTAAAATGGTTTTAAAATAAAAAATAAATATATGAAAAAGGCATGGGGACTGGTCCAGATGAAGCATCCAAATACAATGAATGAAATGTGATTGAATCATGAATTGAAAAGAAAGTTTGAAAAGAATACTTTTTATCTAACAAGGTGAAACTTAAGTCTGATATGTACAAAGGATATTTAAAAAGAATTATTATTTTTCCTTAGGTGAGATGACAATTATGTGGAAGATCCTATTAGGAAATGTACCTTGTGGTATTTAGTGCAAAACTGACATGATGCCCACAGATTTCAAATGGTTTGAAACTGTTTACAAAAAATACAACTTGAATTATACATACATGGTAAGGTGTGAATCAACTGCTAAATTTGAGTGAAGGATAAATGGGTGTTCACTGTGTATTCTTTATATTATGTATATCTTTATTATGTTATTATGGATTGCAAAATTGGAAAGACTTAAAAAAAGTTGTATCAAAGAGATTCATTCTGAAAGTTTAAGATTCTCTAATATTCTATTTTTTACTAAATAACATAATGTATTAGTGTCTAAATAAAGTTTGGGCTCCATGCATGTACAATGGGACTCTGCACCTCAACTTCAGTTGCTGTGTTTCCCTTCTCTGAGTCATGCTAGGTGTCGGTCGTCCTGACTACCCTAGGACATTATATGATTTAATCTGATGCCCCATAGACTTAAAGAACTATCTGACCAAGGCATAAGAGCATTTGAGACCTACTCTGATTAAGCAGTGGGAACTTAGGAAGTTACCTGGTCACTCTGGACTGTGGCCTGGAAGCAAATGGTATGAACTTCCCCACCTACTTTGCATATAGAAAAACCAGTTTGTAAAAACAACAACAACAACGAGTTCTCAATAAGTGTATTTATCTTTTTGGAAGAGCATAAATAAAGAAGTAAACTGAGGCAGGATCAAAATTGTCCCAAAAAGGTGAGTTCATTTGGGAATAGCAAGGAATCGCAATTTTTTTTAGCAAACTACAGGTGAGTCCATGACTTGATAATGTTATACAACAATGTGGTTTCCTATTCCAGTGAGACAAAACTTTAAATGGTCCTATGTCCAAAATCTGTTAGGTGCTATACTCCTGACAGTAGGTTTGGGTTTTGGTAAATAAAATTCATACAATTGCCCCCCCCATCTCATGGATTAAGTATGTTCTAGTAATTGTTTGCATGTTTTCACATTGCACTGAAACTTTATCATGTAAGCAGGCAGCTGTATGTTTTGTAACTAAAATCCTTTTAGAAAGGATTATTCCTACTTAGGGAATAGTCCTTGAACTTTGCGGTGATGAGGAACACACTTTATAGGTCACACAATTTGATAAGTCTGTCCTGTCTGGCCAGCTCTGCAGGACTTTCCTTGTGTTACTATCCTTAGTCTTCAGGACTAGTCAAAGAACAAATGGAATTACTAAGACTCCCTTAGTAAAAATTAGTGGAAACCTTTCAAATACCCTGGCCAAAAGCATTACCCTTGGTTCTTCCAAATCTTGGATCTACTTTCATTAGGATACATAAATTTCACCTTTTGAAATAATTCCAGGACAGCCCATGCACTTAGGTCCTGCTTCTTTTGACTCACAGCTAATAAAAAGGGATACCCTTCTATTTTTCTAAGCCTTGATCAAATCAATAGAAAACAATTACACTCTGATAGAACAATTTTTCCACAGTGAGCTCCTGGGAGACAGAGGCTTCAAACATTACAGCCTGGAAATTCCATTAGAAAAGACATCTCCGGACAGACTCTTTTCAACCTCACTGGATAGGATCCTGTCATGTGTCATTAACCCCTGTGAGGCAAAACTTGAAAGAAAAGACTCCTGGATTCACGTGTTGTATTTAAAAGTCCCCAAACCGAACGGACCTGGACACTACCTGGTGACCAGTAACTGAACATTTCTAGGGACTAGAAATGTCAAAGAACACAACATCTGGATCATACAGCTCATCCAAGACATCTGACCAGATTTGCGTAAATTTCCTTTTTTCTCTCTTTCTTCTCACTCTACATCCATCTACATTCATACATACATACATACGTTTAACTAAATCATATCATTCAGACCATCAATTATTCTTTCCCTAGTTTTCATATAGTCTTTTACTTTAGCTCTAACACATCCTTTTATGTCCACCTTACAAAAACTCTCTGATTCTGCTAAATCTTCGATCATTGGATATATACTAGGGCAAATATTATTTTTTAACATTTTTTTTCTTTATTGGAGTCACTGTGAAAACAAAAACAGCTAACATTCAACTTGGGGGAAAAATAAAAACTCAAGTGAGTTTATTTTCAACATTTGTGCACTGTTGTTCTCCAAAATATTTATGGAAGGAAAATCTATGACATATACTGGTAGGATGAAAAAGAAAAAAAAATGACAAATGATCCCCTCTTTAAAAAGAAAAAGTTTTAAAATTCTTTATATATATATAAGTTGCAACTCAAACCATTTTTCTTGGTGCTGTGAAGTGGTTGTATTCACCAGTAAACTCAAATTATCAAGTTAGTCTAGGAAAAACAAACACAAACTAAGTTTGTATAGAATAGAAGCAGACAAATATTATTGATGATTCTGAATTGGTGGCCGGGCCACTATCTTTAGATGGATGGCAAAATCTATCTGGTAAAGATGTAGGACTTTCCTTTGGTACATTGAAATCACACATGTTCTCCCTTCCAAAAGACTGGTACCAAAATTATGGTTTTCCATAAGGGTATTAACACATAAGGGGATTAACCCCTCACTCAGATTTAGATGCTTAATCAAAATGTTTGTGTTTCCAAAAAAAATGATAGAAATGGCAAAAGCTTAGGATATCACTCACAAAATATTTGTAACTTACTATTTTATATGACTCAGGTAAACATGAAATCACTCCCTGTTGGAATTCACAAGGCTGTATTGTCTCTTCCATGAATTTATGGAGCAAGGGTGTGGCAAGGAAAACTGTAATATCAGGAAATGGGAAGCTGACAGGCTCCCAACTCAGTGGTGCTTCATTAGGAATTAACCAAAAACATGGGGAATGGTGGAAACTTAATGCAACTTACTGTTCCCTAGAGATCTTCCAAACACCCACCAAAATCTTCCTCATACTTGATCCACTGCTTGTTACTTCAGATCTATAGACATGTGAAATGCTCGTAACCATTCCCAGAATGTTAGTAAACCATACTATCATGTGTTGTGTTTAAATGATTATATTTCTGATCGTAAGAGCCTTTCTTTCATTCCAAGGAAAAGAATCTGGGTAAAGAAACCCAACTATGCCTCATCCTTAGAAAACACTGGGTCACTGGGTATCTCCTTTATTGTAGAAGAAACATATAGTCTACTCTTTCCCTTAATTGAGGGACATTATGGGGTTGTTGCCCTAACCCTTGATGCCAAATTAGAAAAAGTCTTCCCTTTACTGTTAATCTGGGTTCTTTCTCCTATGACTTGCTGGAAACTGGAAGTTTATGACAAAAATTTAACAAACAAAAATTAACAAACATTCTCTTTGCCAAGACTGAATGACTTAATTGACTGGTGATTATTTCCTTTGATTAAAAGGCAGAAATATGAAAGAATTTCAATCTAAAATGGAACCAGAGGATCTAAAATGGAAAATCTCAGGTATGTGCCTTCAGGAAACCTAACTTAAGGACTAAGAGACTGATGTCCTGTAAATGTCTGATTTATAGAAAACTGCTAATATTATTATAATATTAATATTATAATATTTAAGAAAAATATCACTTTTCTTAAGTGATAGGTAACTGGTCAGGGGGTGCCTCATGTTAACCCTGTGAAGTTTTGCATATGGTTAAGAGAAATGAACAAGAAATGACGCAGGTTGGGCTGGTCTTGTGAAATCAACTGAGTTGAGCATTCTTTGTATGACTGCACTGGTTCTGTCTGCTCAGGGAATTTTCAAAGCTGGTCTCATTTGTTTTTGATTTTCACAGACTGACTGAGCTTTTACCTCTTTACATTCCCTGCTCATAAATACAGCCTACCCCAAACCCTCAACGGACTTACGGGTAATGTGCTACAGTTCGCGTGTCCTGAATCCCAATTCCTTTGCTATTCCTGAATAAACTGCTTTTGACGATTTTGAGCTTGCTTTAGTTTACACCTCTTTATTTTGGTCGACAGCCCTTTCTATATATTACTTTCATTATCCAAAAAATATGTTAATTTTGCAAACATTAGAATATCCAGAGGGACAAAATGAAATAGAAACTTCAAAATATCTTAAAACTTAACTCCTCTATTGAGGTTGTTTTTAGTCCTTTGAGAAACTTTCATATGAAAATGCATAGCCACTTTAAAAAAAAAAAAAAACCAGCATAATAGGAGAGAGATTTTGCTTCATTTTTTCAAGTGCCCAGTATTCAGGAGATATTTGTAATGAACATTCTGTTTTTTTGGAAGCTTCACTGAACAATGAATTGTTAACATCTTTCTAGGTCAGAAAAGACATATCCAAAAAGTCACTTTTAATGGTACACTGCATGAAAAAAAAAAAAAAAAGGTACACTGCATGGAAGTGTCTTTTCACTTTTCTATTTATTTCTTCGCACTACATGTTTCTTGAGTCTTCTTATGTATTTAAAATCTATCCAAGAAAATCTCAAGTTTTACTGGTATTAGTTGAATATGCAATAAATATTTAGAATTTGATTTTTTTTTAATTTTTTATTTTTTCCCAATCCCATCTTATTTCATTGCTTCTTCTCCTACCCACTTAAGCCCCCATGTTGCATCACCACTTCCTCATATCAGGGAGATCATATGATAGTTGTCTTTCTCTGCTTGACTTATTTCGCTAAGCTTGATATGCTCTAGTTCCATCCATGTTGTCGCAAATGGCAAGATTTCATTTCTTTTGATGGCTGCATAGTATTCCATTGTGTATATATACCACATCTTCTTGATCCATTCATCTGTTGATGGACATCTAGGTTCTTTCCATAGTTTGGCTATTGTGGACATTGCTGCTATAAACATTCGGGTGCACGTGCCCCTTTTATTCAGGCTGATTCTTCCAAGTTAAATCTCCATATAAAATTCTAGCGAAGACTGATCCTACTGCTGTAACCATTTATACTTAGCTTCCTAGAACATTACAACTAAAGCTCACATTGAAACTACAGGTTTCACCTTTCCTAGGTGATTTTCCCATTGCACACCAGAAAGCTGTTCAACCCCACTCTGCCAAGTCTTTATGGAAACAAGTAATTTGCTGCATGATGTTCCCCCTTTCAGGCTCCTTATTTCAAATACATTCCAGGGTTTCGATATTTCATAAAGTGTGGCACTTCCCCATAGTGTTTTCAAATTTGAGGATAACAACCTTTTAGCCTGATCTCACTTATGGAAGACTTTTAATCCTTGTTCTAGATTATTATATTCTTTTTGAAGTTTTCTGTGCTGGTGTATTCTATGCTGGCATCTTCTATGATGGCATATTATATTGGTTTTAAAGTTTTCTTCATTCTGCATTAATAATGTAACTCTATGCAACTAAGTCACTCAAGATTCCTTGACATATAAGTTGTCGTTTTTATTTTTGAATTCATCTGACAGCTTGCTGTCTGGCTCGTTGGTATATTTAGACCCTTCTGCCTATTTCTTTCTTTCTCAACATATTTGTATGCACTTTCCTACTTTCATTTTTACGTCCTTCTATCCCAGAACTACTTTTTTTTTTTTCATGAGAATGTAAATAGACTCTATCTATATGTGGCAGATTGGTAAGATACTCGCAAGTCCATTTCGTTTTCTTGGTCCCACTAGAACGTTTATATTTCTCAGCCTTGCTTGCAGTAGGTTTGGGCCATGAGTCAAGTATTTTGTTTTGCTTTGCCAAGAAACAGTGAAAAGAATACTTTTTTTCAACACAGGGACATCTAAGCGTGAGTCTTGCTCGGCCACTTGTGAATTTAGTTGAGTTATTCACTCTTTTTTTAAACACAAATTTTCTATACACCTTGTGTCATTTGACGTGAAGATGGAACAGGGTGCCTTCTTCTTCTCATCCCTACTTCCAAAGCATTTCCTGGCTTCTTGAAAACCCCTTGAGCTTTGATCTGCACTTCATCAGATTGTACCAGATGCTGCTTCTCTCTCTTTGGGCCTCCGAAATACACCAAGAGCACTCCATTTTGTTCTTTGAAAATTTCAGCACCTGGGTCACTCAGTCTCCCTAAAACTACTATCCTCATCCTTGGTGATTTTAATATCCACTTTGATGATCCTTTCGAGACACTAAACTTTAATTTTTTGAACTCTTCTCCTTGAGTAGCCACTCTTAGCTGTGTTCACACTCCACCTTTTAATCACTAACAAAATCAATAATTTGCCATACTCACCCATGAATCATATACCTCCCATCTTACTGACTTACTTTCTCTAGCCCTCTAACAAAAATGACTTATCAACATTTAGACTTACACTCCATTGACCGTGTCCCATATTTAAATTCCTCACCTTCCTCACACTTTTACTTTCCTACTTAAACTGGTTAAAATCCATAGTGCCCAACTCAATTACTCTCTTGCAAATGTACTTAACTTTCCTACGCCAGGTTTGCTTTTCCATACATAAGCTTGTGAAAAACAGTTCCCCATATCTTTTGTACCTACCTTCACAGCTGAAGATAAGAAGAGAATAAGTCAAAATTATGTTGATTGGCCCTGTTTTCAACGTATGAGAAACAATCCCAAGGAGGCCTTAATTCTGCAAAGAATTTGTAATACATTTCCCACTAGTGGGAGGATATGATAATTTTAGTCATGGATGACTATTTCATAGTATTTCTTAGAGGCTGTATAATGTAGCTGCTAATATCCCAGATGTCTATTTGACATCTTTACTTGAATCCTGAATATTCAGTTTGAACTTGTCATCTATAAAAATGAACTCATCATCTTTTCTCCAGATGGGTCCCTTTCTTCACATTTCATTTAAGGCCCACACAGTCTGCCCACCCTCCTGATATGGAGCACATTTCTTCCACATGTTCACTCTCCTCCTACAATGCTAGCCTCCTTGCTTTTTACAAATAACTTACTGATTTTCTGCCTACTTGATTAACCAATTGTCAATTTATCAATTTATCACATTGAAGCCTCCAACTATAAAAATGGAATTTTTTATTTCTCTCTTTTAAAGATTTTCTTTATTTATTCATGAGAGACAGAGAGAGGGAGGCAGAGGCAGAGGGACAAGCAGGCTCCCCATGGACTCCATCCCAGGACACTGGGATCATGACCTGAGCTGAAGGTAGATGCTTAACTGACTGAGCCACCCAGGTTCTCTGGAGTTTTCTGTTTCTTATTTCAGTTCTATCAGATTTTACCTGAATATCACCATTAATCAAGTTGATGAAATTCACATTTATAGACCTAATCCCAAAATACCAAAACACACATTGTTTTCAGATCACAAGGAACATTTACCAATACAGATCACATTCTGGACCATAATGAAGCATTAACAAAATTACAATTAAAGAAATTATCCAAAGTATATTCTAAGACCACAATGAAATTAAATTAAAAATCAGTATGAAAAATATGCTAGGAAATCTCAAAATATTTTGAGATTCAACAAAGTGTTTCTAAATAATAAATGGGTCAACAAATAAATTTCAAGATACATTTAAATTATTTTCAAATAGATAAAAATAAAAGTTCCACTTATCAAAATTGTGAGATGCAGCCAAATCAATGTGTACATAGAGATTAAGAGTATTTAATAGATCTGTTAGGATAAAAAGGTGATTAAAGACAATAATCTAAGATTCCACTTTAGGAAACTATAGAAAGAAGGGTAATGTAAACCTAAAGCAAGCAGAAGATAGGAAACAAAAATTATAGAAGAAAGCAATGAAATTGAAAACAGGAAACAACATAGAAAATCAATGAAAATGAAAGCAAATTACCAAAACTCACACAAGGTGAAATAGATAATCTGAAGAGGTCTTTTATCTATTTAAAAAGTGGTATCAATAATTAATAACATTCCAAGAACAAAATACCAAATTAAGATTGTTTCAGTGGTGAATTCCATAGAACATTTAAGGACAAAATGATATCAATTATCTATTATCTTATTCAAAACACATAAGCAGAGGGCATAATTCCCAACTCATTCTATAAGGCCAGCATTACCTAATACCAAAAGCAGATAAAGTCATTACAAGAAAAAAAATCTATAGATCAATATCTCTTAAAGACACAGATGGAAAAATCCTCAAAATGCATTAGGGACTGAATTCAATATATTAAAATTATTATGCAGATAACTAAGTGAGACTTATTCCAAGTACGCCATGATGGTTTAACATTCAAAAATCAATAAATGTAAGCCACCATATAGACAAACTAAAGAAGAGAAATAATGTGATTATATAAATTGATGCTGAAAAGCCTTTGACAAAATTCAACACCATTTAGCGATAAAATCTTTCAGAAACTAGGAAAAGAGGGATATTCTCTCAAGTTGATAAGGAACATCTAAAAAAATACAGCTAACATCATACTTGGGTTTATACACACACACACACACACACACACACACATACACACATATATTAGTATACACATGTCTGATAGCTGAAAGGGCCTGAAAGAAAGGATACCCAATAACAATGAGGACCTTAGTATCCAAATATGGTTTCTAATACTATTCTCCAATAAAAACAACAATGTCTTCAAAGGCAAAGGACTGATTCCAGGACTGAGGCAATAAATATACAAAATGACCGGTACATCTGCCAAAAAATAATGAAGTGCTAATATAGGTAGAGAGATAGACTGAGAGACAGATAGGGATATGTCAAAGGGGCACAAAATCCAACGGAAAGAACTCCTACTACCCAAACTGGCATAAGTGAGCAACAAGTGAATATGGTAGTATTGGATGATGACAAAAAAATCTTTAAGAAATATTTATAAGCCAGGGCATCTGGGTGGCTCCGTGGGTTAAGCCTCTGCCTCTGGCTCAGGTCATGATCTCAGGGTCCTGGGAATGAGCCCCACATCAGGCTCTCTGCTCAGCGGGGACTCTGCTTCCCCTCTGACACTTACCCCTCTCATGTTCTCTCTCTCTCTCTCTCTCAGATAAATAAATAAAATCTTTAAAAAATAAATAAATACAGTGGAGAAACCTTAGCTGGCGAACGTTACCTCAGCTGGATGATCATTAATAAAACATGTTGATAGTATATACCTTGATATGATGTGATGAAGATAATAATTTACCTCTATGAATTTCCTCCCCCAGACTCTGAAACCCCATCTAATCATGGTAAGAACATCAAAAAATCATCAACAGAGGGGCATCTTAAATCTATCTGATCAGCTTTCCTCAAAATTGTCAAGGTTATCAAAAAGCTTAAGGGGACACATGACAAAATAAAATGAGATATTGAAGATACGATCCTGGGATAGAAAAATAAAAGGACATTAGGTTAAAATTAAGGAATTAAAAAATAAACTATGGATGTAATTAATAATATATCAGTATTGGTTAATTAAGTGTAATAATGTACCATCTTAATGTAGGATGCTAATAGTAGGGCAAATAGAGGATGGGGTGTATGGAAAATCTCTCGACTATCTTCACAGTTGTTTTGTAAATCTGAAACCTTATTTTTAAAAAAGTCTTTTTTAAAAAATTGCATACTGCAGGATACAATAAATGGTGCATCTGTTAGTAGTCAACACTCATAATGGAGTTTCCTGGTCTTTTTAGAATACTTTTGTTAGTGAATATAAACTTAAGATGAATCTCCAAACTTAACAACTAACACTTAAAAGTATAGCAGCCTGGAGTAAAACCTGAACAGTATTAGCCAATATTTAATTTATTTAAATTAGAATAGAGCACCCTATGATCAATCACAGAAACCTGTAGAACATTTCCATTGATACATATATGACCTAGTTTTCAAATATGAAATCATATCTTACATATGTTACATATAGCAGGAAGGAGTTCTGAGTAATTTCTGAAGGAATAGTTCCTGACACTATAATTCACCCAGGGTGATATTATCAATGTATTTATTGCATGCCAGTGTTTATAACACTAGGTAGTAAATATGTGATAGACAAAATATATGCCAGATATATCCCCTAAGCAGGAGAGGTGCAAACCAATGAAAGGAGAAAATTCAAGATCAGAGTAAAATTCAAAGAGGATTAAGATAAAGAATCAATTTAAGTCAAAACAGACAACCAAGGGGGTAAAAGAAAGTTACATACAAGATCATGGGGTGTTTGAAATTAGATAATTCAATATAGGATCTAAATTCAGGGAAATATGACATCTGATGAGCATTACTCTTATATAGGACTGGATGTACTTGTCCATGATGGATAGAGAATCCAAAGAGGCAGTAGATTACTTATTCTATATAGAAATAAACAAAGGAAGTTTCCAGGATTTGATCTAGAGATCTAGACTTAAAGTGAAAATTAATAGGAATGTACATTTGTCTAAAAATAACATCAAAACGATCATTTCAGGTATCATGAATAGTAGGTAGGGGTTGTTATTTTTACATTTTCAAGAAAAACCACAAATGCTGAAAAATACCATTCTGGCAAAGCAAAGATGATCATATATGGAGATAGAAAAGAACCTATGAATTTAAAGCTGAGAAAGTCCCGAATACCCTTAAACTCTGAATGTCTATATATAATCACAAAAGAAAGGAAGGATTCCATGATCAAAAAGATATATGGCAGCTATGCAGACAACATTAGCACTAGAATTAATGAAACAATATTCACAATCTAAAGTTTGAAAAAATATTTGCTACAATTTGAATTATGTCAACAATAATATCATCTTCCTAACTTATTATTAAATTCTGGGAAAAAATCCAACATAACTGTTTTGATGAGCCAATATATTTACTGAAGGCTTATTTTGTGCATTTCACTCACATTTAATTAATGTTCTAAAAATACTACTTCAATGTGATTTGTAGAGATACAGGGGCAAATAGAGACATAAATTTACGAATGGATTTTTCAGACCAAGTAGGGTTTATAATTCTGTGATGCAAAGGCTGATGTTGTTGCTTCTTACGTCCAGAGGCAGAGGTAAAAATGCCTCATTGTAGCTCTAAATGCTCTAATTTGATTCTTAACTACTTCGCATCTCTGACAAATTTCAGAGTGTGATGAAGAGCATACACTCTGGGCAATCTAGGTCCTCACCATCAAATAAACACTGAGTATCCTCAATTTGTATAAAACATTAAAAGCCCACTTCTTTTAACCAGCTTTTCCAATCAATATCTAATTTTCCTTCCAGAAATATATTATTTGTGAATATTAATCTTCTACATGCCATCGAGCAAATATGTATTCTCTGTGTTTGTCTTAGACTCACATGTAGTAGAGCAGAATAACAACACCTTCCCCCCAGCACTTTTAGTACAGACAACACACGTGAAACATTTAGGAGTACCTGGCTCATGGTAATCTCCATATTTAATAGCTACGGGTGTCATTTTTATTAGTCCATTAGCATAAGCTGGTCTTTGAATATTGTAGCTTCTGCAACTTTGCCTACATGGTTCCACCAAAGAGAATACTCTTACCATTCCTTCCTGCCAATCCAAACTTCATACCTCTTTAGAAACTGGTTTAATTCCTATCAGTACTCCTGCCAATAGTTCTCTAACTCACATCACTTGGTACCTGGACTCTTCTTAGGTCAACTCAGCATCTTCTTACTGCATTCCTTTTACTATCGCTTTTGTTCATTACTATGAATTTCAGTGAACTGTGTTTCATTTTACTTATTGAATTTTAAATTTGTTAATTTGAGACCCATCTCATTTTTCTTGTCTCTACTCTCCTCAGTTGTCCCAAAATTGAACTAACAGCTCTCTCCATCCAAGGCTTCATTGCCAGTAATCAAAGCAAGATAGCAATACATATCAGGCAATATTAAATAACACCCTATCATTGCTTCTACACATACATGTACTTACATACACACCTACTGTGTGTGTGTGTGTGTGTGTGTGTGTGTGTGTGAATGAGGTACCTTAGTTTGGGTTTCCCAGAAGCAGAAAACAGTTCATGTGTCAGGGATTTATTAAGAACTTGCTCTCAGGAGAAACTTACAAAGAATAGTAATCTTATAACCCAATAACTGGAGGACAAATAATGCACTTTATTCCCCTCTTTTTTATTTAAATTCAATTAATTAACATAGTGTATTATTTGTTTCAGAGGTAGAGTTCAGTGATTCATCAGTCTTATGTAATACCCAGGGCTCGTTACATCACATGCCCATCACATTACATGCCCTCCTTAATGTCCATCGACCAGTTAGCCCATCCCCCACACTCTCCCCAAAAGCAACCCTCAGTTTGTGTCCTATGATTAAGAGTCTTTTTTTTTTTTTTAATTTATTTTTTATTTTCAGCATAACAGTATTCATTATTTTTCACCACACCCAGTGCTCCATGCAATTCGTATGGTTTGTCTCCCTCTCCGATTTTGTCTTGTTTTATTTTTCCCTCCCATCCTCTATGATCCTCCCTTTTGTTTCTTAAATTCCACATATGAATGAGATCATATGATACTTGTCTTTCTCTGATTGACTGACTTTGCTTAATACCCTCTAGTTCCAGTCACATCATTGCAAATGGCAAGATTAGTGGTTTTTTGATGGCTAAGTGGTATTCCACTGTGTATGTGTGTGCATATATTTATATCTATACATAAATATACATCTTCTTTATCCATTCATCTGTTGAAGGACATCTCTGCTCTTTCCATAGTTGGGCTATTGCACAACTATGCTGCTATAAGCACTGTGGTGCAGGTGTCCCTTCAAATCACTACATTTGTATCTTTGGGATAAATAGCTAGTAGGGTAATTGCTGGGTTATGGGGTAGCTCTGTTTTCAATTTTTTGAGGAACCTCCATATTGTTTGCCAGAGGGGATGCACTAGCTTGCATTCTCACCAAAAGTGCGAGAAGGTTCCTCTTTCTCCACATCCTCACTAACATCTGTTGTTTCCTGACTTGTTAATTTTAGCCATTCTCACCAGCGTGAGATGGTATCTCATTGTGGTTTTGACCAGCATTTTCCTGATGCCAAATGATGGAGAGTACTTTTCATGTGTCTGTTGCCCATTTGGATGTCTTCTTTGCAGAATGTCTGCTTATGTCTTTTGCTCACTTCTTAATTGGGTTATTTGTTCTTTGGATGTTGGGTTTGATATGTTCTTTATAGATTTGGATACTGGCCCTTTATCAGATAAGACATTTGCAAACATCTTCTCCCATTCTGTTGGTTGTCTTTTGGTTTTGTTGACTGTTTCCTTTGCTTTGCAAAAGCCTTTTATCTTGATGAAGTCCCAATAGTTCATCATTTTTGCTTTTGTTTCCCTTCCCTACTGATATCTGCCATATGGTAACTCAAAACAGTATTATACTTTGCAAAATAATTCAGGCACACATTAAAAAAAAAAACAAAAACTCCCACATTCTTTTATTCCATTTATATGAATTGTCCATAAAAAGGCCAGAAAGCACAGTAGTGGTTGCTTGGAACTAGATTGGGAACGTTAGGTGACTAAGAAAGATAAACAAGATCTTTTTGAAGCATAGCAAAGAATAGTCTAAAATTGGATTGTTGTGACAGTCATATAACCCTGCAAATTTACAAAAAAAAATTAAATTCTATAGTTAAAATAGGTCAATTTTATGGGATGTGAATTATTTTTTAATAAAACTGTTTTTTTTTTAATTGAAGTTTGTGGAGACCTCTGCCTATTTCATTGAAAGTTACCAGAGTTACTAGCTGATAAGAGGCCTCTCATTTTGCAAGTGAATATCCACCGGCAAATTCCATGTTCTTTTTAGATTGTTAAAGGTCCTCTGTTTCCTCACTCCACCACCTATGCATTGCTGGTAAACCCAGGTTATCTCTTTTGGAGGGTGTGGGGTCTTCATGGTTTCATCTCTCCTATCCATCTTGTGTTTCATGGAGATTCCTTATCATTCAGTTTTAGTAATGATGTTATCCATGTAAAATTTATTTGTTTTGCTATCCTGGCTTGTTTTTCCTGGAGGATTTGGAGGACAGAGTAATTTAAAACTGTGTGCTGTCATCATCCTTCCCCATAAGGAAGTCTGAATCATTTTTTTAAGTTGTGAAACAAAAAATAGTATCAAAAACAAGAGACAATAAACATGATAGCATTCACAATGCTAGCCAAGCATGCAACAGAGAGATACAAAATGCACAATGTTGCAAACGTCAAGTGAAGGAGTCAAGAAGTTACACAAATATTTACACCACACTGCCAGGGTGCCATTATGGGTGAATTGAATTGACGTGCTTGCACAGAAGTACATTCATATTGTTCCAGCTCTTGATTCATCTGCAGAAGACCTGCATATGTTCAACAGCCACTTTAGAATCCACCTTTTTTTCTTTTTTTTCCCCCCAAAGAAAATTGCCCTTGAACCACAAATGCTGAGTTAGCTGTACCCACATTTATGGTATTCCTTTTTAAATTTATCAAGTTAATTAAAAGTGGTTATTTACTTATTTGTTTCTCCCCCTAAAATGTGAGTGATTAGAAGCTAGTGGCTGTGTTAATCTTATTTATACTAAACCCAGCAGCTCAACATATGTTTATTGAATTAATTAGCCATCTAATCATTCCTTCCTTACTGAGTCTCAATATTTGTAAACCTTCGTATTTCTTCATTTTAGCTATATTTCCTAGGGTTATTTCAACTTAACATTTTTGCAGTTCACATTTTTGCCTTGCAATTTTATTTAAACTTCTTTTCCAACAGAAATTTCTGCTTTTTTCTTCCTGCTTTGAATGTCCATGGCATATTGTTTAGATCTGTCTTGTGATATTTGTTTTATCCCATTTTGTGCAATAGTTGTCTTTTTTTCTCATCCTCGCCACTACAATTTACACCATCTGTGGAAACAACTGGGACTTGCTAATTTCTATTTTCTTGCTAGATTTTGCATGCAGTAACTATACGCTATGCGTCTGATTATTTTAGAATAATTTAACTTTATTGAGGACATAACGTGTGCTAAGCATGTGTTAAATATGGAGAAACAGCGTATGTATTCTCTCAATTTCTTGATCTGACTGACAAAATATGAGGAAGCCTCCTAGTTACTGTTTACAGCCTATTTTCTTCTAATTACATGAATTAGAAACCATATTATGAAATAAGCCTAGGTAAGAACTGCTATTTTCTTGTATCAGTTTATTTCTCACACAGGGATCTCTTATCTACATTCTATGTCTTGAAAAAGCAGAGTATGCTTAGGAAGGTAGCAAAATGAACCCTTTAATTATTAGGATTAAAAAGATAAAACCACCCACAGTTTTTTCTCGTTTGTGGATACAATTCATTCAATGTATGCTTTATACTCCCTGTGAAACTACCCAGAAGAAGCATAAATACACTACCTATTCATTGCCTCTTAGTCAACAAATTATGTATTAAATGTTATATGATTTATTGAACCATGTCATATTTCTTACCATACAGACTCAACATACGTTTGTTATTTTGGCCAGTTTTTCCTAGTGAATATATATACACAGGTCATTGAACATTTCTTATAGTATTTAATGTGAAGTAAAACTATTTGATTGCTTACCTTCGCCTTGATGTGCCTAATAACTTAGCAGCTTTAATGATCTTCTTTACATGAACAAGATATTCTACCTGGCACACTTGAAAATTATTGGTGATTAATATCACATTTGTTTCACTTATTTCAAGCCATAACAAAATAATAAGATTTCCTCATTCTAGTTTATATACTAACATACATCTCATTCTAAAACTTGACAGTGATAGACAAAAAAAGAAATATTTAGTCTACATTACTTATGAAATAGATGCAGCAGCCCTAAAGGTAACAAACACAGTCCAGAAATGTATCAATTAAATATTAAATCAAAATAATCAAGACACTTATTTCAGAAAGACACAAAAGCTAAAAATTAAGAAAAAAAATATATAAAAAACACAGACATAAAACATGTATATGATGCATATTCACATACATATGTGAGTTCCTTATTAGTTTTTATATAGTTATTAGTTCTATATACTTTATATCATAGAGTTAATCTGAATGAAAGAATTTATTATAATAAACTGGAAGAATTGAGAGAAATATTGGTTAATAAAATATATCCTTCCAAATAATCTTTAAAAGGTAAATAACTGAGGAAAAATAACTAATTGATTTATTCTATATGTTGAACAGGTAGAAATTTATACAGAGAATTTTTGCAAATTTTTGGGAAAACTGCTATAAAAAGCCCAGTATAAAAATCAACAGTAGCTGGCAGCATCTTTAAAATGGGGTTAATAATACCTATTTTCAGGGTAGGCACAGTTGGTTAAGCTGTGGTTACTTTCTTGGTGGCACAGTTGGTTAAGCAACCACCTTCAGCTCAGGTCAAGATCCTGGAGTTCCAGGATCAAGTCTCACATCAGGCTCCCTGTTCAGTGGGGAATCTGCTTTTCCCTCTGAGCTTCCCCCACTTCATGCTCTTTCTCTCTCAATAAAATCTTTCTAAAAATAATGATAATACTTATTTTCCAGGGCTTTTGTGAAGAATATATTATATGAAATTACATTGTAAGCTATTTAAAAATGATACAAATGTAAGGAAAAACTATTAGTATCACTCCTAAGTCTGTATCTCTTGCTAAACTCCGAATTCCTTAAGAAACGATACCTTATGACCCAGCAATTGCACTATTGGGTATTTACCCTAAAGATACAAACGTAGTGATCCAAAGGGGCACATGCACCCGAATGTTTATAGCAGCAATGTCCACAATAGCCAAACTATGGAAAGAACCTAGATGTCCATCCACAGATGAATGGATCAAGAAGATGTGGTATATATACACAATGGAATACTATGCAGCCATCAAAAGAAATGAAATCTTGCCATTTGCGACAACATGGATGGAACTAGAGCGAATCATGCTTAGCGAAATAAGTCAAGCAGAGAAAGACAACTATCATATGATCTCCCTGATATGAGGAAGTGGTGATGCAACATGGAGGCTTAAGTGGGTAGGAGAAGAATAAAAGAAACAAGATGGGATTGGGAGGGAGACAAACCATAAGTGACTCTTAATCTCACAAAACAAACTGAGGGTTGCTGGGGGGAGGGGGTTTGGGAGAAGAGGGTGGGATTATAGACATTGGGGAGGGTATGTGCTTTGGTGAGTGCTGTGAAGTGTGTAAACCTGGTGATTCACAGACCTGTACCCCTGGGGATAAAAATATATGTTTATAAAAAATAAAAAATTAAAAAAAAAAAGTTGTTATTAAAAAAAAAAAAAAAGAAACGATACCTTTACTTCCTATCTTTGTTATCTCTCCACTCCACCCCTCAGAATGCTATTGCAGCAGAATCTTCACTTTCTCTCAGCCTCTCTCTGAGAGAAACAATTTTTCTCAGAATTCTCAGGGACATCTCACCAAGAGTTTTAGGGGGTAATAAGAGGGATCTGGGAGCTATTTTTAGTATTTAAGTCTAACCTGATATTATACTGTTATCAGCAGTAAAGCTTTAAAAGCTAAATAAAACATCAGTGTCTTACCTAATTTTTCTTGTTTTCCCTTGTAAATGGAATTTTATAAAGTAAATATGCATCTCATAGAAAAAAATCATCAGTAGCAGTGAATTGCACACTTACAATTCATTTACAATTTGAAAAATAATGTAATAGATAAACAAGCTAAAATGTTCACTGTATGGGATAAGAAACGTTCTAAATTTGTGGCAGCTGGAAAAGTGAAGATTCCGCTGAATTTTTTAGCCTGATTCATTCTGAATCATTGTCTTAGAGAAGTTTATTCTACACTGTAGATGAAATTTCCATTAAAGTTTTAATTTTAATGAGTCCCCTGAACTAGAGAAAATGGTTGAGTCAATAAAAACGCAGGTTCTAGCATTTAATGTGGGACTTTGGTAAAAGAAAATAAGCCGCTTCAAAATGATCACACCCTTGCAAATTGAAAATGAAGGAGCCAAAAAGTAGGTAGCAAGCCCTCAACTCTTAGAGCAAAGTGAAAAGGGGACCATAAGAAAGGTGAGCTTATGCGTGACCCTGGCTCCACCCCTCTGCCTAGAAAAAAGGTGGTTAGACAGCTTGGGCAGTTCAAGATCCAAGAGCAGCCAGTCCCATGAGCAATGGATTGACTGTTTTATGTTCCTCCAAAATGCATGTGTTGAAATCCTAACCTGCAATGTGATGGTATAAAGATGGTCTAAGGCCTTGGGGGATGACTAAGTCATAGGGTAGATGCCTTCTGTATGGGATTGGCATCCTTATAAGAGTGGATGATCCCAGAGAGCTTTCTTGTCGCTTCTACCATGCGAGGACACAGCAAGAAGAAAGCTGTCGAATCTCACCAGATGCCTTGATCTTGGACTTCCCAGCCTCCAGAACCGAGGAAGATATGTGTGTTGCTTACCTGCCACCTAAACTATGGTATTTTGTTACAGCAGGCCAGGTGGACTAAAATAGCATCCATCGTCTCCGCTATCAGCCACATCTATCTGACAGGCTGTGAGAGACACAAGGAGCAACTGTCCTGAGAACATTCATGTTGAAAAGTAGCGACTTGCCCTGATACATTTTTTAATCCACTGTCATTCAAAGAGTCTGAGTCTCTAACTCTCATAAATATAAATACACATATTTAATGTAATATAGTTTGTGTCCTGTGATTGAGTTGTGAAGTTGGAGAGAATAAGTTGGTTTCAATCTGAAACAAATGTGTTCTTATGAGCTGTTACCAAGTCTAAACTTTCAGATTTAGGAGAATACCTTATGAAGGCCAATGTCATGTTCTTTTGGCTCTAAGCCAGGTGACTTCAATAGAATCCTGTGACAGGAAATGCTGGTATACCATATGTAAGAGAAACTGAACTAATCATGGATGTCCGGAAGTTTGCAAACCACCCCCTTCCCTCTCTTGTGCTCTCTCAACAGCCGCTAGTGAAGAAAACAGAAAATGAGTAGGGAGAGAGCCAAATGCCTTATCTGAAAGCTTGCTCTGAATGCATGTTCATCTAGCAGCAGGGAGAATATTTGAAATTAAACCAAGGTCAGAGCTTATGTTGTAGTATTTGTTGACCTGGGCATTCTATTTACAGGATTGACATTTTGTCTGTCATTTTAAAGTGATTACAAGCATGTCTGCTATCCTAAAGCAAACAGAAGTCATAGTGAGCTGGAGTACTGATACAAGGAAAGGGGAAGATTTTCTCCACTTGGTAAAATTATAACAGATAGTGGGAGGCGAAATTCTATGCTGTGCTTTGAGCACAATAAACACTCAAACTTGTTAAAATACCAATTACATTTTATAAAGACAGAAGCCTGTGGGGAAGGGCTCCAATTCTCTATCATCTATGCTTGACTAGACTAATTCTATCCTGGGGTATAATAGTGGAAAAAAACTCTGATGCTTCAAGTCATGCCCCACAACTTACTTGAGAAACAATGGAATTGAGACATTTTTTTTTCTCATTCTGCTTACCTCTTTCCCCTTCCTAAACAGGAAAAGAAAAAAAAAAGATGCTACTTTATTCTCCTTCAACTGCAACAGGTATGCATTTTGTTCATTTGTTTTTTAACCGTTGAGTCTAGTATTTAGTTTACACTCAGCCTCAAGAGGAATTTGGTGCTGAGCATATTCTTAGCCAGGAGAAATTTGCCTTTTCAACCAACTTTATTAAAGGGTGATCAGCATATAAAATAAGGACCATCAGAGATGCCTTGATAATCTTATAAAAATATCTAATTTTTTCTATTTGTTTTCCTCATAGCATTCATCAGTACCTTCTGATATGCATGCACACATCCATACATATATGTGTGTATATTATAATGTGTGTATATATATGTGTGTGTATATATATATATATATATATTTACTGCCTACTTCTTCCAGAAACCAAGCTTCAGGTAATTGTCTAGTTTCTTCAGCACTGTAATACCTAGTCCTACCTAGTTCTAGATCACGGTGAGACTCATGGTAGAAACTCAGTATATACACAAGTAATACATATGCAACATATATGTATTCAAATAAGTAAAGTTGATCTACAAATAAAATGTAACTTATGTAGCTAACCTATAAGAAGCAAAGCTTACAATCTTAACTGTTGAAATCTTAACTAATTCCTATACAATTTTGAACCTCTTATTAGAGGTTACTCTTTAATAACTAAGTCAAATTAATCTGACATTTGTAACTGCCTTTTATATTTCAAAATGGTAGAATAATTATTGTCCATTCTGTATAGTTTCTCAAAAAATATTGTTATCAAATTACCAGTGGTTCTAGTTCTAAATACTGATGCAATGGTCATAAAATTTAGAAGAATAAAATAGATAAGCTAGAAGTGTAAATTATTGCTAAGGCATTGGGTTATAAATGGCCACCAAGGGGCATCTGGGTGGCTCAGTGGGTTAAAGCCTCTGCCTTTGGCTCAGGTCATGATCCTGGGGACCTGGGTTCAAGCCCTGCATTGGGCTCTCTGCTTAGTGGGGAGCCTGCTTCCTCTATTCTCTCTCTGCCTACTTGTGATCTGTCTGTCAAATAAATAAATAAATAAATAAATAAATAAATAAATAAATAAATAATCTAAGTGGCCACCAAAATTCAAAGTTTAAAAAGCCATCCAAAGTTCATTCTAGTTATCTATTATTGTCTCTTTTAAGGAGAAAACACCATATCACACCTAGTTTTAAGGGTGAAATTGCTATTTTCAGCACAATTCCACCATGCCCAGATCTAATAGGGTAATCTAATAAACACTAATGTCGGATATGCATACAAAGCAGGCCAAGAGCAGTTCTCTTTATGATAAAAGTTCACTTCCATAAAGGCTAGTGGTAATAAATTTAATCAATATTTTTAATTTAAATAAATTTGCTCTGACAAAGGTTTGGCATTAGCTATTTCACAAACATTTAACTAGTTCTCAAACAAATCTAAAAAGAAATAGGTGTTGACATATGGCTCTTTCTTGTCACATCTACTTGTTTTTCTTTAATTGGCTTTGGTCTCAAAATCAATGAGTCCAAATCAGTTTTTAAATAACCTTCCACATTGCTTGTGTCCTATCTACCTTGATTTTTGCATACCTTTTAAATATGTTTTTGCGACATTTAACTGCTAGCCTCAGACAATAAGTAACCTTTAATTACAAAGTTGAATTTGTTGCATACTCTAAAAGTGATAGGTCACTATAAACAAAAATATATAACTCCAATGCAAATTTTATGAGGGATAGTTAGATAACATCATATTATAAGTGTTCTGATTTCTACACCAATATATTTAAGGCTGTTTTTCTTTAGAAGTGACAAAGCAATGTATCTTGCTCACTTTGATTGTGATAAAAGATGTCACATGTAAGAAAAATTTAACTTCTTTGAATCCAGCCTTCCCTTGGACTATATCAATACACTTAAAAGAGGACTGTAGTAATATCCCATTATTTATAATAACCTTCAAGTAAATAAAGCTTATTTATAGGGCTAGTCAAATAATGATACCTGTTGATAAGAAAAGAATAATTTCCAAGTCAAATATGAAATAAATCCAAATAAGCACTTTGAAAGATTCCTAATTCTTTTATGATGGTAGATATCATTGTATTTTATTTGTTGTTTTTTTAAAGAACACAAGATAACGTGACATACATAGAAAGATAAGGGATATCGATGTGATTTTTGTTGAAGTACATGGAAAGAATGAAGAATTTTGATGGCTTTACTATATAACAGAGTAAACAAAAAAAGGAAAAAAAAAACAAAAGAAATGCACTGTACTATTGGAATCTGTTGATCACTGTCCTTATGTTACTGAACTACTTTAATTCTTAGGCAGTCAAGAAATAAATAAGGGTCAAATGGATCATTAATTAAAGTAGCATTTTGAAGACTTTAGCAATGACTTATAACATTTTAAAAGTGAAAAAGCACTCATATTAAGTACAGAGAAATTATCGTCTCTCGCCTCACCCCCCAAAAGAGCCAAAGTAATACCAGAGCACATGTTCAATATTCCAAGTTGTTAGTGGCAACCTATGGAGAACTTTGATGAAAACTTCTAGGAAAATCTGGAAAATATCTTGAGACTATAATTAACTTAGCAGTACCGGAAAGGCATCCTGTGATGAGCATCTCTTGATACTGCTCTACCGACTCCTCCCTTTTATTATACCACTTCCCATGTCCTAGCACAGTTGCATGGAAGTACAATAAAGCCAACCATTCACTTTCAATGTGTCTTTTGAAAGTGAAGTTGCCACTTCCATAGGGTCAGATATTAAACTACTCTACCGAGGAAAGGCATCTCATCACACCAGGGCCTTCTGCCTCTAGCCATGCTCCACATTCTGTGTTGCATGCTGTATATTAGTTGTGCCTTGGGAAAAATTGTGTATTTACCCATATGTTCAGTTGTATTTCTGGGACACTTGCAAATGAGGTGATGCTTGTAAATGTTACAGGTTTATGGCTTTATACATAATGCAGTGTTGTCAAATGTAAAAGAAGAAACAAAATGCAACTTTTGCAAAAAAAATTAAATGTGTTTATCACGTCTATTGATATGGTTGAATCTATTAATTTTGGACACTTTTCTTTTAGAAGGTATGACCTTTTTTCAAGATTTATTAAAGATAATAAATGCATGGTATTGTGCTATGAAATTATCATGAAAAAAATTATAAAATATGTGCTCTAAAAAAGAAATAATGTGGGGCGCCTGGGTGGCTCAGTGGGTTAAGCCGCTGCCTTCGGCTCAGGTCATGATCTCAGGGTCCTGGGATCGAGTCCCGCATCAGGCTCTCTGCTCGGCAGGGGGCCTGCTTCCCTTCCCCTCTCTCTGTGATCTCTTCCCTTCCTCTCTCCTACTGTGATCTCTCTCCTCTGTCAAATAAATAAATAAAATCTTTAAAAAAAAAAAAAAAAGAAAGAATGTAAGTGATCTTCCCGTTTATTCATGAAGAAGCAGCATGTTCAGAATTATGAAATGGTTTGTGCCTAGGCAGTCAATTAAATGGTAGAATATACTGTTAAACCAAAAAGTTTCAGTTCCCGAAATGCCCTAACTTGTTAACTGAAAGTAACCTAACAAAATATCCCAGGTAAAATTCCTACGAATTTGCAATCATTCTGTGTGTTGTTTCTGCATGTGTACTTTCTTTCAGATACAAACTTCATTCGTATTTTCTTTTCCTTTTTTCTTCTCTTTTCTTTTTTTAATCATTGTTTTGATTTTTTGGCTACTTTATCTTTTTGTTCCCAACAAGTATTATGCCAGAGAGCAGAGCTTCTTGCCCATTTAAAGTCTGAGAACAAGTTATGACCATTTTGACCCGAAGAGTTCTAATCATCCACTTTTCCCAGTAAAACTACATGGGCTCATGTGCAGAGCTGCAGTCATCCTGAGGCAACCTTCAGGTGAAACATGAGTAAGGGTGCAGCTGTTGTACTGGTCCCAAATCATCAGGATTAGAGAACTTACTCTAAGATTCTGAAAATCTTAAAAACTTATCTCTTTTTTCCCTACATTTTGCAGGTATTTTGAGGTTGAGAACTTCTCAGTCAGGAACTACTAATCAACTGACAGGTAAGTACTTTTAGCTTCTTCCATGATGAGACCTCATTGATTTGTCCACGAGTGTCTTACATTGATAGGCCATAGAAAATCTCTAAACAATGGTTTCCCGAACCACATAATGTAAAGGAACAGAATAAGTCAATAGAACATGAACTTTGATGTTACAACTTCTGCTTAAGTAAGTGTGCCCTTTCCAAAGTAGTGATTTGTTTTATTTAATTTATTATTATTATTATTATTATTATTATTATTTTTAGTATAAAACCCTTCCTGACACTGAAAGAAGATGGAATCCAGCTATCATGGAGACTTGCAATTTTTATGGAAGCTAAGTTGACATGTGGGAGAACATTTTTTTCCCTTCTGTTTTTTTTTCTTGAATTTTGTTAGTTTTCTTACTATTTTGACAGTAAAGAATCCTATAAACACTAAAGCAAAAAAAATCATAATTAGGTTTATCTACAAAGAGGAATAGAATTAGGCCATTTACAAAATTATTCTCTATTAATACTCAATCCCAGCACACAAATAAACAATAATTATAGTTTTATGGTAAACTGAAGGGGCTTGCAATTTCTTTAATTGTCCAGTGTGTCTTTTACTTACAAAGATAACTGAAGGCCATTCTCAGATATATAAGACTCAATGGAATGACAGCTATAATTTTTTTTTCTAAAACACTTATTCAAAATTTATCCTGTGCAGAGGCAGTGCCAGAAGAAGCGACTGTTGGGCCAAAAATAGATAGATAGCAAAGACAGAGAGATAGAGAGAGAGAGATGGGTGGATGATAGATAGATGATAGATAGATAGATAGATAGATAGATGATAGATAGATAAAAGTAGCCAAGAGGATACTAAGTAACCAAGAGGCAAATGTTGTAATATGCATTCTAAACAGAGAGATTCGCTAAAGAAAAGAAGACTAGATACAGAAGAGTGGCTAAGGACTGTCACAGAGAGAAGAGAAAGTCTGTATTCCTTCTAAAAGAGAAATAAGAGGGAATAACAAGGAACCCAGGGTACCCAATAAGCATTCTCTGTTTTCTTGTTTTGTTGTTAGCATCACCTCCAAACCAAAGAAAGCAACTGAACCTAACCAATGGCTATGTTGCAATGAAACGGTAAAATGTGAAAACATTGCTGTAGACAACAAGTGGCCTTATAAAAAGAGGCTAGTAAAATAAAGGAAAAAGAAGCAGATTTTACTGCGTTCCAGACTGGGAGAAAATTTGATGTGGAGGTAAAAGAAATTCTCAAGGCTGGGAAATACAAGGAAAAAGAAACCAAGAAAAGATGTGATACATAAGGAAAACAGAAGGAGGAAGATCAAGATTATGACATGAACTCAGTTAGTTCCGGTACATTCATTTTCCTGTCTAGAAGGAAGATAACCCCTTCCTTGAAAAGAAAATGAAACATTGAAATACAAGGCTGTGTCAGATATATATAATTAACATATTACTATGTCTTTAAAGAGACTAGACCTGGTGCTATAGAGAAAGCTACTTACTTCACCAGGTATAGGAATGTGAAATTGGGTGGACACTGAACACAGTTCCTGTTGGTGGACTGTAAACTACACAAATTAATATATGTGGAGGATTTTTTTTTCATTTTTAATTGTTTGAAGCAGCTTCCACAATTATTACTGTTTTGTTACCTGAATATTATTCTGTGATTATAAAAATAAATGTAGCTATTATTTGACATTCTAAAGTATTTAAAAAATATATAGTTTTACATAAGAGAACATAATCTGGCTAAAAAATATACCACAATAAAGAAGTCAGAAATGCAGATGATAGGCGTAAGCATGGAGTCCACGCATGAAGTTGTCACCCAAACTCTCTCTTTGGCTCTGGGGAATTACTTAACGTTGTAAAGCAGGGCTAATTACAGTAACCTCTAAAAAATGCTTAAGTGAGACAATGCATACAAAGATTTCAAACAGGGCAAATGACATGTAATCAAGAAATACACTGATTATATTGTAGCTCTTGGTCTCTAATAATTAGTCGAGGCTTATTTGAGAAATTACATGTTAGCATTAAACATGATAAGAAAGAGAAAAGAACATGTGGATATTTCAGTTTTTAGTTCAGAGACGCCTTTCAAAGCATAAAATGGAAAGAGAAGCAAAATATTACCATTGTATCTCAGAAAACTTAACCAAGAATGGTTATAAAATGTAATTAAATGCCACAGCCTCACATAAACACAAATTCAAATGTTCTGAAAGCCGCTGCTCCAAAAATGCTCTCCAGTGAATGTATCAGAGCAGCATCAGAAATATTGGTGCATGAAATAGTTCACACGACATCTTGAAGGAAAATGAATTAGTTACTCTTCTCCTAGTGCCACATAAGTGCACCTTCTTTCTGGAAACCATACTATTTGCCTTAAAGATCCGAAGAACTCATATTTCTTGAAAGATTTACAGTGTTATTTACTTAAAGTATTCATTTAGATTCTAGCCACTGTAGAGTCTGTGATATTTGGATGGAGAAATAAAAATAAATATTGCTTTTTCCTTCTTCTGAAAGATTAAATATGCTTTTTCATTAAATTAATTCTTCCAAAATTCATACAGATTGAAATGTGGAAAAGGTGTCAAACTATAACATAAAAATACACAGCTTGCATAAGGAGGAATTAGACAGCCTCCCACGGATTTCTCACCCTGCTGCCCAGTCAACCTTATTTCCACTCACTTCTAGATTTTGCTCGTCACCCTAAAGTTTCATTTTAATCTCATCAGGAGGCAACTTTGATTTAGTAGAAAAAACAGGTAATTTGAAATCATGTAGATGCAACCTTTAATAGCATTTCTTGCTCATAGAAGTTTTGTGAGCCTGAGAACTTTAGTTACTACAGGCTGTGAGTCCCCTCACTATTTTTCTCAGACCTAAGATGCAATCTTAGATGGCAGCCTCTGGGATTAGTCTGCCACTAACAGCTGTGTAAATTCAGTGAGTTAGTTAAACTACCAGCCTCAGGGCAAAAATCTAGAAATGGACGGTAAGGAGAGGCTTTATTTCATGTGATTTTCTGTGGCTTAAGTGAAATAATTCCTTTAATGTTCGTAACTGAGCTCCTGGCCCTTGTTGAACAATCTATAAACATTAGTTATTATTTTTGTAAGGTTTTTATGCTCAATAATGAAATGATATCAGTTTCATTCCCCACTTTTCTCTCATTTATCCCAGAATATGTGGAAGAGGTTATTCCCATTACAGTTTCCCATGTGAGTTTCATGCTATTTCAATCCTTCCACTTTGACATTCAGAATCTTCTGCTTCTAGTTCACCCTCCTACCTCCAGGTCCTGGTATGAAGCCTCATACGTCCTGGGCACTAAACACATATTAATTGTATTCATTCTATTATCCCATTTGGCACTTTTAAGTCTGTTGCTTCTGCATGTCTGCTGTCATTCCTTAGTATTTCTGTTTGTAACTTTCCTGAAGTTTGGTGTATCTTCAGAGTTTGTTAATTCTCCATGTCTCTAGAGACCATTACAGAAAAGATGGTAAATATATTTTAATGAATATATGGGGTTTGTTTGTTTAGTATGTATTACCTTTGTTTTATCTTTAATTTAATTAAGTTTATAGTTTTATTTTATTATAAAACAATTTATAATTATCTTATTTTATAATTATAATTTTTTTATTATGTTCAGTTAGCTAACATATAGCACATCATTAATTTTTGATGTAAAGTTCAACAGTTCATTAGTTGTCTAGAACACCCAGTGCTCATTACACCTCATGCCTCCTTAATGCCCATCACCCAGTTATCCCAACCCCCACCACCTCCCTTCTATAGCCCTCAGCTTCTTTCCCAGAGTTCAGAGTCTCTAATGTGAATATATGTTTTTTTAATAACCCAAGGGGTACTTGAAAAACAATCTCATTTGCTTTTCTATAAAGTATTTTGTAATTGCATTTTCAAATGATTAAATTTATTTCGTGGGAACTATTTCATATATCACAATGTTGAAAGAACTGGATTGTTCATCTCCAATAAAAATGCAGTATGTTAATAAGTCATCTGAGACCTAAGTTATTGACTAATGGGATAATTATTTAAAGAAAAGTATAAGCATCAGAAATTCTACTTGGGATATATGTTGGTGATTCGATCGGGATTTGATGTTTACTCATACCAAGAGGAAGGCTAAGAGTTTGGGTAACTTGCTATCTAACAAGATGTGCTGATGGTCATTTATAGCCTTTTTCTCTCATGATTCCCCATGGAAATGCTCTTTCTTTGTAATTCCCCCTTCTTATTCCCTTCATTTTCCTACTGCGCTATCCTTGCTTCGGCCCACTTATTTCCTCACTTAAGTCAGAGGTGAGGTACTGGCAACCAATGCCCTGCAGAGAAGAACTCTAGGGAAAAGTGATCAAGATGATGGGACGCCTGGGTGGCTCAGTTGGTTAAGCAGCTGCCTTTGGCTCAGGTCATGATCCCAGCATCCTGGGATCGAGTCCCACATCGGGCTCCTTGCTCCGCAGGGAGCCTGCTTCTCCCTCTGACTCTGCCAGCCACTCTGCCTGCCACTCTGCCTGTGCTTGCTCTTGCTCTCTCTCTCTCTCTGACAAATAAATAAATAAAATCTTAAAAAAAATTCATAAAGAAAAGTGATCAAGATGAAAAAACATAATAACTTGCCTTTGAAATCTGAAAGTGAAATCTATTTGTTTTCTCATGATAAAATAGCCGGCAACCAGGATATCTGGATTCAGCTGTGTTGAGTCGGGGAGGTGGAAGCTAGCAGGATAATCCATAAGCACACACATTCTCCTAAACTGGCCAGAAACCAGCTGTGCCATTGCAGAAGAAAATGACTAGATCTTAATACAGTTCAGAACACATTCTGGGGAGAAACTGATTGTTATATAATGAAGGTGTTTAGAACTAGAGCCTGTAATATTTACTTACCTTTGGTACCTGATGGTACAGAAGGAGAGGCTCAACTCCACTGAGTCATATAAAAAATGCATTAAGAATTACATCCCAATATGACAACTGCAGAACATTAAATTCCAAGTGTGTGGGCTCTTCTGAGTTTGGGGTTATTTGCAATTGTCCTGGGCACATGAACAAGAAATGCTGGTGCTAAGTAAGCAGTGTTCTAGGGATGGCCGATAAAGTACTGATACAAAAGAAGACTAGAAAACCTCACCATGGGACACCTGGGTGGCTCACTTGGTTAAGCCTCAGCCTTCCGCTCAGGTCGTGATCCCAGGGTCCTGGGACAGAGTCCTGGATTGGGCTCCTTGCTCAATAGGGCGCCTGCTTCTCCCTCTCCCTGTCACTTCCCCTACTTGCCCTCACTCTCTGTCTATGTCAAATGAATAAATAACATCTTTTAAAAAAAGAAAAGGCAGGAAAAGCCTCAAAGTTCATATTCTAGTCATTGAGTATACCTTAAACAAAATCAACACACTTTACAATATGTTAGAAGATGGGAGGGTCCATGAAGAAAAATACATCAAAAAAGAAAGAAGTATATGGAGTGATGGGCATAAGAATTTTAAAGAAGTTGTTCAAGGAGGGCTCACAGAGCTGTTGAGAATTGTGCAAAACATAAAGGGATAAGGGAGGTGAGACTTTGGATTATCTTGAAGAAGAATGTTCCAGATAGAAGGAGAAGCAAATCCATGGTCTAGAGCATACACGAATCAATTAAGAAAAAGAAAGAGGCTAGTTAGTGTATTGGAGAATGAATAATGTGAAAAGCAGGAGGGCAGTAATTTGAGACCCAATTTTTAAAAGACTCCAAACTATAGTGATCTGTAGACTGACCACTGACAAGACTTAAGCTTTTCCTTTGAATGAGCAAGAGAGTTAGTGGGATCTCTCCGGCTGCTTTATTGCGAGGAGACAGGAGTGGTTCAAGAGTTGCAGCAGAAAGCCAGCAGGAAGTTAATGCAGTGATACAGGTAAGAAGATGAATGCTGGTGCTCCAGCCATTATACTCATATCCCAGGCAGCAGATATGAGGTCATGCTCATTTAACTTCTGAGTGAATTTTATCACAATATAGTCGTTTAAGAAGAAACAGAGTAGGAAATCACAATGAGGTGATTAAAAGTAATAAAACCTTTCCCCAAACCCTGGAGCTTCAAGAAGAATCTGCTTGGCTTCTACAACCACCAAGATAAGGCATGGTACCATTTCAATGGACTCTTAAGAGGGACAGTGACTGATCAGGACCTGGTCTTGGAAATATCTAAATAATTGATTTCTGTTCATACTCCCATGTCCCTCAAGGAGGCATTCCCAGTGATTTTTTCAGAGCAAGAAGGGGCATAAGATTTCGGAGCATAATTTGAAAACTTCATATTTAGTAACATATGTGTGATTCAGAGAATTAAAGAAATCTGGACTTCTTTAAAAAAAAAAATACAATTCTCAGAACAGAGCCTGAAAACCCACTCTAAACAAATGTCCTTTTCTATAGCAACAGCTGCCAAGTTGTTAAAAGCAGAAAGTCATTCATCAATATTCTCATCTAGAAATGTTAGTCACTATCTGATAATCCTGCTCCCTTGTAAAAAAGTTTCTTTGCCCACTTCCTATATTTATACCCATGCTGATAAAATCACTTAAAAGGTATCAGATGTATTTTTAAATAAGTCTAAACATGCAATAGCTGTTCCAACACGTAACAAGGAAACTACCATGTGGGATTGACAAGCTGAGGTCCATACCCCCCTAAGTCTATAGATAAAGTATATGTTGAACTTCACTGAAAATCCTTTGATATTCTGTGAATGTTACAGAAGAGAGTGATATCTTCTGTTTATTCATTGACCTCAATTAAGAGAGTCCTGATATCTTACTATAAGTAAATTTAATTAAGCATGTTCTCCCATACTTGGCCCTTTCTCTGACTGTCCTCCTGTACCGTGGCTGTTTTCCAGACTATTCTTTACTGTTAGAGACAAACCCAAATCTGAAAATCCCAAACCCCTAAATTAGCGAGGAAGACTTTCTACTTCTAGGAGGAAATTTTTCGAACTGAGGTAGAACCTGAAATAGACTGACACAAGTTTGGAAGTGAGTCCCCTCACTTTCATAAGCTTTGTGACCATAAAAAAAAAAAATAAATAAACCCACCTAATGGTTTTTCCATTAAAGGGAGCATATATCAAATTATGTTATGTATTTTCCCAAATACAGTGGTAATGCATGATCTTTACTGAAAAGAATTAAAGAATGCCAAAAAGAAGAAACATTTTTAAATTGTCCCTTAAACTCATAGCTAACCATTATGAATATTTGGGGTCTTTCCAGTCCTTCTTAAAAAAAAAAAAAAAAAAAAACAACTATCCTTGATGACAAGATTTTTTTTTCCCCAGAGGTCTCTGGCAATTAAATTCACTAAATTCAGATTTCTGTATCTGAAGTTTCATTGCTCCATTATGACACGTGTGAGTAATATCTTGTCTTCAGAAAATATCCTTTACCATGTATTCTCTCAGATATTCATCCATGGTTCTGAAAGTGAGTTGTAGTTTAGAAAAACAGCCTCTAAGCTTAAGGGATGAATTCCTATTTCTATAAAAGAGGCAGGATCACAAGGCCCAGTGACAAATTAAAGCAAGGATCCTTCACTCCCCCACCCATAACTCTACCCTGGGGGTCTCAGTGTTTCCTTATCCTTTAAATTTGTAACTCTAGGAAAGATCTACCTTCAGCCATTATGGCTGTGGCATAGGCAGTAACAATCTTAAAACTGTACCAGAGGGGGCGCCTGGGTGGGTCAGTGGGTTAAAGCCTCTGACTTGGGCCCAGGTCCTGGTCTCAGGGTCCTGGTCTCAGGATCCTGGTCTCAGGGTCCTGGGATCGAGCCCCACATCGGGCTTTTTGCTCAGCAGGGGAGCCTGCTCCCTCGTCTCTCTCTCTCTCTCTGCCTGCCTCTCTGCCTACTTGTGATCTCTGTCTGTCAAATAAATAAATAAAATCTTAAAAAAATAAAAATAAAAAAAACTGTACCAGAAACTAACTTACCCTCCATTAGTATTCAGTGTTTATTATAATTAAATATAAACAAAGGTGATATTAGAAACAAAAATAATCTCATTCTAAGCAGGTAGTTTGAACCAGCTCAATTTTTAATCTATTAGTTAGTTACCAACACACTCTAGAAAGTTGTGATCTTAGAGTTATGGGGGAAGTGCCTCATCTATTTTTGTCTGTTTGTTTCGAGATTTTATTTAAATTCCAGTTAGTTAACATATCCTAATCTATTTTAAATAAGAGTCTCCAGGAGATTGTGATGCAGCTAGTACATAGAACCAACTCTGGGGAGCTACTAGTTTAATCTAACTGGATTTGCTTTATAGTTCTTTGTACATTTTTATATTCTTTTGCAGGGCAATGCATTGTTTGAGCCAAAATTTCAGGTGCTGGTTGTTCTGTTAATGGCAATAGGATTCTACTTCATGATGAGAAATGCATAACGGAATGGTAAGGAAGGACGGCAGGCAGCGATTCCCAAACTTTTTCATAAAGAAGCAAGCATTTTAAAAGTACATATTCTAGCCTCTATTTCCAGACACGATAATTCTGTAGACATTGACTTGGTAATTTGCAACTTAAAAAAAATATACAGGGGATCCTTATGTAATATTTCTCTGAGACATACTCAAAGATTAGACAATGCTCTGTTTGCTTTGGGTGATTAATTTAAGACCATTAGGAAGCATGCTTCATATATCTTTAATATTTAGCTCAGCATTATGTGAAAAACAGCAGTGGAGTATTTACAGTGCAGTCTGGTCTTTTATAACATCTATTTTCATGTCAATTCAACACACGTTTCTTCCTGTGACTATACATGCATAGGGTGATGATAGATGACAGATAGGTGCATTTACTTATATTGATTTATGTATTTGCATGAGCCTCTGGGAAGAGGAAGTGGGAGATGGGGGGAGAGGGAGACAGAAGGCAATCCTGTATCACCTAAAGACCAGGGTTTTTTCTGTTTTATAAAGTTAGTGTTTTTTCTTAAAAGATTTTTGCAAGTTTGTTTGACTTCATCAATCTCTTCACTCAATCACATGAGAAGAAGAGTCCTTGAGAAGACATTTAACTTTGTAAACAGGTCCTTAGAGGTAACCCTCGGAAAAAAATAGCTCTTAGATTGATTTTCCTATCATGCTTTGAAATAGCATTAATATTGATTCCCAAAGGAAGGTGGCATAAAAATGGTAACAGAACAGTCATGATTAAAAAAAAAAAAAGCTCTGATAGTGAGTAAATCATTCTGCCATAGTGCAGAATTATTTGAAGTCACTATAAAAGCCAGAGTGCTGCTTTGTAGCACTTTGTATAGTGTAAAAACAAATAAAAAATTTGCATCATGATATAATTATATATTATAATAATAGATTTATTTCATGTTATAATAAATATACATTAAAGTTTTTAGAAGTTTCAATATTTTCTGGATTTTCATTGTTTTTCTTCATTAAAACTGTGGGTTATTATTTTTAACTTAGTGGATTATATTTGGTCTTTTGTTATTAGATAATAGTGTCCAAAGCAGAACCAGGGTAAGCTAGAAAGTATGAAATGGACATTGCTGTGTCCCCACCTTCTCCTTCCCTTCAGAGACAGTGTTCCCTGCTTCCTTGGTCCTCCACCTCTCTGCAAAGCTATGTTAGGAAACAGCTAATAACATCAAGCACTCAAAATTATAAAGGCATGGCAGCCTTAAAATGTTATTATGCAAGGAATATTTACATCTTCTAAGAACCGTTTTTTACTTTTATTTAGAATTATAATGGAAACTATGACAGTTTCGTAAGTCAATACAAAAATGCATTTAGTACATCTTGCAAAAATGCAAGACATGTTTGAAAAACATTCACTGTCTTTCACTTTCTCTTTCTCAGAGACCACCCATTTCAACTCTTTTAGTTTGTAATTTGGTATTTAATTATATGTTTCTAAATAACATATTTGTAGTATTGTTTCTGTTTTTCGGTTTTTAAAAATATCCACTGTGGATTTAGCTGGTTTCTTACATTAAAAACTGAAACACTCTTTCCATCTCTCCCTCTCTTCACTAGAACTATTGATAATGTTTATTAAAGTCAATGTTTGGCGTCACTGTCATTATTACATTGTAAATAAAATGTGTTGCTGAAGTACATTATGATTTCAGTTTCTTTTATGTACAGTTTTCCTCATTTTCTTGAAGTAACAGTCATTTTTATTTTGTTTGCTTTGTTAGTGTATCTAATGTATCTTAATGTATCTACCAAACTACCAATCATAATTGTGAATTTGCTTTGTAAATATTAAAAAACCATCAAATATCCTATTTGATATGTTTTATTTTCATAAGTACTTCTTTTGGAGTATTCTTTTGGAGTCCTAAATCCTTCTGTTCAAATCCAGACTCCGCTTCTCCAAATTTAGTGCAAAGTTGATATCTTGGGCTCTTCAGTTTTAATTTTCGGGGGAAATTCTTTCCTAGATACAGTTCTAATCTCCTGTTTCCTAAAATACATTTTACTCTTTTAATTCATTATCTCAGTTGAGATAATACCTCTTTCAGTAGAGTTCTTGGAAAGAGTGCAAAAGAGGAAATTTTTAGATACCTTGCATGTCTGGAAAATGTCCTCAAGCCACTCTTCTAACTAGTTCGTTTCTTGGTTAAGTAGAGAATTCTAGGTTCAAAACAATTTTCCTTTCACTATTTTAAATTAATTTAACTGCTGATCCATTGTTTTCTAGATATGAATATGGTTCTGGGGAAACTCAATACTATTTTGTCTCCAAATATTTGTAACATGGCTTATTCTCTCTCAATATCTCTCTCTTCATTCCCTCCCCTCCACTCCCTCTCTCTCTATTCTTATATATCCTTTAGGATTTTCTCATTGGTCATATTCTTTTTGATGTGCCTTTAAAAATATAATTTCTAGACGCTATCAGACCTATTCAATCTGGAAACACACATTATTCAGTTCTTCAAAACATTTTAAAGTTATTTGTTTGATAATTTTTTCCTCTGTAGCTTCTCAATTCTCTCTCTCTGGAATTTTTATCATTCAGATGCTGGACAATCTATATTTATTGCCTAAAATCATTATTTTTTCACTTTTGCTTTTCATTGCATGATTTTTTTTTTTTCTGCAGTCTTTGGGAGAATATCTCAATTTTATTTCCAATTATTTCATTCTTAATTTCTGTTATCATACTTTATTATTTTTTTAAGACTTTACTTATTTATTTGACAGAGAGAGAGAGAGAGAGAGAGAGAGGGAAAGGGAACCCAAGCAGGGGGAATGGGAGAGGGAGAAGCAGCCTTCCAGGGAGCAGGGAGCCCTATGTGGACCTCGATCTCAGGACCCTGGGATCACAACCCAAGCTGAAGACAGACATCTAATAACTGAGCCACCCAGCACCCAGCTGTCATATTTTAAACATAAGCCTCTTTCTTATCTTCTAAACTTTTTTCTTTAACATCTTCCTTCTTATGTCATAGAATATTTTCTAATTTCCTCTGAGAATATTAATTATATAGATGGATATATAGATATAAATATCCATTCTTGTTTCCTGCTTGCATACCTCACTTGCACGAATGCTCTCGATCTCTCTTTCTACATACCTATGTGTGTAGACATTCTTACGTCATTTCCTTTACACCTCTTCAATTTGGTCTTTGCCTTTCATATTCAATTGTTTACCTAAATATCTTGCCATTCTTTGCTATGAATTCCTATTTAGTAGGAAGCATTGGAAAGCATATTTTAAGTTCTGAAGGCAGGAGTAGGACTTGCATACTGATGCGTGGTCCAGCTCCAGTCTACATATTTTGATGGGAGAACTTCTACAGTCATATCTTTAAGAATATTATCTCATACAGGCTTTTTTTCTAGAAATAAAACTTTCACACTCCTAATTAGAGATTTTAAGCCTGACAGAGATAAGTAACTGTGCAAATAGGCTGATAAAATCTCACAGTTCAGCATATTGAATTTCACTTAATACTCCTTTTATCATCTGTGACTAATATCTCAGAGTCCAGATCCCTTCTAGTTTGATTATTGATAGAGTGAACTTTCTATCTTCTGTGCCAGATATGGAAAAGAATCAGGTAACAAACATTTATGGAGATTCCTGTTGCTGTTTATATCTGAACCTTTCCGTGGTTGGCTAGGTGACTTGCCTGTCCTCTGCCCTGATCATTTGTTTAGATTTCAAATTTCTCTGCTCTTTTCAGTCATTAAACACTCATTTATCTGTTTTCCTTCTTCTACAAATATACTGTGAATATACAAATATACTTCTACAAATCTACATCTCTCATTCTCTTAGTCCCTGAGCATCTTGTCTTTACTGTAGCAATTGTAGTGAGTATTGGAAGAAGGCAAAGGAAAAAGCATGCATTCAATCCTTTGTGCTCATGGGATGCTCTGCCATTTCACTCTATTTTTTATTTCAGACATAATTCAGCTGGTAAAGGAACAATTTTGTGTTTCTTAAAATCACGGTAAATGCATGGGGGCCTATTTTCCTGGGTTAATTGTGAGTAATTGTGAATAATAATATATGCACTCGATTTCCATGTGAATTTATATATTTATAGTGTAGTCCTTTTATGAATTTATGTGGCTTTCATATGTGGCTATCTCTTGTTATTTTAGTGTTGTTCCTAATGTGTTGAAAAATGTGTTTTCGATTAGATTGTCCCATAATGCTTTCAGTGTTACTGGAACAAAATATATGTCAATCATTTTCTTTAATTACATCTTCCAGTGATCATATTAGCAGACTTGGGAAAATTACATATATCTGAAGCTAAATATCATCCCATAACTGCGAATTATTTAAGTTTCAGTCTACACAAAATTATACAAAACAAAACAAGCTGCAATTATGGAAATGACCAAAAGGAAGGAATGAATACCTGATTCTGTAGCCCTTCCTTCTAATTTGCAGGACATATAAGAATACGACCCTTAGTCAGCTCCTGTTTTTCTGCCTATGGATCAACTCAATCTACCATCACAATCAACCAAAAAAACTCATTCACACCTGTACATACCATCAACATCATTAAAGCTGAGGACCGTGTTTCATTTCTCCAAGATCTTTCTTCATTGCTTTTCCTGAAATACCAATTTCAGAGTGTAAGAAATAAAGGTCAGACTGCGAAGGGTAGATTATAAAGCAGTTGCTTGAAAAGTATAATGAGGAAGATATAGTATAATGAGGAAGGATCTAGCACCAGGGTGAGACCATCTGGGATGCTCAGGCCAACGTATAATGGATATATGAGTCAGCAATGTTTTGTTGATAGGATTAACGATATTAACCAGTATTAATTTACTGGTTAACTGGTTAAATAATTTAACATTATTTACTAGTAAGCAGAAACCCTTTAGTGCCACCCTTCAAGTCTCAGTCTAGGCTCTTAAATACAGAATAGCTTTCCAGGATATGAGTATGTATGATGTCTTTTCCTCTACTGCCAGAGGAATTCCCAGGCAAATGAGTTTAAAACAAAAGTTATGGCTGAGAGTTTGGTTTCATTCAAGTCAGTTGCAGAAAAGATGAGGGGACAGGTGGAATATATATTCACTCTCTTTGATGACTAGCTTTGGTTCAGTTCAAATTAGTTTCTGTTTTAGCTAACTAACAAACCAGCAAAGCTACAGAGGCCTAATTGAGGTAGAATTTCCCTTTTCTATACAAACTCCAGGTGTGTGTAGACCAAGGTTGTTGCGAACATCATCAAGGAGATGGAGGTTGTTCTACCATTCTGCTTCCACACCCAAGCTCGACATCTGTGCTCACGGGTCCTTCAGGGTACAAGAGAGCTTCTGGAGCTCTGTCCACCATATCCAAATCCAGGCAGCAGGGGAGAGGAGGATTAGAAGGGTACAGAGTGCCTCTCCCAACTGGGTTAATGCTATTAGCCACATTCTATGATTTTTTTGTTGGCTCGGATTTGGTCTCAATAGCATCTCTAGTCACAAAGGATGGGAAATGCCATCACATAGACCCAAGTTGGGCTCCGCACTCATGCCATCACATACTGAGCACCCAAGTAATATTCAGGATCTTCTCCTAAAGAAGGGGGAGGAAACAGGGTACAGCAATTAGCCGTCTGAGAAGATGCTTGCATTCTTTCCCCTGCAGTTTTTCCCCACTAATACATGAACTTTGTTAAATTGTTATGATTGTTAATTCGTAAACCTCCCTCTCTTTGCCCACTTATTTTCTGCTTCTATGCCTTCACTTTCCTGCCTTATGTATTACTCGCCATGTTCCTTCCATTCCCTTACCTAACCATAATATAAAACAAGTATGTATTTTTTTTTTTAAGAGAGAAAGAATGTGTGTGAATGGGGGAAGAGGCATAGGGATAAGGAGAGAGAGAATCTTAAGCAGACTCCCTGCTGAGTGCGGAGCCCAACTTGGGTCTCAATCTTACAACCCTGAGATCATGATCTGAGCCAAAATTGAGTTGGATGCTTAAACCACAGAACCACCCAGGTGTCCCATCAGTATCTTTTATATTCATTTTATTCACTCTAGGTAATTTTATGTTTACATTAGTTTTGAAAGTGGCAAGATTAACTATATATAGTTGTGCTATCTTTTCCCCCCTTTCACTTCTAGTAGCTATGAAATAAGGAAAATTAGCCTTTTTTCCAATGATATGGTAAGAACTTCCTGGTCTCTTTTCCTTCATCCTTTCAGAACAAAACTTTTATCCTCTGTGTCCATGGCCATGAGTTTTCTTTGTTCTTCTTTGAAGTGTTAATTCATGTTTATAAATTCCAACACTGAATCATATGTTCAATAAAATGCATCTTTCCACACTTGAGTTTTATATGTATGATTATATTAATACACTAATTATGTGATACTAAAAATATATTGTAAAATTATAAGGCGTGTGGAGTGATAATGTATTATTTGCAATCTCAGAAGAAGTAAAAACAAATTTTGTATTTTCATCATAAAGATTAGCATCAGGGTAAAAAAAAAAAATCTAGAAAACTACGTCCAATCATCTGTCCCTAGAACTGTGATTGTCAAACCTATAGTATGCATAAGACTTACATAAAACCCTTAAAAAATATCCTCAATCTTTACAGGCCTCATCCCCAGAGACCTCTGATTCAGTTACATAACATGGAATTCAAGAAACTGTTTTAAACCAGCACACCAAGGCTTACACACAGGATGCCGACAGGAAAAGTAGGGTGGGTGGTGGGGGGTGGTGTGAGAGCGCAAGAAGCGCTCTCCTCAGCAAGAGGTTAAAACCAGATAAACAGCAGAAACGGAAAAGGTCAGTACATCTATGTTAGAGCCTTTTGTTGTTAAAGAGAAAGTACTTCAAAGAGAGCGGTTTTAAAAGATAAGAAAAGAACTTTCTAATTTTAAGAGAATATTAGAGGGAGAATATGATTATAATTTGGTGCTTGGTGAGAAACTGAAGCCACATTATGTAAAATGTTAGAGATTAATTTTTGCCCAATATAAATTTGGCAGACAGTGATTATATTTTGTAACCAACAAAAAATAGAAGCAAATTATGATAAATATTGCTGTCAAACAGGAATGACACAATGATTAGGTCATTTTCATCTCCTTGATGAAAATATACATTTTCTTTCATCAGAAGACTATGCACTAATTTTCTACTATGTAAATGTAATACTTAAGAGCTCTACCTCTAGAAACCATTCCATTACCTATTTATTACATTATAAAGACATTTTTTTCCAATTCTCAATTGTTTCAACCCTAAAATTAGGATGAAATTATTAATTAACTCATGAGACTGTGATGACAATTCACTACGATAATACATTTAAGTATGTAACAGTGTCTACTGCAAATATGACCAGTATTATTATACTTGTAACATTCTCTCTCATATCTTCCAAAGCTGTGACTGAAAAATAAATAAGAGTGATGAGGGTAGATTCAAACAATAAATTCTCATACTCTACAACTCATGGGGGGAAAAACAAAACCCTGCTATACAAAGGCTTTTCCTAATCATGGACTAAAAATGTTTTATTCTGTAAGGATCCAAAAGCCCTTCATGATTTTGGCTGTCTGGAGGCACCTGAGTGGTTCAGTCAGTTGAGTGTCCAACTCTTGATTTCATCTCGGGTCATGACCTCATGGATCATGGGATCCAGTCCCACACCGGGCTCTGTGCTCAGCAGGGAGTCTGCTTCATGTTCTCTCACTCTACCCTTCCCCCAACTAATATGCACACACACATATTCTCTCTCTCTCTTTCTAGAAAATAAATGAAGAAAATCTTAAAAAAAAAAAAAGAAAAGAACAGAAAAGATTTTGGCTGTCTGGGAAAACCCTTTAGATTAGAATAAATGTGGAGATGAATCATTATTGAAAATCTTTTGTCTATGGATTACCAAGCTTCTCTTCCCTCCTACTACTGTATTCTCCCCTGAAAAAGGAAGAAGGACTAGACCACTTTCAAAGGAAACCCTCCACTTATGCATCTGTTCATCTAATTCTCCTCATCATGGGTTTTACTGGATCTGAGCAATTAGCTGAGCAAGGCTATCCCTAAGGTCTTTTCAACTTGACAATATGGCTTTAAGAACTGGAGAGAATGTTTATTTATCCTACCTCATAGTCCAACTGTATTTATGAGTTGCCAACATCTAGTTTACTTGCCTTCTTAAAGCAGGTACAAATTATCCAACTCAATTTTACTTGGTGTTTTACAATTTAATGCATCAATCAGTCACTATAAGGTGACAGCAAAAACTAGTACAACAGAGCCTTCTGGGTTCATTTAGTGTAGGATATAACTAAATGTCCTGTAAAAATTAAATGTCTATAATTGTCACATCCCTGCTGGTAGCAACCAAATCTGCATTCCAACCCAAATATCTCTCCTGAGTTTCAGATCAAAGAATTGAGTTGTTTCCTGGACTACAAAACTGTAATCTCACAAGCAACTCCTACTCCACAAATCATTCACATCTCCCCAAAGCTGTTTCTTCCATCATCCTTTCAGTAAATGACATCGCTAGAATCAGTTACCAAGCCCTGCACTTTTCCTATCTACTTTTTTATATTCAGATTAGACATCTTTAACTATGGTCCTTATTACCTCTTGTCCAGATTGCTAAAACTGCAACCCAGATTATTTCCTCTCAGTCTGGCCCCTACACCAATGTATCTTCCAAACTACCACCAAAACGATGTTTTTAAACAATTCTGAAATGGTCTCTCTTGTGTACTATATCTTCTAATAACCATCCATGGCAGACAAGATGAAGAGCCATTTTCTTAGCATTAGGCATTCCTAATATGCCTTTATCATCTCATTCCAGCATAGAATCACCTCCTGCCATGACTGTCAAAGCCTGCAAGACACTGGTCACCCATGCATCTATCCCCAAACACATTTGGGGGGTTTTAGCTTCTTGCAGCAAGAGAGAACACACATCAGAGGAAGTATCTCTCTAAAAGGGAGTTAGGAGGAGTTTATGATAGTATTTGGACACATGCCAGAGATGCTATGTAGGATTGAGAGGCATGTGAAGAATTCAGAGTGGGATGCTGTCAGACAGCACAGAGAGATCAATCACTGGGTATCTTCTTACTTTTTTTAAAATCCAGGAAGCAGGAGTTCAAAGTAGAGCTAAACTTGTCATTGGTAAGGAAACAGGAGTCAGGCATGCTTTCATGAAGAAGAGGACGTTACTCTTGTGGTTGCAAAAATATCCTCTTCTCTGTCTTACTCCATAGCAATCACAGAGTGGTCTTCTCTGAGTATTGATTCTATTCTGGAAAGTTGTTTATGTTTAATGTGGAATGTTTCTGCCAAGCTGTCAGCTTCTAGCAGGCTGCTGGGGTCATTTTCTGCTTTCTCACCACGGTGCCAAATTCTACATCTTCCTTTACCCAAAACTGCACAGCCCCCTGAAAGACATGTGCTATTCCTAGCTTATGAGTCTTGACAGAAGAATTTCTCAAAGCTTGAAAAACTTCAGTTGTACTTTTTCCAGAACTTCCTCCTACTTCTTAGGATTCTTTCCCTCCTCTCATGTGCATGTGTGCATGGGTTAAAATATAGAAGAATACATAAATGTATGAACATTGGTTTTTTTAAAAATAAACTATATGAATTAAGGAACATAAAGTGTCCATTCACTATTTCATTCAGAGGTTATCTTATTCTTCTTCTCAGTTTCAAAATAAGAATAAGATTATTCTAGTCAAAACTAACACCTTGAAAAAATGATAATACATCAACAGCACAGAGATTCTCATTTTACTAGGGATGGAGATGCAACCAATGAATCTATAAGATATTTATTTGGATTTCAGAGGTTTTTATATTTAACAATTTTGGGTTATGTTTATTCGTGTGTCTTTTTTTGAAGCTGTATTTTAAAAGGAAATGACTTTCCCAATTAAACTATTTGATGGATAAGATTAAAAAAACTAATCTTGACTTTGAAATCCAATTCTCTAAAGATATGTCAAAATAAACTATTTGGAGCTATACAAAGAAAGTATCCTCATGAATTCTAACAACTAGGATAAGTCCATTAGAATATTATATATATATATATATATATATATATATATATATATATATATATGACACATTTTGTGTGTGTGTGTGTGTGTGTGTATATATATATTCACCAGAGTACTACTGATGTGTGTATATATATATATTTTTTTTTCTACTGGTATATGTATATGTATATATATATAACATATATTTTTTTTTCACCAAAGTACTACTAACTATACCTTAAAATCCAAAATATTTTGGGGTGTCTGGGTGGCTCAGTCAGTTGAGTCTCTGACTCTCGATTTTGGCTCAGGTCATGATCTCAGGATCCTGAGGTCAAGCCTCGCATTGGCTCCATTTTTTTCTCTCCCTTCCCCCCTGTTCCTCCCTCTATTCATACACATGCTCTCTCTCTCTCAAATAAATAATCTTAAAAAAAATCCAAAATATTTTGTAATGCTTTAAACTCTCTAAAGAATCCTGTTCTATAATCAAAAAATCTTCATAACCACTTGTTACTTATTACAGGTATGGTGCCATTTCAGTGAACTCTCAAGAGTGATGAAATAATGACAAGAATTACCTACCATAATACTGATCTACCATGTTACTGATCTACCATGTTAGATCAGTATAAATGGAATGAGCTACATTTCTCTGAGTCTATTAATAGTACCTTTGGGAAACTAAGAAGTTAAAAGTAAATTAACAACAACAACAACAAAAACCCAATAGAATCAGACTTTGAGGTGTGCACAGAGCTCACCTTCCTCAAACAGAACTCCAAACATAATATGAGTAAATCCAAATAAGTAATATTAATCTAAAACTTAATAGAATAACTCTGTAATGCAAAGGTTAATACAATACATGATTAATACAATAACACAGTAAGTGGAGTTGCCTGGAGCTGGCCTCCTTGCTCTGCCTGGCTGAGCACGTGGTAAAGACATGAGGACGTTCCTCCACCGCATGCTGAGTTCACCTCTGCTGGGAGTGTGACTCTGTGGCTCCTCACCCCCAACCCCATGCACCTTGAGTTCTATCACATGTGATACCAGAGGTGGCATCTAGAAGGCTTCTGGAGGTGGCCGCTACCTTGCTTCTTCTGGTTCAAGTGCCCACAGGGCAGATTGAGGGATTTGAGCATGATGAGGAATTTCTAAGGAAGATGCACCACTCACTGCTAGAGATAGATGTGTCAGAGGGCACCTTGCAATGCCTAGATTCTGGTCAGCTGTTCCTGAATGGCGGCAGGATCCCCAACATGCTGCTGAGTAAGGAAAGCACCCACTCTTAATTGTGCCACATATCAGTTTTCATCCTGGGACCCTGTGGGTCTTTGTTTATGTATATCCTGTTTGCTGGTGCTGCCCTAACCCTAACCCTTGATCCAGTGACACACCAAATGCAGTGTTCCTGAGCTCCATATTCTTTTTCCCACTAAAGGTTCAAACCCCTTCCCCTGTCCTCCAAAAGAGAAAAGATTAAATCTTATACTTTGGCATAATGAATTAACTAGAACATAATAAACAAAGATAACTTTAACTTGAAACATAGACCATGTAGGAGATACTTGTAAAGAGTTAATAGGAAAAAAATTGTTCTCTCTGACAAAATAATAACAAGGATTTACAGATAGAGATAAGATAAAATATAGCCAGGTGACGGTTATCCAAAGCAGAATTTAAGTTCACCTTTGAACTTACCTTAAGAAGAATCAATCCTAATGTAAATTAAGTGTTAATAAGAAGATGAAGAGATCATTTGAAATAGGGTAAAACCTTCCATCAGAGTAATTACTCATAAAATTTATAATTGGCTTAAGGGCAACACCAATTACAAATGCATTCCCACTCACCCATAACTAAATACCTATAAGCAAACTATCTCTTAATACAATATTGGATTAACCCATATATGCAGAGGAAAAAGGACTAGAGTAATAAATACTGCTTTGAAGAATCCCTTTTGAAAATGGATGAGCCACTGATTAAGAATAGATAGAAAAAAAACTTTTTTAATGCATTAATTTAACATACTGTTAATCTGAAATATAGTAAGGAATGATTAAGTTAAAGCTAAAGTAAGTGAACAACCTTCCTTTCATTTGCTAAAGGAACCCATAAAACTTAAATGTATTAATTGAAAATGAAAACTAGTTATCTACAAAACTAAAGGAATCATTATCTGAATTAATTATTTTGGTTGAGTGACCTCAGAGCATAGAACAGCCAACAAATGGTCAAATCTAGACTAATCACTCAAAATACATAACCATCATTAGTTTGCCCAAATTTTTATCAATAGAACAGATTTTTCAAGTAGAAACAATGAAATCCTATTTTAGAAATCAAATTGATGTTTAAATGTATGGTTTTATTGTTGCATCCAGACATCCTAAAGATGTAACTTCTAGTAAAAATATTCTTTTGTTCCATCATTAAAATTCTGCATGACCTGAGATCAAATCAGAGCAGTTCATTTCGATTTCTCTTCATATAAAGATACCTCATAGTAAAGGACTTGAGGGAAAAAAGGCCTATTCAACAAAAGAGGCTGATATTAAATAGATATATATTTGAATATAAGAAATTATTAAAATCCCTTTGTAAGAATTGGGCTCATTGAGATAGAATCCAGTAATAACATAAATTTAAAACTTGGTTTTGGGGGGCTCAAATGCTACCAATTACTTTGCAATTACTAATTACTCTTATGTACTAACCTTGGCCTTCTTAATACTTAACCAAAAAATTTAGGTCACATTGAATTTCAAAAAAAGCAAAGATTGTAGGTCCATATGGACTTCACCACTTGCAGATGCCATAAAATGATACATCAAAGAACAACTTTGACTTCTAACTTTATCAACACTAATATACATTATTGCACTTATTATCATCCTGACCTTGCTTAAACAATCTGAATGTCCACTCTAAAATTATATCCACTAATAGAATTAAACTTCAAACTACCATTTGTCTGTATGAAGCTTAGCTGTGTAGACAGTTAAGCTCAGAGTGTGCCCTCTAACTGGAACTGTGTGAGCATTACAAAAATTCCACCCGAGGTCACATTGGCAATTATTCTGTTATAGGTAATAATAACTACATAAATATATGCACATGTGCCCTTTTCATTAACAACAACCTTCCCTAAATAACTGGCTTTTATCTACTTGTAACTTTTGGGAAGAGCGGCAGAAGCCCAGATGAGGTTTTATTTAGCTGCTGCTTGGAATATGCAATTCAGTACCTAAGTTAAACCTCCCAGCTTGGTAAAGTGGAGAATTATCTTCTGCCCTTATATTTGCTGAATAAAACTTATTCTTAGCCATTTTAGGTAGACTCACCTAGTTTTGACTATACTCAGCAAATCACAAAATGATCACTATATTGACTACGTGGCTTTTAAATAGTAGAGACAACTAATAATAAAGACAGCTAATCAGGCTGACCTTAATCAGTGAGGGTTTTTATTAGGAGATGTTTAGATTTTATACTGATTATAATTGATTATTATTGCCCTTGTCTTAATGATAATTTTCTTTATAGCAATGCTACACCCATTAGTGGTATCCTGTCTTAATATTTTTATCTCTTTAGCTGATGGGGTATCTATCACCTGAGCCCCCACAGTCTAAAGGAAATAAATTTTTTAAAAATCTTACAAACATTATTTATCAATACCATCCTAGATGTTTATATTTGAATTATTATGAAACATAATACACTAATTCTGACAGCATCTGTGACTCACAACCACTTATAAAAATACATTTTATGAAAAGTGTGTACTTACTGGTAAAACATTCCCCAATCATGTTTTATGTGCTAAATAAAGCTTTACTTTGTACATGATTGCTTCACTTTTGAAACTACCCTAATAATGACCCTAATACCGACCCCTCTAATTGCTCTCTGTCTTTTTATACTAATGTATTGATACTGATCCTATTCTTCTTGCACTAATTTATTGCAACTAACTCTGAATCTTAGTTTTGTTTTAAACCCAGTGAAGAGCAATTAATCTACCAGTGTCAAGATATTTAACATTATTTACTTCCATAATTAGTAATTTTACATTTCTTATCACCACAATTACTACCTATATACAGAAAAATCAAGAACATGTGAATTTGGATTGGAAAACCTTGAACTGTCCACCTGTAGTTTACAACAAAATGCTTCACATATTAATCGAAGTGTTACTGTTTGACCTCCAAATTTTATTGTTACTAACACTGCCTTGGACTTCTTGGTGTATCAACCTATAAATGAAGTAAATAAATAAAAGAAAAATAAAATAAAACCTGTAAATCACAGATTTAGCCTATAAATGAATTACAAAAAGGTTTGTAAGAATAAAATTAGTTAGTGTAAGCACAAGACAAATAACTTTGACACCTTAGATTATGGTTTATACCATAACTACCTAATAACCCTATCCTCTCGGTCACATTCATGATAGCCCTCCTAAGTCTTTTAATTCATCCCATATAATAGCTGCATTATAACGTTTATCTAAAAATTGCTTTCCTACCTCAAGTATGGTGCACCAAAACAAATAAAATCTGAAGTAACTACCTCCTAAAGCCTCATTATTTAATACACTACCTACATAAAGAAATAAACTTGATGTTTTTATTATATTATTTTTCAACTCACTATCTACACCCTTGCCAGTATTTACAAGATTATCACTATTCATACTAGTTGCCAGCCAATCTCACCTAGCTAATGTTCCTGAAATCCCTAAATAATGCTCTATTTCCATGTTTTAGTTCAAATACTTTTAATGGAACATTCACCAGTGCAAAACTTATCTTGTTCTACATATTATTTGAAGCAATATTAGTTCCAATATTTATTATTGCTATTTGATAGGGAAATGAGACCCCAAAAATGAATATAGGATTCTACTTTTCATTATATAAATTAATAGGATCCTTTCCACTTTTAGTAGCACTGATTTAAATTCAATACCATAGATTCACTAACTTTACTTATAATGCTGTACTTCCAGATAATCCCCAATAGGTGATCTCATAAATTACTATGACTAGCATGCATAAGGACATTAATATTAAAAAATAACCCTACAGAGGTTTTATCTCTGACAGCCAAAAGTACACATCAAAGCACAAATTGCACCAATAATGGCATGAGATTATAGAAGACAGTGCCCATATCATTTTTCCCCTAACACTTACTATGCCTCAATATGCTTGGAAAATGTCTTCCACTGATGGAGACCTGAGACATTATTTAAATACTGATTAATTAAATTAAAATAAGCTAAGTAGCTCATTTTATCCATTGCATTTGGAAAACATTTCTTTTGAATTCCCATCTTTCTAGACTCTGATTATAATCTCTAAAATTAGTAGATTACGTACTAACCACCCCTCATCTCAATAACGTTCCAATTGGTTATGCTCCCTGTATGTACTTACAGAGAAAACTTTCAATGAATACTACTATGGAAAAGATAAAATTTTCAATGCCATTCTTTATTCTGTGGGTAAGGTAATCTGAACAGGGGTAATCAGCAATTTAAATTATTAAATAAAACTACCCTCTTATTCTTTTAGCCTCAGCTTCTGTTCAGTTTAAATGCACTAGAATTCTGGTCCCTGCTGTGGGAACACAAGTGTCAATAAGTATCTTGGATCCATGTTTTAAATAAATGGTTTTATACCTGTAGCCTGAGTGTCCCTAGTATCTTCCATGCTTACGCACATCTGAGCAGCAAAAATAAAGAGTCTCTCTTGTTTGGATCCTTTCTTTTTATGATTTTCCAGGTGTACCTAATTAAGTAATCATCATGCAGGCAAGAATCTCCAGTGAATTCATTGACTCCAGATAGGAAAGAACGTTTTCCTAATAACAATGATCGTAATCCTCTTCTAAACAAAATGGTCATAATTATGAATTAGGGATAAAAGTGAGGAACAAGAGAGTACATTATAATGAAAATACTTAATGTGAATGTCAGAGAGGATTTACCTCGCTGAAGATAATGGACTGTCTGTGTGCAAGATGGTGAAGTGTTTTTCATAAGACCTGTTGTTATGGCTTCTCAGTAATGTAACACCGGTACTTATTCATCTTGGAAATAACAGTGAAACCTAACTGAGGACTGTAGAGTAAATGACTAGCTGACAGTCACTTAGAATTCCTGCTAAAGGCAGGTCTTTATCAGTTTGCCTGCTGGAAATGTCTTATACAGGTGACCCTTAAACAACATGGGGGTAAAGGGGTCGGAGGTTATGTGTTCAGACCCACCTCACTCTCCACAGTTGAAAGTTCACACACATACACACACATACACACAAAGCACAACCAATCACATCTCCTCCTTAAAATTTTTCCCCGTTCGGTTTTCAGTCACGCTCTTCCATTTTCTGCCTGTCACAATGGCTGCATGTCTTCATTTCATGTTGTTTCTTCTCCCTCATCTACCAGATCTCTTCACAAAAATGTGTAATGGAAACTGTTGCAAGAGTTTATAGCACTGAAGACTATACAGAAAAAAAAAAAAACTTGAAAACTAGCATTAATTAATGGAATTATTTTAATTGGAGAATTTAATATGATCTCATTCATGATACTTGAAGAAAAACTGGAATATAAATCATTTGTATAATACAATTATAATGTTCATAGAATATAGATGTGTTAAAAACAAGGCCTGGCTGACTGGTACTCAGGAGGAGCTCCCCACCTCCCATACTAGGACACTGAACTGGGTGAGTTGTTATACCCAATCTCTAAATCTCCTTCCTTCTAACTCGTATGTGATTATTCATATTGCTTACATGCAGTCTTAGATTCAGGACCTTATTGATTTGTTTATATTATTTTGTTTTTATTGTTTCTCTCTGTTAAAAGGAAATAATAGGTGAAAGTGGGAAGGATCCCATTAGCTCTAAGAAGAAGTGCAGCCATTTTAACAGTCATTAGTCTGTAAAGAGTTTCCTATCTGCCTCTAAGATTGGATGTGTATTGTGGGTACAGAAAACCACTGGAGAAAGAAATTAACCATAGTGTGCCAAGATGAAATAGGATCTAGGAGATGTGATTGATTGTGTCAAGTACTACTGATAAGTCAGATAAGAAGAGGCCTTAGAACTGACCTTTGGACATAGCAGTATGATGGTTAGATGATGGCCTTGACAAGAGCTGTTTCAGGGGAACCATGTAAAGCTCAAACGAAGTTTGTTCAATAGAGAATGGGAAAGGAGGAATTACAGACCACAGGTATACAGAGCTACTGTAAGGAGCTTTCTTAGAGGGGTAAAGAGAAATGAGCAAGATTTGGAGATGCATGTGAGATCAAGAAAAAAATAATATAAAATGGAAAAATTAATGGCATGTTCTTAGGCTAGCAGGAATGACCCCCAAAAAGAAGACCTTTGAAAACTGAAGAAAGAAAGGATACAGTTGTTAGCCAAGTGTCGGTAAGGGAGAGATGATGCATTCTGGTGCATGAGGGGAAGAACTGAGAGCAGCTGAGAGCATAGACAATTCTCCCCTAACAACAGAAGTGAGGAAGAGTATGTAGTACAGACATAGGAAAGTTAATCTTCTAGAAGTGAGGCTAATTGCTAATGAATGAAGAGGCAAGTTCATTATCTGATAGAGAGTGAAGGCACAAAAGAATAATTTAAGAGAGTAGAAGAGAAAATGGACTGGGCTCCCTGGGTGGCTCAGTGGTTTAAGCCTCTGCCTCAGGTCATGATCTCAGCCTGATGTGGGACTCAATCCTGAGTCCCACATCAGGCTCCCTGGAGCCTGCTTCCTCCTATCTCTCTCTCTCTCTCTCTCTCTCTCTCTACTTGTGATCTCTCTTTGTCAAATAAATAAAATCTTTAAAAAAATAAAAAGATAAAATGGACTAAGGAAATGTCAGATAGTTATTGTTGTGTTCTGTTATTTGCTTTGTTTTCCTCTTTTGTGATATTTAAATGAGAACAGGCCAATTCTACCAAGACTGATATTTGAAAAAGAATTTTTAAAAAATGGAAGAAAAAAAGAAAAAGTACTTTCCGTATATTCTACGTAGGTTTCCTTCATATCTGTCTGAACATCATTTGAATTCTCCCTAAGGTACAGTTGGACTGGATGTTGTAGATTTTGATTATTCGTTCAGATAGCAGGAAAAAAATATACTATTAAGGGAGCTAATAATGTGGGCAGTCAAAACTGAAGAGATACATTTCTGCTTTCTGTCTCTCTAATTCTGCCTAGAGAGAGTTTTAAACTTAGTAGTTGTGGAAGCCAGCCCACAAGATGGGCTCATTCTCACCTCCTTGTATTCATATTTTTGTCTAGTTTCTTCCTACATTGCATCAGGATGGGTCTGTGTGACCAACAGATATGGTAGAAGTTTGATTTCCAAGGCTAGACCACAAAAGGTATTACAGTTTCTGTTTTGGCTCTTTGGATTGCTCATTCTGGGGGAAGCCTATCATATTAGGGCATTTAAGCAGCCCCAGAGAGGCCCACGGGAAAAGGCACTGAAGCCTCTAAGTAAGCCTGACCACCAATACACCAAGATTGCAACTGGCACCTCCTAAAAGTGGATCCTTCCACTCCTTGCAAACATTCAGGTGGCTTCAGCCCCAGTAGAGGCCCTGAGCCAAACTTCCCCACCAAGTCCCTTTCAAACTCCTGACCCAGGGAAACTGTGGGAGATATGAAATTATTTTGCTTGGGTTAAGAAACTAATATTTGGAAGATCTGCTATTAAGCAACAGATAACTAATAAAGGAAAATTTATGCCACTGGAGAGATACATGACTTGGTGAGATTTCATGGTAATGAAAACTCCTATAGCTCCCTGATTTTCTCTTCTCTTCAGACTGCATGCATTCCTGGTAAGAGTCTGTTGGAATTTGGCTCCAAATGGGGTGCTCTCCCTTTCTCTTAAATTCTCACAATATTTTCCATCTCACATTTATTTTATAGCTAACTCTAGGTTAAAGAGAGCATTGTCTTAATCCTTTTAGCATGAATTCTGCATCTTAAAATACATTTAAAAAGCCATGCTGAAATCAAAGTAAACATACCAAGTAAACTATAAAGTTAAAGAATGCTAAATAGCCACCATATAAAAATGATCCATCATTACCTTAGGAAATCAGAAATAGTGAGAATATAAGATACAGATATATTTTTAAAATAGCAAGCTATATAAGCAATATGCAAAGAGAGACATAAATAAGATCACTTTGACTGAAAGTCTCAGATTGTCAAAAATAGGGAATGAGCTGATAAAATCACACACTTTCCCAATTGCCAATACACTCCAGGGAGATCACCTGCTGAACAAAGATAAGTCATAAAAGGAAAAGCAAAGGTATTAGATAAATTGAAGAGTATTAAAGCAAAACACAAAATGAGTTATAGCACTATTTTCAAGAAATCTAAGGAATATTTTCATTTCATACAGAACTTCATCTTGTTTATATTTTAAGATTACCTGTCTTGATGTCTTCATCATTTTCTTCCATTTTTTACCATGAGAGTTTCTAAATATTATTCATTCAATCAATAAATATTTATTGAGCACCTACTATATGCCAGCACTATTGTAAGCACTTGAATCAGAACAATGAATAAGAAAGATAGCTTCCTCCTTCTTGGAGCTTAAAACTAGTACAGATAAAATTAATAAATAGGCATATCACATCAGATGAGTATTAAGTGCTATGAAGAGAAACTGAAAAGGGAAGGTGATACATAGTCAAGATGGATGGTTTTGATGCAGGCTGTCGGGGTCCAAGAACCCAGAAGAGGTCCCAGAGACCTCTTTGGCCAAGAGGGTCTTTGGCCTCACATAGGATAGAAATCAAACACAAGCTGAGAGGAAGTCAGAGCAGTTTATTGAAGACATAGAGCAAATACAGACTGTCTGAGAGACTCAGAAGGGAAAGGAGAGAGAGTCTTGTCCTTGCTTGGGGTCCTGGGTTTTTATTGAGTATTGTGCTCTCTTCAGGCATCCAGGAAAAAAGAGAAGTGTTTAGGTGTTCTCCATAAGTCACTCGTGCTGTGGAGCCTAGGGTCTTAGTGAGTCAATGGTCCTGGAAAATATTCATGATGACCCCACCAGGTCACTCCTTAGATGTTACCTATTGTGCTGGAAGACTCCAAAGAATTCATTAACTCCTTGATCTTTACCAGGAGCACATCCATTCATTATCTGTTCTATAAGGCAGGTGCAAGGTGAGGTGTGTGTCCTAGAAAGAATAGAAGCAAGAAAAGGAGCAAAAAAGCAGTTTTTCATTGGGTCTCTTTGGTTTCCCTGTCTCATTCCATTTAAGAGAACATGGTCAAAGTTTAACAAAGTCAGTTACTATTAAATGTAAAATAGATTCAAATTTGATTCTTAACACTTGAGTGCATAAACTCTCTTTCCCCATGTTCCAAATTGAGTTCAATTTGTCTTTGAGGACTTCCTTAACTCCACCCTCTCCTTGAATGTTTAATAAGAAATTCAATCAGTCATTTTGCAGGAGACTCTTTTGCTTTCTTAAGGTCATTTAGGACTCCAAACATAATAACTTTGGAAAGCTTAAAGGAAGACCACAGATCTATGTGTCATGGCACTCACAAAGATCTTCATTGTCCAAGGCTACATGGGCCATTCAAAGGCATACAGTGTTGATGCTCTAGACCAGCTTTCTCATTACTATGATCCTCAAGACTCCATTACTTATTCTTCAGTTCCTAGTCATCCAAATGCCCCCTTAAATGTGCCTACCCCTCTGGGTGGAGTCCATATCTGTCTTTAGCCTCAAAGCATTCAATTTGTAAGACTTAAGAGAATCCATACATCCTCAGGGTCACCTCTCTCCTTTTTTAAAAACTCAGTCCTACAAGTCTCAGTTCAGATTTTATCTCCTGAAACTTCTTCTTCCAAGAGAGTAAGAGAAAAAGAAGTAACGAATTCCTGTCATTCCTTCCTGATAAGCCCAGAGGAAGTTACTAGAGCAAATTTTTCAATGAAGTTGTCTGCCACAGATACAAGAATAAAGAGGGACTAAATCAGTTTCCTCTAGTTTTTATAGAGTTACACTTGTCAGAAATCGAGATTTGACTACTAGACATCACAACGTATTTGCAGCAAGATAGAATAGGCTGGAGGAAGATTGGGACATAGCACTAAACTTATATATTTGGAGTCAGTGAAACACAATTTGGATTACAAGGCCTGTTGTAATCAGTACAGAAATTTCTGTTCTTCCTTAAGGTAAATATTTGAAAATAGGGAATGACATGAAATATCAAAAAGTCTTAATATTCTGAGTCAGTAGAGCAAAGCAGGGAAAGTTTGGATGCCCAGACAGCCAAATAGATGGTCTCTTCAGGTATGATCAGAAGGAACCATGACCAGAAACACTGGGCTTTGGATCAGGAAGAAGACTGCTAGTCTAAGGGAAAGAAATTTATAATAACAAGACTATTGATTTCTAAATAAGCTCTTGGCAAAAAATAAAACAAGCAAATAAATGTAGATTGTTTTACAATTCAATATAGATTGAATGCAAAATAGAATATGGTTAGGGCTTAAACATTCTAGATAAAGTAGATAAAGGCAAAACATCCTATCTCATGGAATGGGTCAAGAATACCCTTTATAGGGGAAACCTATAAGCCCCAAGTTACCAAGTATAGAAACATACTCCACCATTCTCTCAACATACCACAGAGAAGCCAGGTGAGGACTGGATGAGGCTGGAGGTAATAGCCATGCAGTTGTACTCCAGGGAAGGGCCCCGTTCTCTCTTCCATACCTATTTATAGTGCAAGTTTGTGCATAGTCTTGGAAGAGAGGTATAAAAAGGAAAGTACCTAGGTACTAGAGAGTCTATAAATGCCAGTGCATTTGTCTGAGTTGTCTGTGAAATTGTATTTAAGTCACTAAATCGATATTCTTCAACCACTTTTTATTATTGCCCCACCCCAAAGACCCTTTTGTAGACTTTGCTCCTAATAGCATCCCTGCTGAAATGCTAATATACAATATACTATAGATCTGTGTGCTTCTATGTATATATTTATGATTTATGCTTAAAAAGAAGATTTTTCTCAGTATCCACCTTCCAAGAACCAATTTTAACCCCCGTGGGGGTGTATCACCACACTGAGAATGCATGTACCAGAGAAAGGAAGGGAGTCTTACCATCTGAATGTAAGTTTGAGTACAATTCCTTCCATGAAGGAAATGTGTCCTTGCTCAATGTCCACCTGTGATGGGACAACCTGAGTTTTTAGGGTCATGCATACAAATCCTGCTTTTCTTCTCTATTGTTTGTCAAATCAATGAATAAGTAAAGCACTCAGTCTTAAAAACTTAGCAATAAAAGCCAAATTGCTGATTTTGTGTTATTATGGTGGTTATTATGTTATTATTATTTTGTGTTCTAGTAGTGGTCATAAAATATTTTAACGACTGCTCTTATGACATTGATGTTACAATTTCTAATTAAGTTAAACAGACACCTAGCATACACAATTGTTGTGACATACAACAATTCCATTTTTAGATATATTCCTAAGAAAACTCTATCATGAATTAGAATGTTCAAACCAATTTTATTAGTAGTTCCAAACTGAAAACAGCCCACATATCTGTCACATATTCTCTAGCATATTCATGGGATAGAACATTGTTCTTCCATCCATTAATAAAAAACAACTACTGATGAGGATAAACCTATGTCAAAAACATTATGGTGAGCAAAAGAAGCAAGGCACAAAAAATTCATGGTGTATGATATATGGATGGGTCATTCAGAATATATGATGTACGGTTCCAGTTATATGAAGTTCAAGCCTAAGCAACACTAATCGACATAGAAAAATCAGGATAATGATTGCCTAGGGCAGGGAGTGGATTGATAGAAAAGGGCAAGAGGAACCTCTGTTGGGTGATGAAAATATTCTATATCTTGATGTCAACATTTGTCAAGCTATGAACTTAAGATTTGTGCATTTTACTGTATATAAATTGAACCACATAGATAAAAAGATACTGCCACCAAAGATACTGCCACAAAGTTATCAGCAAATGTCATGGCAACTTTCATGGTAGAATCCATTTTTAGTTAAAAAGTAACTTTTTCTGCCAAGAGGAAAATACTCTATAATTGCTATCGCCACAATATAGCAGAAGATGCTGAGAGAGTAATCCAGAGTGCTCCAGATAGAAAGTTGTCAAGCAGACTGACAAAAGATATTCCTGACTTAAAAAGACACCTTTGTGCACGAGATCAGCAACAGCCTGTGCACAAAGTGAACTTTGAACATTTAGAGCCTACATAAAAGGACTATGTGAAATCACGTTTTGGGTTGTAAAATGAGGATATATCCCAACACAAATGGTAAGTGACCAGATCTCACAGGACTCAGAACAAAAGGGTCAATTCAATGCATGCAATGAAAGAAAAATGGAGGTTCAGCCTTATCTTGACCAAGGATTATGATTTTAACCCAACATGTTGAAGAGAATCATTGTCTCCTTCATAGCAAAAAGCCGGGAACTCATGAATAAATTTATGTTCGTGTGAATAAAATTATACAAAACATAAAATGTACATAATAAAAGCATCATTTTCCTTACATTCTTCTGAATGGGTTCAATCCATTTCAATGAATATATTAAGTAATATCTACAGTGAAAGAACCTCTCCAGACGTTATTGCAGACCTTCCTGGACTGAGTGCATTCTACCTATTAATTCTACCTGATTTTGCTAAAGATTATTCTTTAAAGCACAAAGCATAGCACTTCCTCCATGAAATCCATACAGGCCTGAGCACTGGAGCAAGACTGATCCAAAGGGAAGGTAGACCATAGAGCAAAGAGAATGAAGGAGCTGGGAGTGATTTCTAATTTACTGAAGCTCTGCTGAGCTCTATACCTATTTAGGTATTAATAACAAAATCAGATTCAGGCCAGAATGTGTTTTGTTAGCATGTTACAAGTGAAAGAAAATAAAACAGAGAAAGAAAAACAGCATATATGTCTACTGCTTTATAGTAAAAGAGGAAGCCATTTGAATCATAAATGCATAAATATGGTAATCTTTTAAGGAATATATTGAATGTGTGCACGTGACTTAACACTTCCGCCTTGATTTTATTCTTTTCTTAGGGAGCATACAATGAGCTGCATCATTTTCTTGGGTAACAGAATTTCTCAGCCTTGGTCTATTGAGCAAAGTTGAGATTTTCAAGGCTTTGAGGATCACAAACATTTTAAGATCTACCTAATCAGTTGATTGATCTTAAGCTGGCCAGGTTCACGTGAAAATAACTATTATGGTTAAAGAAAGCAAACAAATATTAGAGATACTTGGTGACCATTCTTTCCATTGCAGATACCAAGGAAAGTTTTATGTAAGACAACAGTTGTCTGTTTTTTCATTACATCCTAAGGAACATTTTCAGTGAATCCTTCAAATGGGGCCACTGCTGTTTGGGATGCTATTTAAAGGATTCATATATTAATAAGCAAAAGATAAGTAGGTAAATGCATTATAAATTTGGGGGCCAGATAGAAAAACTCTTTTAATTTGACCCTATTTAGCTGTGGGACTTTGGGCAATTTATATCAGCTTAGTTTACTCATCCATAAAATTAAATAAAAATAATCATCCTCACACAGATAACCCTGAAGAATACATAGGATAACATACCAAAAATACGTACCATGTATTTAGGCCTAGAACATGGTAATTTCCTGTTTTAGTTTCCACTGGTTGCCTGAACCACCACCATAGTACTAAACCTGGTGGCTTAAAATAATACAAGTTTTTTTCCCACAGTTCTGGAAGCCAAAGATTCAACATCATTGTCAGTGGACCAAAATCAAGGTGCTGGCAGGACAACACTGGCTCTGCAGGTCTAGAAAGAATCTGCTCCTGGCTTCCTCCAGCTTCTCCTGGTTTCCAACATTCTTCTGCTAGTGTTCACATCACTCCCATCTCTGCCTTATTGTCACAAAGACTTCTTTTCTCTGAGTATCTCCTTTCTGACACTCTCACAGACAATTTTGATGATATTTAAGGCTCACCCAGATAACCCAAGATGATCTACTCATCTCAGTACTCCTATTTGTATCTGAAAAGACCCTTTTTTTCCATATAAAATGACATTTATAGGCCCTAGAGATTAGGACAAGGACATATCTCTTTTTTAAAAATTTATTATTTTTATTAACTTATAATGTATTATTTGCCCCAGGGATACAGGTCCTTGAATACTCAGGCTTACACACTTCACGCCACTCACCATATCACATACCGTCCCCAATGTCCGTAACCCAACCACCCTCTCCATAACCCCACTACCCCCAGCAACCCTCAGTTTATTTTATGAGATTAAAAGTCCATTATGGTTTGTCTCCTTCCCAATCCCATCTTGTTTGATTTTTTCCTTCCCTACCCCCCAACCCCCCCCACATTGCCTCTTAATTTCTTCATATCAGGGAGATCATATGATAATTGTCTTTCTCTGATTGACTTATTTCACTCAGCATAATACCCTCTAGTTCCATCCATGTCGTTGCAAATGGCAAGACTTCATTTCTTTTGATGGCTGCATAGTATTACATTGCGTATATATACCACACCTTCTTTATACATTCATCTGTTGATGGACATCTAAGTTCTTTCCATAGTTTGGCTATTGTGAACATTGCTGCTATAAACATTCGGGTGCACGTGACCCTTCGGATCACTATGTTTGTATCTTTAGGGTAAATACCCAGTAGTGCAATTGCTGAGTCAAAGGGTAGTTCTATTTTCAACTTTTTGAGGAACCTCCATGATGTTTTCCAGAGTGGTTGCACCAGCATGCATTCCCACCAACAGTGAAGGAGGGTTCCCCTTTCTCCGCATTCTCACCAGCATCTGTCATTTGCTGACTTGTTAATTTTAGCCATTCTGACTGATGTGAAGTTGTATCTCATTATGGTTTTGATTTGTATTTTCCTGATGCTAAGTGATGTGGCGCACTTTTTCATGTGTCTGTTGGCCATCTGGATGTCTTCTTTGCAGAAATGTCCTCTGCCCATTTCTTGATTGGATTCTTTGTTCTTTGGGTGTTAAATTTGATAAGTTCTTTATAGATTTGGGATACTAGCCCATTATCTGATATGTTGCTTGCAAATATCTTCTCCCATTCTGTCAGTTGTCTTTTGGTTTTGTCAACTTTTTTTTTTTTTTTCTGTGCAAAAGCTTTTGATCTTGATGAAGTCCCAACAGTTCATTTTTGCCCTTGTTTCCCTTGCCTTTGGCAATGTTCCTAGGAAAAAGTTGCTGCAGCTGAGGGAGAAGAGGTTGCTGCCTGTGTTCTAAAGAATTTTGATGGATTCCTGTCTCACATTGAGTTCTTTCATCCATTTGGAGTCTATTTTTGTGTGTGGTGTAAGAAAATGGTCCAGTTTTATTTTTCTGCATGTGGCTGTCCAATTTTCCCAACACCATTTGTTGAAGAGGCTGTCTTTTTTCCATGGGACATTCTTTCCTGCTTTGTCAAAGATTAGTTGACTGTGGAGTTGAGGGTCTATTTCTGGGCTCTCTATCCTGTTCCACTGATCTACGTGTCTGATTTTATGCCAGTACCATACTGTCTTAATGATGACAGCTTTGTGATAGAGCTTGAAGTCTGGAATTGTGATGCCACCAACTTTGGCTTTCTTTTTCAATATTCCTTTGGCTATTCGAGGTCTTTTCTGGTTCCACATAAATTTTAGGATTATTTGTTCAATTTCTTTGAAAAAAAAACTGGTATCTTGATAGGGATTGCATTAAACATGTAGATTGCTTTAGGTAGCATAGACATTTTCACAACATTTGTTCTTCCAATCCATGAGCATGGAACGTTTTCCATTTCTTTGTGTCTTCCTCAATTTCTTTCGTGAGTACTTTATAGTTTTCTGAGTACAGATTCTTTGCCTCTTTGGTTAGGTTTATTCCTAGGTATCTTATGGTTTTGGGTGCAATTGTAAATGAAATCAACTCCTTAATGTCTCTTTCTTCTGTCTTGTTGTGGTGTATAGAAATGCAACTGATTTCTGTGAGTTTATTTTGTATCCTGACAATTTACTGAATTCCTGTATAAGTTCTAGCAGTTTTGGAGTGGAGTCTTTTGGGTTTTCCACATAAAGTATCATATTATCTGCAAAAAGTGAGAGTTTGACTTATTCTTTGCCAATTTAGATGCCTTTAATTTCTTTTTGTTGTATAATTGCTGAGACTAGGACTTCTAGTACTATTTTGAATAGCAGTGGTAATGGTGGACATCCCTCCATGTTCCTGATCTTAGTGGAAAAGCTTTCAGGTTTTCCCCATTGAGAATGAAATTTGCTGTGGTTTTTTCATAAATAGCTTTGGTGATATTGAGGAATGTACCCTCTATCCCTACACTTTGAAGAGTTTTGATCAAGAAAGGATGCTGTACTTTGTCAAATGCTTTTACAGCATCTATTGAGAGTATCATATGGTTCTTGTTCTTTCTTTTATTAATGTGTAGTATCACATTGATTGATTTGCGGATGTTGATCTAAAACTTGCAGGCCAGGAATAAATCCCACTTGGTAGGATTCCTTTAAATAATCCTTTTAATGTGGTGAATAAGCCTTTTAATGAACTATTGAATCCTACTGGCTAGTATTTTGGTGAGAATTTTGCATCTGTGTTCATCAAAGGTATTAGTCTGTAATTCTCTTCTTTGATAGGGTCTTTGTCTGGTTTTAGGATCAAGGTAATGCTGGCCTTATAAAACGAGTATGGCAGTTTTCCTTCCATTTCTATTTTTTGGAACAGTTTCAGGAGAATAGGTATTAATTCTTCTTTAAATGTTTGGTAGAATTCCCATAGGAAGCCGTCTGGCCATCTGGCCCCATCTGGCCCTTCACTAAGGCTAAGAATAATCAAATCTTATTTTGGGGGAGATTTTTGATGACTTCTTCAACCTCCTTATGGTTATGGGTCTGTTCGGGTTTTCTATTTCTTCCTGGTTCAGTTTTAGTACTTTATATGTCTCTATGAATGCATCCATTTCTTCCAGATTGTCCAATTTGCTTGTGTATAGTTGCTCATAATATGTTCTTATAATTATTTGTATTTCCTTGTTGTTGGCTATGATCTCTCCTCTATTATTCATGATTTTATGTATTTGGGTCCTTTCTCTTTTCTTTTTGATAAGTCTGGCCAGGATTTATCCATCTTATAAATTCTTTCAAAAAACCAGCTCCTAGTTTCATTGATCTGTTCTATTGTTTTTGGTTTTTTTTTTATTTGTTTGGTTTTTTGTTGTTTGTTTTTTTGTTTGTTTTGATTTCATTGATTTCTGCTCTGACTTTATTATTTCTCTTCTCCTGTTGGGTTTAGGCTTTCTTTGTTGTTCTTTATCCAGCTCCTTTAGGTGTAGGGTTAGGTTGTGTACTTGAGAACTTTCTTGTTTCTTGAGAAAGGCTTATAGCACTATACTTTCCTCTCATAATTACCTTTGCTGTGTCTCACAGATTTGTACAGTTGTGTTTTCATTATCATTTGTTTCCATGAATTTTTTCAGTTCTTCTTTAATTTCCTGGTTGACCCATTCATTCTTTAGTAGGATGTTTTTTAGCCTCCATATATTTGAGTTCTTTCCAACTTTACTCTTGTGATTGAGTTCTAGCTTCAAAAAATTGTGGTCTGAAAATATGCAGGGAATAATTCCAATTTTTTGGTACCGGTTGAGACCTGATTTGTGACCCAGAATGTGATCTATGTACACTAGAGAAGAATGTGTATTCTGTTGCTTTGGGATAGAATGTTCTGAATATATCTGTGAAGTCCATCTGTTCCAGTGTGTCATTTAAGGCCTTTATTTCCTTGTTGATCTTTTGCTGTCCATTTCAGTGAGGGGGGGTGTTAAAGTCACCCACTATTATTGTGTTATTGTTGGTGTGTTGCTTTGATTTTGTTATTAATTGGTTTATATAGTTGGCTGCTCCCATGTTAGGGGCATAGATATTTACAATTGCTGTATCTTCTTGTTGGAAAGACCCTTTGATTATGATAGAGTGTCCTTCCTCATCAATTATTATAGTCTTTGGCTTAAAATCTAATTGATCTGATATAAGGATTGCCACCTCAGCTTTCTTTTGATGTCCACTGGCATGGTAATTATTTTCCACCCCCTCAATTTAAATGTGGAGGTGTCTTTGGGTCTAAAATGAGTTTCTTACAGACAGCATATTGATGGGTTTGATTTTTTCAATCCATTCTGATAAATGTGTCTTTTTACTGGGGGACAAGGATGTATCTTTGATGGATTTGGGGGTATTGTTCATCCTACCTCAGTGCTCAATAAAGGTTAAGAGGCCTTCTCTGTCATACATATGTGAGCATGAGGAGCAAGAATTTTATCCTCTTCACTGCCTGAAGCCATATTCGTGGGACTGGTCTATCAAGAGTGGGTGCAAAAAACACATTTCTTCACTAAGGTTAAGAATAATCAAAAGTTAAGGAAAACCTTAGAGATACTTTCTTCTCCAGCCATCAGAAATATTCTCTTAAGCAAAAGAGAACTATTAAGATTACTTTATCAAGAAGTAGGCACTCAACTAAATACAGCTTAAAGAGCAGTATTTCTTAAGTAATAATAGTATGTATATTTTCTGTGAAGTTTATATTTGTATAAAAATGTGGAACATTCACACATTCAGTTATTTGAATTTGGTGTCTGTTGAAAACAAAGCCAGGAAAATGTTGAGACTTTCAAAGTAGGCCACATATGTAAAACAAAATGTGGTAAAAGTACCTAGCTTGGCAGATGGCTCAGAGTGAAATCACAAAGTGGTGTGGTGAGACATTTAATTAAAAAAAAAAAGCAATGATAAACTGTCAGCTAATACATTATTAATTGTGCTAAAAACTTCTTCTCACCAAAACATACTAAAAGGCAAACTCTTTTGCTCAAAAATATATGTTAGAGTACTTTCCTTTTCACATCCAAAGAGGAGGATTTAAAGCAGTACATCAGAAATCTTAAATATTACATTTTCATAATCCATCTACATAATAATTTGTAAGGTTTTTATGCAAAAACAATTCTTCCTAAGATGACTGGAGTAGTGCTTACCTAATTAAAACAAAAGATAAACCAATAGGGATTCTCAACCTAAATTTTCCTTTATTCAAATGAAAAAGAGTGATGATGGAAAGTAGAATGAGAATTTCCTTCCACCTTATGATAAATGCATTTTTTTCAATCAACAAATTCACATTTTAATGATATGCGATCAGTTCCTCTCACAGCTAATTCCTAAAATGTCCAAATCTTCAATGACACAAAATCTAGCCTAGCCTCAGTATATCAGACATGACCCTTTTAAAAACATTTACAGAACACTATGGTAGGTAAGTTTCAATGTTTTTCCCTCAGAACACTTAGTGCTCCTGCTCTCAGATACACCCCAGATTCACATACCCATCATTTTGTAACTGAACTCAAGGGGTTGCTTAGGTGCATCAATGCCAAAGTGAACACAATCCAAGGAAGTATTGAAAGTAAACAAGTTTTTATTATTTGTCACAAGTGAAGAGACAGGAAGATAGCTCCCAAAGTATTGTCTCCCCATGGGGTTTGTGCAGGAAGTTTTCATCAGTGTACCATGGGGTGGGGGCAGGGAGCTTACAAGGGTACTTTTGGTTCAATTGTGCGTGTCCAGCATGTCGACAAGCTAAGGCATACATTGTTGTTCAAAAATGGCAGAAAACTCTGCCCATAGGAGGAAATCTTAATATTATAATGAAGTAAAGCTAACTTTAGAACAACTGCATCCTAGCTAACAACTTGTGGTCTGAAGTGTTCACAGCTTCCAGTCCCATCTCCCAATGTCAGAACAGTTGGGTGGGTTTGTAAATGTGGAAAATCTCTCCTCTTGTACCTGGAGATCTATAGGCAAAATGGATGTCTGCATGCCTTGAAAAAGTTGACCAGAAAGACTATTCCAGGGACGCCTGGGTGACTTAGTTGGTTAAGCGGCTGCCTTCAGCTCAGGTCATGATCCCAGCGTCCTGGGATCCAGTCCCACATTGGGCTCCTGGCTCGGCAGGGAGCCTCTTCTCCCTCTGCCTCTCCAGGCCTCTCTGCCTGTGCTCGCTCACTCTCTCTCTCCCTCTATCCCTGACAAATAAATAAATAAAATTTTTAAAAATATAAAATAAAATAAATTAAATTAAATAAATTTAAAAAAAAAAAGAAAGACTATTTCAAGATGTTGCTAGCCTTGCTAATACTGTAAACTAGGTTGCATTGTGAAGTTACTCCAATCAGAGGGCTGAAAGCTATCAGCAGAAGGGAGGAGAGGAAGGGACCACAGCAGGGAAGGAATGTGTTTTGTTTTGCAGAACTAGCCATTCCCAATAGCCCTTTCTGTGAGCCAGTTTGGAGTTGACACCTGTCCAGAAGCCCCACAAGTTTTCTTAAAGTTACCTTTAGCCTATAATACTAAGATTCCCTCCTATAAATGGAATTTTCTGCCCCTTTTTGAACATACGATGCATGCACTAGCATGTTGACATGCTAAGCATGTGCAACTAAACTAAAGCGCCTAAGGAAGAGAGTATGTGTAAGTTCTTTAATGCGCAAGCAAGCTCCCAGTCTCCACTGCTAACACGCTGAATGGAAGTCCCAAGGAGGCAGTGCCCTGAGAGCTAAACTCCTGATGTTGGTCACTGAGGGCAAAGGTTGAGAAAGAATTCTTAAGACCTTTTATGATGCAAAACTGTTCTTTTATCATGAGAAAGAATTGCACTTCTGATTGCAAAGAGAAACTCATTATATACTTCTCTAAGATTTAGGGGGAAGGGTAGAGATAATTGAGTCTCTAAAGGTAATCCTGCCTGCTGAGGAAGAGTTAAAAGATACTGGAGGTCTGGCTAGTGTCAAGATAAGGTTGCTTTTGGCCTCTAGTGAGACATTAACGTTAAGGCAGCCTTGATTTCCTTGAGGAATGTCACACTCTGTATGTCTCCGGTATTTTTCAGCAGGCTATCAGTTGTAAGGAAACTTAATTTTAGCTCTATTTCTCTTACCTTTGTTCTCCTCATCATCCCTGCCTCCTTACTTGTAACAATGTAATTAAAGTTGTTTCCAACACTTCCTTGGGTTGTGTTCAATTTGACGCATCTCATCTCCAGTGGCAAGCCCCAGGAATTTAGTTAGCTACTATATTTAAAATACTCCCTGGTTCCATCACTTCTTCTGTATTTTAAGCTGCAGCCAGCTGCAAAGGCTGGGCCTTTGTTATGTCATCTTGCCATCCCCCTCAACACCTTGCTCATTTTTTTGTGTGTTTTGTTTACTGTGCATTTGTTAGCCTTATTATTCCTTGAGCAAACAGAAAGATCTAGTTGGCCTTGGTAGTATACTCTGTTCCCTGTTTGGTAGCCTAAGGAGAAATGAGCTCAGCAGGTCTGATATCCCTTCCTTGCCTTAGGAAGGGTCAGGGATGTGAGGATTTTGTTGTTGTTGTTGTTGTTGTGGTTTTATGACTAAGCCCCTGGGTCTGCTTGCCAGGTAAAATACAAAATGCCCAGTTGACTTTTTACTTCATGTAAACAAGGAATACTATTTAATGTATGTCCCAAGTATTATATAAGGCCCACTCAGATTCAACAACTATATTCACTGTTTATCTGAAATTCAAATTTCTCCACATGTCCTCTTATTTTTTCCTCTAAACTTGTCAACCTTATCTTGGTCACATGTCTTTCCCTCTTTGGTAGCTCAGATAGTAGCTTAGCAAGTCCATGGAAGAGAGCTACATGGAAGCATCCACTTGAAAAAAGGTATGGATAAGAAAGAACTTCTCTCTACCCCACCTAACATAACCATGAGAAGATTCCATTGTTTTTGATTCAGAAATATATCTGTTTTCTTACATACAATCACAGCTTTCATATGACTGGCATATTTTTATAATTAAGTTTATATTTTTCTGTTATAAATGTAATTCATGCTCATTAGAGAAAATTAAAAATTCAGAAATGTATGAAGTCACTTTGTGCTCCTGCATACTAATACTATTCACAGTGATAATAATGCTATTCATAGTTTTAAGTTATTTATTTCATGATTGCATTTAATCCACACCACAGAAGTATAAGATAGCTCTATTACATAATCTACTTTTACTAAGGAAGCTAGAGCTCAGAGAATAATTTGTTAGAGAGAATGAAGCCAGTAAAGAGCAGAGAAAGGGTTTAAAACAAGATCTCACCAACTCTAGAGTCTACGCCATTGTGCTCCCTCAATGCTATTAACATGTTGTTATATTTCATCCCAGCGTTCTTTCAAGGGCTATTCTGCATATTATTAATTATAACAAATATGCCATTTTCCAAAACAAAGGACTATTTAAAAACATTTCTCTAAGGAAGTGTAATTTTACCTATAGTAAAATGCCCCAGCCTCTGCCATGAAGCTTTCCTTTATTCTCTTGGCCACCCTGACCTTTCCTACTCAATATGGTTAATGTGCACATTTGGTTTTCCATGAATAACTCATTATCTCCCAGAAGGCACATATGATGGATATAATTCCCCACTCACACACAGAGCTGAACACAAAGCAATAGTCCTATTATTCTAATAGCCTCTAATTAAGTACCTCTATGGTGAGAGGCTCTTCACACACACACACACATTCTCTGCAATCATCACAACAACCCTGCAAGATAAATATTATGTACATCATAAATATGAAGAAACTGAGTCTCAGAGATGTTAACAAGCACTCGGGGGCACAATCCTATTTCAAGGCGGAAGCCGCTCTGAGCATCTCCTGGCAAGGAGACCATGGGCTGACCCCTCCTTGACTGAGGGAACTTGAGCAGGGCACAATCTGCACAACCATACATGGCAGCTCTGCGCAGTATGATGCTACCACTAAACAGCTGTGTTTAAAGTCAAGTTCTCTGACACCAAAACACATGTGTACCCACAAGGCTACACAATCTCTGACTTTCTGATTCCTCCTATTTCACAGTGAAGTCTGATATATAAATTTTGCAATATCTTTGGAGCTACACTATCAGCATTCCTCTTACAATTCTCCCACCAGTTTCCAGCTCCTGCTCCAGACTTCCTGACAACACCATGCAACCCATGGCCACTGCAGCTCCCCACTTCTGCCTCTGTATCATATTGGGCTCAATGCCTCAGGAGGAAAAACATCTTAGTACCAGGGGTCCTCACATTAAATACTAATTAAGCCCATCGGTCACTGATTGAAGACATGGGGCTAATTTATTTCATGTGTTAAGGAATGCCAAAAAAGCTGGATATTGGACATATACCTTGATATTTTCATTGTCTCAGGGTTGTTTTTGTTGTTGTTGTTTTAATTTAAGAGACTCTTACAGTTACCCCATATGCAAATGAAAGAGACCTGTGTAAATGAACAGTTACCATCTATAGGATAGGCTATGGCCAGACCTGCCTGAGGAACTACAGACTATATTGAATCGTGCAGCAAAAGTCAATTGGCTCACTGGATAGCCATGGTTATATGGTAATGAACAAAGCCCTTTCGCAAAGACATTCTTCCCTTTCCAGACTAGGTTACAGTGTATAAAAATAAGCTCTCTCGAGATCACAGGATCATCTTACATGGTAAACTCTATACTCTTTGCCAATTCTCAAAATTTTAGCCATGGAGAACTAATCAAAAGTTTAGAAGTCATATCCACTTGTGCCATGATTTGTCTTTGATCTTATATTTATACAGAAATTCTTAGCATAAGTTGTTTGCTAGTGAGTTGAAAAATTAATTAATAGATCAAGCAAAGATCTGACATTGTTTTCATCGGTACTCAACTCAGATCCTGTTTTTGGGTCTTGCCCATCACACAGTATTTTACCTGGTTTGTATATCAAGCTTAATTTATTTAAGTTTGCTTATTAAGTTTTCTGCAAATGATGCACAAATGTATTTATGAGACATAATAAAATGTTCATATAGAATCATAACCTTTTTGAGTTAGAAGGGACTAATTTCTAAAACAGATGAGTGTGCCAGCCCTAGGGTATGTGGGGCCCTGAGGAAAAAAAATTTTTTTAATTTCTTTTCAGCGTAACAGTATTCTTTGTTTTTGCACTGAATACAAAGAAAATATTTTTTGTGGGGCACCCATCTATATAATTAGCTTGGTTAACATTTATTAGAAAACCCTAAGAGTAGTAATTTATTGATGAAAATGTAGAACAATGAGTAGAGAAATGTTATTTGTGTATTTATTCTTTTCCAGTCAGTGGATGTGAAGCTTCTACATAGTTTGCAAGCACTATCTCTTTCCCCTCAAATCCGTAAATTCTTTTTTGCTCTGTATTGTGAACTATGCAGTTCCTGGCTAATTTTACATCTTCCCAACTTGAGAAAACTGCAGCAACAGTTATTACTCACAAGGCCATGGCTTTATAGAACAGCTTGTACTGAAATAATATAGAACTTAATGTCCCTGCAGTTCTATAATACCATTTATTTAATGCTAATTACATCTTTTCTCATGATGCTATGTTATCCACTGTGCTACCCATGAACATTGACTTCCATTGATTCACTCAGAAGTTATTCCTTTGCATTGTTGACAATGACCACAAATGTAAGTGCTGTGCACATTAAACAGAAAAATGTGAATACTAATTCATTATATGATCATGTTGAATTTACCATTCAGAATCATATATATTAAAAATATAGCATAACACATCTTCCAATAATATATTCTCTTGAACTCTTTAGGTCTTGACCACTGCTTTCTTATAAGGTAGTTTATTTCCATCTTGACCACACCTCTGCTTTCCAAACACAACCAACAGTGGAAAGACAGATAAAAGGCCCACAGGCAGAGAAATAAGTGGTTCCATTTACACAAGGAACACCTGCTCTTTACCCAGCATGGCTTAGGACTGATCTGGGATGCAAGAGACAACATGAACTGAAAGATCTCTTTGTCTTTGAGGAGCAAAAGTCATGAAAGAAATAGGAAGAAATAGGCTCTAATACCACCAAAGAATGTGGCACGAAGACTACATGGCGTTTCGGTGACCCTCAAGAGTGCCAGTGGCAGAGGGTGCATAGACAAAGGATGCCTGCTACTCTCAGTGGCTGTACGTTGGAAGCTGGATCAAGATTGGAACAGAGATAAATAAGAACTCACACATAAAGTCACACATATGTCTTGAGTCTAATGTTTGGGCGTACTGCACTGGTAATCCAAAGCTTGAATTCATTCTCTAAAATGAATGAGAATCACTCAAAATCAACATGTCAGCACCATTCAGAAAGCTCTGCATCATACCACCCACTGAAAAAAACTGCAGTGGGAGCTGGTCAGTGGGAGCTGGTGGGTGGGAGCAATCAAGTTGCCAGTCCTACACTCAAACATAGGATCCTTAAGCGGCTATACACATGTCAGTTATGGAGCTCCTTGGTGTATCTGGTCAGCCTCTTGCTTGAAGATAGAGTACAAGAGCATTTAGAAGTGGATTGGAGAGTGGGACCCACACAGGTCCTGGCACTGGTTTCGGCAGGATATTGCTAGATACTGGTCCTGCTGGATAATGCTGGCCATGGCTGGCCCCAAGTAATTGAAGAAAAACTTAAAATGTTCAGGAGAGATTCTCCAAAGTGTATTTGCACATGAGTGCTTGTGTGGATCTAAAAGAAGTACTAAAAATAATGAAATTGTGCTTAAATGATGTGACCAAGAATCTTCAAAAGCCTGTGAGAGAACTAGTCTTCAACTTCCAGGGTTCTTATCCTGTCAATGATTATTTCATAAAAATCCAAAAACTTGAAAGAAATCTGAAGTTCATTTTGTCAATCCCCAAAATTGATTCCTACCTGTAACATCTCCAGCATAATATGCTTTTGAGCCCTCTCAACATTCTGTTTTATCTACTTTGTCAGTACTCATCTTAAAATATGAACAAGATTAGTGCAGAAGACCTGAATCTTTCATTTTCAATAATAATTATCAGGATATCCTTATTGGATAGTTCTTATCATTTTATGAGTTACCCCATTTGACCAAAAGTTAACCTTTGAATTTTTTAGTGTTTAATTCCCCCAGATAGATTATCATTATTTTTAGATGAAATATTAACAATTCAAAGTTATTCATTCATGCATTTGTCAGAGCCCTGATAAACTTTATAAAGCATCTGATGAAGAAACCAAAGTATAAATGTGCTCTAGGTCTAATGAAATACCTATTTGATACTATATAAGATCTATATGGACAACTGAATGAACACAAAATGACACTGACAGAGGATGAGGAAAAAATCATATGCAATGTCTTGACTATATTATAAAAAAGACTCTCAGTACTGGCACTCAAGTAAGCCAGTTATATAAAAGAATATTCAGGTTAAAAAAACCCTGAATTTTTTCAAGCAGTGTCTGAAACAATTATAAAATAAGCACATATGGTTTCTCTTAAGTCATTTTCTTTCTAACAGCTGTGAATGAAATCCCAAGAGCATTCACTCCAGGCAAATATGCCTTAATACCGAAATTGAACTCAATGTAGTCACATTTCTCTCTGGATGTCATGAAAAAGTTGCCTGAGAAGTTATAGGCTTCATATGGTCACCTCCCTTCTACTTTTTTGCCAATAACTCCTTCCTTGACATGTCCTTAGTCATGGCATAAGAAGGTAAAAAGTGAAGAATACTTCACTGTAATGATCCCAGCTAGACTAACTGTAATAGAGAGATTAGATTTAACAAAAAGTTAAAAAGTCTACATCAATTCTTAAGATAATTTTTCCATTTTGTTTTGGACTCTACTCATTGGAAATTTCAATAGGCTAAAATATCTTTGATGCACCAAATTGAACCAACAAGAAAAAAAAAAAAGAATTATTTTGTGTGAAGAAGCTGGCCGTCATTACATTGCCTAGTTTTTATAGCTACACTTGAACTCCAGCAAAATGACTACAATTACAAGCCCTGAGTCATCATCGCTTCTCGGCCTTTTGGCTAAGATCAAGTGTAGTACAAGCCCTGAGTCATACTGTTGGGCTGAGCTTCTAGTTCTCCTATGGTAGCTCTGTAACTTTGGGCAAGTCACATGAAAGTGTTAAGATCTAATAATAGTAATTTGTAATGTATTTTACAGTTCAAGAGATATTGTCACAACTGTTACTTATTTGTTCTCACAGCAACAGTCTCAGAATAATAAAAGTTATTCTTTTTTCCATCCAACATACATTTATTGAGAATCTAACTTGTGTCAAGATACAAGGAACCAAAAAAAAAAAAAAAAATGTGACAAGGTCTGTGATTTCACAGAAACATCATGCTAACAGATATAATCAGGCAACAGCATGTAAACAGTAATATATAAGGTAATTTCAGATAATAATAATTGTTAAGAAACCAATAAGGTTAGGGCTGAGTCAGGTTTATATGGTGTAACCAGTGAAGACCTTCCATGAAAAGGTACTATTTAAGGTGAGAACTTGAATGGAGAGAGGAAGTCACAATATCTGGGTGGATAGGGGTAGGGGGATGGTAAATGCCCTAAGTAGTAAAGTACTACTTTGTCAACAGACAAAAATCACCCAACATTAAATACATGTAGCTTTTTTGAATATCAGTTATACTTCAATAAAGCTGTGTGGGTTGTTTTGTTTTATCTAAAGTCAACTGAAGAGTAGTGAGGACAGGAATGATGGAAAGAGAGTGGGTCAGGGAACTAGCTAGGACCAGAATCCTTCTATCCTTCTGTCCAGTGGGCAGGTTCACAATCAGTAGGAGACCCATCCCAAGGTCACTTGAGAACCAGAACTAGAGTCTAGATTTTCTTGCTCCTATCCTTGAAAAGATGCCTTCCTTGATAAACCATACTGCTAGCAGGATAGGACCCAGCAAACCCAGCAAAAACACCTTGTTTGCTTTAGAATATCTTTGTTGAAAAACATTTATATCTTCTCATAAGGTAATACTTTTATTATCATCCTCAATTATTATTGAGTAATTCTAATGTAGCATATACTCATCTAAATATCATATATGTTAAGGTTATTTGTCCTACCAATAACACTATGAAGATAGTAATTAAGTTCTCTTTTTAAATGATGAAACTTACATATAAAGTATTTATAACCTAACCTAAAGTAACACATCTAATAAATGGTAGGCTTAACATTGGAATACAGTTCCTGTAATGGACATTTTGACAGAAGACAGCTTAAATGCTTATGGGAGAATATTAACACATGTTCATTTCACCAGACATTGCCCAGGTACCTTATTCAAACATCCCCCTTGAGCATTTGAGAGCTCATAGGAATATATCATTGTTATGAAGTTTGTCTTAGACAAGCTCAGAGTGTAGCCAACATGGATTAATACAAAGGTAGTCAGACAGTGATCTTACTACCAGCAGGCTTATGTTTACCTCAGTTGACATTACAAATGATAGGGCAGGCCTTACTTTTCAGGCATGAAAAAATGGGTCAAAAAGATGTTTCAGATTGCTGAGGTTATGTGGATCTGGTTGTTTGAAGGATCTGAATGTTGGAGAGTGGGGTAAGGGTGGACATAAGAGTGGTGAGGTTTATCTTGTGGTGAGTAACTGAAATTCATTTTGATCAATCAGTAATCAGGATATTTATCAATTTGCCTATAGTCTTTTTTAGAATTAGATGTGTATTTATAAGACAAACATAAGAACATTCTACTGCTTTTACATAATGAAACCAACATATACAACATTTTTCAAGATAATGATTAAAGTTATGAACCCAGGAGTCAGACTGCATGGGTTCCAATTCTAGTTAGAGAACTAGAGAGGCAATAGCTGAAAAACTGGGCAAATTACCAACATCCAAGTGCTTTGGTTTCCTCACCTTAATTGAAAATAATAGTATATGTTCTATGACAGTATTCATGAGAATATTTTGCATGTACGCATATTAAACAGTACCTGACTTAGAGCCATGATTGACTCCAGAAATAGTAGGTGTTACTATAATTATTGTCATTGTTATTGTATTTTATGTATTTTATTAGCATAATATTGTATTTTCTAGTAACCATAAGACTGCTCAAATTAATTTCTGAGCACTAGAGTGGATGTTATGGGAAGTATGTCAGTTTTCAGATGAGTCTGGTGCTTTTTTTCTTCCACATAAACAGTTCTTCTCTCCTCTCAATCCCATTCTTCCAGGGCTCACTTGAAACTAGCAGAAGAAATAGCAGTTACATCGAGCGGTTAGACATTTGATTATTAACTAGACTCCTAATACCTTTCCATTATCCACAAAATGTTGAAAACAATTCTCCCTCTGCCCTCGGCCACTGTAGCTATTAAAGTAGAGGCATGAGGAATATTCGTCTGTGTTTAGTTTAACAAACTTAATTGTGCACTGACTATATGGCAGACATGCTTTGGCCCTGGATCTCAGAAATAAATGATACGAAGTCACTCAGCTTCATAAAACTCCAACTTTTTTCCCCTTTCTAGTAATTTCATTCTTCTGTTTCTCTCTTTTAGTCTATCTGGAAATTAACAAAAAATAAAATGAAATAATAAATCAGCCCTGTCAGGTGTTAGTTCAATAGGCACTAGAACAATATAAAAGCCTTAAAAAAAAAAAAAAAGTTAAAAAAAAGTTAAAAAAAAAACACAGCTTAAAAGTTGCTCCTCTGAGGGGTGTCTGGGTGGCTCAGTGGGTTAAAACCTCTGCCTTCGGCTCAGGTCATGATCCCAGGGTTCTGGGATCCAGCCCCTCATTGGGCTCTCTGCTCAGCAGGGAGCCTGCTTCCTCCTCTCTCCGTCTGCCTCTCTGCCTACTTGTGATCTCTGTCTGTCAAATAAATAAATACAATCTTCAAAAAAGAAAAAAGAGAAAAGTTGCTTGTCTGAGAAACAAGTTCTTGGTTTCTCTTTAGAAATATCCAGCAACAATAGGATCCAATTATGATACCCCCAAATCTTAGTAAAGATGAAGTAAGGACCACATTTTGCTTGAGTCAGTATCACTTTTAATCCTTCCGCTGATTAAATAAGTTCATTATACGCACTGAGGACACTGTAGTCTAAATTCTAGTGACTCTCCTAAGGTCACTGGCTCAGATTCCATCCCTTGCCTTTCTTCCGCTATCCCCTCTGTGTTCTTAGGCATCTATCCACGTCTTCCTGGTGTCTTCTTCCTCATGCAGCACTTCGTTCAGGGAGTTTGTGAAGAATGAGATTAACTTCATGATGCTCTGAGATTATGTAACACCATCAACATCTAGAGTGTGGTGAACATGACTTAGCCAGGTTTATACCACCACACCTAGCATACTAGTCATATATATGAAGGCTTGACACACACCTCCTGAATGAGAACCAATAAACAGGATGGAGGAGATGAGACTATGAGGAATTTATTTCTTGATCACAAAGAGCCCATCATTAAGTATTTTAAAACGCTCTATTGAATATTTTATAAGGTCTAAACAACACATTGTTGTTCAGTGTATTTGTGGAACTTTTATAGAAGAAATGTTATCACAAACTCAATTTGCTATTATAACACAGAAAGAGAAGAAAGTAGAATTGTATGTTTGTCAAATACTTGTGATAACTTGAACTTGGCTGCAAATACAGACTGAATCTTAGGATTACAAAGTATCTTCCCCATTAGCAAAAAGCACTAAAGACTGAATTTGCCCAAGACAAATAAGTGCATAGAAATTAAATGGTAAAATACAGTGACGATTATCTTGATATGAAAATTTATCTAATGATGACAATTTTTTTTCTTTTTATATTCCACTGTTTTTCAGGTAGTGATAAAACACAACTTGAAAAAAAAATATTTACCAGCATGATTTGACCCTTGTAAAAAAAAAACAAAAAAACAAAAAAACAAAAAAAAAACTGTTCCACAGCATTCAGTTTATAGACTGTTAGGCCATTTCTGAACTATTTGAATTAAATAGTCAGGAAGCACAGAGAACTGATGGCTCTCCATGGCCTTCCTAGGACAGCAGAGATCTCATAATCCATGAAAGTAACCTGATAAAGGTAAATAAAGCTCTTTATGAGAACATGGACAAATTCACTTCCTCATTTAATGAAAAGCCCCAAGTGAAACGATATTCCCAGGAAATGATCCACTGTGGGCATGAAGAAAACAAAGGCCCAAGACAGATATTTCCTACGTACAAACAGAAAGCAACACCATTTGTAGGAGCTGTTAGACTGATGAGCTTCTCTCAGGTAAATAATGATTGAAAACTCGTTATGGGCTTGGTCCCCACTTGGGTCAGAAGATTGTTTCTGTTCTGATAAGCCCGCATGTGAGGTTCACCTCTCAGGCAGGTAAGAAAGGACAGGAGCTGTCAGCTGGTTCTTCCACTCTGCTCCGAGGCAGTTGACTATAGCCTGAAACTCCAGCTGTTTTGCAAATAAGGAGGGTTTGTAATGGGGATAGTGGCCCAGGGAGGTTATATGGATCCGTACAAAATCTTTGGTGTTACTAGAAAAACACTGTGAAATGATTCTATATGAAGAATGGAGTATTTTTATTTACCCAGTGTTAAGCTCTTTGAAATAAAAGCCTCCATGGAGCTTATCTAAAACCATTATGAGTTTCATAGACTGATTTAAGAACTTCTGTTTCCCAGAAAATAAACACAATATGGACAAATGCAGCAACAAAAAAAATCACAGCTCTATCCTAAATCAAACAAATACATCACACCGCTTCTCTGACTTACTAAAAACAAGAGGACCTCACAGGAGTCTGGATTTAGAAAGATTTTCTTTGTAGTCTGACAAGAAGTATTTTCCTACTGATACTCAGGTTTAAGGGAAAAGTGCTGCCGGATAGCTGAGCTCAAGATTAAATGGATCAGGATCAGATAAAAATTTCAAAATGATTTTTTTTTTCTGTTCCATTTCATCTTTTCTTTGAAAATATCTGACTTAAGAACAAAAATATTGCAAATGGACTATTTTTAAGGATCAGGATAGACAAGTGATAATCACAGAGTTGGTAACATCTGTTTACTTCCAAATGCACACAAAAACAAATGCACATGGGAAAAATAATTCTCTTACTCCAAATGTTACTGGGTTTTTTTCATCAGATAGATGATTGGGATTACAATATTTTTTCCCCTTTTATAAAATAAGATTCCTAGGAATATTTTTTGTATTTATATTTTGCTCAAACACTTCAGAAAATTAACATTATTCCTACCTTTAGAGGAAATAGGCAAGAATATAGTTTTAGAGGATAATTTAAAACCTAGACTATGCTGATATCATTAAAACTTATGATATCCCAAAAGGTAATGATCCTATACTTAAAAAACAAATTAAATCAGTGATCAAAAATTATTTTAAACAGTCTCAGAGGAAACATGAGAAACTTTTATAAAGGTAGTTTATAGCACTTTTCTCCATAACGTACAAGCATCTCTCCAATTAACAAAAGACAATACCAGGACCTTGGACTAAGACTCCAAAAATGCTTCTAAAGTGTGTATGTTGATGAATGAAAGACTATGGTTCACGTGTCTATTTAAGTCTTAACAGATCACATACAGATCAGTCAATACACAAAGTACAGCAAGTCAAAGAACTTTATGAAGTGTTTAAAAATATGACTTCAAGTTAGGAACAAGATATTTTATTTATTTATTTATTTATTATTTTTTAATATTTTATTTATTTATTTGACAAACAGAGATCACAAGTAGGCAAAGAGCCAGGCAGAGAGAGAGGGGGAAGCAGGCTCCCTGCTGAGCAGAGAGCCTGATAAGGGGCTCCATCCCAGAACCCTGAGATCATGACCTGAGCCGAAGGCAGAGGCTTAACCCCAAGCCACCCAGGCGCCCCAGGGACAAGATATTTTAAAACTCATTTCTCAGACATATTTACCATATTTTATAACACTTTAAAACATGTTTAAAATAAAAAGAGAAAAAAATAAAATGCAAAGGGTACAATTAGGTTTTTTGTTTATTTAGTATCTGTGTAGAAATGGAAATCGTCTATGTAAAATTGAGTTCGTGTTATAGAAATAACACCCATTATATGATCTGTCCTGATGAGCTCTCATGGTTGAGGTAACTTTGCATATTTAGAGGTAGAGAAACAAATGACAAATCAGAATAGTAATCTCTTCTTTCTGGGCTGCCACACAGCCATCAGCCTCAGGCAAGCTCCCACTTGTCAAGGAACCCAGATCAGCTTCATTTTCTTGGCACTTCTTACCTTGAGGCTGATGTTACAAACCACGGCGTGACACAGGCATGAGATTGTGTAGTTAAGACAGTTGGAAGGGAAACCCTCAATGTTTACACAACCCAGTTAAGAAAAAAGCTCCTCTGTGATATGTGAGAAAAAAGGTCTATTAAGAAAGAAGGAAAGAAGGAAATCTATTCCTTGGATTTCTGTGGCATTATCTCTTGTGCCTCTATAAGACGTTCCTCTCACGGAGACTTCACAGTGACACTTCATGGGATCAAAGAGGAACAAATGAAAATAGAATCAAATACAAGTCTCCTGCTTAATTGTAGTAAACCGCTTATAACCATGTTTCCAGTAACTTGGAACTTATTTCCATTGTGTTAAAGAAAAATTATATTGCATTATATTACTTTCTCAAAACTCTATTTTCCTAAAATGTAACCAAAGTAATGGAACCAAATTATCATTAACAGGTAAAATGATTAAAAACATCCCTTCCTGATCACCAAAAATTTTTGTTTTTGTTTTGTTTTCAGTTTATGTGGTAATAAGCAGAATTTTCATGTTCTGTATTTATAATCCAACATGGCATAAAAGTACTCAATAACAAATGTATTTGATAGGGAAATATGCAGGAAATTTTACAATAAAATGCAAGGCAATCTGTATATCTAATTCCTTAGCTTCAAGAAAGTTTGAAATCGGGGCTAAAGCAAATTAATTTTTCATTCATTCATGTTGTTGCATGTTGGCTCTTTTTTGTTTCTTCTTTCTAATTGCTGAATAGAATGTCACTCTGTGATTGTAATGGTTTGTTTATTCATTTTCTAGTTGATAGACACATGGAAGTTTCCTGTTTGGGCTATAATGCAGTGAGTGGGGCAAACATTTTACACATAAGGTATATGCTTTCAAATATTTTGAGTAACTACCAAGAATAACATTATTGAATCACAAGGCAAGCATTTATTTAATTTAATGAGATATTGCAAAAGGTTTTCCACAACTGTTGTGCCTTCCCATACTCTCCTCAGAGATATGTAAAGGAAACCATTCTCCCTCTCCTCTCTAACATTTGATTTGTTAATCTTGTTAAATTAGCTATTTTAATGAGCAGTGGGATTTTATTGTGGTTTAATATGTACTTATCTGCCAACTAATAATGTTGAGAATCTCTCCACGTGTTCATTACATAGTTGTGTGTTCTTTTGTATGAAGTGTCTATGGAAGCTTTTTGCCCATTTTTTACTGAACTGTTCTTTTTTTATTGACCTATAAGAGTTCTTTTTGTAATATAAATACTATTCCTTTGACAAATACATGTACTGAGAATGTGATTATGCAGTCTATGATTTTCTTTGTGTTTTGATGAGTACAATTTTTAATTTTGACGAAGAACAGTTCGATGTTTCTGCATTCTAAGAAATCTGAAGACTCATTCACATTGCAATAATATTCCCCTCTGTTTTCTTTTATGAACTTTCAAAATTTAGCTTTTACATCAAGATCTGTAATCCACCTTGAGTTAATATTTGATTTTGTGTATAGTGAGAAATATAAGTCATGGTTCAACTTTATCCATACAGATATTGAATTGATCCAGAGCCAGTTGTTTAAAAGATTTCTTTCCCCCACTAGATTATGTTGGTGTCTTTGTCAAAAACCGTTTGTATATATGTAAGTCCATATTCTGGGTGTTTTACTCTCCAACCTTTGTTCACCTATCCACAACTGCCTTACTGTTTCTCTACCTCTTTGCTTCTGACCCAGCTCTCCACCTTGTTCCTGTGCTCTACTTCCTGCACCTCACCATGTCCCCCATCATCCTTAAACAATACTTGAAAGGTGTCCTTCAGCTTGCCTTTATTTATTCCTCAAAGGCATGGTTAGATCTCTTGTAATGGATATTGTCCTCTGGCTTGCATTGTTTGACAAAAATTCAGCAGTTATTCTTTTTTTTTTTTAAGATTTTATTTATTTATTGGGGAAAGAAAGAGAAAGTGCAGAGTGAGAGAAAGAGCAAGAGCACAAGCTAGAGCGAGGAGGGGCAGAGGGGAAGGGAGAAGCAGGCCTCCTACTGAGCAGAGAGCCCAACAACTGTAGAGTTGGATCCCAGAACACTGGGATGATGACCCAAGCCGAAGGCAGACACTTAACCAACTGAGCCACACCCAGGAGCCCCTCATTGTTTATTCTCACCTGTATAGGGTACATAACCACTAATCCTGAGTGGTCTTAGAATTTACTCTTTTATCTTTAGCACACTCTAATCTGAAAATGATGTACCTTGGTATATACTTCTGAACATTTATTCTGTTTGTGATTTGTAGTGTTTAGATTTGTGGGTTAAAGTTTTCACCAAACTGAGTAGGTTTTAGCCAATATTTCTTCCAGTGTATTTTTTGCCCCATTCTTTTCTTTCTAAGGAGAAATTACAAATTACACATACCTTAGACTGTTTGATAGTATTCTATATATCACTGATTCGATTCAGCTTTTTTTTTCTCTTTTTGCCTCATTTTTGGACAGTTATTTGGCCTGTCTTCACAGAAATCCTTTATCTTATGATAGTCATTCTCCTGTCAAATCTTTGAAAGTTTTAGATTTCAGTTATTTTATAATTTTCAATTTATGGAATTTAGAATAGAATTTATAGAATAGATCTGTTGCTTCTTCTGTTCTGTGGTTTCCATTTCCATGTTCATTCACTCAGTTTTCTATATTTTCCTGCAATACTTTGAACATATTAACAATAGCTATTGTAAAGTTGTCTGCTACATCTAATATCTAAGTCATCTCTGAGTTGGTTTCTGTATGTTCCATAGTCTTGCTGCTCCACATAATTTGTATCTTTTCATTATCATACTAGATATGGTGTTGATAAGAAGAGTGATGGCTGGATAATAAGGCTGCATATTTTTCCTGGAAAATAGAGGCTCTTTCTTGTCTCTCAGCTAAGGTGATAAGTACTAGAAAGAATTGAATTGATCTGTGATTTCACTTTAGTTTAAGAAGTTTGAGTACAGGGCTGCAGTTCTGGATAAGCAAATGAAAACCTCCAGCTGCAATTATCAGCCACTACTACTGGGTCTGCTCAGGGAGAATTCCACGTAAAAAGTGTTTGAGGTTTGGGGCATCTGGGTAGCTCAGTCCGTTAATTGATGGACTGTTGATTTCAGCTCAGGTCCTGATCTCAGTGTCTTTTTTTTTTTTTTTTAAGATTTTATTTATTTGACAGAGAGAAATCACAAGTAGATGGAGAGGCAGGCAGAGAGAGAGAGAGGGAAGCAGGCTCTCCGCTGAGCAGAGAGCCGGATGCGGGACTCGATCCCAGGACTCTGAGATCATGACCTGAGCCGAAGGCAGCGGCTTAACCCACTGAGCCACCCAGGCGCCCCTGATCTCGGTGTCTTAAGACTGAGCACCCCATGTAGGGCTCTGCACTGGGTGTGAGGACTGCTTAAGCCTCTCCCCCACTACACATGCATTCTAAATAAATACATAAATAAGAAGTGTTTGAGCCTGGAACCAAGAGGGTATTAAGACAGTGAACTATTTTTGTATTCAGAGGTTCTATGAATCATGAATACTTGAAACTGCAGGGGCTCCCTTTGCCTTTTAGTATAACCTTCACTTCTTTTTATTTTATATAATTGAGGAGCTACTGATATGATATTGATATTAAGGATGACAGATATATCAAACAAATTATTATTACATTTGGGCCTTCCAGACATGAATAAACCACTTGTCCCTGCCTTTAAAAAAAAAAAAATATTTTATTTTCATTCCAGTTAGTTAACACACAGTGTTATATTAGTTTCAAGTCCAATTCAACACTTCCATACATCACATACCACAATTGTCTCTGCTTTTAGTTACAATTCGGCTAGCCCCTTTTCCTCCAAGACCTTCCCAGACCCAGTGTTCACTCACAGCGAGCGACGCTGGGTACCCAGTGAGCTCACTGCTCAGCTCAGAAAGACTCCTTTCTTGGAAACTGGAGTTGCAATATGAAGAGAGTTAAGGACAACACATCTGTGAACCTTAGACAAAGAGCTGACCAGAGAAATAGTTCAAGTAATAGTAAGGAAACAATAATAGGGGGAAAAGTGGTTGAGGAAGGAAATCTTTCAATACAGAAAAGATAATATAGTCTACGGCCATACCACCCTGAACGCGCCCGATCTCGTCTGATCTCGGAAGCTAAGCAGGGTTGGGCCTGGTTAGTACTTGGATGGGAGAAAAGATAATATAGTTGCATATTTTTGGTCATGACACAATAGAGAAAGAAAACGTGATAATTCAAAAGACAGGAGAAATTGGCGGGGGGGGGGGGGAGAAGCCCTAGAGTATGAAACGGGAGACAGGATTTAGAGGACAGGTGAATGGATTGGGCTTCAAGTAGGAAAGGAATCATATCTTCCGTTAGAAAAGTAAGGTAGGTGGTCATTACATATGCAGGTAAGTTTGTATCCCTGGCTTCCGTTTATTTTATTAGTGAAAGTGAAGTATCACAAGAGCTAACAGTGATGGAAGAAAGAATGTGTCTTTCATTTGAGAAGATTTGTAAAAAGTCACATTGGAAAATAAAGCAAATATATTAAAGAAAAAGGAGGTCGGTAAAAATGGTGGGTAATGATCTCCAAAAATCCTCTCCTCCATAGAATCAAGGGGAGCACTGGAAAAAAAATGGTCAAAATCATATTTTTATGAACTCTGAAAATTTAAAAAAAAAAAGAAAAAAGAAAAAAGCTTGCAACCTGGGAAAGTGATTCTTCAAGAAAAAAACAGCTGCATCTTGGTAAGAACAATGAGCTTTTTGGTGTTTAAATTACCCTAATCTCATCCAACTCTTTCTGAACCATGATAGCCTTGAAAACCAATAGCCCCACAAACATGATAAAATCAACAACCCTCTACTTCAGAACTCACCCAGTTAGTACTGAGCTCACCCGGCCCACTACCAACAGAGTTATCTTTGGGTGGGGGAGACCATACAAAACTACCAGTGGCGATCATTTAGCATGGCTGCTACCTAAGGGGATGACAACTTTGGGGATGATCAACAACTTGACTAAAAGCATAAATGAAAAACTGGGAAAAGAGATGTAACTGGATGGCTTTGAAAGAGCATATTCCTGAAATTCTACAAGACCATGCAAATGGTCTTGATGTGTGTCCACATCCAGGACTGGATAAGTGCCCCAAAAAGACCTACAATGTTCACCTATATCTAACCTAGAGTTTCTGTACAAATAAGAAATGAAAGTTAACAGAGTTGCAACATGTCTGTGCTAGCATAGAACACACAGTCCCTGTGTGCTTAGAGCTCTTGACAAAGTTTGGACAGTTACTCGTTCCAGGCATTTAAGGGAAACTCCATTATAATTATGAGATAATCATGAAGATAATTGAGCAAGAATTTCAGTGGTCTCATATGACAAAGAATGCAGAGTTTACAGAATTACTTAAGGAAAGTCACTAACAGTTTCCTTACCATCCTCTAGCAAAATTAAAGAAAAGCCAATGTTAATAGTTTGCTTAAGTAGGTAATGTAGTTCAATTTGCAGTTCTCTCTAATTTAATGTTAAAAATACCTAGAGACACACCATAAGACATGGGAAAAACACCTATGAGTAGAGTTTTATATTCAAGAGAAGCCATATGAGGTAGCAGTAAGAGGAAAATATGAATCAGACTATCGAAAGCCTTGGATGTAATTTAAAGATATTTGCATTTGAACTTCAGAAAGATCTGAGACTCTGGGATGGTCGGTGAATAATTGAGTTAGTCAATGTGATGGATATCTCCAATTTGTCCCCAGCCCTCCATTCTTTCCTTTTAAGGTTGATCTGTATGAGCTATTTTGATGGGCTCCCTTATCCTATGGTTTCTGGCTGGATTTTACCAAATGGTAGCACTAACAGATCAGGGAGGAGGGATGAAAGACATGTTGGAGCATTTGTTCACATTCCGTCTCTGAGATGAGTGGGGGTAATGGTGGGCAGGCTCCCTCCTTTTATCAGACTCTCAGTTGAAGTTCCTACCTTCTCCCTCTCCCTCTGTTGCTCCCCCTGCTTGTGCATTTGCTCTCTCTCAAATAAATAAATACAATGTTTTTAAAAATAAATAAATAAATAATCTTCATATTTCAGAAATTTTGCTTTTTTGTCTTTGAAAATAAATCATAGCAACTGCTGCTTTATGATGATTATTTCCTTTTAAGGATTGAAGTAATGGAACTTATGATAAATTCATGGTCTGGGATTTTCATAGTTTGCAAATGATTTAACCTTCTAAGTCAGTGAGGTTGCCTGAGTAATCCAATAAAACAAAATATATCCATAATTGAAATATGAGAGTTTACAAACTTTATTGAATGTGAACATACCACAACAAAATCTGTTTAGATCTGTTCTTACCCTATGAATAGGGACTACTTCTTAAAAAGAGTTTGGTAAAACTTCATAATAAAAACCCATTACACTTTCCCTGCTGAGGAGTTGCTCACTATGCTGGGTGTTATAAAATTCTGAAGCTTTATCCTTCAATAGAATTGGGTGCGAACATTTAAATGCAGTGCTACTATCACTTAATTTCAATATTTCAAACTCTAAATGGACAATTATAATTTTGACCAAGTGATTAAATTTCAGTGCAGTTTCCCTTTAATGGAAATTTTATTAGCTGTCATCAAAGACTCCAAATCCTATTCCATAAAATAACCCAATATCTTTTCTGAACTACTTATTTAAAATTCCAGCCAGACAGAAATGCATTAGGATACAATTAAGTACTGGAAAATCGGTACTTTTATTCCAGGTTTTTTTTTTTTTGACCTAAAATCAGACGTTTGAACCAAATGATTAATATTTAAAGTGTGAGAAGAATTGAGTCTTTGGAGTTAAACTATATTTTAGGGATATAATTTGCATAATATGCTTTGCCTAACTCATCATGAATCATTTTTTTAATACATTTGAAAACTGGCTGAGCACATAGCACAATTATGAGCACCTGAGACTGTCTCATTGCAAAATAAAAGAGACACTTTTCCATATTTTACTGGCTCACTAAATGCTATCCCCACAGAGCTACTGAAATTCTTGAGATGTTTTAATTTGCAACAGGGAGAGATGTTTTGGCAAGAATATTGTGGTGCGCCACACAGAGATAACACGTCCAGGGCCCTGGCATGTTTAATTGTCACTCATTCCACTAGCACTTATTGTTATTATTATGTCCTTCTATGTGCCCATCATTGTGGTAGGAACAGGAGTGGAGGAATGATCACAACTTGTGCTTAGGTTGGAAAGGGAGGATGTTAGGAGGTGAACAGAAGAACAGAGTAAGTCTACTGTGGGGGAGTTAAGTAAGAGGTGGGCCCGTAATAAACAGAAGCAATTCCTCACATTCTGCTGCTTCCTCATTTCCATTCCCAATGGGAACAGCATTATAAGTCATCAAAAACCTAAACAGAACACTGTATGCAGTATGTTACTTTTTATGTTAGAGTGTATACAAGACTATGTAGAGATATTTGTTTGCATTTGCCTAAAGAATCCACTAGAATCATAATAAAACCCAGGAAATATAAAAATGGTTATCTGTACTGGTAAGTGGAAACAAGGCAGGAGCAAAACATCTCTGTTAAGCATTTTTTAATATGGTTGTGACTCTTGGGTCATGTAATTATATTATTTCAAAGCAACTAGCAATTTGTAAGGACATGTAGATAAAGGAATGTGTGTTGGGATCTTGAAAAAATGGCAAATGTGCTAGTAGTTACTCAGGAATAAAATCTATTATTTGCATTATAGTGTGCTTTCTCATAGACACTGTAGCTGTCCAGTCCCTGGGGAATAGTGTCTGTGATGCAGTAACAGCTACCATATATTCAGGACAATCTCTGTGCCAAGCCACACAATAATGTTTCATTTAAGAGATTCAGCAAGTTCAAAATGTTGTTTTTATTAACTTATGGGGTTTTTTGTTTTGTTTTGTTTTGTTTTCAGGTGAGGAAACCAAGTAGAAGAGAATGTTTAAGTCCCTGGACGCTCAGCCTATGTTGCCTGAGTTCCTGGAAACTCAAGCTCCCCTTCTCCAAATGCAATGAACTAATCCAAGAAAAACATTTCAACAGAAACCATTACTTTCTCCCCCTAAAGAATATCCCTCTGACCCCCGAAGTGCCTTTCACAGATAGTACCTATCAACAGCTGCCTCCCAGTTCCTGATTGTCCCTAAACAAAGACAAGATTCATATTTATATACCCTAATCCCCAACCCTAGGAAAATAAAACTTATGAGGATAAAGAATTTCTCTGCTAGAAAACAGACCCAATATGAGGATCAAGCAAAATGCCCTAGCTTCCACATGCCTTGATGTCAGATACCAGGCGATGGGGAATCTATGCCTTCTTCTGTTTCCTTGCTGACCCTCATCCACTATGCTTTTCCCTTCTTCCTAGCCCTCCCAAATCCAGCTGTTGTGATGTTGCAGAATTTTATTCTAATCCGGAAGTACAGTAGGTAGGGAACCAGTTGGGACCCAACCTCCCTTGACGATACCCACAACTAAGTTTATACCAACTTTGTTCAATACCCAGGCTGAGCATCAGTCTCTGCTGGGCTTACTAGCACTTTCAGAGGTGGGACCATAATCAAATGGAGTGTCTGTGCCTGAATCAGCCAGGGGGTGTCAGATGGGTTCTGTAGAGCAGCTGCTTCTAGTCCAGGCGCCCATTTCAACCTCTCTACCTTTCAAAAGAGCATAATATAGGGGCACCTGGGTGACTCAGATGGTTAAGCGTCTGCCTTAAGCTCAGGTCATGATCCCAGGGTCCTGAGATCAAGCCCCATGTCAGGCTCCCCTCTCAGTGGGGAGTCTCCTTCTCCCTCTGCCTCTGCCTCTTCCCCTGCTTGTGCTCTCTCTGTCTGTCTCTCTCTCAAATGAGTAAATAAATATTTTTTTAAAAGCATAATATAAATACAATCTCACTAAAATGTTACTTACTGGCATAAAACTGTTGCAGTTCAATGGAGGTCAAGATAGAAGAGGTACAGCCACTCTAAATGCTGTCATGCTATTAGGATGGATACAATTTAGCAGATATCTTCAAATGCCAGACTCTATGCTAAAACCTTTGCAAGTATTACCAAAATCTTTACTGTTACTTCAAGATACTATTATTGCATTGACCTCTCTTACACATGAGGAAAACAAACCTCTCCCAACTAACACTGTTTTTGTTTTTGTTTCCTAGTGGTCCATTTGTTACCACTTAGTAAAATCAGAAATCAACTCATGGTTTTTCAGATGTCAAGGCTATGTCTTTTCTATAAATCTCAGGCTGGTATTCATTTAGAAGAATACGTTTTCTTTAAAAAAGGCTATTAAACACTAAATTTGGAATTAGTCATAGGGCAGAGCCACCAATGGCAACTACTCTCAGTATCACTTGCAAATAAGCTAAACAAAAATTGATTAAAAAAAAACAGAGCTTTTATCTTAGAGATTTTGAATCTCATTCAGGAGAATGATAATCTCAAAAGGCTCACAGAAGCCACATGTTGACAGTGCTGCATATAATGAAGGTTCTGATCAGTTACCATGAGCCCCAGACCAAGTCAAACTGCATGGTGCAGGTTCTAGGGAAGCAACACTAATCATCTGAGCTATAGATACAATTCATTTGGAAAGAAATAAGGAAATATGAAAAATGTCTTCAGAATGTTAAAGTGGTATTATGGGGAGAGGAAGAAGACTTTCTCTCTTTCTCTCTCTCTCTCTTTTTTTAAAGATTTATTTATTTGAGAGAAAGAGAAAGTGTATGCATGTACACAGACCTGTGCTGAGCAGAGGGAGAGAGAGAATCTTTAACCGGCTCCTCACTAAGAGCACAGCCAGAGGCCAGACAGACCAGCTAGATACCAGGCTCGATCCCAGGACTCTGAGATCATGATCTGAGCCAAAATCAAGAGTCAGATGTTTAAGCGACTAAACCACCCAGGCACCCCAAGGAGGAAGATGTTCTCTGTTACTCCAGAACAGTGTTTGCTTACCCTGGCTCAGTACTGGTCATCTGAGGAGCTCTTAAAAAGCTCTCACACCTGGACCCAATCCTAGAAATAATGACTTAAATGGTTTGAGGTAGGATTTGGGATTTTGCAAGTATCCCAAGTAGAAACTGCCGGTTGATAGCCAATGCTTTAGAAAGAAATGAAAGAACTAACAGGTAAGAGTAATATTGAGGCAGGTTTCACTGATCCCAGGATTGATGTCAAACTCAACAGTGATGCTGAGTACCTAAGAAAGGCACATAGTCCTTCACAGTCTTTATTCACTAAGAATTTAGATAACACCAGAAAGAAAATGTGTTTACATGGAACTTTAATACATTGCATACTATAATAAGAGTTGTGCTAATTTGCTTAATGGATTCATGAACAAAGAAGAAACTCTAAGTTGTATTTAAATCAATTTTAGAGACCACAGAAGAGAAAGTTGGAGTAACGATTTTACTATAAAGCATGAAATATAGAACACTGGGATAAGGCTATCAATACAACAATGCAAAAGGCTGCATTGAGAAGCAGAGTGCTTTCCAAAAATGAAAATACTTGAAATCTGGAGGACCTTCTGTCAGATATATAAAGAGATTTCTTCATTGGGTAGGAAATCAGACCAGACAGTAGTATCAGGGTTTTCCAGAGGAAATCAAAACAGTAGGAGAAGAATCTATTGATATATAGACAGATGATAGATGGATACATAGAGAGATGATAGGCAAATAGACTGATAGTCACAGACAGATCCATAGATTAGCTAGATGGATGAATGGACGGACAGACAGATGTAAAGACAGACAAAAAGAAATTTATTGTAAGGAATTGGTTTATGCAATTGTAACGACTGGCGAGTGAAATCTGTAGGACAGGGTAGCAGTTTTTGGAAGGTCTCGGGCAGAAGCAGAAGCTGATGCTGAAGTCTTGAGACAATGTCTTCCTAGGGAAACTTCAGGTTTGCCCCTCAGATTCTTCATCTGAGTGTGTGAGGTTCACCCATACTATTGAAGAAAACTCCCTATACTTAGCACTGACTGAATATAGAGGTCAGCTGCATCTACAAAACACCTTCAGGGTAATACCAGGATTACTGTTCGATTAAATAACCGGGCATCATAACCTAGCCAAGCTGACACACAAAACTAACCATTTAGCAACCCATAATTGTTTTTTCTACTCTAAGATTTTATGAGTCCAATTAGAAAAACAAAAAGAAAAATAAAACTGTTCTTTTCATGTATAAGCCACCTATCCAGAAATCGAATATGCAGTTGCCATGTTCACTACCTGTTCTGTCATCCTTCATTATTGTCACAATCTCATTTATGAAATCTAATTAGACTGAGATACCAATAGAAAATTATTGAGAGATCCAGGTCTGTCCGAATGCGGTCTTTCCATTAATTCTTCCTTCCTTCCTTCCTTCCTTCCTTTCTCCTTTCTTCCTTCCTTCCTTTCTCTTTCTTTCTTTGAGTATAGCTGACACAATGTTACATTCATTTCAGGTGGGCAACATAGTGACTCACCATCTGTGCAGGTTAAGCTGTACTCCCAGAACTACCATGTGTCAACACACAACACTATTATAGTATCATTGACTATTAAATACCCTAGGCCTCTCCATTAGTCTTTATCTCCCCCTTGATGTTGTCAGTGTTAATATGTGCAAGGAACAATAGCCAGTTTTGAAAATAAAATAGCAAGTTATTTATTTAAAGATGATTTGTTTATTTGAGAGAGAGAAAGAGCATGAGTGAAGGGGCAGAGGGAGATGGAGAGGCAGACTCCTCGCTGAGCAGGGAGCCTGATACAGGACTCAATTCCAGGACCCTGAGATCTTGACCTGAGCCCAAGGCAGACGCTTAACCAAGTGAGCACCCAGGTGCCTGGCATCAAGCCCTGAATCGGGCTCCCTGATCAGTGAGGAGTCTGCTTCTCCATCTCCCACTGCCCCTTCCCCCCAACCCCACTCTCTCTCTCTCTCTCTCAAATAAAATCTTTAAAAAAATAAATAAAATGAGCATTATCCTAATATAGGATTCTGTTAAAAGTAGGTTTTAATGGTTTTACATCAGAAATCTAAGAAAAGCTTCCTTCCTCTAAGCCTTACATCCCAACTTAAATCTTGGATTCTCATGACCCTTTGCTTGTGTGCAGAGCAATGGCTAGAGGTACAGACACATAGTTGAGACGTGAGTATAGATTGATAACTGGTAAAACCCAAAGCAGGTATGAAGGATAGTAAAAGCTATGGTGCTGGAGATGAGCCTCTGACACTTTTTCTCAAACTGAGATAATTTGAGAAAGAACAGATTTATTCTTATTCAGATTAGTAGTTGCTTCTTTATAATATAGAGGAGATACTAAAGAATAAAGAAGAGGTGAGAAAAAAGGCCACTTGGTCCAAAAAAAAAAAAAACCCCAAAAAAACAAAACAAAAAAACCCCCAGAAAACCAAAACAAAACCAAAACCAATTCAGGAACTGGGATGTCCTCACCTGATACTGCAACAGAAAAAAATAAATAAGAAAAACTACTGCAAATGTTGCAAATCACAGAAAAATTCAGCCAGTTGTGTATTTGGATTTGGCCTTTGGTAGTGATAAGGCAGCCTTCATATAATTTTCTAATTCAGGAAGTTTTAAAGATCACTGGGTTGGGCCATGTTGAGTGCACTAAACATTGATATTACTAGGTTGAGTGAAGAGTCAACTATTTTCATACAGTTGAAGCCGATTTTAATTTTGCACTACTACTTTTAATTTGACTGGAATCATGAAATACCCACAAAGGTATTACTCACATAAACATATTTGGTTTTGAAAGAAAATGGTGTAAATGTAAAACTCCGAAGAGAGAATTAAGGAAAAAAAAAAAAAAAAAGGAGGTAATTTATAATAGAAGGAGCACAGGTCTGGGAACTGGGGCTATATTCTGGCCCCAATGCTGCCAATAACTAGCTGGGGAGCAGAGGCCAAGTTGCTGAGCACCTGAGCATTTAATTTTTTCCTACAGAAGTTGAGTGCATGAACCACATCTCTAAGACCCTCCTATTTCTAAAATATCATGAATCTTTTACCTTGAAATAGGTGAGTAGACAGAAGTTGAACTTCTGAATATAAACCTTCCCTATTAAAGGTTGTTCAAAATCCCCATTGTCTTTACAACAAAACCTGTGATATGAAATATCTCTATACAGTACTCTTATATCTTTCTACATCACCCTAAGTTCCAAGCATGTCGAACTGCTCACATATTCTCATCTGCCCAGGTTCCTCTGTCTAGATTCACCCAGAAGTCATTCTACATTTTTATACTGAATGGGGTAACTGACAGTGGTAAAAAAAAGGATCTGAATTTGTAGTACTAATTTTTGCTGGGAATTATTTTGTTCTTATATGCAAATCCCTGAGCTTGTCCTCTAAGGAAGAAATGTTCCAAGTATGAAAAGATGCCTGTTTTCCCAAGCAATGCCCATGACAGTCTTTATGAATCATGAAAAGCCATAGGAAAAGATAATTAATTAAAAGATAATTAAGATGGCTGCATAGTATTCCATTGTGTATATATACCACTACTTCTTTATCCATTCATCTGTTGATGGACATCTAGGTTTTTTCCATAGTTTGGCTCTTGTGGACATTGCTGCTATAAACATTCGGGTGCACGTGCCCCTTTGGATCACTACTTTTGTATCTAGAGCGTATCATGCTTAGCGAAATAAGTCAAGCAGAGAAAGACAACTATCATATGATCTCCCTGATATGAGGAAGTGGTGATGCAACATGGGGGCTTAAGTGGGTAGAAGAAGAATCAATGAAACAAGATGGAATTGGGAGGGAGACAAACCATAAGTGACTCTTAATCTCACAAAACAAACTGAGGGTTGCTGGGGGGAGGGGGGTTGGGAGAAGGGGGTGGGATTATGGACATTGGGGAGGGTATGTGCTTTGGTGAATGCTGTGAAGTGTGTAAACCTGGTGATTCACAGACCTGTACCCCTGGGGATAAAAATATATGTTTATAAAAAATAAAAAATTTTTAAAAAAGATAATTAAGATAATTGCACCTATATAAAATGTTTCGAAACCATTGTGACCTAACAGAAGCAAAATGTCCTATTAAAGGAATTATTTTCTCTGCATTCAGGGATTATGAGTTTCCAGTAAGAGTAAGTATAATCATCTTGGTAGCATTTAGGAGGCCCACAGAGTTCCACATGCCTGACCAACTACAGGGAGAGCACTCAATGTTGAAACATGGTCTTCCCATCACCTAAAATCTTAGAAATCCCCCCTTAGGTCTGAGGAGATTTGAGACATAGCCAGAGGTAAAGAAAGTAACCGAGATTTAGGATTGAGGGGAAAACTCCACAGTTCCACTATAGTAATCAAGGATAAAGAGGAGAAATATTTTCTGAGAGTCTGAGACATAATAAAGTTCTCAGTTATCAGATGGGAACTTCAGTTCTACCATTTCCTAGTGATGATGTCTATTACTTTAAACCTCTCCAGTTTGTCTTTCTGGAATGAAGTATGACCTAAATGAACTGTAGTTCTTATGAAAAGGTTTTTAAACTGCTAAATTTATCAGCCATTATTATGAATTAGACACTATACTGAACACCAGATATATATATAATGTTATTCAATACTAAACCTGTGAGGTAGCCATTATTAACCTCATTTTACAGGTGAGGACACTGAGACATAGAAAGATTAACTAACTTACCGCATGATTCACAAAAGGAAAGCCAGGTTATGGTCTCAGGTGCATCTGGCACAACATTTGTGTACTTAACCACTATGCACAGTTACATTATACTTGGAATAACTGTAACAAACTGTATTATTCAGGGAAGACTTATTTATCTAACACCCAAATGTGGAAACAATATTGCTCATTCACATTACAGTTTGATGTTCAGTGTATGTGTGTGTATGTGTGTGTGTGTGTGTGTTGGCAGGAGAAATGAGAAGGACACTGGTCCCTTACAACTTATGACCTACCATGTATCACACTTGGTTTCCTGGGTGTCTACAGAAAGAAGAGAGTGGAAATGCTTGAAGATGACTTGAAAGTAGAGGTAGAACCATCACTTACACCCTGTTTTCATTGTCCTAAGGTCAGTGCTATGGTCAGCTAACATCAAGGGACAGAGGAAGCATGCAGTTGTGAACAGAGAAAGAGCAGAAGATACCTATTTCTGTCACAAAAAAGCAGGGGTTAAAAATTGAAGAAGTTAAAACAAGTCTAGGGAAGTGACACCATCATACAACATTATTATTCACCAAGAATATCTCTTTACTATGAAAAATCCATTTCATGCTTGTCTACTTTGGTAAATCGCAAAATTGAGTTTAAAATTGGTTAAAAATGAGAGTGATCACGAGAAAACTAAAAGGCATTTGATGTTGATAATCAGAGACTGGTATTTGCCCAGATGTTAACATAATCTAATTCCAGTTCATGATCATAATCTGTGCTATTTCTCTTCTTGGAATGGATGCTCACTTCTTGCCTGCTGTTATGGTTCTAATAAATGCTGAATTTATTTTTCAAATATAGGAAAAGTTGCACAGAGAATACTACTGAATACTACAATCTTTAGTGTCTAGTCTAGTCTAGTGTCTAGTCTAGTGTCCAAAAATAGTGTCTGTATGTCCAAAAATATCAGAACAAAAAACAGGTTTTTTTGTACTTGCTATAACTGCTGAATTCTAGTATCTTAGCAACCATGCAACAAATGAAAGATTTACCCAGATAGTTGCTTTTATACCCACAGAGTAAATCAAAAGATTTGAAGAGGGGGATAAATGTAAAGTTTATTATTTTATAACTATTATATTGTAATAAATTTCTCATTTATAATACTTTACTTCATATTCAACAATGTAAGAAAATATCTTGCTCTTTATGATTGGTACATTATAATAAATGAACCATCAAACATTTTCCTATTCATAAAATTTTGTATTCATGTTTGATGGCATCATTTGAAGATCACTGCAATGTACTAATGATAAAAAAAACTTTTAAAACTTAAACCTGAGGAAATGTGGTTTTTGTAAAAAGGAGTAGATTAAAAGGCAAATATAAAACCTGGAAAAGGAGTATTGGAACCAACAGATGAAACTTTTGCTTTGTATTTATTCACTTCTTTTCTGATACTTCAGGGTTCAAAGACTATGAAAACTATATCAATCCTAAAACAGATGCTATGGCTTCTCTTTATTGTTTATTTTTTTTTTACTATGGGAGGGTGGGTAGTGAATTTGAGTTTTGTGTGTGTGTGTGTGTGTGTGTGTTTTTACTTTTTTACAAACATAAAATAACAGCACAATGAAAGAATGATGGCATATTGGTTAAAAATTAGACTCTCCGGGGGCGCCTGGATGGCTCAGTTAGTTGAGCATCCAAGTCTTGATTTTGGCTCAGGTCATGATCTCAGGGTTGTGGGTTGGAGCCCCAAGTCAGGCTCCATGCTCAGTGCAAAGTCTACTTGTCCTTTTCCCTCTGCTCCTCTCTCTCTCTCAAATAAATAAAATCTTTAAAAAAAAAATCTTTAAAAAATCTTCAATCTTAAAACAAAAAAGAAAGAAAAGAAAAGCAAAAAGAAAGTAGACTCTCTGATCTCCCATTTACTGGCTGTGTGAACTCTGAGAAGCTGGAATCTTTCAGAAGTCCAATTTACTGGTCATAAAAAAAGGGGCAAAAGTCATTAACTTACAGAAGTATCATGAGTCTTAACTGAAGTAATACATATAAACCACTTGTAACATAACAGAGCAGATGTTATGATCACAAAGCATGTGTGTTATAAATGTTATCATTATTAGCTATTATTATCAACCAAAAACATTCACTACATTATTATTATATTATTAATAATTAACATTATTTTCTCATCTGCCTCTTTTTGTTCAGTGTTTGGTCACATAGCATTAAAGTAGAAATGTGTTTTATCCAAAACACTTAAGAAAAGCAAAAGATGGTGATAAGTAAAAGGTCATATATCCAGGATTTCTCTGGATAAAACCTATAGGCTGCATTCCCTTTTATCCTACACCACAGCACTAGCACAATCTGTAGGAAGGAACACATGCATGGGAAATTTCAACAATATTAAGTCTGGAACTGTTGAAAAATCTGTAATTGAAAAAAACAGAATCAAAATTGATGAAAAAAGTCTCAGAACCCTGAGCCCAAATTCTAAAATATAATTCTGCTGGGAAGGATGCAAACTAGTATCTCCAGGGATGCATAAATAGTAATAGATATTCAATGAGCAGAGAAGATAGAAAACCTTATTACTGGGTGATTCCTGGGAGTGCTAATGGGAAACAAATTAAATGTGAATTTATATTAAAACATAAGAGTTATAAAGAATGAAGTGAAATGTTAAAAGCTTAGTAACAGCAAAAATACTAAAGGCTTAGTAACATTTTGCTGGAAACAACTGACAAGATCCAGGATTAGACAATTGTGTACAGGCAGCTCTGTTTTCTGAGAGAAACATAACAGAGACAAAGACTTCATAAGTTGGATTCTTTCACTGAGGGATGGTGAGAAAGAACTGGCAAAAGGCAGAGTCTGGATTGACCAATGGGTATTGCGAGAACATCTGAAAGCCCCCTTGTTGAAAATGAGAGAGTATAGTGGATAATCAACAGGAGGCTTAGGGGTGAATTCTCATCGTGTGAGATGAATTCTCACAAGGAGCCTTCTTAACAAGACCCACTATATCAGTTTCCAAGGAAGAAAATACAAATCAATCCACTGAATTTGTTTATAATTTGACTGAAAAATTACCCAGGAAATGTGCATATGGGAAAAAAAAATCTCTATTTTTGGAAGGTGAAACATGTTTTAGAACCTGGAAAGAAGCAAACGAGAAGAAAACCCTATGTATCCTTACAATTTATTTCACAAACACAGTTTTGATCATTAGAAAAATGGAAAACTCGGACTTTGGAGTAAAGATGGGTTCATTACTCATCTCTCATTGCCATTATCATTCCAAAATATGCATGAATTATGTTATCATCAATAGACCACTTCAATATTTCCAAAATTATTGCATTAAGAATAATAAATTCTCAAAAGGCAATGTATTATTGATTTTCACATGCTTATGTGTTGAGATGTTCCCTCCTCCCACACCACACTGCCCCCCAAAATTTTATTGGTACTATAGGTTTTTAAATCGTAGATTATTTTCCCCAATTGGTTCTTAGACTTGTCATTAATTCACATTATTTCTCAGGCATCACATCTGACACAGCCCATATCCCATGAGCATACAAATATGAAATACAGGCTTACGTGGAACCCCTGGATGTCTCAGTCAGTTAAGTGTCTGCCTTTGGCTCACATCATGATCCCAGGGTTCTGGGATTGAACCCCACATTGGGCTCTCTGCTCAGTGGGGAACCTGCATCTCCTTCTCCCTCTGCCTACTACTCCATCAGCTTGTGCTTGCTCTCTCTCTCTCTTTCTCTGTCAAATAAATAAAATCTTAAAAAGAAAGAGAAGGAAAGAGAGAGAGAAAGAGAGGGAGGGAGGGAGGGAAGGAAGGGGTAGGGGTAGGGAGGGAGACAGTCCTATGTAGAGGTAAAATAATTGAATAGTGGTCCCAGAAACAAGAGTGAGAGACCAGGAAAGTGAAAGGAAGAAGGTAAGTAAAGAACATAGTCAATACAAAAAACATATTACCTAACTGGCTATGTCTGTGAACAACTAGAATGTTTGATCCAATCACAGCATTCTTTTTTCTTTAAAGATTTTATTTATTTATTTGAGAGAGAGACTGAGAAAGCAAGCATGCACATACAAGTGGGGTAGGGAACAAAGGGAGAGAGACAAGCAGACTCCTCACTGAGCAGGGAGCCTAATACCAGGCTCGAACCCAGGACCCTGACTGAGATCATGACCTGAGGTGAAGGCAGACACCCAACCGACTGAGCCACCCAGGCGCTGCAACAACAACATTCTTAAGAACATATAGAACATGTTATAGATTCATCTATCACTTCTTGCCCTCCATCATTTAAGAGTTGATCCACGTGGCAATAGTTTCCTGACATTTGGAGTTGCACATATATGAGTGCACTGGTTCTTTAGCAGAGTCAGGGAAACTTCTGGAAGGGAAACACAAGGATCTCTAAATGTTTGAGGCAAGGTACTTCTAGACTGAAGAAGTGGAAGCCTGCAGGGAACATTATAGCTACGACTGGGCTCAGTGATCAGGCAAAGAGAGTAAACTCTGATTATCTAATACAAAAGGAAAGCCATGGACATGTGATAAAAGTTTGATGTTTACAACATCATAAAGAGCAAGGATTACTGCCACTTAAATTATGAATATCTCTAGCTGATCCCCAAGACTACCCTGCTTTATTTTTCACACACTCACCATGTTCCCTGCTCCTGTCTAGGTTGTTAAGATATTATTTCTAGTATCATGGAGGAAGAGAATATGTAGGTCACCCACCCTCTCATTACATGCCTATGTTTGATGCTAAATGAGTATTGCATTGACAGCAAACAGCAACAAAGGCAAAAATACTGACGCATTTCTCTAAACTTTTTCTCAGAAATATGTCTTCTTTTTGTCTGAATTTTTCGGTCTTTAGTGAACATGATTCCTATAAATACATATCCAGTGTGGAGAAAGGAGTTGGTAGAATTTGATAAAATCAGACAATGCAAACTAAACATCAATTTGATGCCTGAATTAACCAAATAATTACTAAGCCTCTCCTTCTTCCTGCACTATATGAACTTCGCCTAAGAATTATCTTGGGGATTTATGCATGTGGATGCCAACCATGGCAAGGCGTTTCAAAGATAAACTATATTTAAAACACACGCAAATTCTGTTGAATTACATTTAATTAAAACATTCATAGTGTACACATGAGTGGCAGTGATATTTTGCAAATTACTAAGTACCAGAGAAATTCTGAGCCAACCCAAGTAGTTACTGTATTCTATGCCTAATGCTTACAAAGATTCTGATTCATCCAGGGAACATTTATATGCAGACTATAACAAGTAAGCAAAGCTTTGTCACTCCTCTGATTAAGGGAATTGATTTGACTTTAGGAAGAGTGACTTTAATTAGCTGTGCAAATGCCATTAATTCCAATTAATCTTCTCACACTGTCAAGACAAAAATCCTAGGAGAAGATAAATTGCAGCAAATCAATATAGCCCTTGTTTTTACCAGGAACAGGTGCTTGAGGAAAGAGGAATGTCATTAATGAGTGTCTATATCAAGAACTATTTAAACAAGACAGTAATTCAATGTGAAAACCTTCTAGATGATTTCTTATATCCTATTTATATATCCCTTAATTGCTTTCAATTGGACAGAAACTATTTACCATAGAGATTTTGAGAATCATTATTACAATTCTATGGAGAACTCTACTACAAATCATTTTTGCTACTGTAGAAAATATGAAGATAAAGATATATGTTCAGATACATTGTACTCTCCATGTTTTTTGTTCAAATACAAATATAATTGCTTAACATGGTAGCAATGATTAATAGTTACTACATCAAATTAAAACATCACAGTCAACTATGAAGGAATGTAAAAACAAGTGTTCAAGGTAAAAAAAAGGTTAAAGTAAAAACGTTCTATATGCTGACATCAGAGAGATTATCCATGTCACGACAGAATATTGAGAGAGTCTATATTCTTAGACTACATATCATACTTTCTAAGCTCTAACTTCAGTTCTTACCAATTTCCCTCACATCCATTCATTCTCTGCTCAATTTGGGTTTTCTCTTTTCTGAAAAATAAGCTAAATCCATTGCTACCATCAGGGCCCTTCAGTTCGTTTCTCTGCCATCCCAGCCTTTCATGAGCCTTCCAGCAAGAATCTCTCCCCATGGACACCATGTGCCCCCCAACTCCCTAGTCAGCCTGTCCCTTGGTAATTTTATTTGGGCTTACTATGTAGCCCTTACCTTACCTGAGATTGTTAGTTTTCTCTTAACTAATTTCCTCCATGATGCTTCCCAGCTCTGTGAGGCTACCTATGGACAGAGGCTCAAGACTGTATATTCTAGGGCGCCTGGGTGGCTCAGTGGGTTAAGCCGCTGCCTTCGGCTCAGGTCATGATCTCAGGGTCCTGGGATGGAGTCCCGCATCGGGCTCTCTGCTCAGCAGGGAGCCTGCTTCCCTCTCTCTCTCTCTCTCTGCCTGCCTCTCCATCTACTTGTGATTTCTCTCTGTCAAATAAATAAATAAAATCTTAAAAAAAAAAAAAAAAAAAAAAAAGACTGTATATTCTATACCTAGCACAGTACCTAAAAAATAGTGGACACTCTATGCATAAATAAATTATGAGTGACAAAAATGACTGAAATGTAAACACAGACACCTTCTTAAAAGTAGAACACAATGTTGACTTGTGGGTCAAGGTCCTCTAAGCCACCTTCAGGCTTAATGCTTTGCTAGAACTCACAAAACTCAGAATAGCTATTATACTCACGGCAACATTCTATTACAGTGAAAGGATAGAGATGAAAACCAGCAAAGGGAAAAGTCCCAAGGAACGAATTCTAGGGGATACCAGGAGCAAATTTCCAGTGCCCCCCTCCTAGCAGAATTGTGGGAGGACACATTCAGATCTCCCAGCACAGATGCACGGACAACATGGGTAAAGTGTTGCCAAATGAGGGAAACTCACCCACCCCTTGGCACCTAGAATTTTTATTAGGCATGTGGGCAGCATCTACGTGGCTGACCTCAGATACTTGAACCCCAGCCCCCCAAAGCAAAAACAGATACTCATGGTAAATCGAGCTGTCAGGATGAACTTCTCTGGTCACATTTATCGGGCATACAAAAACACTCTTCTCACGCAGCATATTCCAAGGGCTCAGAGCTTACCTCCCAGGACCCCTGTCAAGTGCCAGCAAGCCAAAGACAAGTCTTTCTTTGGAATGAGAGGTTCTTCGCAATCCAGGCTTGGTGAATTAACCCTTTCCTGCACAACTTGCTGCCATGTCTACATCTAACTGGCTGGGAGCAACCCCTGATATCTGAAAATCCTGTTGCAGAGCGCCTAATATCCTCATTGGCTGACATTCAGCACCAATTTAGTCAGATTCATCAGACTCTAAGCCCCAGGGAAGTGGAGCTCCAGGGGAATGGGCCTTCTGTTGTGTCCCTAGGAGAAGTCAGCTTTCCAAGGTATTCCCAAACTACATTTTCTAAAAATATTTATTTTTATCTGCTGCTGACATTTTATACTTTGCTTCTAACTCCTAACTGAAATTGAGCCCTTTCTCTGGGCTTCCATCCCTTCCACCACCTTCAGGTCCTTTGCCATGATCACATCTACTTCTTGGGTCATCTGTTCTCCCCCTCTCCTGCTTCCTGCTTGTAATCATCACCTAAATTTCCAAGGCAATATTCCTTTTAAAACTAACTAAAAAAGCAAAGTAACAATGACAACCACAACAAAAATCCTCCTGAGGCCTGAGGGGTTTTTTTGTGTTTTTTTAAAGATTTTTTTTTTTATTTATTTGACAGAGAGAGAGAGGAGAGCATAAGTAGGCTGAGAGGCAGGCAGAGAGAGAGAGGGAGAAGCAGGCTCCCCACTGAGCAGAGAGTCCTATGTGGAACTCAATCACAGCACCCTAGGATCATGACCTGAACCAAAGGCAGATGCTTAACAACTGAGCTACCCAGGTGCCCCTGAGACCTGCCTTCCTTGAGCAATTATTCTGTCTCAGGTTTGCATCAAGTTTCTGCAGATGGTGCATATTTGCTGGTCAGCCTCCTTGCTCTTAAGTCCTTCTCTACCTCTAGCACACTGGTCCCCTTCTCTGTCTTTCCACTACAGTGAATTTCACCAAGTTCACCAGAACTCTTTAATTACCAAAGATGAGCCACTTCCCTATCTTGCCTTTCATAATTTCTCTTTGATATTTGACTTTATGGACCACTTCTTTCAAGAAGCTTTTTAATACTCCACTTGCCCTGTGACCATTTTACTCTGGTTCACAGCTCCTTCCCTGCAGTGTCACTGGCTACATACTCTCCCTCTGCTCTATCCATTCCTTCTCAGACTCTGTGCAGTTTACTCATTTCCAAAACAAGGATAATAACACCTACTTCATTGGCTTATTGCAAGGAATTGGGGGGAACATAATGAGAACTCACCTAGCATATCCTTATCACTGGAGCAATGTTATTACTACTGGAATCCCACTGGTTCATCATTTAGAGCAAAACCATCCTAAATCATATAATTGACCCAACTGGCAATAAAATTTCTCTTCTCTTTAGATAGTTACATCTTATATAATGCTTGTAGTATCACTTTTAAAATTGGAAGGAATAAGGTACAACAAACATGAAACCATTTTCAGGATCACAGATCAGGAATGATAACTTGGTAGACTTTACTGGGAGCAAGCATTAACAACGCAACAGCACTAACTGATCTTTTGAATGACTGATGGATTTTAGCTGAAAGTTCTTCCAGGAAAAGTAATTTACATAAACCACAGAACAGCTGGATAATGAATTACAGTTCTGAGAACTTGTTGGGAACACATGGTGTGTTCTTTAGGGGCACACAGAGCTCCCTTGCTATATTTTATAAACAATGATGAAAGTTTTTCGATTTACGAGGAGGTATTTTTTTCTTTTTTTTTTCCTTTATTTAGGAGATATTTTTTCTGAAAATTTACACTTAACATTAACAAATTTAAACTTAATAATTCAAACAGGGAAATAAAGTAGCTGCTTTTCCATTTTATAAGATTTTAAGAAATTAATTTCATTCATCTAATACATATTGTGTACCTTCTAGGTCCTTAACATTAGAAGTAGCATGTGTTGCACTGTGGAAGATACAAAGACAAATCAGAAATAATTTTTTCTTAAGTTAAAGTTTTAAGGACTTCTCAACATATGTAAAGTTTAACTTATATTTTCTGGAAAGTCTCATACTGGTCTCTGTTCCATCAGAGAGCTCAAGACTGAAGACAAGTTTTTCAGACTTGTCAGCATATAAATGGTAGTTAAACCGGGGAGGTGAATAAGATCACAGAAGATATTATGATAAGTGAAGAGATAATAAAAATGAAGGTTGACGAGTGGCATCCCCAAGATGGTGACACAGATTATTCCTGACTTCAATTTCCCCCACAAGAACAACAACCAACATCTATTCAAGAACAAAACACTACTGAGAGGATCCTAGAACATGAGGGTGAACCTGAAGCACTCACCACCTCAGAGACCAAGAAAAAAACTGTATTCAAAGGCTAAGAGGAGCAGCTACACATTGATCACAGTGCCTTTCCTCCAGGATAGTGTGTCTCCACAGGGAAAGTTTCCTCCAATGGGAAAAGAGAGCCCAGGGAGGACAACTAGTCTTCCTTAGCACTGGGGGTGGGGGTGGGGGTGTCACTCTGTGGGAGTCCCTACTCTGAATTTGCTGATAGGGATTGTAGGGGAGTCTCCTGGGCTCAACCACTGGGAATCTGACTATGAAAGAGAAAAGGGGAGGGGCTTACAACAACCAGTACACAGATCCTGGCAGACAAAGTTCGTCCCTACACTTCCCAAATAGTAATTTTGCTTCTCCAGAGAACCAAGTTGGGGGCACACCCTGAGTAGGGAACTTGGTGAAGCATAGATCTGCCTGATTTGGATCTTCCAGTGACAAGTTTTGCTGGTCCTAGAGCCCAGCCTGCTCCAAGCAAGGGGCTGAGGCACAGTCCGTCCCTGACTGGAGAGACTGCCTTCCAGCCCCAGATGACCAGTAGGGCTGGTGACAACACCTAGAAGTTGTGTGGCCTGGTGGCTCTTGAGCCCAGAGGTGGGTAAAGAGAGCTGATTATTCTCAAAGCAAAGCTACTGCCAAGCATGGATATTCCCCTGCTGTGCACAGGTAGGGGGATTAACTCAGAGTCAAGGCTGAGGGTAGCTCCCAGCCCCTTCCAACCAGAGAGACTATATGAGAAAATGAGAGTAGCTTGGGGCAGCCCCTCTGCCTCCTGCCTGGGCAAGAGGACTGAGACATAGTTCCACCGAATGCACAAAATGTCTTCTGGCCCCATCTTACCACAATTGCTCACAAAAGCACCTGAAGACTATGTGACCCAGGACCACCAGCACCAAGAAAAAGGAAGATAATCAATAGTTTGCAGATTGAAGTTAGTGGCCTTGTTTAAATTGGGAACTTGGGTTGTTGGTCAGCTTGAGCTAAGACAACAAACAAAGAACTTTACCAGTTTTAGAGGTTTGTCCTATTATACCCAGGCAGGGAATTTAATCTGTAGCCTCTCCCTTCACTGAATACAGCCCTAACCTGACCAGAAAATATAGGGAGCTGCTGTAGCCCATTCAATGCCCCTACATATATAGTAGCACCTGAACAAAGACCACAACCCAAATCTCCCCCATCTCCAGAGCAAAACCAGTAGCTTCACCTGACCAGAGAACTCAGGGCTCACTCAGGCCCGATTCTGACCCCCAAACAATGAGTTATAGAGGCCCTGTGTCCTGGCCTTCTACCCTACCAGGGCAGGGATGCTAATTTATAGCCTCTTCTAATACTGATTATAGTACTGATTATAGTACTCAGTCCCAAACATCTAGTAAGGCTGACCAGAGAATCCGACAGCCTCACCTGGGTAAGAAACCAAGCCCACACTTCTATTCAACTGTTCTCAGCCAGTGGTATACAGGCCCTCACCCCTGTCCTCAGAATCAAACAATTTCCTCACCCCAAAACTGACCATAAGAGCAGGCCCCACCAAAGCATGACCAGCAGACATACCCAGAAACTCAGACTGAGCTGACTGGTGAAGAACTCTTTCTGCCAAAACAAACCCATAAGGTCTCAAAGAGGAGCCCCAGTACTCAAATGCACAGATACCAATGTAAAAATATCAAAGATCATGAAAAACCAGGTATGACACCACCAAAGAAAATTAATAAAGCACCAATAAATGACCCTAAAGAAATGGAGATCTATAAACTATCAGACAAAGAATTCTGGATAAGTAACTCTTTTTTTTTTTTTTTTTGATAAGTAACTCTTAAGGAAGTTTAGTGAACTAAAATGAAACGTAGATAACTAAGCAAACTTGGGAGAATAATGCATGAACAAAATGAGAAGTCTGACAGAGAAATAGCAATTATCAAAACAAAACAGAAATCCTAGAGTTGAAAAAATGGTAACTGAACTGACTGAAGGATTCCACAGAGAGTTTCTTGACCATGCAGAAGAAATAATCAGTGATATGGAAGATAGGACATTGAAAAATACCTAGTCAGGGAAGCAAAAAGAAAAAAGAATGAAAAGGAGTGAAGAAAACCCATGGGAATTACAGGACACAATGAAAAGAAACAATATTTGCATTATGGGAATTTCTAAAAGAGAAGAGAAAGAGACAGAAAGTATATTTAAAGCATTAAGAGCTGAATCCTTCCCAAACTTGGGGAAAGAACAGACATCCAGAGAGACACATCTAATTCAATTGTCCCAAGTCAAAGACAAAGACAGAGAAGTTACATATATATAGGGGAACCCCATAAGACTGTAGACAGATTTCTCAACAGAAATTTTTCAAGTTTGGGTATCTGAGTGGCTCAGTCAGTTAAGCATTCAACTTTTGGTTTTGGCTCAGGTCATGACCTCAGGGTTGTGGAATTGAGCCCTGCATGGGCCTCTGTGCTCAGCGTGAAGTCGACTTGTACTTCTCCCCTCACTACTCTCCCCACTCTCTTTCTCTCTTGCCTCTCTCAAATAATAAATGAAATCTTTTTTAAAAAGTTAATTTTTCACACCAGAAGAGAATGGGATGACATATTCAAAATATTGAAAGAAAACAACTGTCAACCAAGAATATTTCACCCAGCAAAGCTGTCCTTCAGAAATGAAGGAGGGATAAAGACTTTCCCCAAACAAACAAAAACTGAGGCAGTTCATGCTACCAGATGTGCCTTGTGCCTTACAGGAAATTGCTAAAGGGAGTTCTTTGAGTATAAATAAAAGAACACTAATTAACATCATAAAAACACAAAGAGGTCGCATAAATCTCACTTGTAATTGTAAATGCATAGTCATAATTAGATTCTGCAATATGGTAATAGTGTTGCCTAACTCACAACTGCAGTTTAAAAGTTAAAAAAATCAAACATAGCAAAAATAACCATAAATACAATCATCCATTATTAGCGACACAATATAAAAACATGTAAACTGTAACAGCAATAACCTAAAATGTGAGGGGAGAGGGAGTACAAGTGTAAAGTATATGAATTCCATTGAAGCTAACTTGTCATAAGTTTAAAATAGGATGTCATAAGTTTAAGGTACTTTATGTAAGCCTTATGGTGACCATAAGGGAAAATCCTTTAGCGATTATACAAAAGAACACAATAAAGAAGTCAAAATATACTAACAGTAGAAAACATCAAAACACACACACACACACACACACACCTAAAGACAGCAGGGTAAGAAAACATATCTCCAGGAAGCCCTCTTCTAAGTCTGGGAAATTAGCTTTCTTTGTTCTCAGGATATTTCTGTCAGAGTAAAGGCTGCTGGTCTTCTAGAGAACACATACCTGTCTTCTGGATAGTACTGGAAAATGGTGACAAATTCTACAGGTACCATCTCAATGTGCCAGAAAGTGACAGAGCAATTGGAAAGGAAACCATTTCATTTTACATTAGTGACATTTCAACCATGTCTTCCTTGACAGGGGGAATTGGTCATTTTCCACCTCTCCCAACAACATGTGTAAGCTCTCCTCAGCTTTCAGTGTTATGATTATACCACTTTCTATTTTCACTTTCCAAAGATGTTCTTTTCCTTATTCTCCCCATGCTGGATATTCTAGTGTAGTCCTCCATGTGCCAACAATATTCAAGTTCAAGAATGACTTTAAAGGTGTGTGCCAGAACCATTGCCTCTACTAAGAATTCCCCCAGGTTTTTCACAATAAAATTATTCAAACTAATTATTGATGTGTGTAAAACTACTGAGATGTGATGACTTACATGATTTGGGAGGGCATAAATGTTCCATGGGCCCTGAATTCTAATTAGTATATGGATATGTGTTAAAAATCAAAGGGGAAATAAATTTATACAGATCATACTTATTCATTCCAATGACTTTTATACATCTGGAAGAAGGTCGTATTATTTTTGATCTTATAACAAAGGCTGTGCTGACAAAGACGTGAAAGTAGAGAGCTGGAAAATTATGCATTAAATTAGATCATATAACTTGATCATTTGTGCATAAGTTTATTAAATTTTTTTAATGAAACAAATATTGAACACATAAGTTATCTTGAATAGTTATAGTATTTGGCAGTATATAAGGTAAAAAAGTATAAGCTGCTTTTATGCTGCAGTTTGCTATGAATTTCTGTTTTTTAAACATAAATGGGCATTGACTTCTCTAAACTATTACTTTGATATCTTCTGAAATAACCACATGACTTTTCTCCTTAATCTTTCAGTATAATAAATGACAGAGAATGATACAGAATGATTTCCTAATATTGATCTAAACTTGTTTACTTGGAATAAACCCTACTTACTAAAAAAAAAAAAAAAAAAAAAAAAAAAAAAGAGGGTGGGCAGTATATTTGTTAGGCAAATGAAGATGAAATCTCAAATAAGAGAAAATGAGTAGCCAGGGAGCCTGACCAAGGAGAATGACCAGCAGCATTTAATGGCACCAAAAGCTCATGTAAATGAGGACAGAAACAGCTCATTATTTTAACTATGTGATGGCTATCCCTTCATTACCACTAAAACCCTGTCACTCAAATCATCAGGCAACACAGTTTAATTGTTCATCCTCTCAGAGTTGTTTGTTTTCTTTCCTGTGTAACTGTAAAAGAGCCATGAAGAATGAAAGAAGCCCAATTGCAGGGGATTTGGGATGATGAATAGGAAATGAGGAAGTAAGCACAGAGCCTTGTCTGTGAAGAAAGTTTGCAAGGATATGTGCTAGATGTGTGTTTTTCTTGTTCTCTTCATTATGAAACCATATGTGAACATTAGATTCCATCTGCATTCCCTGGAAATGTCATCAGTTGTTTCCATCCATACCTCACGGAGACGGTCATGGAAGAGGGAGACACTGAAACATAACAGTGTCTAGTTAAATATCACACTGGTTCCCAAGTTGCAGAACCACACGGCAGTTTTTCCTTAGAACTTGTGTGTTTAGTAGATATTTCTTGGGGTGACTATTTGGAAAACTATTTCATTCATATGTTTGGGTTGTAATGGTCATCTCAACTCCACACAGTTGGCTTTGTAAAAGTCCATGAGGAACAAGCTTATTGGAGAAGACTTGACAGCCATTTTATAAGCATGATTCTGATGCACAGTCTAGAAGGTCCAGACAAGCATCATCCCCTAGAAGACCTGTGCCTGAATATGTATGACCTAATCACAATATTGCCAAGGTGGAACAATAATGATATTAAACAAGAACCTAACACCTACTGCAAGGCAAGCGCTCTGTTCTATAGCTCTGGGATTCATTTAATCACAACTCTGTGACATGGGTCCATTATAACCCCCATTTTACACATGAGGGAATTGAAATTAATGTGTATACAGTCACGTTAATAAGGATGGCAGAACTGGGAACTGAAGCTGGAATCTAAATCCTACACCCTGTTGTCTCCAGATAGGCTACAATGTGGCTGTTTTTAAATCCTGTCCCTGACACATGGCTTTGCCTAAGAAGTCAGATAATACGAAAGAGGACAACAATGAAGAGTTCCATTTGAATCCCATACCAGGGCCAAGGTGCTGATATAATGTGAGAGGCTGGAGAGAAAACTGAAGATACTATTCATACCTTGAAGAACAACAAGGTTTGTTATAACACAATTCTCAAAAACTAAATACGATCAGACCACTTTCAGCTCTGAGTACCCAGGCATGAAATCACTGAACCTGGAACCAAGCTCTGCTCTTGGACAAATGATCTGATTTCTATGAGCCTCAGCCTTCTCACCTGTGAAATGGGAATCAAAACTATCTCCTAACCCTCTAGAGGTGGGGCTTACCACCAAATCATGACTGTCCATCACCTTAAGGATGCTGCTTCAGGAACACTGAGGAATAAGTTGTTTTAAATATTATAGATAACTCCTAAATTACTTTTATGAATGAGTTCCTTTAAAATATATTTATAGAAAAATAAACCGAGAGAAGTGGAAGATGTGAATACTTTACAACCTCTCTATGCCATATCTGCTATAGGAAAACTTTGCTCAGGTATACAGTAGGTATAAAATTCAAATGGCACTGGTTTTTTAACAAAACACAACATAACTGCTCCTCACTCGGTAAATATTATGAAATACCACCACACTATATTCAGCTCCAATGAATAAATTAGATCTAAACATATCAAAAGAATAAACCTAAAAAACATGGTAAGTGAAACAAGTTAGTAGCAAAAGGAAACATGCACTGTGATAATATCCAAGTGTGTATTTCTCTAGATACAAATGCAGCAAAATCACACACACTCAAAAGCTAAGGAAAAATACTTGCCTTCTTCAGAGAATGATTCTTTCTGTAGGGGAGGTAATTACTGGGAGGATGAATAAAGGTGGAGTCTGAAACTGTACGTGAATTTGTAACATTTTCTTTTTGATGCAGAAAAGACAACTCAATTTTTTTTCTTTTCTTTTCTTTTTTTTAAAATTTTATTTATTTGACAGACAGATCATAAGTAGGCAGAGAGGCAGGCAGAAAGAGAGAGAGAGGAGGAAGCAGGCTCCCCACTGAGCAGAGAGCCCCATGTGGGGCTCAATCCCAGGACCCTGGGATCATGACCTGAGCCGAAGGCAGAGGATTTAACCCACTGACGCACTCAGGTGCCCCTCAATTTTTTTAAAAAATGAGCATGAGGTGGGGAGTGGGCAGAGGGAGAGGGAGAGAGAGAATCTCAAGCTGACTTCATGCCCAGTGCAGAGCCCAAGGCGGGACTCGATGTCACTACCCTGAAATTATGACCTGAGCCAAAATCAAGAGTTGGATGCTCAACTGACTGAGCCACCCAAGGGCCCCTCAACCAATTCTGATCACATGTTAATGTCTATTTACAGTAATAATGAGGATGTGGGTATGTGTTATATCATTTCCTTTTCTTTGTGTATGTTTGAAATGTTTGGCAAGATAAATAACTATTACAAAACCGATATAAAAGAGACTAACAAAGACAGCTACCATAATCATTCCATTAGTGACTTGTTCAACATCTAGACAGTGCTACTTGCCTAGATATTTACTGGAGGGGGAATCTCAAGCCGGTGGGTGGTTGTCCATAGTCCTTAAGGTTCTTTCAACTTCCAAAACATACGGTTTTATAAAATGAATCTTGGGAAATCCTTTAGGTCAAGTTTAGTTTACCAAAAAATAGTCTCCTTTAAACTCTAATGCATATGAAATGCTAAAAGCTGTTGGTACTTTTCTGACTGCTGGCCTCAGGATTGGTTTTTTTCTCATATTAGGAAATAAAGACAGCCACCTACTAATGGATGAGCGAGCGTAGTTGACCCTGTCTGTGCTGGGCCATGATCTCCTGGGATACTATTAACACTTTCTGTGCACACCTGCCTTGGATTTTATATGTTTTTGCTTCTAATGTCCAGCATCTGTGACTCAAATGACTCAAATGACTGCCTCGGGCTGCTGAAGCCACTTTGCCTACTCCGACAGCTCAAAGTACCTTGGGAGTTGACTTCCCCCAAGCCAGCCCCAGGGCAGCCTTAGCCAATGACTAATGGGAAGTATGAAAGCTGGGCTCCTTTTAGGAGAAACCATACTTTGCACATCACAGCTCCCCATGGGATTAGGCTGAGGCTGAGACTTTATCTGAATTCTGCCTTTGCTCATCCTCTTCCCCCTTCTGGTTCTGCTCTCTGCACTCCCTTACTGTTATCTCCCTGAAATATTTAAATTACTTGCTCACAAATCCTTGTCTCAGGGTCTCCTGAGAATCCTGACCCAAAGAAAGCAGTTAATGCATTTAGTCATTCTTTTTTCATTATACCTCACACATCAAATCATTCTTGTAAGGTTAGTCATTCCAATCTGACCATCTCCAAACTCCCATAAACTTCTATCCAGGTCTTAGGCAAAAACAGGGCTTTGAGGAAGAAATGAACAAAATCGCAGTACGAAATAAGAAATTAGGACCCCACTATCAGAGTCTAATAAGAAGGCATGGGGCTCAGGTCCCCCATGCTATCACATCATATGTGATACCACTTTATATGTTCAAATTTCGGACCTTCTTTGACAGCAGCTCATGGAAAGAGATGGCAGGTGCCACAGTGCCAGGTGGTTCACCGTCGTGCCTGGCAGGTGATGTCAGCAAGGCTTGGCGGGCATGGTGACGCCGAATGAAAGCAGCAGAAGGGCTCAGCAGCAGGCTGACATGTTGCCAGCCCAACAGTGCACAGTGGCTATGGCACAGGTGCCCAGGGGAGGCAGAGATGCCTGGGGGGCACACATTTCCTAGCAGAGATAACAAAAGCGGTGTCTGACAGATGCCGTATGGTACCCGACTGGGCTAGTCTGGGAGTCCGTGTGAGTGATTCCTTGGTGGAGGATTTGGCACGGGGCTGTGGGATGGCCCGAAGAGGTTTGGACAAGGGCCAACGGAAGGGGCTACTGTCACTCTGGCACATTGATGCCCACAGCATTGGAGAAGCAGGCCATGCTTAAAAGATTTGCCATCAGGAAGGAGAGAAAAAGAATGTTTGAAGCTTGTAGCCACAATCATTTTTTCTAAAAAGTCTAAGAGATGACATTGTGTTTGGGAAACATTTACATCCCCGAGGATAAGTGGTGGGTAGGTACCTTGTACTTTGCCTTCAGATTTTGTAATATCCAAAGTGGGAAAAGAGAAATGGGGGGGGGGGGTGATTAAAGGATAGATAAAGAAATTGAAAACATCAAAGGCCAGCTTGTAATCAGAAGTCATAAATGTGAGCGGAATATTATTTTCCCTATTAATTAATGTTAATTGTTAAAATGCCAGAGATAGGTTTGAATTTCTTGAAGTTTAGGAATGAGGAGGTGTGGCACAAGAATTCCTGGTCACACAATACTTCCTTTGGGCCAGACAGCACACAGCTCTAACTCCACTTGTTGTCTTCTTGTGTAAAGGGCACCCGTGACCATTTCAAATGACAGAAAAACGTGGATTGCCATCTGGACAGATGTCTTAACTTTCTGTCACTCTAACATAACTGCCCCTCTCTGTTTTGGATTAATAGGTTATATAATAAAAGATCAGGCTTTTGGCTCCTTTATTGAAGGTGCAATCTCATATTTAAAAATAGTTACTTAAAAAAAATAAAAAATTAAAAAGATTTCCTCCCACTTGCTGATACTTCTATACAGAAGATAAATATAACTCACAAAAACTTCTGTTATTTTTAAAATACATTTTATTGAACTGGGCATACAGTAAAACTATGTTTGGCCTAATTTCCATGATATACCTCTCCTTTTATCAATAATTATGATATATGTTCTACTCTAGAAGTTAGAATATAAATAACACTTTTACTTTCATTTTGGAAATTTCTTCTATAACGTACAACAATTTCAGAAGTTGACATATACGTGATTCTTGAGCCCCAGGTGTTAATTGGAGGTATGAATCATGATATCATACACCTGAAACTAATATTACACTGTATGTTAACTAGATGGAATTTGAATTAAAAACTTTAAAAGAATTGGGAGGAAAAATACAGTGCTTCCTTATGATCTCTCTTAACAAGCACTTTTTCATTCCCATTTGGATTGTGTCTTCTGGGGATGTGTTCTGCTTAGAAATTATGAAAGTAGAAACTGTTTAGTTATCAACTAAAATTCTTACACCTAAGTACCAAGTGTCCATACGTCCTGAGAAAAGAGTTACTAGATTTTTTGATGGTACCCTGACAATAAAGCTTTGTAATACTCTTTCCCATTTTGGATATCAAATACTTTCCTTTCAGACATAACAATAAAGTGCAAATTCTATTACAGAATATACAATGTAGCATAATGATCTTCACAATGACAGAGTAAGTGTCTCTCAGAATTCAGCCAAATATCTACTCTGCTAATATTGATATATTAAGCACAGATTCCTTTGTGAATTTTTGGCTTTAAAAATGAAAGCTTGAATATGTTGACTATATAATATGGGTCCATAAAAATAGTATATTAACACACATAATACAGAAAATAAGCCAAACCCGTTTTATGGGGGCGGGGGGGGGGTGTGTAGCGGGAGGAATGCTAGAACAACTTAAATTATTGAAGCCTGTGCCATTTGGGAGACAGAACTGTGGAGAATGTTTTATACTCTACATTCCTTGCTCATTGGCACCCAGGTGAATCCAGATCCAGGCTTGATGAAGGAGGCCTCACAAAGGTTTGTGAATTTTTAAGTGTGAATTTTTAAGTGTCTCAACTTCTGTTTCTACACGTTCTCAGGATCCTGTCTCCATGAAACAGAAGGGTTGGGGAGATATTCTGCACTCTCATGGCCGGAAGCTTCCTTAGATATCTACAAAGATGGGCAACTTTCACGTTATTAAGTGCAGTAACAAATTGTCCAAGGTGATGTGACATGAAAGACAATGCATCCTGTGGTCAGAGAATGAATTTCACTGTCAGAAAGATGAAGTGGGAGTACTTCTTCTTCCTCGTGGTAACTGTGAACTTGAGCACTGCCGAAGCCAATGACTCTTTACCATATTCATCAACCTATGGTGATCATTTTATTTTGTAGTTCTCCATATCAGCAATCACTACCTTATGTAAGTATGTATGATCTAAAGAGTCAGTGTGGTGTAGTGAAAAGCACACAGATTATGATGGCTACTTTTATGTGTCAACTTAGCAGTGCTCTACATATGTATGTGGTCAACCACCATTCCAGAAGTTTCAGTCCACTGCAGAAGTATAAAATAAAGTTGTACACACAATTATACTCATGAGGCAATACTGCAACCATTTATTATTTGAAAAAAAAATAAAAGTACTATGAATTTAAGAAATTTTTTATGCTATAAAGTGTCAGGACTGTCCAATCTAGCATGCTGATTTACTTGCCATTTTAAATTATACTTAAAATAGTAACTGATAATTGATGTCCTCTTAATGTGACAGCAGCAACAAACTGCAGAAGTAACAATAGTTTGAGCAGCATTAAGACCACACAGTATTGGGGCACCTGGGTGGCTCAGTGTGTTAAAGCCTCTGCCTTCAGCTCAGGTCATGATCCCAGGTCCTGGGATTGAGCCCCACGTCAGGCTCTCTGCTCAGCAGGGAGCCTGCTTCCCCCTTTCTATCTGCCTACCTCTCTGCCTACTTGTGATCTCTGTCTGTCAAATAAATAAAATCCTAAAAAAAAAAAAGACCACATAGTATTAAAACATTTTTAATAAATGTTTGTAAAATTTTTCATTTGATTAGGGTTATTGGCATGCGAGATAATTTGCAAGTTTCTATAATATGATATTTTCTAAATTAGTGTGTACACTAGAAATAATAAAAATATTTTCATAATGGGTATTTGTTTAATGTAAATGAATATTAATATGAAATATTAATATTAACAAAGATTAATATGAAATAAGTATTTTCTTTTTTTTTTTTGAGCTGCCAGGGCTTTTTACATAATGGACCCAGAGACAGAATTTTGGTTTAAAAGCAGTGCATTTGGACAATGTGGGTTCTGAACTCCAAGCTCACTGTCAGGAGCAAACAAACACTGCTTTGGGGTGAAATCTCTGTTAGGGAGGGGAGGCTCCTCAGAAAGTTCATCTCTTTAATTAGTTTTCTCATTTGGAGGCAAACAACACAGCCTGGGGCCTTAAATATTGCTTAGGTGACACTCTGTCCTGATAATATGCATATAGAGGGGTACTGGCTGGTTCAGGCCCTGGGGCATGTGACTCTTTTTTTTTTTTTTTTTTTTTAAATTTCTTTTTAGCGTAACAGAACTTTGTTTTTGCACCACACCAAGTGCCCCATGCAATGCGTGCCCTCCATAATACCCACCACCTGCTTCCCCCAAACTCCCACCCACCCCCTTCAAAACCCTCACGTTGTTTTTCAGAGTCCATAGTCTCTCATGGTTCATCTGCCCCTCCAATTTCCCTCAATTCCCTTCTCCTCCCCATCTCCCCATGTCCCCGGAGTTATTTGTTATGTGTCGCTCTCGACCCGCAAGAACGACCCCAGACGAGGTGAGTGGCAAGCTTCTTTATTGTCAATCTTCAGTCCCGGGACCCCGTACACCGATTATAGCCCCAAGTTATAGGATACAGTGGATAGAAAGTAACCAATCACCACATAACACAACTACTATGACATCCAATCAGAAGGGATACAGATGACTTCAATCCAGATCATGCGGGGAGCTCGTGCCTACTGACGTGAGCCCCCGAAACTTATTGTTCACTCTGTTTTTGTGCCGTTCCCATGGTCCCTGGTTAATCTTATACTAGTCCCGATACTTCAGTACAGGTTGTGCGTTCCCTGGAGCGCTCCCACATAAACATTCACCTGCCCTTCTCCTTAAGCCTCGCCTAGTACGTGACTCCCAGCTTCTGCTGCATGGCTCTCCACAGTTATGCTCCGCAAATAAGTGAAACCATATGATAATTGACTCTCTCTGCTTGACTTATTTCACTCAGTATAATCTCTTCCAGTCCCGTCCATGTTGCTACAAAAGTTGGGTATTCGTCCTTTCTGATGGAGGCATCATACTCCATAGTGTATATGGACCACATCTTCCTTATCCATTCGTCTGTTGAAGTACATCTTGGTTCTTTCCACAGTTTGGCAACCCTGGCCATTGCTGCTATGAATACTTGGGTACAGATGGCCCTTCTTTTCACTACATCTGTATCTTTGGGGCAAATACCCAGTAGTGAAATTGCAGGGTCATAGGGAACTCTATTTTAAATTTCTTAAGGAATCTCCACACTGTTCTCCAAAGTGGCTGCACCAACTTGCATTCCCACCAACAGTGGAAGAGGGTTCCCCTTTCTCCACATCCTCTCCAACACACGTTGTTTCCTGTCTTGCTAATTTTGGCCATTCTAACTGGTGTAAGGTGATATCTCAATGTGGTTTTAATTTGAATCTCCCTGATGGCTAGTGATGATGAACATTTTGTCATGTGTCTGTTAGCCATTTTGTATGTCTTCATTGGAGAATTGTCTGTTCATATATTCTGCCCATTTTATGATATGATTATCTGTTTTGTGTGTGTTGAGTTTGAGGAGTTCTTTATAGATCCTGGATATCAGCCTTTTGTCTGTACTTTCATTTGCAAATATCTTCTCCCATTCCATGGGTTGCCTCGTTGTTTTGTTGATTGTTTCCTTTTCTGTGCAGAAGCTTTTGATCTTGATGAAGTCCCAAAAGTTCACTTTCGCTTTTGTCTTCTTTGACTTTGGAGACATATCTTGAAAGAAGTTGTTGTGGCTGATATCAAAGAGGTTACTGCCTATGTTCTTCTCTAGGATTCTGATGGATTCCTGTCTCACGTTGAGGTCTTTTATCCATTTCGAGTTTATCTTTGTGTATGGTGTAAGAGAATGGTCGAGTTTCATTCTTCTACATATAGCTGTCCAATTTTCCCAGCACCATTTATTGAAGAGACTGTCTTTTTTCCACTGTATATTTTTTCCTGCTTTGTCGAAGATTATTTGACCATAGAGTTGAGGGTCCATATCTGGGCTCTTTACTCTGTTCCACTGGTCTATGTGTCTGTTTTTATGCCAGTACCATGCTGTCTTGGTGATCACAGCTTTGTAGTAATGCTTGAAATCAGGTAACGTGATGCCACCAGTTTTATTTTTGTTTTTCAACATTTCCTTAGCAATTCAGGGTCTCTTCTGATTCCATACAAATTTTAGGATTATTTGCTCTTTGAAAAATACTGGTGGAATTTTGATCAGAATGGAACTGAAAGTATAGATTTCTCTAGGCAGTATAGACATTTAACAATGTTTATTCTTCCGATCCAAGAGCATGGGATAGTCTTCCATCTTTTTGTGTCTTCTTCAATTTCTTTCATGAGTGTTCTGTAGTTCCTCAAGTACAGATCATTTACCTCTTTGGTTAGGTTTATTCCCAGGTATCTTATGGTTCTTGGTGCTATGGTAAATGGAATTGATTCTCTCATTTCCCTTTCTGTATTTTCGTTGTTAGTGTATAAGAAAGCCACTGATTTCTGTACATTGACTTTGTATCATGCCACATTACTGAATTGCTGTATGGGTTCTAGTAGTTTGGGGTGGAGTCTTTTGGGTTTTCCATATAAAGTATCATGTCACCTGTGAACAGAGAGAGTTTGACTTCTTCATTGCCAATTTGGATACATTTTATTTCTCTTTGTTGTCTGATTGCTGTTGCTAGGCCTTCTAATACTATGTTGAACAAGAGTGGTGAGAGTGGGCATCCTTGTCATGTTCCTGATCTCAATGGGAAGGCTGTGAGCTTTTTCCCATTAAGGATGATATTTGCTGTGGGTCTTTCATAGATTTTATGAAGTTCAGGAATGTTCCTTCTATCCCTATACTTTGAAGCCTTTTAATCAGGAATGGATGCTGGATTTTGTCAAATGCCTTTTCTGCATCAATTGAGAGGACTATGTGGTTCTTCTCTCTTCTCTTATTGATTTGTTCTATTACATTGATTGATTTGTGAATGTTCAACCATCCTTGTAACCCAGGGATGAATCCCACCTGATCATAGTAGATAATCTTTTTTTTTTTTTTAAGATTTTATTATTATTATTATTTTTTTAATTTTTTATTTTTTATAAACATATATTTTTATCCCCAGGGGTACAGGTCTGTGAATCACCAGGTTTACACACTTCACAGCACTCACCAAAGCACATACCCTCCCCAATGTCCATAATCCCACCCCCTTCTCCCAAACCCCCTCCCCCCAGCAACCCTCAGTTTGTTTTGTGAGATTAAGAGTCACTTATGGTTTGTCTCCCTCCCAATCCCATCTTGTTTCATTTATTCTTCTCCTACCCACTTAAGCCCCCATGTTGCATCACCACTTCCTCATATCAGGGAGATCATATGATAGTTGTCTTTCTCTGCTTGACTTATTTCGCTAAGCATGATACGCTCTAGTTCCATCCATGTTGTTGCAAATGGCAAGATTTCATTTCTTTTGATGGCTGCATAGTATTCCATTGTGTATATATACCACATCTTCTTGATCCATTCATCTGTTGATGGACATCTAGGTTCTTTCCATAGTTTGGCTATTGTGGACATTGCTGCTATAAACATTCGGGTGCATGTGTCCCTTTGGATCACTACATTTGTATCTTTAGGGTAAATACCCAATAGTGCAATTGCTGGGTCATAGGGCAGTTCTATTTTCAACATTTTGAGGAACCTCCATGCTGTTTTCCAGAGTGGCTGCACCAGCTTGCATTCCCACCAACAGTGTAGGAGGGTTCCCCTTTCTCCGCATCCTCGCCAGCATCTGTCATTTCCTGACTTGTTGATTTTAGCCATTCTGACTGGTGTGAGGTGATATCTCATTGTGGTTTTGATTTGTATTTCCCTGATGCCGAGTGATAGGGAGCACTTTTTCATGTGTCTCTTGGCCATCTGGATGTCTTCTTTGCAGAAATGTCTGTTCATGTCCTCTGCCCATTTCTTGATTGGATTATTTGTTCTTTGGGTGTTGAGTTTGCTAAGTTCTTTATAGATTCTGGACACTAGTCCTTTATCTGATATGTCGTTTGCAAATATCTTCTCCCATTCTGTCAGTTGTCTTTTGATTTTGTTAACTGTTTCCTTTGCTGTGCAAAAGCTTTTGATCTTGATGAAATCCCAATAGTTCATTTTTTCCCTTGCTTCCCTTGCCTTTTGCGTTGTTCCTAGGAAGATGTTGCTGCGGCAGAGGTCGAAAGGTTGCTGCCCGTGTTCTCCTCAAGGATTTTGATGGATTCCTTTCGCACATTGAGGTCCTTCATCCATTTTGAGTCTATTTTTATGTGTGGTGTAAGGAAATGGTCCAATTTCATTTTTCTGCATGTGGCTGTCCAATTTTCCCAGCACCATTTATTGAAGAGGCTGTCTTTTTTCCATTGGACATTCTTTCCTGCTTTGTCGAAGATGAGGTGACCATAGAGTTGAGGGTCTATTTCTGGGCTCTCTATTCTGTTCCATTGATCTATGTGTCTGTTTTTGTGCCAGTACCATGCTGTCTTGATGATGACAGCTTTGTAATAGAGCTTGAAGTCCGGAATTGTGATGCCACCAACGTTGGCTTTCTTTTTCAATATCCCTTTGGCTATTCGAGGTCTTTTCTGGTTCCATATAAATTTTAGCATTATTTGTTCCATTTCTTTGAAAAAGATGGATGGTACTTTGATAGGAATTGCATTAAATGTGTAGATTGCTTTAGGTAGCATAGACATTTTCACAATATTTATTCTTCCAATCCAGGAGCATGGAATATTTTTCCATTTCTTTGTGTCTTCCTCAATTTCTTTTATGAGTACTTTATAGTTTTCTGAGTATAGATTCTGTGTCTCTTTGGTTAGGTTTATTCCTAGGTATCTTATGGTTTTGGATGCAATTGTAAATGGGATTGACTCCTTAATTTCTCTTTCTTCTGTCTTGCTGTTGGTGTAGAGAAATGCAACTGATTTCTGTGCATTGATTTTATATCCTGACACTTTACTGAATTCCTGTATAAGTTCTAGCAGTTTTGGAGTGGAGTCTTTTGGGTTTTCCACATATAGTATCATATCATCTGCGAAGAGTGATAATTTGACTTCTTCTTTGCCGATTTGGATGCCTTTAATTTCCTTTTGTTGTCTGATTGCTGAGGCTAGGACCTCTAGTACTATGTTGAATAGCAGTGGTGATAATGGACATCCCTGATGTGTTCCTGACCTTAGCGGAAAAGCTTTCAGTTTTTCTCCATTGAGAATGATATTTGCGGTGGGTTTTTCATAGATGGCTTTGATGATATTGAGGTATGTGCCCTCTATCCCTACACTTTGAAGAGTTTTGATCAGGAAGGGATGCTGTACTTTGTCAAATGCTTTTTCAGCATCTATGGAGAGTATCATATGGTTCTTGTTCTTTCTTTTATTGATGTGTTGTATCACATTGACTGATTTGCGGATGTTGAACCAACCTTGCAGCCCTGGAATAAATCCCACTTGGTCGTGGTGAATAATCTTTTTAATGTACTGTTGAATCCTATTGGCTAGTATTTTGTTGAGTATTTTCGCATCTGTGTTCATCAAGGATATCGGTCTATAGCTCTCTTTTTTGGTGGGATCCTTGTCTGGTTTTGGGATCAAGGTGATGCTGGCCTCATAAAATGAGTTTGGAAGTTTTCCTTCCATTTCTATTTTTTGGAACAGTTTCAGGAGAATAGGAATTAGTTCTTCTTTAAATGTTTGGTAGAATTCCCCCGGGAAGCCGTCTGGCCCTGGGCTTTTGTTTGTTTGGAGATTTTTAATGACTGTTTCAATCTCCTTACTGGTTATGGGTCTGTTCAGGCTTTCTATTTCTTCCTGGTTCAGTTGTGGTAGTTTATATGTTTCTAGGAATGCATCCATTTCTTCCAGATTGTCAAATTTATTGCCGTAGAGTTGCTCATAGTATGTTCTTATAATAGTTTGTATTTCTTTGGTGTTAGTTGTGATCTCTCCTCTTTCATTCATGATTTTATTTATTTGGGTCCTTTCTCTTTTCTTTTTGATAAGTCGGGCCAGGGGTTTATCAATTTTATTAATTCTTTCAAAGAACCAGCTCCTAGTTTCGTTGATTTGTTCTATTGTTTTTTTGGTTTCTATTTCATTGATTTCTGCTCTGATCTTTATGATTTCTCTTCTCCTGCTGGGCTTAGGGTTTCTTTCTTGTTCTTTCTCCAGCTCCTTTAGGTGTAGGGTTAGGTTGTGTACCTGAGACCTTTCTTGTTTCTTGAGAAAGGCTTGTACCGCTATATATTTTCCTCTCAGGACTGCCTTTGTTGTGTCCCACAGATTTTGAACCGTTGTATTTTCATTATCATTTGTTTCCATGATTTTTTTCAATTCTTCTTTAATTTCCCAGTTGACCCATTCATTCTTTAGAAGGATACTGTTTAGTCTCCATGTATTTGGGTTCTTTCCAAACTTCCTTTTGTGGTTGAGTTCTAGCTTTAGAGCATTGTGGTCTGAAAATATGCAGGGAATGATGCCAATCTTTTGATACCGGTTGAGTCCTGATTTAGGACCGAGGATGTGATCTATTCTGGAGAATGTTCCATGTGCACTAGAGAAGAATGTGTATTCTGTTGCTTTGGGATGAAATATTCTGAATATATCTGTGATGTCCATCTGGTCCAGTGTGTCGTTTAAGGCCTTTATTTCCTTGCTGATCTTTTGCTTGGATGACCTGTCCATTTCAGTGAGGGGAGTGTTAAAGTCCCCTACTATTATTGTATTATTGTTGATGTGTTTCTTTGATTTTGTTATTAATTGGTTTATATAGTTGGCTGCTCCCACGTTGGGGGCATAGATATTTAAAATGGTTAAATCTTCTTGTTGGACAGACCCTTTGAGTATGATATAGTGTCCTTCCTCATCTCTTATTATAGTCTTTGGCTTAAAATCTAATTGATCTGATATAAGGATTGCCACTCCTGCTTTCTTCTGATGTCCATTAGCATGGTAAATTCTTTTCCACCCCTTCACTTTAAATCTGGAGGTGTCTTCGTGCTTAAAATGAGTTTCTTGGAGGCAACATATAGATGCGTTTTGTTTTTTTATCCATTCTGATACCCTGTGTCTTTTGACAGGGGCATTTAGCCCATTCACATTCAGGGTAACTATTGAGAGATATGAATTTAGTGCCATTGTATTGCCTGTAAGGTGACTGTTACTGTATATGGTCTCTGTTCCTTTCTGATCTACCACTTGTAGGCTCTCTCTTTGCTTAGAGGACCCCTTTCAATATTTCCTGTAGAGCTGGTTTGGTATTTGCAAATTCTTTCAGTTTTTGTTTGTCCTGGAAGCTTTTAATCTCTCCTTCTATTTTCAATGATAGCCTAGCTGGATATAGTATTCTTGGCTGCATGTTTTTCTCATTTAGTGCTCTGAAAATATCATGCCAGCTCTTTCTGGCCTGCCAGGTCTCTGTGGATAAGTCAGCTGCCAATCTAATATTTTTACCATTGTATGTTAAAGACTTCTTTTCCCGGGCTGCTTTCAGGATTTTCTCTTTGTCACTGAGACTTGTAAATTTTACTATTAGGTGACGGGGTGTGGGCCTATTCTTATTGATTTTGAGGGGCGTTCTCTGAACCTCCTGAATTTTGATGCTCGTTCCCTTTGCCATATTGGGGAAATTCTCCCCCATAATTCTCTCCAGTATACCTTCTGCTCCCCTCTCTCTTTCTTCTTCTTCTGGAATCCCAATTATTCTAATGTTGTTTCGTCTTATGGTGTCACTTATCTCTCGAATTCTCCCCTCGTGGTCCAGTAGCTGTTTGTCCCTCTTTTGCTCAGCTTCTTTATTCTCTGTCATTTGGTCTTCTATATCACTAATTCTTTCTTCTGCCTCATTTATCCTAGCAGTGAGTGCCTCCATTTTTTATTGCACCTCATTAATAGCTTTTTTGATTTCAACTTGGTTAGATTTTAGTTCTTTTATTTCTCCAGAAAGGGCTTTTATATCTCTCGAGAGGGTTTCTCTAATATCTTCCATGCCTTTTTCGAGCCCGGCTAGAACCTTGAGAATTGTCATTCTGAACTCTAGATCTGACATATTACCGATGTCTGTATTGATTAGGTCCCTAGCCTTCGGTACTGCCTCTTGTTCTTTTTTTTGTGTTGAATTTTTCCGTCTTGTCATTTTGTCCAGATAAGAGTAAATGAAGGAGCAAGTAAAAATATTAAAAGGGTGGCAACAACCCCAGGAAAATATGCTTTAACCAAATTAGAAGAGATCCAAAATCGTGAGTGGGGAGAAAGGGGATAAAAAGAGGTTCAAAAAGGAAGAAAGAAAAAAAAAGAAAAAAGAAAAGAAAAAAAAAGAAAAGAATTTTTAGAAAAAGAAAACACCTAAGAAAAATGTAAAAAAGAAAAAATATATATATTAGATAAACTAGTAAAAAATCGTTAAAAAAGAAAAAGGTAACAGTTAAAAAAAAAAAAATTTTACCCGAAGGCGAGAAGAAAAAAAAAAAAAATGAAAAAGAAAAAATTAAATTAACTGCAAGACTAAAAAAAATCACAGGAAAAAAGCCATGAGTTCCGTGCTTGTCTTTCTCCTCCTCTGGAATTCTGCTGCTCTCCTTGGTATTGAAACCGCACTCCTTGGTAGGTGAACTTGGTCTCGGCTGGATTTCTTGTTGATCTTCTGGGGGAGGGGCCTGTTGTAGTGATTCTCAAGTGTCTTTGCCCCAGGCGGAATTACACCGCCCTTACCCGGGGCTGGGGTGAGTAATTTGCTCGGGTTTGCTTTCAGGAGCTTTTGTTCCCTGAGCGCTTTCCGTAGAGTTCCGGAGGACGGGAATACAAATGGCAGCCTCCTGGTCTCTGGCCCGGAGGAGCCGAGAGCCCAGGGCCCCACTCCTCAGTGCGCCCTCAGAGAACAGCGCCCAGTGACTCCCGTCTGCCTGACCTCCGGCCGCGCTCCGAGCTCACCGAGCCTGCGACCGGTTCAAGGTAACACCGAGCTGTGAGCTTACTGTCGGCTCTGTTTCTGTAGCCGGCTTTCCCGTTCCAATACCCGCAAGCTCTGCGACACTCAGACACCCCCGATCTTCTGTGACCCTGCGGGACCTGAGGCCACGCTGACCCCGCGTGGGCTTCGCCCCGGCTTAGCCTCTGGAGCGATGTCCCTCAGCGGAACAGACTTTTAAAAGTCCTGATTTTGTGCGCAGTTGCTCCGCCGCTTGCCAGGAGCCGGCCCCTCCCCCCGGGGTCTATCTTCTTGTCGCTTTGGATTCACTTCTCCGCCGGTCCTACCTTTCAGAAAGTGGTTGTTTTTCTGTTTCCAGAATTGCTGTTCTTCTCTTCGATCTGCCGATGGATTTTCAGGTGTTTGCAATCTTTAGATAAGCTATCTAGCTAATCTCCGGCTAGCTGAAGCAGTCTCAGCTTGCTACTTCTCCGCCATCTTGTCTCCTCCCCCGTAGATAATCTTTTTAATGTGCTATTGGATCCTATTTGCTAGGATCTTGTTGAGAATCTTAGCATCCATATTCATCAGTGATATTGGTCTGAAATTCTCCTTTTTGGTTGGTCTTGGCCTGGTTTGGGGATCAGAGTAATGCTGGCTTCATAGAAAGAGTCTGGAAATTTTCCTTCTACTTCAATTTTTTGAAACAGCTTCAGGAGAATAGGTGTTATTTCTTTTTTTTTTTTTTAAGATTTTATTTATTTATTTGACAGTCAGAGATCATAAGTAGGCTGAGAGGCAGGCAGAGAGAGAGGAGGATGCAGGGTCCCCGCTGAGCAGAGAGCGCTCTGGATCCTGGGATCATGCCCTGAGCCGAAGGCAGAGGCTTTAACCCACTGAGCCACTAGGCACCCCAATAGGTGTTATTTCTTCTTTGAAAGTTTGGTAGAATTCCCCAGGGAATCCATCAGGTCCTGGGATCTTGTTTTTTGGGAGATTTTTGATCACTGCTTCAATCTCACTACTAGATATCAGTCTATTCAGGTTGTCAATTTCTTCCTGGTTCAATTTTGGGAGTTTATAGTTTTCCAGGAATGCATCCATTTCATCTATGTTGCTTAGCTTATTGGCATATAACTGTTGATAATAACTTCTGATGATTGTTTCTACTTCCTTGGTGTTAGTTGTGATCTCTCCCTTTTCATTCTTTTTTTTTTTTAAGACTTTATTTATTTATTTGACAGAGACCACAAGTAGGCAGAGAGGCAGGCAGAGAGAGAGGAAGGGAAGCAGTCTCCCCACCAAGCAGAGAGCCCGACGTGGGGCTCGATCCCAGGACCCTGGGACCATGACCCAAGCCGAAGGCAGAGGCTTTAACCCACTGAGCCACCCAGGCGCCCCTCATTATTTTATTAATTTGAGTTTTCTCTCTTTTCTTTTGGATTAGTGTGGCCAATGGTTTATTGATCTTATTGATTCTTTCAAAAAACCAGCTTCTGGTTTCATTGATACGTTCTACAGCATCTCTAGTTTCTACCTCATTTTTCTCTGCTCTAATCTTGATTATTTCCCTTCTTGTGTGTGGAGTTGGCTTAATTTGTTGTTGATTCTCCAGTTCTTTAAGGTGTAGAGACAGCTGGTGTATTCTGGATATTTCAGTTTTTTTGAGGGAGGCTTGGATGGCTATGTATTTCCCCCTTAGGACCACCTTTGTTGTATCCCATAGGTTTTGGACCAAAGTGTCTTCATTCTCATTGGTTTCCATGAATTGTTTCAGTTCTTCTTTGATCTCCTGGTTGATTCAAGCATTCTTAAGCAAGGTGGTCTTTAGCTTCCAGGTGTTTGAGTTCCTTCTGAACTTTTCCTTGTGATTGAGTTCAAGTTTCATAGCATTGTGATCTGAGAATGTGCAGGGAATAATCTCAGTCTTTTGGTATTGGTTGACTCCTGATTTGTGGCCCAGTATGTGGTCTATTCCGGAGAAGGTTCCATGTGCACTTGAGAAGAATGAGTATTCTGTTGTTTTAGGGTGGAATGTTTTGTATATATCTATGAGGTCCATCTGGTCCAATGTGTCATTCAATGCTCTTGTAAGTATTTTCTTCTAAAAGAAGAAAAATTTTAACTTCTAAGAAAGTGAATGCAAAAGAGATGAAAAAATCAAAATTGTTTCACTAACAGAAATGTTGACTTTTAATACTTTAAATCACTGTAGATAATTGAGAGTATATTTAATAATGGCACTTATACATATCATTTTTAAATAATTGATGACAAAATATTAATGTATCTATGTATTTCAATATTTTATTTAAAACTAAATTTGGAAATCATAAAAAACTATTTAATGTATTAGATATTGGGTCCTGGGAAGTCTGCTTTGATTACCATCATAAATTGCCATAGATTAGATGATTTAAAAAACAAGAATTTATTTTCTCACAGCTCTGGAGGTTGGGACACTAAGGTCAGGTTGCCACTATGGTTGGGTTCTAGTGAGGTTCTTTGGCCTACACACACCCCCTTTCTCACTGCAGCCTTTCCTCAGTGTTCGAAGGTGCAGAGAGACAGAGAGCATTGCTCACTGGTGTCTCTTCTTACAAGGGCACTAAATCTCATCATGAGGACCCCAACCTTATGACCTCATCTAAGCCTAAATATCTCCCAAGGGTCCCATATCCATATACTATCACTTTGGGGGTTTAAAGCTTCAACAGGTGAATTTTGGAGAGAGAAAATTTGGCTCATGGCACATGCCTCATAATCCAGGTCAAGATAAAAAGTGGGAGTCACTGACCCCATGAATAGAGGGGATATTGGATCAAGGCTTTTATAGTGACTCCATAAGGACAGACAGTTTTCCTAAACTACAGGAAATTCCAGAATGGTAAGAAATATAAAATGTCTATCCACACCAAGGAGGGATAAAAAAAAAAAAAAAGAACAAAAAATTTAACTGAAGAAGAAGAGGATTTAGAAGACAAATCCAGAAATTAAGAATGGGGATTGTTGAAGAACTAAAGAAATGGGGCTGGGGCACTTAAGGGAGGCTTCCTACAAAGGCTAATCTTCAGTTTCTTTTTTTTTTTTTTCTTTTTTTCAAAATGGAAAAGAGAGAAGAGAATATTCTAGTATTCCAGTAAGAGACATATGAAGACATGAGAAAAAAATGATTATTTCTATAGTGCAGAGTATACTACACAGATTTACCACTATCTTCACTGCACCTTTTGCAGAGGGAATGTGTGGAAACACACTGATGAGGTTTTCTCTTTTTCCCTTCTGCATACTTGGCTTCCTTGCTGGAAGGAAGGAAATAGGAAGGAAGGAAGGAAGGAAGGAAGGAAGGAAGGAAGAAAAGGAAATAGATTTGCTTGGGTTGGGTGAACTGAATCTCTGTGTCCTGGGTCACTATATCATTTCATTGAAAATAGAGCTACCCTATGACCCAGCAAACACACTACTGGGTATTTACCCTAAAGATACAAATGTAGTAATCTGAAGGGGCACATGCACCCAAAAGTTTATAGTAGCAATGTCCACAATAGCCAAACTATGGAAAGAACCTAGATGTCCATCAACAGATGAATGGATAAAGAAGTTGTGGTATATATATACAATGGAATCCTATGCAGCCATCAAAAGAAATTAAAGCTTGCCATTTGCAATGATGTGGATGGAACTAGAGGGTATTGTGCTGAGCAAAATAAATCAATCAAAGAAAGAAAATTATCATATGATCTCCCTGATATGATGAATTTGAGAGGCAGAGTGGGAGGTTTGGACGATAGGGAGGGAAAAAAATGAAACAAGATGGGATCAGGAGAGAGACAAACCATAAGAGACTTAATCTCACAAAATAAACTGAGGGGGAGGGGGATCTGGAGGGAGTGGTGGAGTTATAGACATTGGGGAGGTATATGATATGGTGAGTGATGTGAAGTGTGTAAGCCTGAATATTCAAGAACCTGTACCCCTGGGGCAAATAATACATTATATGTTAATAAAAATAATTATATATATATATATATATATATGTACACATATATATATATATATATATATTTCATTTAACAAGAACTTATTGAGTACTTACAATGCAAGAGGCAAATGATAGCTATCTGAGAGATATCAAAATGAAAAGAGATATGAACTCTGACCTCATTAAACTTATAATCTAGTGGATCAAGACAGACCATGCATGCATTTAATGATGTAAGATGGAATATTGCTAGTTTTCCAATGAGCAAACAGGGCGTCTAGGAAAAAACTCAGGGTGAGGGATTCTATCTTTAGAGAGCTAGAGTGACTTTTTGAAAGAATATGTCTTAGATCTAGGCTGTTTACTACTGTTTGAGTTTTGACTGTCAAAGAAAATAAAAATAATTTCCATCTGGAAAAGGTAGATAGCTGTATTAGTCTTGTTCACCAAATGTGAACAAGTTAATGGCACACAGGATTACTCAGAGTCTGCTTCTAATTAAGTTATTAAGCCAATTTGGTAATTGAAAGGAAAAAGAAACCTTATTAATGAGAACTGAGATATAATCACTGTTCTACTGTATTCCACAAATATTCTAATTATGTCCTTAAGGCCAGCCTACCAACTCAAGCAACATGTCTAGTGTGCTAAAAAACAAATTACATGGAGGTAAAAGATTACAAAGGACAAAGGCAATACATGGTTTAAAGTTGAATATAAAAGATATGGGTTATATAGAAACAATTATTGAAAAACATAAGAAATACAGAAAATTACTGGCTAATTAGATTTAAAAATTCACATGAAAAAATTAAAATCATTAATAACAGTGAAAATATCTATACAGAAATAGCATTGGAAAACTAAACATTTAAATGATAGAATTATTATTTTCATTTTGAAAAAAAAAAAAAGACCACATAGGAATGGTCAAATCTTGTAAAAATTATAAAAAGCAAATGTTAAACACATATGTACTTATTTTCAAATATAAGTTTTAATATTTTTTTTAAAATCAGCAAACAGCAAAGCTATCATGTACAAACACATAATTTCCTAGGAAGGATCTCTGAACTGAAGCAGGTCCCAATGAATGGGACCTCTAGGGGTTAATTAAAACCTTCCTTAAAAAAATGTGAGCATATTTTTCTCTACCTTTGACCTAGCAGCCACTTCCCAGAGTACATCAGAGAAGCAAAAAGACCAATTCTTATAACAGTTTCTTATGTAAGTAGGCAAAATAACAAAACAAATTTCATTGACCTTATATCTTTAGCATTAAGTATTTATTGGTTTTCTTTTACTTCTTCTAAACCACAGTTTTTTAACTATAATCATATAGATGCATTCAGTAAAAGATAACTGGTGAAATCGTTGGTTTCTGACACTCTGCTTTTTTTTTTTAAATAAAACCTGAATATCCAATTATTCTTTTAATATTTTGTCCTATGTTGTTTTTTAATCATTATCTGTTTAATTCTTTAATTTACTTTTTTAAAAATAAAAATTTCCCCCTACCCGCCCCCCCACAGAAAAAGTGAAAATTCCCCTTGCTGCATTCTAATCTCCTCAGGTCTAGAGACAACTTTATTTGTAATAACTTTCTTCCACTAACAGACAAAACATTACTCCAAACATTCTCCCATTTCAGTACAGGACTCAGAACCCATTCTCAGTGTTCCTCTTATGACATTATTCAAATCCATGATTCTTTTATCATAACAACACACATTAATTCTTAAATAAGGTCACTGAATTCACAGGCATGTAATTTTAAGACTCAAATGGAGAAGTGCTGGTTTTTTTACATGTAAATTGATAAGCTACAAAGAATACCTTTTCCATCATTTAAAAAATACACACTGTGGTCCTAGTTCCTGTTAATGTTTCCTTTCTACTAGCTTTTGTTTTCATTGAACTCACTGTTACCATTTAATGCCTATTTTAAAACTTGGCCTCCACATCTCTATATTCAATCCCTTGACATCCCTCCCCACCTACACACACACACACACACACACACACACACACACACGCCTGCACACACAGAGAAATTACCACATGTTCATTTCCCTCTAAATTCTGACAATCACCCTCCAACTTTTGGAACATAACTTCTGATGACTTTATAACAGTATCCTTAAGCTTACCTTGCTTTTTATTGCTGTTTACTTAAATTAAAAGCCATAATCTCACTTTTATGGGTCAGTAAATTAGTAACTACAATAGTAAGCCAAGGAAATGCATGCTACTTAATGTAGTTAAAATAAATTTCTATTTGCATATTCAAATTACATAAAATTATTATATTATCAAATAGAATTATGCATACACAGCACTTAACACAATATATGGGACACACTAAGCTATTAACAATGACTGTGATAATTGCTCCTCCTCCTACTACCACCACTAGGACTACATATTACCATACTAAAAAATGTCCATCACTGAAAATAGAATTTTAAAACACACAAAATTTGTTAGGTGTATGAAAATGATGATTAAATGCATTGTTTTCTCTTATAAATTCTGAACTTGAGAAATAAATATAGAAGTTCGAAGACAAAAAAAAAAAATCAGCTTAATCATTGGTAAAACAGAGCCAGAAAACACATCTTGGGCTTGATACTTCCATTATCGTTCTACTTAAATCTGTTCCCTCAATTGTCTTATGCATTAGTCCCTTAGGCATTAGACTGTCTTATGACAGTCCCCACTGTCTCACTTATTTTGCAGAGGTAGAGCTAGCCTGATTAATCCCTTAATATCACAGAAGTGGCAGGAACAGAGGAAAAGGGCACATATGAACTGTGGCAAGCCACATAAACGAATAGGAAGGGAGGCAAGAAGGGAGGGGGATGGACACATTGACTTCTCCCCATTCAGTAGTGTTTTCCCCACGTCTGCCGAGTCATTTATCATTAATTCCATGATCTTCGGTAAAGAGAAACGAGTGAGTTGAAAATAATCAGAACCTCTCTCTGTCATATTTCCTAGGGGACCAAAGTTACCATTTTATGGGTAGAGGAAGGAAAAGAGGTGAAAGGATGGATTCCCTAAATGATATTTGAATTACAAAAACAACAGCAACAAAATTCTTTTAATCAGCTACTGTCTTACTAATTTGGGGCAAATTATCCACAATAGTTTGAAGTCAGAGCTATTAAGGAATCAGTGGGCAGGCTCCTCTCTTTGTAGACACTGTTCCATCCCTTACACACACAGGTAATATTAATGCAATAGATTGGCTCTGTCCCTCACTGGCTCATCCAATTGAGGAATGAGAAAAGTAAGAGATATAAGGAGAAACGGAAGGTTTTTAGGGTGAAATTTACAACAGGAAATTTTTCTAGACTTTAATGTATGTACTTTATTTATGGTAGAAAATAGTTTCCTGAATTTCCCACAGTGCATAATATTTACACGTTATTTACCTAGATGAGTAACTGTTTATGTGACCTTTCTAATGAAGTGGTTGTACATCAGTACATCAGTTGTACATTGTGTTTGGTATCTCATTTATGGCACCAGATTCCCATTTTGCTGCCATGACTTGGAAAGTCCTCATGGGTTCTCCATTTATTAGATCCTAAGCAGAATCTTGAAAAATCGATATTTACACCAAGAAGTTTCTTTCTATGTGAAACATATTTTGGAAAACTATTTCTTTAAAGAATTTATGTCATACCTCACATTTTTCCTTCACATTCCTGTATTTTGAGAAAAACTAGGTATTCTAGGGGAATTCTAAGTTTGGGCTTCCAAAACTCTGTCACCATTTTTGGAAACTCTACCCAGATTTACCACTGGTATATACCCACTTCCTGACTCTCGGATCCTGCACGTCACATAATCTCCTCCACCTGTACCTTTTTTTCCACCCAAAGATTTATTTATTTATTTATTTGAGAGAGAGAGAGAGAGAGAGAGCACATGAGAAGGGGGAGGGGCAGAGGGAGAGGGAGAGAGAGAGAGAGAATTTCAAGCAGACTCCCCACTGAGGGAGCCCTGAGATCAAAATCTGAGCCAAAATCAAGAATTGGCCACTTAACTGAATGAGCCACCTAGGCACCCTCTCCTCTACCCATTTCTTACGGATGGGAGCGAGTAATCCCATCTGAACCCAGTCTATGCCTCAAATGCTCACAGCCAAGTTGAGTAATTCATGGACACTCATATCCCTCAACCTATTGCAGTCATCTTGCCAAGAAAAGGAGACTGAGAAAAAAATAACTTCAAGAAAGAAGAGTAAAGGTAGAGGAGTGACCTTACAGATAAAAGAAAAAATGAATAAATCTAGGAAATGCATAGGTCTCATCTGAAAGTTGAAGGTTTCAGCATTCTTCTACATGCTCTTGCCTCTACCTGGAATGTTCTTTCCCAGAAAACCATATTGCAGATCTCTTCCTTCAGGAGCTTCTGCAAATAAAATTTTATGAGAGGTATCTTTCCTAACCACCCTACCCTAATTTCTCCTTCAAAAGCTTTATAAGGAGCTACTATATGGTATATTTATTTGTTTTGTGTTTATTCTCCTGCTCAATAGAGGAAACTTTGTTTTGTTCATAGCTCTATGTCTGGTAACTAGCAGAGGCCCTGAAATAGAGTAGGAGTTTAGTCAATATTTATTGGATGAAAAAAATCAGCATCTGATTTGAGAAAGGTAGAAATAGGGACTCTTTTTAACTAATTGAAAAAATAAATAAACCTGCAAAAACTTGCAAAAGTGTACTAAGAACTTAAGCATATCTCTCACCTAAATTCACAAACTGGTGACATCTCACCATAACTGTTCACCTCCCTACTTCTCTATATGCATCTGCTTCCCTTTGCCAAGACATCCAAGAGTATAGATTTTCTCCCCCAGACGCTTAAGACACCTTCACAGTTAGCTAATGAACAATTTTGTGTCAGAGAAAAAGCAAAAGCCACAACAAAAATATTCCTACAAAATGTCAGAATCACACTGAGCAAACTCAAAAGAGAAAACAACAGAGATCATTACAGTTAGGCACTTTTCCCCTATCTACATGGATTTTATGAACTGTGACAGTGGATAAATCTGAATGACTATTAGGTTCTAAATTTTTTAGGTAATTAAGTTGAATGGTGAAAGGATGATTTTGCATAGTGGGTCATATTGCTGGATTTTTAATATTTATCCTCATTAATTTTATTGTGCGTGGGCGCACAAGGTGTTTTGAGTAAGGGAAAGATTTCTCATTAAATGCCTCATAGTAAATGATAAGTGTGTTAACCCCTTCGCCCCAGGCCTCACCCCTAAGGTACACAGAGAAAGCCAACATAAGTATCCTACACAAGTAGCTAGACAACCATCAGTGAGTCAATAGGGAAATTGATCTTTCTCTGCTTAAAAAGGAAGCTATTCTGCTCCGCCTCAAAAAGGGCTTTTTCTTACACCAGCCCTTTGTTGTGTAAATAAAATCTCTTGGTGGGATCTAGATAGCTTGTGTGTCTCTGGCTTTTATGACCTAGGAATGTCTCTAAATTCTAGACTACATCTCTTCTGACATGTGAATACTTAGAAATTAGCCAATCCAGTGTTCCTAGCATCAGTTAGTCTTGGGCTCTGTTTCTGGCACAGAGCTCTAAAACCACTGGAATTTCCTAAGTAGTGAGAATTAGAAAGGTGTATATTATTGTTAACAAGTTGACTTCTGGAAAGCAGGTAGGTTAACTAAGGATGGGGAGCTGCTTGCCAGGGAGCAGACCATGTGTTTAGAGGGTTAGAAATTTCAGTCCCACCCCTAACTCACCTCAAGGAGGGGAGAAGGGCTGGAGGTTCAATTGATTGCCAATAGGTTAATCAATCACGTCTATGCAGTGAAGCCTCCATAAAACCCCAAAAGGATGGAATTCAGAGAGCTTCCAGGTTGATGAACCAGATTGCTTCCACATGACCCAAAGCTCCAGGAGGTTAGAAACTCCCTTTGTTCAGGACCTTGCCCTATGCATCTCTCCATCTGGTTCTTGGTTCTTATCTTTTCCTCTGTAACAAACCAGTAAGCTAGTAAATAAACTGGCTTACTGAGTTCTGTGAGCCACTCTAGCAAATTAATGAAATACAAGGAGAGAGTCATGGGAACCTCTAATTTAAAGCCATTTAGTCCAAAGCAAAGGTAGCAAGCTGGACATGTGATTGGCATCTGAAGTACAGGCCAGAGTAATAGGACTGAGCTCTTATCCAGTGGAATCTGATACTACCTGCATGGAAATAGCATCAGAATTAATTTGAGGGGCCCCTGGATGGCTCAATTCATTAACCATCTACCTTTGACTCAGGTCATGATCCCAGAGTCTGGGATCCAGCTCCATGTCCGCCTCCCTGCTCTGCAAAGAGCCTGCTTCTTCCTCTCCCTCTGCCTGCCACTTGGTCTATTTGTTCTCTCTCACTATCTCTCTGTCAAATAAATAAATAAAATCTTTAAAAAAAAAAAAAAAGAAAGAAAGAAAAGAATTCATTTGAATTGTAGAACACCCAGCTGGTGTCAAAGAGTGACTTGATGTTGTGGAGAATCTCCTCTATCCATACACATGTTTGAATTAGGTGCAGAATCCTCTACTGGGGTTTCACCTGGGGACTCTGTCTAGGCTATAACCATTTGACACTTTCTAGGGGATAAGAGAGATTACACCATTCTTTTAGATCAAAGCAATTAACAAGGACTACAGATCTAATTCTCATGGTTAATGAAGAGTCTCGTGAGGCTGGACTCTACCACCAGCTCTGAGAAATCCAACCATGTTTCATTTCCTCACACATGTTTAAATAATGGATTTTTCTGGGGCGCCTGGGTGGCTCAGTGGTTAAGCCGCTGCCTTCGGCTCAGGTCATGATCTCAGGGTCCTGGGATCGAGTCCCGCATTGGGCTCTCTGCTCAGCAGGGAGCCTGCTTCCTCCTCTGTCTCTCTCTCTGCCTGCCTCTCTGCCTACTTGTGATTTCTCTCTGTCAAATAAATAAATAAAATCTTTAAAAAAAAAATAATGGATTTTTCTTCTTTTAAAATAATCATTATAAAGATGATTGTGTATCATTTTATAATATGCACACTATAGCAGCTTACAGATGGAAGATTTCACCTACATAAAACAGACTCATCAGAATAAAATTTTAAACCTGTTCAAGGACAATATTAGATTTTATTACCTTATAAATAAACCCTATAAAAATCCTAAGTGATAACAGAACTATATAATTTTAGTAGGTTTATTCAGTGAGGTAATGAATGTCAATATTAAACTAAAATAGTTGGTATCATAAAAACAATCATCTTTCAGTTCCAAACCAATCATTTAATATTCTATCTTGTGATGCCGGGCTGGGAGTCTGAGAATCGCGGTTCTTTGTGGGCTGGTGACCCACTAAGCTTAGCCAACAGAAGGCACTAGAGGGAGCCAGTAGGTCAGAGGGAGAGGAAAGGACTTGGGCCCCATTGCCCATTGTTACTGTCAGCCTCACTTCAGCCCTGGACCTTTACCTTGATAGTGGTGATGAGCCCTCATATTAGCAAATGGTTCTAATGTCCAGCATTTATTCAGACTCTTCAAATGAACCTCATCCCACTCTTTCAGCTGCACAAACACTAGCCAGACAGCACCTATAGTTAGAGGTCTGAGAGTCAGGTTCTGAGCTTCTGAGGCAGCAGTACTGTGTGGACCCCAACCTTGGTCCCTCAGCCTAAGGGGTAGATTTTTCCTGCTATTATTTCTGAAATCTCTTTTGCCTAGTTAAGTACGTCATATGTATTTCAACAACCTCTTATATTTAATTCTTTAACATAACTCGAATGAATGGCTTCCCTTTCCTGACTTGACCATGACTGAGAGTTAAAAATCAGATCGCCCCAAATAGAGGAAATGTGAGCTTCCAAGTAAGATCAAGCTTCAAGACCTATAACCAAGATGTATTCATATTATGATCAAGATTTTATTAACTCTGAACTCAAAATATATGGATTTCAGTGTCAAGTAAGCACATATCTGATGGTGATTTAGATAAGAAGACTTAAATAATTTGGATCTCTTCATTTTTTTATGTGAAATATTTGGATAAGAAGATTGACTCATCTTGAGCTCCAAAATTCCATTATACTTGCTGCAAATTTTTCAAGGATAAGTTAAAATGTAAGTCACAGGTGATAAAGATCCTAATCAAAAGAGCTTTAATCCCAGAGGCAACAACATCAAATCTAGAATACAAAAACACACAAGCAAGCTTACACATACACACATTTGCACACACTTGCAGGGACACAGACTTCTCAAGATTAAACAACTCACAGTAGTTAATAGATTTAGAATCACTAGAGTTAGTCATACTTTCCATTCATTTTAAGACAAAGGAATTTTCTCTTCACAACTGGAATTTCAAGTGAAAAAAAAAAGTACATCATAGATACTTCACAGATCTCTGGAGCAGTTATAATAAAATCTTCATTTTGTGAAATTTTCACTTACTATAAAAGACATTTCTCAGATTTTTTTAAAGTTATTAAAGCTAAGATTTTTTTTTTTTTTAATTTCCTTTCCTAGGGCACCTGGGTGGCTCAGTCACTTGAATGCCTGACTCCTGGTTTTGGCTCAGGTCATGGTCTCAGGGTCCTGGGATCGAGTCCCATGTTGGGCTCCACACTCAGTGGGTCACCTCTTCCTCTCCCTCTGCCCTTCATCACTGCACACTCTCTCTCAAACAAATAGATAAATCTTAAAAAAAAAAAAAAGTTCCTTCTCCGCTTTATTTCATTTGCTTGGGAGTGTTATGTTTTTACATGATACAACTGTCAGTTTGGTGAATTTTCATGCTAAATTGTTGTATCCCCTAAATGCTGATTCACATCAACTTTATATGCAATCTGTCTTTTATGAGAGATAACAGCAAGTAAAATAAAATATATAGAAATGCCAAAGCCATGTTCAAAGGTAAGTTACATACACTGCCCGGAACTAAATTCTAACAGCACATTTGTTTTTTCCTTTTACATCCTTTTTTCTAAAATGTCCTTTTTAGTGAATATTTCCAGACCAGTAACCTGGTGATTTTAAATAAACAGCTGCTTAGGGTTTTCACTTTGGCTCTTTCTCAATAGCCGCCGAGTCTGTTTTCTTTAAAAATGTAAGAATTTCCATCACGTTCAAGTCTCTTCCATAGAAGAGGAGTCTCTTCATCTCCAGAAAGGGTCTACTCTCACATTTTCTTTCTTGAATAACCTAGTTTTTCTGTAAAGAAGAATCAATACACTTCCTTGTTTCTTCTCATTTCTCATGAGTTTTTGTTGAAAATGGGACCCTTAAGTGACAGAACGCAGCTACTCTGTAAATCAGACCCTCCAATCCCCAGGTTTTGCTATTGTCGCTGGTTGTCGTTGGCAATGATGCCACAGTTTGCTCAGTTAGTGACTTTTCTGAACTAATTCTGTGAAGTCTGTGTTCTTGGTAATGTGTGGCCAAGGCAACCCCTGCCTGGTTTGCATATGGTCAGCTGATGATCAGACAGAGATTACATTGAACGCCTCCTGCCCCTTAGTCCGCAGCCCTCGCTAAGCGGCTCTGAGCGTCTCTGGGTAGTGCGCCTTTAATGCTCCCATGAACAGTTCACTCCTCTGCCTTCGCCTTCATTTCCCTTTGTATGGAAATGTCTATGTAGGGACATTTATACTTCCCAGAATCTTTTCCAATACACCTTCAATCCTACCTTTCCTCATTTTACCTGATGAAAAATATTCCTACAACAGAGATCGTCTTTTTAACAGCCATTGTTAGGATGAATAAACATGCCTGCTCACTTTGGAGAGAGTTTGTAATTGATCTTTGGAAAAAAAAGGAGTCAATTTCTAGGGAAAAAAAGTTCATGCGACAGAGGTATGTATTTTTTAGAATTTTTATCTTGCTACTGTTGTAGGACTGGGTAGATGGCATTATTGATCTTTTCTATTTCTTATATTTGTAAGAGAACTCTGCGAACTCAATAAACACTTGTTGACTGATGACTTGAAAGTTCTTACTCTATCTCAGGGGAGCCAAACACTCAGTGCATGTCATCTTTATTCATAGCATTGAATGGTATTCCTTTGTGTTCTGTTTACAAATCAATTTTGAGGGAAAATATACCAAGACATGTGCATATACACAGCTACAATTTCTCATATTTATATGTAAACTGATCAACTATAATTTGTGTGTATGTGTAATAGTAGGAGAGATGAAAAGAGGCAAAAGGAATATCATCACTTGTCATATATGAATCTGTTTTTTAAAAAAATAACTGCCCATACAATTTTCATCAGCATCGAGTATCTGAGAAAAGTGGGATACTCATTTATATGCAATATGAACTGTTCATTCCTTCTGGATTATTAATTCCTTTATTAGAAAATATTTGGGATAAATCTCCTACAGATAATTTATATAACTTAATATGACTCTTATTAATGACAAAACCAGTACTAGGACAACATCATTTGTAACAAGCCCACATGAATTTGGTTCCAGCACAGTTAAATGCAAACCCTTAACCATAACTACAAAACCAACATTAGATATCTTTGTAGTATTTGCCCAGTTTGGTGTTTGTGAACCCCTAGGCCCCATATATAGGTATATGGAATTTTGTATGTGTGTATATGAAAATTTACTTCAAATTGATTTATTAGAGAAACAAAAATATTTTCCCCAAATTAAGAGACTTCTCTTTGTATGTCAACACAGACTTTCCTTTCCTCTGAAATAACATACAACAATTACCAAAAAATAAAAGGTCATTTTGAAATTCAGCCTTACAGGAGGAGTGAAGATGGCGGAGAAGTAGCAGGCCGAGACTAATTCAGCTAGCCGGAGATCAGCTAGATAGCTTATCTAAAGATTGCAAACACCTGCAAATCCATCAGCAGATTGAAGAGAAGAAGAACAGCAATTCTGGAAACAGAAAAACAACCACTTTCTGAAAGGTAGGACCGGCGGAGAAGTGAATCCAAAGCGACGGGAAGATAGACCCCGGGGGGAGGGGCCGGCTCCTGGCAAGCGGCGGTCCGCGCACAAAATCAGGACTTTTAAAAGTCTGTTCCGCTGAGGGACATCGCTCCAGAGGCTACCCGGGGCAAAGCCCACACAGGGTCAGCGTGGCCTCAGGTCCCGCAGGGTCACCGAAGGATCGGGAGTGTCTGAGTGTCGCAGAGCTTGCGGGTATTGGAACGGGAAAGCCCGCTACAGAGACAGAGCCGACAGTAAGCTCGTAGCTCGGGGTGACCTTGAACCGGTCGCAGGCTCGGTGAGCTCGGAGCCCAGCCGGAGGTCAGGCAGATGGGAGTAACTGAGCGCGGTTCTCTGAGCGCGCACTGAGGAGTGCGGCCCTGGGCTCTCGGCTCCTCCGGGCCGGAGACCAGGAGGCTGCCATTTGTATTCCCGTCCTCCGGAACTCTACGGAAAGTGCTCAGGGAACAAAAGCTCCTGAAAGCAAACCCAAGCGGATTACTCACCCGGCCCCGGGTAAAAGCGGTGCAATTCCGCCTGGGGCAAAGACACTTGAGAATCACTACAACAGGCCCTTCACCCAGAAGATCAACAAGAAATCCAGCTGAAACCAAGTTCACCTACCAAAGAGTGCGGTTTCAATACCAAGGAGAGCAGCAGAATTCTAGAGGAGGAGAAAGCAAAGCACGGAACTCATGGCTTTTTCCCTGTGATTTTTTTTTTACTCTTGCGGTTAATTTAATTTTTTTCTTTTTCATTTTTTTTTTTTTTTTTTTTTGCCTTCGGGTAAAATTTTTTTTTTAACTGTTACCCATTTCTTTTTTAACAATTTTTTACTAGTTTATCTAATACATATATTTTTTCTTTTTTATATTTTTCTTAGGTGTTTTCTTTTTTTTAAAATTCTTTTCTTTTTTTTTTCTCTTTTTTCTTTTTTTTTAATTTCTTCCTTTTTGAACCTCTTTTTATCCCCTTTCTCCCCCCTCACGATTTTGGATCTCTTCTAATTTGGTTAAAGCATATTTTCCTGGGGTTGTTGCCACCCTTTTAATATTTTACTTGCCCCTTCATATACTCTTATCTGGACAAAATGACAAGACGAAAAAATTCAACACAAAAGAAAGAACAAGAGGCAGTACCGAAGGCTAGGGACCTAATCAATACAGACATTGGTAATATGTCAGATCTAGAGTTCAGAATGACAATTCTCAAGGTTCTAGCCGGGCTTGAAAAAGGCAAGGAAGATATTAGAGAAACCCTCTCGAGAGATATAAAAGCCCTTTCTGGAGAAATAAAAGAACTAAAATCTAACCAAGTTGAAATCAAAAAAGCTATTAATGAGGTGCAATAAAAAATGGAGGCACTCACTGCTAGGATAAATGAGGCAGAAGAAAGAATTAGTGATATAGAAGACCAAATGACAGAGAATAAAGAAGCTGAGCAAAAGAGGGACAAACAGCTACTGGACCACGAGGGGAGAATTCGAGAATTAAGTGACACCATAAGACGAAACAACATTAGAATAATTGGGATTCCAGAAGAAGAAGAAAGAGAGAGGGGAACAGAAGGTATACTAGAGAGAATTATTGGGGAGAATTTCCCCAATATGGCAAAGGGAACGAGCATCAAAATTCAGGAGGTTCAGAGAACGCCCCTCAAAATCAATAAGAATAGGCCCACACCCCGTCACCTAATAGTAAAATTTACAAGTCTCAGTGACAAAGAGAAAATCCTGAAAGCAGCCCGGGAAAAGAAGTCTGTAACATACAATGGTAAAAATATTAGATTGGCAGCTGACTTATCCACAGAGACCTGGCAGGCCAGAAAGAGCTGGCATGATATTTTCAGAGCACTAAATGAGAAAAACATGCAGCCCAGAATACTATATCCAGCTAGGCTATCATTGAAAATAGAAGGAGAGATTAAAAGCTTCCAGGACAAACAACTGAAAGAATTTGCAAACACCAACCAGCTCTACAGGAAATCTTGAAAGGGGTCCTCTAAGCAAAGAGAGATCCTACAAGTGGTAGATCAGAAAGGAACAGAGACCATATACAGTAACAGCCACCTTACAGGCAATACAATGGCCCTAAATTCATATCTCTCAATAGTTACCCTGAATGTTAATGGGCTAAATGCCCCTGTCAAAAGACACAGGGTATCAGAATGGATAAAAAAACAAAACCCATCTATATGTTGCCTCCAAGAAACTCATTTTAAGCCCGAAGACACCTCCAGATTTAAAGTGAGGGGGTGGAAAAGAATTTACCATGCTAATGTACATCAGAAGAAAGCAGGAGTGGCAATCCTTATATCAGATCAATTAGATTTTAAGCCAAAAACTATAATAAGAGATGAGGAAGGACACTATATCATACTCAAAGGGTCTGTCCAACAAGAAGATCTAACAATTTTAAATATCTATGCCCCCAACGTGGGAGCAGCCAACTATATAAACCAATTAATAACAAAATCAAAGAAACACATCAACAATAATACAATAATAGTAGGGGACTTTAACACTCCCCTCACTGAAATGGACAGATCATCCAAGCAAAAGATGAAATTCAGCCTTACAAATCCTTCTTCTCTTTAGACTTTCTGGGAAAAAATAGTTTCTCTTGCTACCATTTTTGAAAGCTCAATCCATATTCCACCCTTAAATATTTTCTAGAAAATGTTTACTAGAAGAATGAAAAATTTTAGGCAAAAACTTTAGGTAAAAAGGTCTCTTTTTACTCCCTCTTTTATTTACCACTTTCTAGTTGTATGACTTTAGCCAAGCTCCTTAATCCTCATAAGTCTCAGTTTTCCTTCTATAAAAGGAAAATATAATGGCAATATATACCTCAAATATTGTTGAAAAAATTAAAAATATCCTGTTTCATCTGTGTTTAGCTCCTGCTAAGGATGCAGTAAATGCTAATATGGTTTTTCCCCCAGCTTTATTGAGGTCTGATTGACAAAAATTGTATATATTCAGGTTGTAGGATGTGACCTTTTTTTTAAAGGTATCACTTGATTTAATATACATATACATTGCAAAATGACTACCACAATCAAGTTAGTGACCACATCCATCACCTCACATATACTTACTTTTTTATAAGTGTGGTGAGAACACTTAAGATCTACTCTGTCCACAAATTTCAAGTATACAATACAGTATTATTAGCAGCAATAATATCACTATTCTATTCATTAGATCCTCAGAACTTATTTATCTTATAACTGAAAGTTTGTGTCCTTTGACCAATATCACCCCATTACTCCCACTCCCCCAGCCACTGGCAACCACAGAGTTTCTATTGAAGAAGAGGGGTTTCTTTAGACTTCTTGTGGCTTAAAATAGTAGAATTCTTTTTTTTGTGTGTCACAAACATTTTTTTAAGGTTTTATTTATTTATTTGACAGACAGAGATCACAAGTAGGCAGAGAGGTAGGCAAAGGGTGGGGGGGGGAGCAGGCTCCCTGCTGAGCAGAGAGCCCTATGCAGGGTTCTATCCCAGGACCCTGGGATCATGACCTGAGCTGAAGGCAGAGGCTTAACCCACTGAGCCACGCAGGCGCCCTGTCACAAACTTCTTATACTTCATTTTTCTTAAGATTTCAAACTACGCATCTTATCTACTTTTTATGTATAGCTATTTCTGGGGACGCCTGGGTGGCAGTTGGTTAAGTGTCTGACTCTCAGTTTCACCTTAGGTCATGATTTCACGGCTGTGAGATCCAGCCCAGCACTGGGCACACTTGGCGGAGTCTGCTTGAGATTTTCTTTCCCTCCAGCTCAGCCCCTCCCTCTCATGATCTCTCTCTCAAATAAATAAAAACCTTCAGAAATAAATAAATAAAGCTATTTCATAAAAAGAATATTTTAGGGGCACCTGGGTGGCTCAGTGGGCTGAGCCTCTGCCCTCCGCTCAGGTCATGATCTCAGAGTCCTGGGATTGAGCCCTGCATCGGGCTCTCTGCTCGGCGGGGGGGCCTGCTTCCCCCCCTCTCTCTGCCTGCCTCTCTGCCTACTTGTGATCTCGCTCTCTGTCAAATAAATCAATAAAATCTTTTTAAAAAAAAGAATATTTTACTTACTCTTTAAACAAAGTTGGATTGTCTCACATTAAGAAAAAACTTCCTCAAACGCTTAAATCCCTTTATAAAATTGGGTAGATTTTCTTAAATATTTTAAACTTCAGTTAGAAATTTAAAATATTTGATTTTTCTGCTTTTAAGTACCTTGTTTTTTTAGGTTCTTTATTTTGTTTTTGTTTGTTTGTTTGTTTAATTCCAATGTAGTTAACATATAGTGCTACATTAGTTTCAGGTGTACAATATAGGATTCAACGGTACCATATATTACTCAGTGCTCATCAGCGTAAGTGTACTCATAATGCCCTTCACCTTTAAGTGTTATGTTCATCAGAAAGAATCTAACCCAAAGAAGCAAAGACATTTAATCAAATCTTATATGTCTAATAAATTAAGCATAAAGTAAATAAAAAAATTTATTTTATACATTCTATAGTTTGTATATTTAGTCAAGCTTTCTTTCTCTTTTCTAACTTAACACCACAAATGTAGTATCAATGACATATTTCAAATTGAAGTTTCAAGAAGAAATGTTAGATTCTTTAAAGAACAGACATTTAACAAAAACACACAGATCATTCTGAATTTATATAAAATTTAGTATTTACTTGATTTAGTTTACCAGTCCCATACTCAAATCTTTACCTTGCTTATGTAACAAAACAGAATTACCATCTCAGATGATCTAAACTTATTTTAACCTTTAAGCAACTGATTTCAGTACCTCCTCAGCCCTTTGGTACACTGTGTCCTTTTTGTACTTAGTACCTCCACAGAAGTTGCCAAGTATCCAATGCCTCACAATTCAAGTTTAGGTACATGATCAGACATTACTCTCCACTCACATTGAGTGCAACTAATTTCTTTACTGAGGGATTGGATTCTGCATTTCCTTTGCACTTTTCTTGGTTGCTTAACCACAACATTAAAGTCTTAAAAGCAAGTTTTGACCATACCACTGCTCTCACTCTATTTATTTTTATTTTATTTTCATCATGATAATGTATTCTTTAATCCCTATCACCTATCTATCCCATTCCCCCACCCACCTCCCTTTTGGTAGCCATCAGTTTGCTGTCTATAATTAAGAGTCCATTTCCTGGTTTGTTTCTTTCTCTTTTTCTTTAAATTTTTCCTTTTGCTCATTTCTTAAATTGCACATGAGTGGGATCACATGGTACTTGTCTCTCTCTGACTTTTTTTTTTTTTTTTTTTTTTTTAGTGTTAAAGAATTTTTTATTATTGTTACTCTAACATGCAGTTAGGACATATTTATTTCTGATTCACAATTAAACTGAGGGTACAGGCTTTGGGTTCTTAATTTTTTTAAATTTTTTATTTTTTATAAACATATATTTTTATCCCCAGGGGTACAGGTCTGTGAATCGCCAGGTTTACACACTTCACAGCACTCACCAAAGCACATACCGTCCCCAATGTCCATAACTCATTTTGCTTAGCATTATAGCCTCTAATTCTACCCATGTTGTGTGGCAAAAGGCAAATTTTCATTTTATGGTTGAATGATAGTTCGTTGCATATACATACCTCATCTTCTTTATCCATGCATCAGTCAATAGACCCTTGGGCTGCTTCCAAATCTTGGCTATTGTAAATAATGCCACTATAAACATAGTGTGGTAGCCTTTGAATTAGTGTTCTTGGATTCTTTGGGCAAATACCCAGTGATGTGATTCCTGGATCAGAGGGGAGTTCTATTTATAACTTTTTGAGGAAACTGCATACTGCTTTGCAGAGCGACTGCACCAGCCTGCATCTCCTCCAACAGTGCAAGAGGCTTCCCCTTTCTCCACAACCTCACTCACCAACACTTGTTTCTTGTGTTTTTCATTTTAGCCATTCTGACAGGTGTGAGGTGATACCTCATTGTGGCTCCGATTTGCATTCCCCTGATGAGTGATGTTTTAAGCATCTTTTCATGTGTATTCCCCTGATGAGTGATGTTTCAAGCATCTTTTCATGTGTCTGCTGGCCATCTGGATGTCTTCTTTGGAGAAATGTCTGTTCATGTTCTCTGCCCATTGTTAACTGGATTATTTGTTTTTTGGATGTTGAGTTGTATCAGTTCTTTATAGATTTTGGATACCAACATTTTATTGGCTATGTCATTTGCAAACATCTCCCTTCAATAGGTTGCTTTTCAGTTTTGGGTATATGGATATTTTATTTTCAAAGGGGTATATGGATATTGTATATTCGTTTCTCCTTGGTCAAAGATTAATTGACCATGTATTTGTAGGTTTATCTCTGGGTTTTTCATTTTCTTCCATTGACCAATTATCTATTTTTATGCCAATACCATATTGTTTTAATTACTACCATTTTGTAATATAACACAAAGACCGAGATTGTGATATCTCCAGTTTTGTTTTTTCTTTTTCAAGATTGCTTTGGCTATTCGAGGTCTTTTGTGGTTCCATACAAATTTAAGGATTGTTTGCTCCAGTTCTGTGAAAAATGTTGTTGATATTTTGATAGACTGCATTAAATGTGTAGATTGTTTTGGGTACTAGAGATATTTTAACAAAATTTGTACTTTTAACCCATGCCCTTGATCTCACTTTAATACTCTATAGTCATTTTAATGGCTTTTGGCATTTCTGACATTTTCATTTTTATGAAAACACTTTTGTATCTATATTGCCTCATCTTTTATAACTTATTTTAGCTGGATAGTTAATAATACTTTCATATTCATGAAGTCTTACTACAGATAGACAGCTTTACCACAGATAGGCAAACTGCATTACCAAAACACTTCCCTACCATTATTGAAAAAGACACCGTATTTCAAGTTACCAGTGGTTCGTTCAGAGGTCTGATATAACCCCAGGGAATCATGGAGTTTTGGAAATTTTCCATAATCCATAATTATACCAAGTAATATTTATAAACTTAATAAATAGTGTTTCCTAGATAAAGTCCTGCCTTTTCTAGTGCTTTTAGATATTGTAACTAATTAAATACAATTTGTTTTAAATATTTCTAGATTTGTAGTCTTCTGTTTTTATGTACTTTTCAAATGGATGTTAAAATGTAATTGCAAGCATCTGGGATTCCACAGAATATTTTGATATTAAAATATGGTCTTTATATTTCCAACTGTGTAAGCAAAGATGAATAATACATAATTCCTGATTTCAAGGAGTTTACATTTCAGTAAAAGAAAAATATATGTATGAAATGGATACCAACAAAAAACTTCCTATGGCAGTAGGTGCATGGTATGATAGGGAGAAATAAGAAGAGATTTAAAACTGGGCAGTTTTAAAAAGACTTCATAAAGTCTTTGTAAGAATTGAAATAAACATAGTATGCAATTGCTTAAATTAAAATAGTCACTTTCTGACTAAAATTTAGCATCTATCAACACATTTAAATGTCTTCTTTTATGCAGACTTGCTAAAAATATTGTAAATGTTTATTTATACTTTATTAGCCAGAGGGTGGCAAAATATATACCAAAATCCAAATCCAGCTACTCTATTCATTTATTTATCATCAAAACCTCTTTTGCAATAGTGACATATTTAAACAGTGTAACCGAAACCATATGGCTGGCAAATCTGAAAATATTTGTTCTCTGGTTTTTAAAGGCAAATTCTTGCTGACTCCTATTCCATTTATATTAATATAGGCAATTCTGCAATGTTAACCCAAAACTTTTAGTTGTCCTAACATCACAATGCTCTGGTTAATTATCATAACATCTGGCTATGAAATTGGTCTCATTCTCCTGGACCCTATTCCCCTAAAGCATCTAATCAAGAAAGGGCAAATTTCTACATTATACTTTTTTTTTTTTTTAATGATGGAATGGCTCCCCTTTTTCCTTTCTGCCTGAACTAACTTCCACCAAAACCTTAATTAGTTATCTAACTGAATCTCCTATATGTTGTCCTAGCAACACTTTGAAAATGGCCACTTTTTATTGCCCTTGAAAAAGGTTTATTCAGAAAGGAATAAAACATTTCACTTGGGAATATGTAGAATTCTTGAATAGGGCCAATATAGTCCTGACCTCAGAGAGCTTACCACCTGAATATACTGAAGAACGTGGAAATAAACTAGTCTTTTCTAATAAATAACAGATTTTTCAACATAAATATGTACCTGTGAACATGGAGTAAAGAGTAATTTTTATAGTCTCAAAGTCTTTACTCCTAGAATAGTAGACATGAACTTGATTCAATATTTTTGTCTTTTGTGTCTTTTTTGTAAAGTAAAAGGTCCGTTTGTGAACATTTAATAAAGGGTTATTCTTTTACCCACTTTCTTAATGAACCCTGAATCAAAGTGAACAAGATACTGTCCTTAGATCTAAAATGCTTACATGTTTATGGAGGAGACACATATTTTCTGAGGCAACTGTGACAAAACAGGCTTCCCTAAGGGCTGCCTGATGGGAGCAGAAGAGATTCACTTAGGCTGGAATACTGGAGTGGGTTCACTGAGAAAGTGACAGTAAACTGGACCTTAAAAATATGGGCAGACTTTTTTTGAAGTGGAAATGAAAAGGGTTTTCCAGATCAAGGGAACAAGTAAGTCAAATATCTAGAGTAAGACGAATGGTTTTGGTGTTACTAACTTCTGGATATAGTGCAGCTGCAAAATGTTATTAATAATACCCAGGTCAGTAATAAAATCATTTGGCCAGTCTTGTATTCAAACTTTGGCATTATGTTTAAATGCTAGTTAATTCATTTGCAAGGTAAAATTCTGATTTAAAGAGCTCATTAAAGTTAAAAGCAGAAATAAATGAGCAATTGGTCTTTACATGGTATTCTTTTAGAGAAGGATTAAACTCCTTCTGCAGCATTTCAGATATAACATCAACAGGGGTGCCTGGGTGATGCAGTTAAGCTCAGCCTCTGCCTCTTGGTTTCAGCCCAGGTCATGATCTCAGGGTCATGAGACAGAGCCCTCGTGGAGCTCCACACTCAGCACAGAGTCTGCTTACGTACGACTCTCTCTCTCCTCTTCCTCTACCCATCCCCCCTCTCTCTTTCTCTGTCTAAAATAAATAAATATTTTAAAAATATATGACATCAACAGACGGCACAATTTTGTTCTCATCTGCCCTTTCAGACTCCTTTTGTCCTGTATTCTCAATAGTATTTTATTGACAAAACTTAAATAATGATATTTGAGGATATAGGTACTATGAGAATCCCAAACACATTCTCTTATGTTTAAAACTAGAAAATAGGCGAGCTTTCTATTTTCTTAAACCATACTTTATACACAAAGAACTATATTTTTTTCTAGAAAGTACTGATCTCACATTAGATACATGTGCAGCACTCCAATTACACATAGACCGAAAGTGTCTCTCACTCTGGAAGCCAGCTGCATTGAAGGAGCCACAATACCACCTAGTGTCAGCTACACACAGTCTCTACTAACACTGAGAAGAACAGTAGACTACATTAATGTAGAGAAAACAATGGAGGGGCACCTGGGTGACTCAGTGGGTTAAAGCATCTGCCTTCGGCTCAGGTCATGATCTCAGGGTCCTGGGATCGAGCCCCCCATCCAGCTCTCTGCTCGGCAGGGAGCCTGCTTCCTCCTCTCTCTCTGCCTGCCACTCTGCCTACTTGTGATCTCTGTCTGTCAAATAAATAAATAAAGTATTTTTAAAAATGGAAAACAAAACCTATGCCCTCTTTCTTCAGTAATACAAGATAAAAATGTGTTGTCTAGCACTAAGTATTCTCTGTACCTACTCTATCTTTCATGTATTTTTGAACCAAACTTAACAAGAAAACATATCAGTCTCCTCAGGATGTAATAGTCTTCCATTTTGCTGTTAAGTCTGACCCCAGAAATAATAGCCGATCAGATTACTAAGGCAGTATTTCCTAACAGTGTAATCTGTTGGGTTGAGACCATGCTGCCCACGATAATGTCACTCAGCAGATTTATCTAGGGTACAACTCAGCCATTACTCATCCCTATTTGTACTATCTATGCTAAGTCTACTTTCATTGATTCCTACCTTTTTTCCTTCATTGCAGTCTAGAAATTGACATGTCCCTACACTGGACCAAGCTGCTTTAGGAAGTTGTGTTTCTGGATGTATTTAATCAAAATTTAAGTGAAGTCTCCTGAACGGAATTTATAAAAAAGGAGTCATGTCCTTACACCTGAGGGTCCCTGAGTGCCAGAGCCCTGTCTTTTCAATTTATGTCTCTTAAAATTTGCTCTAGTGATTGTGCATGATTGGGTATGATTGGGCATATGATAAACATGTTGAACCAATTTATAATAAAATCCTGCATTTCATGTTTGTATACATCATCCAATGTCTTCATAATCTGGTTGTGAGATCTCTGATTTCAGAAGAGGCTTCATATACTTTCAACTGACAAAGGTTTGCCCATGATAGCCTCTCAAAAATATAGCTGATTAACGGGCATCTAACTTAGAATATATCTTGCTATACTAAAGTGATCTTTATATAACCTGTTCTTGTGCTGTAGTGCATCTTACAGAAGCTCAAGTCACATCTCCTCTAACATATTTTGACAGCTTTAATGATTTATAATTGATACATAACAAACTATATATTTAAAGTTGATCATTTTAAACACACCTATACTGTCGTGAATCCATCATCAGAACCAAGCTAAGGAACACTCCCATCACCCCCCAAAATTTCCTCCTGTCCCTGTGTAATCCCTCTCTCTACCCTCTTTTCCTAGTTGCTACCGGCTGAATTTTGCCACCCTCAAAATTCACATGTTGAAGTCCTAACCTGCAGTACCACAGAAAGTATTTGGAGATCAGCCCTCAAAGAGGTGATTTAGTTAAAGTGAGGCCATTAGCATGGACCTTAATCCAATCTGACTAGTATCCTATTAAGAAGAGGAAATTTGGACACACAGTGAGACACAAAGGTCCCATGTGCACAAAAGAAAGACCCTGTGAGGACACAAGGAGAAGACAACCACTGCCAGCCAAGAGAAGAGACCTCAGAATGAAATCAACCTGCAAACAACTAAACCTTGAACTTCCAGCCTCCAGAAAAAAACTGATGCTGTTTAAGCCGTCCAGTCTGTGGTATTTGTTAGGGCAGCCCTAGCAAACACGCACCAGGCAACAACTGACCTGCTTTCTGTCACTTCAGATTAGATTAAACTTTCTAGAATTCTCTATAAAGGTACTCTTTGTGTGTATGGGGGGGGGGGGGGTCTGGCTTTTTTTTTTTTTCATTTAGCATAATTTCTTTGAGACCCATCCATTTCATTGCTGACTTATATGCCACTGAATGTATATAATACCACAGTTTATTCATCTGTTCACCGTTGCTAGACATTTGTGTTGTTTTCTGATTGAGAATACTACAAATAAAACTTCCAGGGACATTTATTTACAAGTTTTTTAACAAAATTTTTTTTTTATCTTGTGTAACTATCTCAGATTAAAAAGGATGGGTCATAGGGTGCCTGTGTAGCTTTTTAAGAAACTGACAAACTGTTTTCCAATATTGTACCATTTTGCATTCTCACCAGTGGCCAAGAATTCCATTTCCTTGCCAAAAACTGCTATGGTCAATTTTTTTATTTTTTTTTTTTTAATTCTAGACGTTCTAACAGGTATATAGCAGCATGGGACTATATTTTTAAATTTGTATTGTGTTAAGACAGTGGCATTGAGCATCTTCTCGGGTGTTTATTTGCCAAAATTGAAAATTGAAATTGAAGTGTCTATTCAAATATTTTGCATCTTGTGTTGGATTGTTTGTTTTCTCATTACTGAGTTATGAGAGTTCTTTATATATTCTAAACAAATGCTTTATCAAATAGGTTATTGGCAAAGGTGCTCCTCACTCTGTGGCTTATCTTTTTACTCTTTTCTTAGGATCTTTCACAGAGCAGAAAATTCTGATTTCAGTTACATCAATTTATCAACTTAAGCTCTCATGGATCATGTTTTTTGTTGTTTTATCTGGGAAATTTCTGCCTAACTTCATGTCAAAGGTATTTTTTCTTATGTTCTTCCAAGATTTTAATTTTAAGATTTAAATTAGGTCTTTAACCTACTTTGAGTTACTCTCTTGGTACTCTTCTTTGCTTTTACATGTGAGATCATGGAAAATAATGATGCTCTTTCTATTTAAATGTTTTACCACCACGCTGGACCTCTTTCTTCTTTGATCACCTCTTTTTAGCCAAGCTTTAGTCCCACCTGCTTCTAAGTCATCATGCTTCTGGCTCCATCAACAATATTAAATATTCAAACCTTCTCTCTCCCAGTTTCTTCTCACCAATGGGTAAGTTCAAGTCTCTTCTACTAAAAATAACTCATAAAGTAAAGTAACACTTACTTGAGCCTACATAGCTTTCTAACAAGATTAACTTGCCTCGTTGTTTTCCGATAAAACTATTCTCTTCAGAGATTTGCCTACTTTTTCATTTTCCTCTCCCCCAACACAATACAGCCAGGCCTCTGCCCCAGTCATTGCACTATAACGGCTCTTAGTATCAGCATCTGTGATTTCCTTTTGCCACAAACACAGGTCCCTGTTCAGCTTTTATCACACAGGCTCTCTGGGAGGCATTTACACTGCTGACCTCTCCGAATGGTGGGAATTGCCTCAGCTTGTATGAATCCACTTTTCTGGGTCTCCTCCTCCCTGCTAACCCTCCTTAGTCTTCCACATCATCTCCTCATCTTCTACTTGAGGCATGTCTTCCCCATGTTTTCTCCTCTCATTCTATACGCTCCACCAGGGATCATACACAGAATTAAAGATGCTACTGCCATCTTTAAAACAACGAATCTTCTATGTGTATTTCTGGTCCAGACTATTATAGCCAGACCTACATAATTAACTTCCTGCTGTATATTTCCAGTACACAATATGGGTCAAACTTAATTCATTCTTCTTTTTATCCAGACGTGGCTCATTCTATATTTCCTGTGTTAATAGATGGCTTAGCACTCACTCTGTCACCTCAATCAGAAATGTGTGATTCATCCTTAACACTTTCCTCTCTCCATTCTCTATGAAAAACAATAAAGATCTTTCTGTTATGTCTCTTACTTATGTCTTTGGTCCATGCTTCCTCTCCATATCCATTGTTTCTCCCCTCATTATATCTCATCTGAAGTTCCGGAACAGACGTCAACTGGTCCCACAGACTCTAGCCCTTACTCTCTACAAATCCATCTTTCATACTGATGTCCTGGTAAACTTTCTGAAAGGCATATCGGCTCATGGGAACAATATGTAAAAGCATGTATCCCTACTACCTGTAGGCAAAATTACACGTATTCTCATATAACATAATCTGCCTTCCATGATCTGACTACTAAACTTGCCATTCTTTCTCTTAAATCCTATCACTAACAATCACTCCTCTACATGAGTTCTGAGATCCATGCATAACAATCTTCTTAGAATCTCCTGAACATGGAATTTTAATATACCACCAGATTTTAATCCAGGATATGTACATCTTCTCTAAATGCCCTTTCATGTCCATTGGTGACCAATACCCCTGAAAAGGGTAGCTCATTCCTTCTCTTGCATGGAGCCTTCCATGACTACCTAGATGTGTATTCCTTTTATCTCCAAACATACACCTGTATGATAATTATATTTTTACCTATTTTTCCCAACTGCTACACGTGAGGTTACAAGCCAGCTCAAATTTCCGTTTACGCCCTCAGTGCCTAGGATAGTGTTTGGCACGCAGATAGTGTTTGTTAAATTAATGATCAGTTTCCCTCTTTTCCTACAGACTCTTGCTCAAGTAGAGATCATTTGCAATCAGAGCTTTAAGTTTCCCTTTTTCTTTAAGGGAATAGGCATTAGGTATGTTCTAATCTAGAGACATTGACGCTAGAAGATACTTCCTGAATCAGGTGTGATGAAAAGTAATTGATGCATTGAGAACACCATAATGTTCATCTCTTTAAGGTTCAGTGTGCAATCATAAACTCAAAAGGCACTAATGGTGTTCTGTCTTTGTAAATGTTTCCACTCGCCCTAAAAAAGGTAGAATATTTTCTATCTGCATAGAAAATAAATGCTGCTTTTGCCATTTTGCTTCTTTGCTTATTTACAATTATAGAAGAAAAACTTGGTCACTTAAGATGTAATTGTTTTCATAATTCTAATAATTTGCTTTTTACTTGATGGCTAATATTTGGATATAACTTAAAAATTAGAGCATGTGTAAACTTAAGAAAATAGTTTATGACATAAATCATTAAAGGATATTCTCAAAGTATTTTGTGAAAAGCCTACATATTAAGAACAATGGCCTCTACTCTTTAGGTATGAGAATATACAGAAAGGTAAAGGAAGTTAAAACAATCATAAATCCTAAGCTGTTTTATTTCTCATTATTTTTATCTTACTGTTCAATATTAAAAGCCCTTGTCATCATGAAATTATCAGTGAGGAAATGAAATGTTGAATCCAGGACTGACAAAAGTCTTGATAGAAAAATACAGAGTGAGAATTCATGTACTAAAATCATTTCTTTCATTTCAATTACCATCCTAAAGCCAGCCGGTAGTACTCGCTAATGACCTGTGAAAACAAAAAACCAAGGTACAAATCTGAATTCTACCACTTGCTATTTGCATGACAGTAGGCAGATTACTAACCCATGTCTTCCTGTAAACTCATTTGTAAAGGGCTAAATTAGCAAGGTCTTTCTTAAACAAAAGAATTTAATGAAATATTTGTGCTAATCAGGATAGGCTAGGCTATGCCTTGGCCAATGAAAAACTCCAAAATCTTTTTTTTAATTTTATTTATCTATTTGACAGAGAGAGAAATCACAAGTAGGCGGAGAGGCAGGCAGAGAGAGAGGAAGGGAAGCAGGCTCCCTGATGAGCAGAGAGCCCGATGTAGGGCTCGATCCCAGGACCCTGAGATCATGACCTGAGCTGAAGGCAGAGGCCTAACTCACTGAGCCACCCAGATGCCCTGGCTTATAAATATTTCTTAAAGATTTTTTTGTCATCATCCAATACTACCATATTCACTTCTTGTTGCCCCTTCATGCTCCAGGAACGTCACAGCGGGGCAGCTGGCTGTTCTACTCCATACTGCCCTCCTCTCTCCAGGACCCAGGGTCATACAGGATCCACCATCTAGGATGTTGTCATTCTGTGAGGAAGGAAATGGAGATGCAGCCAAGTTGCATGTTGACTTTTAACATTTTGCCGCAGAAGTAACACGGATCACTTCCACTCATATTTCACTGATCATCTATTTCAAGAGGGAAGTGAAATCCTACCATATGCTACTGGGGATGGCCATAAATATTTATTTTATATCAATATTCTATATTAATACATAACATTAAAGTATGTTATAGTATTTTGGTGTATTCCATGGTACTGGGTAGAGAATAACAGTAATAGCTCAATGCAGTGAGGCGTTACTCTGTTCCGAGGACTCTGCTAATGGTTTTGTTCCCATTAACTCATTTAATTCTCATACTGACCTACAAGGCAAGTGGATGCATCTACCAGACACTGCAGTTTGCCTTTCCAATAGCCACCCCTTATTCTGATGGCTACCAGGAGCCAGTGAAAAACTTCTCAGCAAACTATGATACGTGGAATTCTCTGAACACAGCATCACTTCTTGAAAACAATATAAAAAGTAAGGTGGAATTCTGTCTTCTTTCCACATTTCTGCAGAAGGCAGAAATGATGTCAAGTGATACAGCAGCCATTTGGGGAGTGAGGTTAAAAATCATGAAAATACTGGACCTCATTGCTGATGATGCTATCTGATGCCAGGAGTCATTTATGTCTGAATTTCCTGTCATGTCAGCTAAATAAGCCTGTTCTTCTTTGAGCTGATTTCTAAAGAGTTTTAGCTTCTTTTCATCTGAATCATTTTTAATCAATGCAATGTATATCCCCATGGCTTACAAGCAAAACAAAACGAGTTAAGGAGAAGTTATATACACGGGCCAAAATAACAAGACCAATTAATGCCAGAGCTGGAACTTAGATCTATAATGGCCTGACTCTAAAACTGGGTAATTCACAAGAGACTTTCCAATCAATTCTAAACAGCTGTGAGTGAAACCCTAGATACTTGACATTTCAAAATATAATGTGATAATCAAGTTATTAATAAAATGAAACTATCACTAAGGAACTGGGAAATTCTCAATGTTTATTAAGTAGAGCTTGCATAAAATCATGCTTCTGTTCAATATATCCAAGTTTGCTATTGATATAACTTGGGAATTGTGATTTCATTGCTTAAATGTATTTTTAAATGAAAGATTAACAATATAGGATAACTACTATCTTCATTAGGTTATGAATTGGAGTGGTTGATTAGGTAATGTTTATTACTTTCTAGTCTGTGTAATCCATGATTTTAATGATGTGATGAAAGCAGATAAGCTTTGGCACATAATTATTCCTTGTATACCATCCCTGATAGAACAAATAGGAATTATTTGTTTTAATATCTATCTTCTTCAGGACTGCAAACTTCCTGAAGGCATAGTCATGCCTGCCTTGGCGCTCTGTGCAGCTAGCATTTGATAGAGGAACTGCTCCAAGTATATTAGCTCATGGATAAAATGATCAATATTATTCTACTTGAAAACAGGGACAGAATAAGAAAAAAAAAATCATGTTGAATTAGTCACAGCCATTTGTATTGTTTTTTTTTTCTTTAATTTGGAACCAGTTGTGAATATTGCAAATAGGCAAATCTAAGCTTAACTAACTAAAATTTTCCTTTCCGGTTAGAGCTGCTTTTCTTTTCTTATTTTTTTTTTTAGAATTTTATTTTATTTTTTTCAGTGTTCCAAAATTCATTGTTTATACTTTGATTAATGACCTCACGAGTTCTCTGTTCCAGAATATAATAAAAATAGCAATAAATACTAACCTTAAAAAGAGATATTTTTCTGAATTGAGTGAAGATAGATTTGTAATATTTTATTGATAATAAATAGGTCCTAAGATTTGAATAGCTTAAAAAAATAAAATTATTACTTGTTCATGTAACAGTCTTGTATATATTCTCTCCAATAGGGTAGCTTTCCTCCCTAAAATAGTTCAGGGATCCAACCTCCTTTCATCTCTGGTTCCACCATTTCCTTGTCCTCCTCTCCATCTGTATTCAGTTGACAGAGGAGAAAAAGCAGGAGGGAGGGTCTGTCATGGTGTTTTATGGTCCATGAAGGAAAGATGTTCACGAGCACTCAGTCACTGTAAGAATTTGGATACAAGCCATATTCAACAGCAAGGAAGACTGGGAAATGTAGAATATCTCTTCAAAAATCAGGATAAAGGATTTCAGTAGATAATTGGTCTCTGCTGGTCACATTACAGTTCTGCAATCTGTAATTCTACACAAAATAATATAGGCAACACTTCATGGAAGAACAAGCAGCTACCTTTGTATATTTACTATGGTCTTTCAACTCCCTGAACCCATTCTGAAGCATTGCTTTTTTTTTTCCTTGTTGACATTAGGGCTTGTGAAGATAAACTGAACTCATCCTGAGAATTTTAGTGGGAGCTGCGAATAATATTCTTAATGCTGCTTGTGTCACATATTCTTATTTCCTTAGAAAGCTCATCAATGAGAGATTGTGTGATGCTAATTCAGCTTCAGCCTCTGTACTAATTCACATTATTTCCATTAGAAGTTCTATTCATTACAGAGACTGGATAAGCACAGAAAACACAGAATTGAAAAGACATTTATTTAAATTGACTGTAATGAGTCAGTGGCTTCTATATTCCCCTTATTATCTTCAAATGCCAAATGAAACTTTCAGTAATGGGCACTGGTCATTGTTCAGTTTCATGATTATTTCACATTTGTTCAAAAGTCAATTGGAATAAATGCCTTGGTTAAAGTAATTGAAGGTCATCTGTAAACTGATTTATCTTTTGCGTGTGTGTGTGTTCTCTATAAACAAGCACCTATAATAAATTTTGGAATATTTTCTTATACTTAAGGAAAAGTAAAAACCAAACAAGTAATGAAAACAAAGGGGAAAACATTGCAATGTTATGTTATACCATTTTTTATTTGCCCTAAAATTTTGACTCATAAGTCTGATGTTAATTTTAAAAACTTTTACATACATGTCCTTACCCAGGCTATTTTATTTTAAGCTACTTTTTACCCAATTACTCTTTAACTCTCAAGGGTCAAGAATCATGTCTCTCTTTCAAAATTATGTCCCATAAGACCACATTAAAGACACTCAATAACTGATTTTCAATGTTGATATACATAAAACTTCACTTCGAATATTAGGTTCACCCTGACATACAATCACATCCACATTCACATCCCTTTCTCTCTCTCTTTCCAACACACACACACACACACACACACACACACACACCCTTACCTCACAGATTATTTTTTGTATAATAAAAGACAAACAAAAAATGATAGCTTAAGTTTCCATTATTTAAGTTTTTTCTGCAGAATGGTAAATTTGAAGGGTTCTTTCACAATACCAACACCATTAATGGAAATTGTGAGTAAGTAGTTTTATGGGCATGTGAAATATTTTGGTCACAGAATATTATTAATACATTTTGAAAGGAGAAAATACTCAGAGAGCTAAGAAAGTACTTTAAGGGAGACTACATTTGGCAGCCATAATATATGTTCCTTGATGCAAGAGCCAGTATCATTATTTTATAACCTACAAAACACATAAGATTATTTTATGTGAAAACTAACTTATAAAAATGTAAAAAAAAAGACATACTTATTTGAACTACTATGAATAACCATACACCTTTAATAACTTCACATTTTAATTGTGTGGTTTATCCAAAATGTTCCCCATTTTCATTTTTAATACTCTAATATTCTGTTATGCAATATCCTAATATGCACCCATGCACACACACACATACCATAGATATCCCCCTTCTCCTTCCATTCCCATTGTCTTAATTATCACCATCACCTCACCACCACCTCTACCTACCCTCAAAATTATGTTTACAGAGAAGACAAATTAGAGCATGGTTTATCAAGGATATATATAATCCTGACCACTCATATGGCAAAACCTATTTTGAACAGCTTGAGATCCTATCAGAAGGACAGTGACAATGAGCCCTCTAACCCTGGTCCCCAAAGGAAGCAGATGTTATATGAAATATTAAAGATCAGGAATATCTGTGAGATGGTGTATTCCCATCTCTGTATGGGAACTGTATTCCCATTAGTCCTTCATTATCTTCCAATTTTTTAAAAGCTGACTCACTGTCATTTGTTACTATTATTTTTGAGAACGAGACAAAATAAAAGATGAGTTTATGTTGACAATTCCACCATTGATATTCTTGTTATAAGTAAACATAACAACGCCTCTAAGAGACTTGAAAAATGGCAATGAAAAAATCTGGCAAGTCCTTTCTCACTGTTGCATCCCTTTTGTTATGCTATGGGTCAAAAAACTGCCCTCAAACAAAACTTCAGCTTCATATAGAATATAAGCAGTGTGGTAGGCAAAATCCCAATGTCCCCTCAAGATCCTGACCCCCTTGGTTATTCAACCAAACACTAAGGTGGGCACTGCTGGGAAGGGACTTTGCAGATAAGGTCACTAATCAGTTGACCTTTAACTAAGATTATCCTGGATTATCTGGTGTATTGATCCCATGACGTGAGCTTTTAAATGCAAAAGAGGGGGGTTGAAGAACCAGGTGCAGCAGAAGAGCAAGGCAAGAGAGATAGGGTAGAAGAGAAAGCTGGAGAGATGTGCAATCCAGGACTCTTACTGCCCTTATCAGCTTCAAAGGGGGCTGACGAGGGAATACCAGAAGTCCCTACAAGCTGAGAACAATCAACAAAGAAACTAGGGCTTCATTCCTATAGCCACATGGAAATGAATTCTGTCCACAATGTGAATGAGCTTAGAAGCAGACTCTCCCTCGGAGCCTACAGGAGAAAGTATACTCTTGCTGATATTTTGTAGGGTTCTAAGTAGAGAACCAACTGACTGACCCTGTGAAATCACGAGATGATATTTAAGTTTTGTTTTAAACCGCTAGGACTGTGGTAATAAACAATAAAAACCTAACATAGGCAGCTCGATTGTGGTGTGTGTGTGTGTGTGTGTGTGTGTGTGTGTGCATGCCCGAGCCTTTATTGTTGTTCTTGTAGTATCTCTACCACTCTGAGCAGAACTGGTCACGTGGATTGAAGTGCGTAAATTTTTGAGAGAGAAATTTCTTTAACCGCAGCAAAGTTAGGCAAAGTCACTCCAAGGACAGCCAGACTATTGTGCTAGTATATATTTGTTTATATGTAATCCAACCATCCTTATGACATTCCCACACTGAAGACATTGGTACCTCTATGTTAGCAGGAAAAGAAAATTAACAAGATGGTAACAGGAATGGGTATTTCCAAGAGACCCAAACGATCATGACTCTTTAAGTTTTTGAGAGAAATGTGGCATTATTAAGGCAAAAACTCAATATTCCCCTGTAAAACATCAAGTGCATTAATAGGGCAAAGTCTCTTAAAAAGTAAATATAGTAATGCGTAAAATTAAAAATGCTATGAAAGAACTCAAGGTTCCTGTTTTTGTAACTAATGTAGATTAAAGCTAGAGTCATTCCTTATTCTTCAATTAAACATTTCAAGTATAATATAACTACTAAGCCTCCAAGAACCAAGATACCCGAACACAAAGTGAGACATGCTAGGTAAAGACTATATGAAACACACACATGCTCATGTACGTACACACTCAAATGCATGCATTTCCTGCTTCCAGAACCAACTTATTTCACCAAGCCCCTAGGGAAAAAGCTAAAACTGGTACAACACAGGTCTTAAAGAGTGCTGAGCCCCTATGCAATCAAAAATGTGCATATAACCTCTGATTCCCTAAAAACGAACAGCTGAGTCTACTGCACAATAGAAGCCTTACTGACAACATAAGCAGTTAACACATGTTTTGTATGTTACATATATTATATACTGTATTCTTACACTACAGAAAACAAGAGAAAAGGAAATGTTACTAAGAAAATCCCAAGGGAGAGAAAATATATTTACAGCACAGTACTATACGGGGAAAAAACCTGGGTATAAACAGACTTGTGTAGTTCAAACCCGCAGTGCTCAAGGGTCAGTTATAGTTCTGATAGGGGTACTTAACTTTCCCAGAGTTGGTGAATGAATGATAATTTATCTACCTCTCTACTCTGATCAGATTAAACCACTATACATAGTCAAGACTATCTAGTGCCCACGTAGTCCTTGGAAAGAAAATACTCATCTGAAGAAAAGACACTACTCTCCTTTCCTAACATCCTTGAAGTCTAGAATGTGACCTGCTCCCTTCCCGTTCATCAGTAGCTTAATAACCACTAGAAAAAAAACACATTTTAGAAAAGAGAGCTGAGCTGGTGCTCAGCCGCACCAGGATAAGGAATTGGCAGAGAAGGCGCTCTTGCTCATGGGGCACTGGGTGGAGAGCCCGAATATGTGAGAGTGCCTCTGGAAAGTGCCTGGCAATGTCGCTCTAAGCCCATCTGTCAGCTGTCCTGCCAGGACTCTCAAGCCGGCACGGGAGTCTAACCAGAGCACAGAGCAGACGCATGCTCCCATAGAGCTGTGGAGACTGAGGCCTGTTTTAGGCCCAGGTTGGACCTAGAGACAAATGAAATCTTGTACACAGGTATATTGGGTGATTTTTTTAAAAAATATTTTATTTATTTATTTGACAGAAATCACAAGTAGATGGAGAGGCAGGCAGAGAGAGAGAGAGGGAAGCAGGCTCCCTGCCGAGCAGAGAGCCCAATGCGGGACTCAATCCCAGGACCCTGAGATCATGACCTGAGCCGAAGGCAGCGGCTTAACCCACTGAGCCACCCAGGCGCCCGGGTGATTTTTTTTTTTTTTTTTTTTTTTTAGTTCACTCTAGCTTTTAATACCTATGGCACCTGTCACTCAAATCATACAATTTACCTCTTAGCATGTATTTTTTTTTTTTTGAAGTAGGACTTTATGATGGACTATAAGCTTCTCAAGACAAGGATCATATGTTAGATTTCTTTGCATCTTCACAAATCTGATTCTTTCTCTGAGGAAATCTCAGTCCATGTATCCTGAGCCAGTATTTGGGGATAAGACAAGCAGCAGGGGAAATAAATTAGGGGGAAGTGGGGATAATAAAAAGTACTTGTGCTGAGAATATTGGAGAATATTAAGTACATTAATTCTTACCTGGCAGGTTATGCTTTGCTGCTGACATTTTACCTATCAATTTCCATCGAAGTTCTAAACTTACGGCTCAAGAGATTACTCTGATATAAAGTAATGAGAACTTTTGCATTTTTATGATACTCGTTCCCAACCCAGAGTTAGCGATTACCTTTCTTCCCTCTCTCCTTCCATCCCACAGTTAGACTCACACAAGCTCTTGGAACTCAGTGATGACACGTCATCTTATTTCGCAGAGCAGCGAACTCAATGTTTGACAAATAAAAGAAGCTTGAATGCTGAATTGCATTCTAAATATATACTCACAGAATTAGAAAACCTGATGACAGGAGAAGGGAAGCTTCACCTCCTATCTCTCTGGCTCCATATGGAGGACCCACGATGACTCTACCCAATTCAGTATCTACCGTGGACACCACTAATCTACCACAATAGTTTCCCATTGAAATGGCAATAGCATAGAGATCCAGAGAGCTACTCTTAATCGATTACATACGTCATGTGAAATAAAAGCAGTATATCTTCCATGGAATGTTTTATTTCCTCACTCAGAAAATAAAGGAAACCAAGGAACAAAGAGTTAAGTACTTTAGACAGAGCCATGAACTAGTGACTGAAATGGAATTTGAATACAATCCTGTGGAGATTCTTGGTCTTCACTCTGTCTACCCTTCTACATTATGCTTTTAGGCAAAACCAACCCCCAAAATCTATTAAAATATTTCATAATGTATTCCAACAAAGAACGGTCTCTGGTCTCAGAAATAACTGATTGTCCTATTATCTTTACAACTTATTATTTCTGTAAGCTGGATATGGCTACTTAGGCTCTCCATGTTTAGTTTCCTCATATGGAAAATAGGATAATCACAATACCTAGTTAATTGTGCTTTTATGAGGAGTAAATGAGGTAATACATGTAAAATGCTTAGTCCAGTACCTGACACCTAGTAAATAGCCATTAGAAGTTGTCATATATCATTACTATTGTCACCTGCTACACTGGGTGAATGAAACCAGGAATATAATGCAAATGATAAGATGGAAATTATGATTGTGCACTAGGATAATCAAATACAAATTACTCACCTTAAAAAACAGAGCAAGTTAAGCATCAAAAACATTTTTCTCTGAACTGGTTCCAAACATAATCTCTTATCATAGACAAGTGTTCAGGATGCATTGAAATCATATATAAATAAGGCCCTATGTTCCTAAAAGAACTTCAGGAAATGTATAATTGGATAAGGTAATGCATAATGGACAATGCACACTTTATTTGTTTGCAAAGATAAAGAGTTTGTTATCAGGAATCACTACAAGCTGATAATGAAGATGGAGGTGAGTTCCTTTTTCCTTTGCTTTGGGCCATCAGGATGCCTGCCAGTTCTGTGTAAATGCAACAATGGCTATTGAGAAGGCATTGGTGGGCACTGCAGGGGAGTGACAGGCACATAAGAGAAGAGCAGAGGTGGGCTGATAAATTAGGATGGGAAAACAGGCATCAGGAACCCCCCAGGAGGGATGCAGTAGTCATTCAATATGAAAGCAAGAGATCAGACAGTCTCGGGCTAGGACTCTGTACTACCATGCTGTGTTCTGCTCTTTTGAAGGAACCTATTAAATGACAAGGACAATACTAAAAAATACTAAAATATCCCCAAATGTCTGTCATCTAATGTTGAAATACAGCCTCATGGACCTGAGCTACTACTATCTAAAGAAGCTACAGAGGCACATTTCAAGTCATGGGCATGTTACAAGTGCCCTGGGAATTCTTTCCAGTGTGAGGCCTTTTAGAAGGGGAAAATTAAGCTCTATTTTTTTTTTTCACCTTTGTGTAGTTATTCTTTTCTAAACTTGGAGGAAAGTGCCATTTCTGTCAGTGTCTAGCAGTAAAGGACAAGTGTGGGCAAAGTGCAAAAGAACGGAAGACTGGTAAGCAGCACAAAAAGGGGATTCTTGCTTCCTAAAACATCACAGATCAAGTCAGAAAATCAGAACAGAGGTCATTAGATTCATTTTCCAGACAGGAAAACTGAATTACAGAGAGGTAACATGACCTGCACAGTCAGTTGGCAGCAAAGCTGACACTGAATGTCCAGTCTCACTCCAGGCTCTAAAATCACACCAGCACCACAGAGCAATACACTTTGACTTTTGGTGGGAGGCCAGATTCTCAGATGGCCCCCAAGGTTCCTCCCTCCCCTAATGTAGCATAACTACTGCATTTATACCATGAACTTCCAATTACTCAGTTTGAAAGTTGTCTGTGGGGGGCCCCTGGGTGGCTCAGTCATTGAGTGGCTGCCTTCAGCTCAGGTCATGATCCCAGGGTCCTGGGATCAAGCCCCATGCCGGGCTCCCTGCTCAGCAGGGGGTCTGCTTCTTCTTCTCCCACCCTCCCTGTTTGTGTTCCACTCTTGCTGTGTCTCTGTCAAATAAATAAATAAATAATATTCTAAAAATAAATAAATAAATAAAATAAAAGTAGTCTAGGTACTACTCTGAAGGGGTTTTCCAGGTGTAAGTAAGGTTCCAAATCAGATGACTTTAAGATAGGAAGATTATTCTTAGTGGGTCTGACCTAGTCAGATGGGCCCTTAAAATATCTGTATTTTCCCTAGTGAGACAATTCAAAGTACAAGGGAATTTGGCAAAGCATGAGGGAATTTGGCAGTGCAGACTAAATTGTGACTACCACCACCACCTCGCCCAAAATTCATATGTTGAAACCCTAACTCCTATTGAGACTGTATTTGGAGATAAGATCTATAAGGTGATAATAAAGGTTAAATGTGGTTATAAATATGGGGCTTTAATTCAATATAAGTAGTGTATGTATAAGAAGAGAAAGAGCCACAAGAGACCTTTTCCTCCAACACCTGAACATACAACAAGGAAAGGCCATGTGAGACCACAACAAAAAAGCAGCCATTTACAAGCCAGGAAGAGAAGCCTCACCAGAAACCAACCCTGAAAGCACCTTGATCTTAAACTTCTAGCCTCTGGAATTGTGAGAAAATAAATTTCTGTTGTTTAAGCCACTCTGTCTACGGTGTTTTATCATGGCAGGCTCAGCAGACTAACACAGAAAGACTGCCCATTTCATGTTTTAAAGATTGAGAGGGTTATGTGACAAGAAATAGGAAAAGTGGCCTCAAGCTGACAGCCATCAAAGAAACAGAAACTTCAGTCCTACAGCTACAGGGAACTGAATTCTGACTCAATACATGAGTTCAGAAGAGAACGTTGGGCTCCAGATGAGGACACAGCCAGAAGACACTTATATTTTAGCCTTGTGAGAAGCTAAGTAGGTAATAGCCACACTATGCCCAGATTTGTGCCCTCTAGAACTGTGACTTAATAAAGAAGTTTAGTCTTGAACTGCTAACATGTGGTAATGCTTTTAAAGGTGACAGAAAACTAATAGACCCACCAGCATTAATTATATTTTTAAATAGCTTTATGAAGGTATAATTGATACACAAAAAACTGCACGAAGTAATGCATATAATTTGAGAAAAACCATACATTTGTGAAACTATTACCACAATCAAAGTAATAGACATTTCCACCATCTCCAAAAGTTTTCTGGTATCCTTTCTTTACACCAGATCTCTAATTTATGTACTTCATCTTGCATAACCAAAAATTTTATATCCACTGAACCACAATTCCCAATTCTCCCTCACTCAGAGAGGGTTATATCCAGCCCCTCATCACTACCATTCCAGTCTTCATTTCTTTGAGTCTGGCCTTCTTAGGAGATTCATGCAGTATTTGGTCTGCTCTAACTGGCTTCTTTCATTTTGACATAATGTCCTCCAGTTTTACCTAGCTTGTCCCATATTGTACTCTAGTATAAAATTAACAGACAAAAGTACTAAGAATGACTGTAACTATGAAACTTTATTAATGGATACACAATATAAAAAGGTGTGAAGTGTTATATCAATAACATAAAGTGCAAGAGGGAGAGGTAAAAAGTATAGAAGTATAGAGTTTTTATATGCAATTGAAGTTAAATTATTATAAAAATAAACAGTTGTTGTTGTGTTTTATATCTGTCACATGGTAATCACAAAGAAAATACCTACAGATGACACACAAAAGAAAAGAGAAATAAATTAAAGCATATAACTACAACAAACGTCAAAAAATCACAGAGAAGGATATTAAGTAAAAAAAAAAAAAAAGCGAGAGAGAGAGAAAAGAATCACAATTCAAACCAAAAAATGAACAAAATGGCAGGTCTTTATCTATAGTTATTTTAAATGTAAATGGAATAAACTTTCCAATCAAAAGTCAGAGAGCAGCTGATGATTTTTTTAAAAATCCAACTATACACTATCTAGAAAAGACTCACTTTAGAGTTAAAGACACACATAGGTGGAAAGGAAAGGAATGGAAAAAGATATTCCACACAAAAAGAAAAAGAAAGCAGAGGCAGCTATGTTTATATCAGAAAAAATAGACTGAAAGGAAAAAATGGTCATAAAGTCACAACAAGAGATATATATAATCTATAGATATATATTAATATTATCATTATATATAATGATAAAAGACTCAATTTATCAGGAAGATATAATAATTATAAATCTATAAGCACCCAACACTCCTGTAACTAAATATATAGAGCAAACATTAATAGTTCTGAAGAGGGGACTAGACATCAATACAATAAAAGAAGAGACTTCAATACACCATTTACAAAGGATAGAATATTGAGGAAGAAAATTGATAAAGGAAGAGTAGACTTGAACTGTACTACAAACCACATCATTCTAGCCAACATAAACAGAACATTCCATCCAACAACAGTAGAATACATGTTCTTTTCAACTGCACATGGAACATTATCCAGGACAGATCATATTTTAGATCATAAATCAAGTCTCAACAAATTTATACAAAGGTTGATATCATCTCAAGTATCTTTTCCAACCACAATGGAATGAAACTAGAAATCAATAGCAGAAGGACAACTAGAAAATTCACAATATGTGGAAACTAAACAGTACATCCTTGACATTGGTTCAAAGAAGGAATCAGAAGAGAAATTAAAGAATACCTTGAGAAAAATGAAAATAAAAATAAAACATAACTGAAACTTAGAAGATATAACAAAAGCAACGGAGAGAGCAGTTTATAGTGATAAATATCCACATTAAAAAAGCAGTTCAAACAAACAACCTAGGTTTACACTTCAAGGAAGCAGAAAAGGAACAAACCCAAAGTTTGAAAACTAAAGAAAAATTAAAGATTAGAGCAGAAATAAATGCAACATAGAACAGAAACACAATAGGAAAAAAAATACAATGGAACTAAGATTTTTTTTTAGAGATAAATAAAATTGACAGACTCCTTAGCTAGACTTACTAGTTCTAAAATTTGATACTGAGGCAATAATCAGAGATAGGCAAAAGTGTTACATAATAAAAAATTTTCAAAATAGTGAAAAGTTTAAAACCTCCAAGTCCAAGGATAAGTGATTGACTATATCAATTGTGGCATAGCTGGATGAAATACTCTATAGCCATTAAAAATATGTTTAAGAAAACTACCATTAGAAATGGGTAAATATGAATAATGTGATTTCTATGTATGTAATGTATATATGCATGCATTATATATGTACACACACATATGTGTGCATATATATTTCAAAATGTTACTAAATATTAGTTCTGGTGATTGGATTATAGAACACTAATTGAACTTTTTCGTGCTTTTCTGTATTTATCAATGCTTTCAAAATAGTAGCTATTATTTGTAATAAAAAAGAAACAATACTTACAAATTACATTTTTTTGACACTGCCATAAATGAAAATATCTTTTTGTGTATCTACAACCCTCCAGAAGTGAGATTCACAGATATTTATAGTGGGTTGCCCAACATTTTTCTGGAGAGACGCTCCTTTTTTTATTTCTTAAAATTCTCAGAGTTTAGCTCTGAGGTCTGGGCTGCAGGTGTACACCCAAGTAGAGAATGAAATGACTGTGCACAGCCTCTGGACACATATTTCTTAACAAGGTTTAAGCTTCAGGATCATGGGTTACTTACTTCATGGGGAGTAGGCAGATCAATGCTGACATTTATTTTTTGTGGCTCCTAGAGCATTTTAAAATACTTTTCAGATAGCCCATAGGCTTGAGGAATTAACTCAGATGGGACATTTTGATTATGTTACTATATTAGATAGACATGTAACTGCAAGCAGTGACAAACGAGGAGGGTGGCAGCTTCAGCAGGAATGCCCTGATTCTCTCATGTACACAGTGCCCCGCAATACCTGAGTGCCAACTGATAGCATAGAAAAGTTCAGTGATGATTTAATTTAAAAGTTCCCTGTGCTTTATAATTCACATGTAATTATAGTTAGTTCATTAATTACCTTCTTGAGAAGTGAGACTAGAAAGAGAATTAAATGGTACTTTAAGAAGCTAATTTTGCAAACAATTAAATGAAGCCAAATATAATTGATAATTGCCGTACCAACCGGCCCGGAGGCATTCCTCTTTAGAAAAATTGTTGTTTAGACTTTGGTACTATGAGAGAATAGAAACTCTCTCCCTAAGTTTAAATAAGCATGAAAAAGTCAAAGTAAAAGCAATTAAGCTTTTCATAAAATTTGGCTCAAGCTAAAGGTTCCCAGCAACTTTAGCAATATGAATTTCAATGGTGTTTCTCTAAAAAAACACGGTTGATGATGACCAGGTCTTGAAGTTGGGAAGTGATATATTTGAATCACAAAAATATGGATTTGAAAAAGGCAATAAATCTGTGACTCTCATGTCTTTCTGAGGAAAGCATGACTCCCCTGAACCTCTTTTCCTAGTACCTTGGCATCCTTGAGCGTTTTCCAACTGGAACCATTGAGCATATGGTTAAGTGTTTGATTTTAAAATAGTATCATCAAACACGTACTGTGCGACAGGCCTTCTGCTAAATGTTAGGGATCCATCTAACCCTTCCCTCCAAACAGCTGAAACAGCTTTTATCTAGAAAGAAACTCGGTCACTGAGCTGAGAGAGGCTGTAAAACAGTCATTGCCTTTGACAGTTTTAATGTTTATGGGTCCTTTCGATCAGGAGGATTTTGACTGCCAAAATCCTTGACTCACCTTTGTTATAATGATCCCACGTTTGAAAGCAAACATCACCATACTAATGAGTAATACTTTATCTTTGATACAACTCACACAGTGCCAAAGGTGTAGCTGCCTCTCCATCTTTATCATGTGTCCTGAGGCCTAGCATCCTCCTGTCTCCTAGGGCTGGTGTCTGAAGCCCCTTCAGAGAAATGTCCTGATTTGGCTTCTGCCGTCACTGTTACCCCGTCCCTCCACTACCCTGCACATGGGCTCAGATCATAACACCGTCTGCCCCAGGGACACTCTGGGACCTATCTCACTAAATGTACTGGCATAGAGTCTTCCTCTTCACTGTGAATTCTTTCTAGTTCTCGGGTGTCTGCTAAGATTCCTTCTCCAGGAAGCACTAAATTTCTCTCTCTCTGCAGCTGGTAACCAAGAAAAAAGCATTCTGAGACACAGCACAGTGAAGACGAAACAGGGCCCACACTCCTTAAGGTCTTCATGTCATCAAGGAGGAGGCCCAGAAGTCCACTGTAGAGGGCTCAGGTCATATGGGAAATAACTTCAGCCTGAACCCAGGAGTGTGAGTGGCCATGCCAGACCCTTCTTATCTCCAACTCTCTGAAATGGTTTGGAGCTGGAGAGAAGAAAAAAATGCTTTCTCTCATTATGACCTGATCTGATCATTGTCAAGAGAAACCGGAACAAAGCACTGCATTTTATACATAGGAAATAGAATCAAAGTGACTGAGAGAGAGATAAGAAACACCTGGAGGTACTCCTAAATGACTCTGAACCTGGGCTACCCTACTGTGAGAAAAGTAACTTTTGCAGCAAAAGGAATGCAATACACTCTCTCCCAAAATGGTAAGTAAGGAAATTGTCAACCTTCTGGGGTCTCAAAGAAGCAAGTAGGGCAAAGAGCAATGATATACCAGACCAGAGATGAGAGCAAGAAAAACAGAGCCCATCCTAGTGATGGGATGAGTAGAAGTTCCACTTAAACACGGGAGTCACGGTCAAACTGCTCTGTAAAGGAAAGTTCTACTGATTTGCAAACTCACTATCAGTATATGAGAGTAAACAGTTCTACCGTCATCTACACTGGATATTAGAGTGTTTAAATTGTTTACTAATAGGATAATAACCTTATTTTGCTATCTTTTTATATTTAAGGGCTAGAAAAACTTTTCATACATCCATTGATAAATTATATATGTTTCTCTATAAATTGGTAAGTGAATTATAACAATAGATTTTGCAATAAAAATGACTGATATTAAGTGAGAAATTCCCCTGTGCGCCCTGGAGTCAAGTCTTACATGGACATGCTGTTCAGTCGACAGGCCTCCCATGGAGCCCACCCTTCTCACATTTGTAACTGAGGTGATGGACATTCTGATAATTGGATGCGTGAAGTGGGAATTACCTGTTTCACACACCAGCCACCAAATTGAGTTTACCTTGCTTAGGGTTTAGTATCAACAAATCTGCTTATGTCAAGATGCCAGATTAGATTCAAGGAGAAAGAACAAGACCTGACTCAGGATATGGGTATATTTATGATGCTTTAAATCTAATTATTTCCTGGTAACAAAGGCAGGCACAGGCATTATAATTGCCTTGGTGTTTCTTTTCCCTAATTGCTTTGAATCTTTTTTGCACATAGGTGCAATAAGGTCTCCTTGACTGTGAGTTTCTCTAGAGCCAATTAAATTTGTATTCCCAAGGTTTGAAGAGTGTCTGGCACAAGGCAGTTGTTAATAAGTATCATGAAATGCTTTCTGATTATATGAATGGGCTTCAAAAATTAAGGTAATAAAATAAAAATATATGTGACATCTAGGACTATAAATTCTTATGAACATCAACAAAAAAAGGCTATTCTGACATCTCTTTTTTCATGCAGTTGAAATTCTAAAAATGTCATTTTAGTGACAAAGTGCTTCCTTCTTCTCATCATTCATGACAATGCGTCATTCTCACTCATTTTATGGGGTACAAGCTATTGGCATTTTTCTATAGAAGCATTTGTAGGGATTATACATTCTCACAGTTTGGTGCATTCTTTGATAGAAAAATGTACTGCATTGACCTGAACGTTGTAAAATACTTGAGATTTGCTATCTTTCTCTTCTGTGGATGATGAGAAATAGCTCCTTTTCACTAAGGAGTAAAGAAAAATTATTTTTCTACATAAATATCATCAGTCCTAACATTTATCTTCTTGATAAATATGGAAAATAATGTTTATCCTTAAGAACTTCAATAAAAGCAGGTAATTCAAGGCAATATATGCCTTAAAAAAACCATTAATCTTTATGAATTGAAAATAAATCCTATGGGAAATGTATTATAATCCCCCCTCTTAAAAAGCATTCTTTTCTGATTTTTTGATGACAAGGGAAACACAATTTCATTTTCTCTAATTAGAGACTACCAATTTGTTTTCAAAATAAATTAAAAACCATGTATAACCCATTACCACCCAGGGGTAATAGGCAGTAACAACTTATTATCCATTCTTCCTATATTTAATTACATATGACTATATATTTATAAAAGAGATAAACATTTTTTGAATATCATTTGCAAGTCTGTTAAAAAAACAACACTGTTATTTCATGACCTTGTTCCCATGTCAATAAATACTCATTTAAAAAACTTTGTGGGGACTTAACTACAATTTATTTAACCATCTGCCTATTGCAGGAAATTTAGATTGTTTACAGTGTTTGGTTATAATAAATAATACTGCAGTGAATATTTATGACTCTGTATCCAGTCCACCCTGAATATGAATCCTTAATACCCCTGCCAACTCATTATATGCTTTGGAGTTCTTTCAATTTACTCTCCTCAAAAGGAGGCAGGGAATAATTTTTAAAAATTTTAAGTGCTTAATACCTAACATCAAATTGTTTTCTCAGAAAACATGCATTTTATATACATAAATAAATGTTTTTTTATACATTTTCACATTGTCATCTATAGTGTATGAGAGTATTCTCATAAGATTCAATAGTTCATTTTAATAATGATATTTCTCCCTGTAAATTCAGCTACTGGCTACATTTTCAAGTAAAGGCCACAACATATGTTTTGGTATAATGTCTTAAGCAAAAGCACAAGTCTGTAGCATATACTTTTCCTCTTTAATAACAGATAGAAGGCATTTTTAGAAGGCATATTTTTAAAGACAAATTAAAACCATACAATGATACATAAAATAAACCATGACATCATCCCTCATGCTCTCAATACTGCTATATTACTTTCTAGAGAAAATAAATTTTTCTCTGGAAAATTTATTTTAGTTACGTTAGTTTTGTGTATACATAATTTGTATATACACACATGCTCTTTATACACACACATACACACACACACACACACACACACACACACACATAGGTTAGATGTGTTTGTAGAAGTAGCTTTTCCTTTTTCCAAAATCAGAATCATACCCAACGTATTATTCTGTAGTTTCTGCTATTTAACGTTGAACAATTCATGAAGAGTTGTCATTGTGTTTTTTTATAGCTTTTTGTAATATGAAACTCTTTTGAATATAAATTTTTTTTCATTTATTCCAACATGTCCGGTTCACATCTCCTAACTCAGCAATCTCAACTTATCAAAAAAATAAGTATTTTGAATTTGCTATAAACTCTATTTCTCTTTTTCTTAGCATCATCAGAAAAGGCCAAGAATTGAATAAATGCAAACTTGCTTTTTCTTGTGAAGCTACCTCTACCTTCAATTTTTTAGCTAGTTATACATTACCAACAAAATCACAGTAACATTAGTTTTGCATAGGATTTATTTTAAAAAGAAGAAAAAAAGAGTTCTGCACTTTTGAATTTCTTCATTTAGCCCCATAAGCTAAACTTAGGGCCAGCTTCCTCAGATCAGATTCTGTGTCTTTATTTTAATCAATATGGATACTGAAGAATGAAGGAATGAAGTGTGAGTACTGGTTACATGTGAATGAGCTTTAAAAATACAAAGGGTAAAAGAAGCGAAACACAAAAGGACAACCAGCTTGCCCTCTTGTTCTTCTAACTGTGGTGGTGTTTTTTCCTAATCACTCTTACAGTATCCCAGGCTGAAAAGGTTTGCTTCAGAAGTGAGGAACACAACCAAACATTCTTCAAATGTAAGGAATTCTCCACCAACTCCAAACGCCATCTACATGTGCCTAAAACAGTCAGCTGTGCACCATCCCTAAGTCACACCAGGATTTGTTTCCTCTGACCCACCTGCCAGCCCCAGCCTAAACTTATCTCCTATTCATCCTTCCCACCCACATGCTCTCCTTACCCAATGAGTCACCCCTGCACAGTCTTGCCACCCAGTGTTGCAGGACTTCGCCTTCAGCTGGAAGCATCTTTTCCTACCTGTTCTTCTTGTAATTTAGGTGTCCACTGGATCCATGGGACCAATATTTGTACTGAAGGAAACAGGTCCCAGAACAGAGTCCTGTGGTCTCTACTCAGTGACGGGTCAGTACCTAGAAAACAGAAACATGGGCATGGTTTTTCTTTCTTCTGAATATTTTCTTCCCCATTTTCATCCATTTACACTCTGGGGATGTGCTACAAGGTCAGCCAAATTATCGAGCTCTTAATCTAGAAGCCAGTAAATATTCTCTTTACCTTTAACATATTTATGCATTGAATAATGTGTACTGGGAAAATAGGAAATAGAGGGAAAAGCATGAGGCCCAACAAAGTGCCAACAGGTAAACATACTCCCCGAGGAGTCACACAAAAAGATAGAAGCATTTTCCCAAATATATTTGTTTTCTTGTTTATAAATTATTAAAAAGGAAAATGGACAAATAGATCAAAAGCGTAGAGTGACAAGACCTCAGTTTTAAAATATATTTTTATTATAAAATAATGCAAATGATTTGCTAAAAATACAAAAGTGTAGGAAGTAAAAATCAAATATTTCTAAGTTCTTTGCGTAATTATTCTTGCTAATCATTTCATCTGTACCTTTCTGGTTCTTCTTTTACATATCACATGATTGTTTACATATGTTATTAGCCCTTTGCAAATATCTTGCAGTACGTTTTCCTTTATTACTTTATTTCGTGCACGTGTGTGTGTGTGTGTGTGTGTGTGCGCTCAGCATGTTTCTGTTTTTTCCCTTTATGATTCATAGGCTTTGTGTCACACTTTGAAAAGCATTTCCTACTCACAAGATTATATGATTTAAAAAAAAAAATAATTTGTATATGGTTAGAGAGCAAAGGATGATAGAAAATCCTTCCTTTTTTATAACAAGCTTTTTACAGATGCTGAAACCAACTAGCCCCTGGGAAAAGAATGACATTGCATTTAATGGAGCTGAACATGTTTGGAATCATCAAGTGTAAGATCAATTAACCAGAAAATTGATAGCCCCATAAATTTATATAGAAGCCTCTCAATGAACCTACCTACAGTTTATGAGTACTTGGCAGGAAGGACACTTACAGAAATAATCTGTACATTTTACCATTAAGTCACATTGAGATTTATTTAGAAATGTTGTAAACCATATTGAAAACTAAGCACACACACATAGACAAAGCTGCCAGACTTAAATGGCTTCTTAACTGTTCTCAAAAAACTTACTTCCATTTGTATATGCAATTTGTTGGCTTTGTTCATCATAAATTAAACTTTCTGATGTCACCCGTCTAGTAACTTTATAAGCAATTAGCAATCTGTACTTGTTCCTTTTCTGGTTGACGTCTTTTTTTTTTTTTTTTAAGATTTTATTTATTTATTTGACAGAGATCACAAGTAGGCAGAGAGGCAGGCAGAGAGAGAGAGGAAGGGAAGCAGGCTCCCCGCTGAGCAGAAAGCCTGAAATGGGGCTTGATCCAGGGACCCTGGGATCATGACCTGAGCTGAAGGCAGAGGCTTTAACTCACTGAGCCACTCAGGCGGTCTTTTTTTTTTTTTTTTTTTTTTTAATTTGAGTGTACTTGACACACAATGTTACATTAGCTATAGGTATAAACATATGATTCAGTGTCTGTATAGATTATGCCATGCTCTCAAGTGTAGCTACCATCTGTCACCATACCACGCTATTACAATTTCATTGACAAGACTCTCTATGCTGTATCTTTAATTCTGATGACTTCATTCCACAACTGGATGCTTGCATTTCACACTCTCCTTCACCCATTTTGCTCATCTTTCCCATATCCCCCCCTCTGGAACCATCAGTTTGTTCTCTATATTTATAAGCCTGATACTGCTTTTGGCTTATTAATTTATTTTTTAGATCGCACATATGTGTGAAATCATGTTATTCCTTTTTCTCAGTCTGGCTTACTTCACCTAGCATAATACCTTCTAGGTCCATCCATGTTGTTGCAAATGGCAAGAATTCATCCTTTCTTATGGCTCTGTAATATTCCATTATACATGTTCCACATCTTCTTTATCTATTCATCTACTGAGGGACACTTAGGTTGCTTCCATATTTTGACTGTTGTAAATAATGCTGCAACAAACATAGGGGCACATATATCTTTTCGAATTAGCATTTTTGTTTTGGATAAAATACCCAGTAGTGGAATTACTGGATCATATAGTATTTGTATTTTTCATTTTTTGAGGAACCTCGTTACCAGTGAACAACTTTTAACACCCATCTCTGTAAATGCAGAGAAATACAATAAGTTCAATTTCTTGCTCTTTCTAAATGCCTTTTCCAATTATGCTTCTTTCTTTTTTTTTTTAAGATTTTTTTTTTTTTTTTTGACAGAGAGAGATCACAAGTAGGCAGAGAGGCAGGCAGAGAGAGAAAGAGGAGGAAGCAGGCTCCCTGCTGAGCAGAGAGCCCGATGCAGGACTCGATCCCAGGACCCTGAGATCATGACCTGAGCCGAAGGCAGCGGCTTAACCCACTGAGCCACCCAGGCGCCCCCAATTATGCTTCTTTCTGAACAAGCTGCTGACATCAAACTATGTTGACATCAAGTCTGACATCAGCTAGGTTGGGTAACATTACTTATATTACCATAATATGTCACCTGTTTTCATTAATAAAATTGTTTAATAAAATATGAGCAGATTCAGAACTCTGCCACAGATTCTCCCATGGATTGACATCTGATGATCTCTTAAAAACCATGACACCATCTAACTTAGTGATGGTTACTAAGTTCCTGATGATCTTACTACTTCCTGATGATCTCTTAAAAACCATGACACCATCTAACCACATTGAAATCCTGCCAACACCTCAATGAAGTCTTTACAGATACCCATGAGAAAAACTCTGGTAAAATGTAAATACACTACTATATGGACCTAATACCCTCATCAATCTAAATGCATGATAATATCCTTGCATGTCTTTCTGTTTGTGGTCAAAGTTATAGACTGTTCTTGTAACAAGAGAATTTTCTAAAAGTGGAATTAAGCCCTCCATCTAATCTGTATGTAAATGTCTCATTAGTGTAAATAAATGATTTTTCATACTCTGTGTGATTGCACAAATCATACATGCTGACTGTAGATGCAAGGATGACACAGAAAAGCACAAAGAATAAAATAACTCCTAATTATAGTATCTGCAGACAACCTGTATTAACATTTTGTTGACTAGTCATCTGAGTGAATAATTCTATTTATAGCTATATTATTCTTTATTTCAAATAATAGTCCTATGTTTACCAATTGACATATTGAAAACAAACAAATGTACCCAAAAACCAAAACAAAACCAAAGCACAGTGACACTTAAAAAACTAACTCTGAATATACAGAGACCTTAAGGACTCTGTACATTCCAACTATCGACAGAGGTTGATAAATCTTTTCTTCCTTTGTCATCCACATTACTTATGAAAAATGCCCTACTCAGCTACATACTAGTTCTATTTTTTGTTTTTGTTTTACATAGTGGTTCTTCAAAGATATAGAACACTCTTGGCTTCCATGGCTTCTCTCTAACGAGTATCTTTCTACCTTGGTAACCTGGTAACTCAGGGAATTATAATCAGTCTTTTCAGGAAATTAAATTCACTTTTTGCTGAGATCTTCATTTCAATTATTTTGCATATCCACTCAGAAGTGCAATTGCTGGATCAAATGCATAGTAGTTCCACTTTTAACTTTTTAAGAAACTCCATACTGTTTTCCACAGTGGCTTCAACCATGCACATTCCCACTACCAGCTCATGAGAGTTCCAATCTCTCCAGTCCTCCCCAGTGCTTTTTTTAATATGGATTCCTGATAGCATCCATCTTAATAGGTATGAGGTGACATCTCATTGTTGTTTTGATCTCTAATTCCTTGATGATTAATGATTTTTTTAAAAGATTTTACTTATTTATTTATGTGAGAAAGAGAGAGCCCATGTGTGGGGCGAAATGCACACGGGGAGGGACAAGCGGACCCTCGCTGAGCATGCAGCCTGATGTGGGGCTCGATCCCGGGACCCTGAGATCTAGTTTGTCTGATGTAAGTATTGTTCTCTGGCTTTCTTTTGGCATCCATCACTTTCAGTCTGCTGGTGTCTGTAGGTCTAAAATGAGTCTCTTGTAGGCAGCATGTAGTTGGAGCATGCTTTTTTTTTTTTTTTTCCTTATCCGTTCTGATACCATGTCTTTCGATTGGTGCATTTAGCCCATTTACATTCAGAGTGATTATTGAGACATATGAATTTAGTGCCATTGTGTTACCTGTAGAGTTCATGTTTCTGGTCATGTTCTCTGGTCCTTTCTAGATGTTTTTGCTTTCGATATTTTTTTCTTCTCTCAAAGAGTGACCCTTAAAATTTATTGAAGGAATGGTTTAGAGGTCATGAGCTCCTTTAGTTTCTGTTTGCCTGGGAAACATTTTATCTCTCCTTCTATTCTGAATGACAACCCTGATAGATAAAGTATTTTTGCCTTCATATTTTTTGCATTCAGCATACTGAATATTTCTTTCCACTCCTTTCTGACCCGTCGAGTCTCTGTGGACAGATCCACTGCAAACCTGATCTATCTTCCCTTGTAGTTTAAGGGTCTTTTTTCACTGGTGCTTTCAGGATTCTTTCCTTGTCTGTGTATTTTGTGAATTTGACTATGATATGCCTTGGCGATGGCCAGCTTTTGTTTAATTTAATGGGACTTCTCTGTTCTTCTTGGATTTTGATGTCTGTGTCCTTCCCCCACATTAGGGAACTTTTCAGCTATAATTTGTTTGAAACCTTCTTCCCCTTTATCTCTCTATCCTCTGGGACTCCTATGAAATGAATGTTACTATACTTTACTAAGTCACTGAGTTCTCTAAGAGTACCTATGTGGTCTGTTACATTTCTTTCCCTTTTCTTTTTGACTTCCTTATTTTCTGTAATTTATCCTCTATATTATTGACTTATTCCTCTACTTCATCCATCCTCATTTTTGTGGCCTCCATTTGTGTTTGCTTCTCAATTACAGCATTTTTAATTTCAGGCTGACTAGATTTTAGTTATTTTATCTCTGTAGTAAGGGATTCTCAGTATGTAGTTTATAGCAGAAATCTGCACCAAGACCCACTGCTCACTGCTAGCTTCCCAGATTCTATGCCTGGGAACAGTGTAGCATGTTGGTACCACCCATTCTTCCTGCAACCAGGAGCTCCTAGGACCCCGCATCGCTCCTGGTATTCCACCCTGCCTCACCACCTAAGCTTTAATCCAGGCACACCCTCCACAGTAGTGAACTTAAAAGTTCAGATTTTGTACTCTGCCACTTCTAATACTTTGCCATCGCCCCTGTAAGCAGGCTCCTTCCCCACCACCGTTTCCACAGCTGTCTCCAAGTGAACTTTCATACCTCGTATCTTCCAAAAGGTGGTCACTTTTCTACTTGTAAACTTTCTATTTTGTTCTCCCATACCTCTAGTTGACTCTTGGGTGTTCAGAATAATTTGATAACTATCTAGCTGTGTTCTAGGGATGAGAGAGACTCAGCGTTCTCCTACTCCCCTGCCACCTGAACTCCTTCTTCATACATATGTATGTCTTCTTTAGAGAAATGTCCATTCAAGTTTTTTGTACATCTCTAATCAGATTATTGGTTTTGTTTTGGTTTGGTTACTGAGTTGTAGGGGTTCCCTTTATATTTTGTATATTAACCCTTTATCAGATACAAGGTTTGCAGATATTTGCTCCCACTCGGTAGTTTGCCTCTTAATTTTATTGATTGTTTCCTTGTTGTTCAAAAACTTTTTGGGTTGATGTAGTCCTACTTGTCTAATTTTGCTTGTGTTGTCCGTACTTTGTTGTCATGGTCAAGGCCATTATCTACAGTCTCATATTTATTACAACATTATTCACAATAGCCAAGATATGGAAACACCATAAGTATCCATCAATGGATGAACGGATAATGTGTCAAATACAAAATGCATTTGTATACATAAAATGAAATATTATCCAGCCTTAAAAAAGAAGGAAATTGTGTTATACACAACATCATGGATGGAACTGGAGGACATTATGCTAAATAAAATAAACCAGTCACAGAAAAACAAACACTATCTGATTCCACTTATTTGGTATCTAAAATTGTCAAACTCAGGGTGCCTGGATGGCTCAGTCAGTTAAGCATCTGCCTCCGGCTCTGGTCATGATCCTAGGGTCCTGGGATTGAGCCCCACATCAGGCTCCCTGCTCAGCGGGGAGTCTGCTTCTTCCTTTACCCCACCTCTCCTCCCTGGGCTCTCTTGCTGTCTCTCAAATAAATGAATAAAAATGTTAAAACAAAATAAAATAAAATAAAATAAAATTGTCGAACTCAAAGAAGCAGGAAAGTAGGATGACAGTTTCCAGGAGCTGGGGGAGGGGATAAATGAGGAGTTGTTATTCAACAGGTATAAAGTTTAAGTTATGCAAGAGGAGTAAGCTCTAGAGATCTGCCATACAGCATAGTGTCTACAGTTCCTCTTTCCTCTCTCTCTCACTCTCTCCCCCTGCTTCCCCTCATATTTAGAAATAATAACAGATCAGCAAATCAAACAACAAAAATCTTTCAATATAAGTAAAATTTGAGCCAAAAGCAAGAGGAAGTTTTTTAGACCAAGACAATTTGCCCACCACTACTAATGCATTCACCTGCAAGTAATAAGTCAATTGGATGCAATAATTTTAAGGGGGGATAGCTCCTTGAAAATCAGACACTACTTTTGATGACAAGGGCTTTGAGAAAGAAATAGTATGAGTAGGGGCTAGTTAGCATGGGGCAAAATGTGTGTAGCACATAGGACAAAGTGAGTAAATCCTGGCCACTCAGTAGGACTACTGGCATATTTCTCCTTCCTAGGAGGCATTGAGGCATTATCCATCTGGAGGACTATGAGGTATCCTGGAGTGACTCTGGAGAGTAAACATTTTGGTGCATTTCAATTCTTACCCAGCAGCCACTAGAGGGAGCAGAACAGGTTGGAGTTAGGTATTCCCCCAAAACCCCACAAGCCCCACCTTCCCCCAAAGCCCCACCACCAGAGAATAGTTACTATTTGAGCTGCCTGGAAGATACCTGGAAAAAACCCATTCACAGGATATTTTTTGACCTGACTCAGAACTTGCTTAGTGTAAACAGTCCAATCCCCATGGCATTTGTCAAAAACAATCAGTGGCATCTGCTAAAATCAGAACCGCCTGAGGTGGTAAAACTAGTCAGGTCAAACAAATGTCTTACCAAAGAATTTTAAATGAAACACTGGTGAAGGAGAATCAGCAGGGGACTTTTGAAAAGCTCTAGTTTTTCCCAGGAGATACAGAAGTCCATTTGCAATGGGAGGGCTTAAACACATGCCCAGGAATAACACGCAAAGTCCCTCAGCTCTCACCTCTCACAAAGGCTCATGCAAGCAGCTAGTGAAAGCTAAGATGGTCCGTGAATACACATGAGAAAGAATATTGAATTATAAGAATTAGTTCAGCAGTCATTAAAAGAATGTTAACAACAGCAACAGAAACCCTAAGGAGAAGGGAAATCAGATTTCTAGGATTGCAATGTTGTATTATTCACAATGCCTCATTTCAAACACACATAGAAAGAAAGAAGAAAGAAAGAAAGAAAGAAAGAAAGAAAGAAAGAAAGAAAGAAAGAAAGAAAGACGAAATGAAACAAGAAAGCAAAGCCCATACACGGGGGGAAAACAAGTCAAAAGAAACTGTCTGAGGAAGCCTATTTGGTGGAATTATCAGGGATAAAATTACATCAGGTCTTTTCAGTATCTGCAAAGAACTGAAGCAAACCACATTTAGGAACTAAAGAGGGACTTCTGGTTTCTCTAGCTCCAGGACTGAGGCAAGAAACCTGACTGGTAATGGACTGATGGAGGCTTAGTGTGGACAAGTGATTGTAAAAGATACCAGGAGGAGCAAATCTGAGGGGTGACATCTGGGCTTTACCTCTAGGATCTTGAGCGGGTTGTCATAGCAAGTATGAGAAAAATATCCCCTCGTTCTTCCAGTAAGGGGAAGAGAAAAGGAACCATCTTGAAAGACAGAGCACTGGGTTTTTCCTAACAAGACCTGTCCTGAGGGGATAGGAGTTCACCACAGCCTAACCTGATGAGGTATTTTCAGAGCCTAACTGACTAGGGGAAGGGAAATACCCAACTCCAGCACCCTCTTACCATCCTGTTCCACCCAAAGTGAGAAGAAAATCACTAGGGAAGTTCACAGCCCAGAGGCAGAGGATCTTTAAAAGCCTGAAGCCTAATTACAGGGCTAGAGAATGCATCCCCTCCCCCTACACCTCACTGAAACTTTACAAAAGGATAGCTATACTTCTTCTTAGCCAGTACATTATGTCCAGATATCAAGAAAAAACATAAGGCATACCAAATAGTAAAAAACACAATTTGAGGGACAGAGAAAACATCAGAACCAGAGATAGCAGGGACATTGGAACTATAAGAACATAAATTTAAAACAATTATGATTCACATGCTAAGGGTCTTAATAGACAGACAGCATGTAAGAATACATGGTCAACATAAATAGAGAGATGAAAATGCTAAAGAGAAATAAAAAGGAAGACAATAGATAAAATACACTGTAACAAAAATGAAGAATGCCTTTGATGGGATTGTTTGTAGACAGGGCACAGGTAAGGAAAGAATCTCTGATCTAGAAGATTTAGCAATAGAATCCTCAAAACCAAAAAGCGAAGAGAGCAAATACTGAAAAAAGGTCAGAGCAGATTATCCAAGGATTGTGGGACAACTACTAAAGGTATAACAGATGCATAATAGCATAAGGGAATACTAGAGGAGAAAGAAACAGGGAAATATTTGAAATCTCAAATAGCTAAATCTTCCAACTTATTAAACCAGAAAAAAAAAAAAAAAAAGAAACCCACAGTAAGCAGAAGGAAGGAAATTATAAAGACTATATATAGTGGAAATAAATGAAATAGAGATAGAAAAAGAATAGCAAAGATGAACAAAACCAAAAGTCAATTTTCTGCAAAGAGCCACAGGATAGACCTAATATAACTACACTGATAATGGAAGAAAAGAATCACATTACTCAATGAATAATGTATGAATATAATAATGAAAGATGGAACATCTCCACCAACTTTATAGAAATAAAACAGATTATAAGAGATTACTATGAACAACTTTATGCCAACAAATTAGATAACCTACATGAAATAGTCAAAGACCTAAAAAGAGAAAAATCACCAACACTAACCCAATATAAAATAATATAAATATAACAATAACCCAATATAAAATCTGATTAGACTTACAACAAGATATTGGATTAGTAACTTAAAAGAATAATGCCATAAATAAGTGTCCAGGGCCAGATGGCTATGCTGTTAAATCCTTAAAGAAGAAAAAAATTGGGGCGCCGGGTGGTTCAGTGGGTTGAGGCCTCTGCCTTCAGCTCGGGTCATGATCCCGGGGTTCTGGGATCGAGCCCTACATCGGGCTCTCTGCTCGGCAGGGAGTCTGCTTCCCCTTCTCTCTCTCTGCCTGCCTCTCTGCCTACTTGTGATCTCTGTCTGTGAAATAAATAAATAAAATCTTTAAAAAAAAAGAAGAAGAAGAAAAAAATTAAGAAAGATCAAGGTAGTAATAAGCAAAAATAAAAAAAGAAATTAAAAAAACAAAAATAACTTGTGCTATAAAAATATAAAAAAAGAAATATTAGCATTGATTCATCAGAAACTTTTCAAGAACTATATGAAGAAAGAGGAAAAAACACTTGTGAACCCATTTCATAAAATCATGATTACATTGATATCATTATAAGAAATAAAACTGCAGATGAAATTCCATAATGAACAACACAAAAATCCTCAGAAGAGTAATAAACCTAATCTACCAAACGTAAAACAAATGATACAACACAACCAAGTGGGATTTGTTTCACTAATGAAAAGTTGGTTAGACATCTAAAATCAATCAATATAATGCACTATATTCATAGAATTTAAGACAAAAATTGCATGATCACTATCACTGTAGTAAATCTGGAAGAAGTAAAACTATCTGTTTTGCAGATGATATGATTTTGTGCATAGAAATTCTTAAGAAATCTGCAAAAAATCATGAGAACTATTGAAGGAGTTCAGAAAATTTGCAAGATACGAGATCAATATGCAAAATTGAATTTTTGTCTACACGTTAGCAATGATTTGCAGAAACTGGTACAAATAATTCCACTTACAATAACACCAAAAATAAAAACTTAGAAACAAATTTAATAAAAGAAGTACAAAACTGGTACATTAAAAAAATGGCAAAGCATTGTTGAAAAAAATGGAGACTGAAATAATTGGGAAGACTTTTCACAGTTACTTATTGGGGGACTTAGTAAAGTTAAAATGGCAATGTTCCCAAATTGATCGAAAGATTCAATCCAATTGCTACAAAAATCCCTGCTGGTTCTTTTTCAGAAATTGACATGCTGATCCTAAAATTTTACTACTATTCTAAGGATTTTTGCATGGCTGCTCGAGAACCTCATGGCAGCCTTATTTCTTGTAGTGTATTTGTCTGGTTTTGATATATCACAAAATTCATGTACAACTTAATGATTTGTAGTATGTTCACAGACATGTGCAAACATGAACTTTATCTACATTCAGACACTTGTCACCACCCTAGAAAGGAATGCTGTCAATCAGCAGCAGCTACTTCTCACCCCCTTTTGTTTTTCCCTTACAATCTACTTTGTGATATATTGATTATATCTCAATAAATCTATTATTTATTTAAAGGATGCACACAGCCAGTCCATAAAAATATACACATGTTTCACTACAGTCCATACGAATGTACACATGTAACAAATACCAGAATATTTATTATAACATTAGTTATGACCAAAACAAATCCTGGAAGAAAAGGGACCTACTCATGAGCTGGAAAACTATGGAATAAACTGTAGCACATCCATTCCATGAAAATTAAACATCCATAAAACAACAATGTGTTAAAATATCACTTGGGGTAACTGTAATCAGAGTAAAGTGGATAAAGCTAGACATGGTAAAATATGTGTAGGATAACCCCATTTTTATAAATGAATAAAGAAATTTACTAAATGTGTGTATCTGTGTAATGTATTTATATATGTGGCATTGAAGAAAGGTTGTGAACTGCTCATCACCCAGGAAACAGGGAGAGACCCCTTAGATATGACAAGAAAAGAGTTGCCCTTCATATAACTCCATGGATGATATGATTCTATGCATATATGTAAAAATATATAGATATTCATAGAGATACGTATTAGAGGACAACCAGCAAAATATGAATGCCTTGTGTTTCAAGACATTGAGATTCCAGAATATTTTGATTTTTGTACTGTTCAATACATTTTTATGACTGATTTGTTATAAAAAGTCATAATTAGGGCACCTGGGTGGCTCAGTCGGTTATGCATCTGCTTTTGGCTCAGGTCTGGTCCCAGGGCCCTGGGATCGAGCCCCACATCTGGCTCCCTGCTCAGTGGAGTGCCTGCTTCTCCCTCTGTCTGTGCTGCTCCCCCTGCTTGTGCTCTCTCTCTCTCTCTCTGTCAAATAAATAAAATCTTAAAAAAAAAAAGTCAGAACTAAAAAATGATTCAACTATTTTCTCAATGAAAGTGAACAAAAATTATCCATTTGAATATATCTCTAATGCATAAACTTATACAGGATTAAACTCCTTCTCTTTGCTTCTATCTATGGAAAAATACTCAACATGAGCGCTAAGAGTAGGACAGTGATATTATTGATTCTTTCTGTTACATAGGCCCCAGTATCCATCCTTTGTCTTTCCACACTGGGCACAGAGTTTCACATCTTAGAGTACTGTTTACTCAGTTATAACTGAATATAATGAAAGATAGTTCTTAGTCATGATATAGAATATTCCAAATGTGGGGACACCCGGGTGGCTCAGTTGGTTAAGCATATGACTCAATCTCTCTCTTGATTTCAGGTCAGGTCTTAATCTCACAGTCTGAGTTCAAACCCCACATTGGGCTTCATACTGGGTGTGGAGTCTACTTCAAAAAAAAAAAAAAAAAAAAGGAATATTCCAAATGCTTTAGAAAATATATATTAAATGAGTTGCTTTTCTATGAGTAACTTCAAGTTAAAATTCAAAATCTCTAGCATTTTAATCTGTGTTTTCTTTGTCTTTTGAATCCAATACATTAAGATCTCATTTTGAAGTTTTTAGTATGGTTAAGTTACTCTACTCACATAAAAACTAACAAAACCACCATAATGTTACATAAAGAATAAAACCATTTTTTTCTTAAAAATTTTTGTCAATACACTCATTTACCCAAATAAATGTATTGTCAGTTTGCTTTTATTGATGTTCAACAGAATAATCCTTTAACACTGGAGTCAAAAATACCACAAAGGACAAAATGACTATATTTGCTCTTTACAGGGTGAGGTAGGTTTCTAGAGAATCAGTTTGATATTATTACATTTCCAAGGAAATCAGTGGGTTACAGGTTAGATGAAACAGAAATGGAGGTCAACACTGGCTAAAGCCATCAGTACATGGCATCAGTGCGTTAGGGACCTGGAGATCACACACATTGTAGGAATGGCATTCTAAAAAAGACAGAACACACTATACTAAATATGTGTTAAAATTCTGCATTCAATAGAACTGTGATTATGATTTTTAAAGTTCAACCTCACTTTAAATCAACTCTATAACATCTGATGATGTATTTTTAAAGCACCCAATGGTAGTGGCCCTCTGGCTTTTATGATTCAGTTAAGCAACATCACACCCCCTTCTCTGGGGCCCTGTGTCTGTGCTCCTTTGCATTCTGCAAATACCCCTCTACTACTGTCTGATATTTTTATGTTGCAAACATTTAAACTATAGCATCAATCTGTATTTATACTTCACTGGAAGAGCTCCAAGGGCAGAGACCTCTTGTTGTTTTTACTTTTGAAATACTTTTATTTATTATAGTGCCTGTGTCATGTAATAAAGCAATAAATGGTAGCCATGTTTATGAGTTAACTTATTACATATATATGAATTTTAAACCAATATATAAAATAAAGAAGGAGGGGATAAACAAATTAATGAATACTTGTCAAACTATAATTAGGACATCATTTTGAACACATTATATGGAAAAGAGAGCAGGGGGGCCAAAGAGTGAACAAAAGATAAATATATCACTATTTCTGTGCTAATTTCTTTTTTTGAAGTACCTATGTATGTTATGTATGTATGTATTTTTGAGAGAGAGAGGGAGGGATTTGGGGAAGAGCAGAGGGAGAGGGACAATCAGACTCCATGCTGCACACTGAGTTTGATGCAGGGCTCAATCGCACATCCCAAGATTCTGAGTCACAACGTGGACTGAAACCAAGAGTCAGATACCCCAAGCCACCCAGACATCCCTCTTTGGGCTGATGTCTAAGGAGGCTTTGAGAACAGGTAGGACAGCATGATGAGACAGGTATGTCCATTCTGAAAACAAGGAATACTCGAAAACCTACCTACTGATAATTTATCAGTAAGCCAAATTGCCCACATCTGAACATCCCTCCCCACAAAACACATGCACACAGTCATTGTCTTCATTTAAGAGCTGCAGAGAAAAGAAAGCATTATGTCCCCATTGTTCATGGGGTACAGCACGGAGAGGAAAGAGTACAATTCCACTAGATATTTTTACATAAGAAAATAAAAAAATACAGTAATTCTCAGTTATAAAATACTGCTTTGACAACCATCCATATAGACACCACTTAGTGCTTGTGTTTAACATAATTGAAACAATATTAATGACATCAATTCATGCTGATAGAATGAGAAAAAATGAAGAGGGGGCTTGAAAATGGTTGCCTGTACTGAAAAGTTTTTATATTATTGTTATGCCTTTTTTTTTGCTATAAAACACTATTATAAATAAATATTATTTATTTAATTCCCCTCATTAAAAGAATATATATACATATACATTTATATAATATCAATTATTTGAAATGTAATTCAGAATTAGAATAAAATTAGAAGTTATTCAAATTAAAATAACTATACATTTATTTTGAATATAATTGGGGATAAAAATGAAAATTGTGTCATGGTTATGTGGACAACCCCGTGTTTCATAACCAGCTATTTGGATTACCCCCCCCCCCCCCGAGAGTCTGAAAGGGTAGAGCTTATTCAGAGTCACTGTTTGGACCTCTCTCTCTCATTAGTTGACTTGCAGCCTTATCATCTGGTCCCTTCCAGATCTTTTCATGGTGAGGAAGACAACCAAGGCTGTATCTGTGACAAAGGGCAAGTACTGCTTGGTTCCCAAAGGTGCCAATGTTCACATTATCTAAGTTCAGCAAACCTCTTTCTTGTATTTCAGCTTGCCTCATACAATTTGATCAACTGCTTTAGTTCTCATTTACCCTTGACTGTGTCTGGATGAATTAAAAAATGCAATCCTACTCTATCATAAATATAAGCTGGAACCATGGTGTGTCTATGGTTATCAGGATCTGTTAAAAATGAAAAAGCATGTCACAATGACAAAAGTTCATTTTGACAGGTCTTTCACCTTTGCAAAGACATAGATCATCTGTTTGTTTTGTCGTATCTGTTGGATCTCTGAGGTGTGAATCAAATTACTAAAAATACATTTTCCTGCTATGTTCTTTGCCAGTGATTCTAAGTTTTTCTCTCAAGATAAAGAATCTAAAATTCCATGAGTGTAATAATTAATATCCAAATAACCCCCAGAATGTGTTAATTTGATCGGTTGCCTTTTAACATTTACTATTTAGGTTAAAGGAAGAATGCTAATTAAAAAAAAAAAAACAGGAAAAGATTAAACATATATCCTAGGTATCTAATGAGTTAATGATTACAAAATGCCTCACTCCCTGTAGTATTTTCTGACAATGTAAAAATATCAATTACAAAACAACTTCCTATACCTGAAAAATTGACTTACTTACTAAAAATACATTTTTACTAATACTATATTTAGATATGCCTATGTCTGTCCACTGATTCTACAAAAACAGTCTTCATTAAACACAGGCATAGAATGCAGATAAAACATGAAGAAAACAGGGGAAAAAATCCCTTAAACTCAAATTGTATTTGTGGTCACTAAGCCTCTACAAACATCCTAAAAGTGCTGTTTCCATAAACAAACTGAGGCAAGAGGGGAGGAGCAAGATGGTGGAGGAGTAGGAGACCTAAATTTCTTCTGGTCCAGGGAATTCAGTTAGATAACTATCAAACCATTCTGAGCACCTACAAACGCAACAGGAGATCAAAGAGAATAGTAGCAATTCTATGAATAGAAAAGCGACCACTTTCTGGAAGGTAGGACGTGCAGAGAAGTGAAGCTGAGGTGATATATATGAGAAGATAGACTGTGGGCTAGAGGCCAGCTCTCAGCAACTGGTAGAACAGAGCAGCACAAAAACGGAACTTTTAGAAGTCTGCTCCACTGAAGGACCATTACTTCAGAGACTAAGCAGGGGGTGGAATCATTGCTGGGACAGTGTAGTCTCATGACCTGCGGGGTCACAGAAAGACCATGGTGCCTGAGTGTGGCAGAGTTCCAGGTATAAAAGCAGAGATGCCAACAGCTGAGATGGAGCCAAGGCATGGGCTCTCAGCTCGGGGTTACCTTAAATCGTGATCCAAGGAACAGTCAAGCCACTGCTCTTCAAACAGGGATATCACAAGTGACAGATCCAGGGAGACCCCCTCCATCCCCATCTGGGAGGAGCAGCATGGGAGTGAGCTGCAAGAATCTGCTGGGCTTGGAGACTCCAAATAGGGCCATGTGCCAAAGACAGAAATGCTTGGTCACAGGCTATCTGAGCTTGGAGTGCAGCTGGAGACCAGGAACATGGAAGTGATTGACTGCACTAAGGAGTGGGGCAAGGAGATATTGGCTCTAATGGGCTGGAAATTCGGAGGGCACCATTTTCATTCTCCTCCTCCAAAGCTGTAAGGAAAGCATTCAGGGAGTAAAAGCTACCAGGAGGGAACCTGAGCAGATTACTTAGCCTGGCCATTGGCAGGGGCAGTGCAATTCCATCTTGTGCAAAAACATCTGAGAATCACTGCAACGGGCCCCTCCCCTAGAAGGTCAGCAAGAACATCTAGCCAAAACCAAGTATACTGATAAGTGAGAACTGCAGAACTCCAGAGCTAGGGGAAAGCAACACAGAATTTGTGGCTATTTTCCCATGAGTTTTTAGTCTTTCAAAGTTAAATTTTTTTAATTTTTGTTATTTTTTCCTCTTCTATTTTTTTGAATGTTTCCTCTTTCCTATTTTAACCTGTTTTAACTGTTTTAGCAATAACTTTTGAAAAATCTTTTTAATTTTCACTTTTATAATCATATTTTGTCTCTTCATTGTATTTAACCTTATTTTTTATATACATATAAACTTTTCTTCCTTTAAAATTTTGGCATACAGTTTCCTCTAACAGAACAAATATACCCTAAATCTAATGTATGGCTTTGTTCTAGTCTCCAGCCTGATCACATTCTCTTTTTTTTTTTTTCAACCAACTTATTAACTGATCAATTCCTTTTTTAAAATCTTTCATTTTTACAGTGAGATTCTCTCTTCATCATGTTTAACCTTATTTTATATGTATATAAGTTTTTCTTTCTTTAAAATTTTGGGAGGCAATTTCTTCTAACAGACCAAAATACACCCAAAATCAAGTTTGTGGCTCTGTTCTATTCATCAACCTAATCATAATTTTTTTTTTTTTTTGCTTTATTCTCCCCCGTTTTGGGTCTCTTCTAATATCATTAGTATATATTTTTCTGGGGTCATTGTTACCCTTTTAGCATTTTGTTCTCTCATTCATCTATTCTTCTCTGGACAAAAATGACAAGGTGGAAAAACTTACCTCAAAAGAAAAAAAAAGGCAGTACCAACTCTTGGGGACCTAATCAATATGGACATTAGTAAGACATCAGAACCAGAGTTCAGAATAATGATTATCAAGATGCTAGCTGGGCTTGACAAGAAGCATAGAAGATACTAAAGAACCCCTTTCTGGGAAAATAAAAGACCTAAAATCTAACTAACTTCAAATGAAAAAAGCTATAACTGAGGTACAATAAAAAAAAAAAAATGGAGGCTATTACTGCTAGGATAAATGAGGCAGAAGAGAGAATTAGTGATACAGAAGATCACATGATGGAGAATAAAGAGGTGAGAAAAAGAGAGATAAATAACTATGGGATCACAAGGGGAGAATTCAAGAGATAAGTGATACCATAAGATGAAACAGTATTAGAATAATTGGGACCACGGAAGAAGAAGAAAGAGAGAGAAGTGCAGAAGGTATACTAGAGCAACTTATAGCAGAGAATTTCCCTAATTTGGGGAAGGGAACGAGCATCAAAATACAGGAGGAACAGAGAACCCCACTCAAAAACAATAAAAACAGGTCACCACACCATCATTTAGTAGTAAAACTTACAAGTCTCAGAGACAAAGAGAAAATCCTTAAAGCAGCTCAGGACAAGAGGTCTGTAACATACAATGATAGAAATATTAGATTTGCAGAAGACCTATCCACAGAGACCTGGCAGGCCAGAAAGGACTGGCATGATATATTGAGAGCATTAATGAGAAAATATGTAGCCAAGAATACCAATCCAGCTAGGCTGTCATTGAAAATAGAAGGAGAGATGAAAAGCTTCCAGGAAAAACAAAAATTAAAAGAATTTGCCAACACTAAACTAACACTACAGAAAATATTAAAAGTGGTCCTCTAAGCACAGAGGGCCTAAAAGTAGTAGATCAGAAAGAATCAGAGACAATATACAGTAACAGCCACCTTACAGGCAATACGGTGGCACTAAATTCATATCTTTCAATAGTTACCCTGAATGTAAATGGGCTAAATGCCTCAATCAAAAGACACAGGTACGAGAATGGATAAAAAAACACAAGACCCATTGATTTGCTGTCTGCAAGAAACCCATTTGAGACCCAAAGACACCTCCAGATTTAAAGTGAGGGGCTGGAAAACTATTTACCATGCTAATGGATATCAAAAAAAAAAAAAAAAAAACTGGGGTGGCAATCCTTATTTCAGATAAATTAGATTTTAAGCCAAAGACTATAATAAGAGATGACAAAGGACACTATATCATACTTAAATGGTCTATCCAACAAGAAGATCTAACAATGTTAAATATCTATGCCCTAATATTGGAGCAGCAAATTATATAAACCAATTAATAATAAAATCAAAGAAACACATCAACAATAACACAATAATAGTAGGGGACTTTAACACCCCCTCACTGAGATGGACAGATCATCCAAGCAAAAGATCAAGAAGGAAATAAAGGCCTTAAATGACACAATGGACTAGGTGGACATCGCAAATATATTCAGAATTTTCCATCCCAGAGCAACAGAATACACATTCTTCTCTAGTGCACATGGAACATTCTCCAGACTAGATCACATCCTAGGCAATTCAACTGGTACAAAAGACTGGGATTATTCAGACCACAATGAATATTGTGAATATTTTCAGACCACAATGCTCTGAAGCTAGAACTCAATCACAAGAGGAAAGTTGGAAAGAACTCAAATACATGGAGGCTAAAGACCATCCTACCAAGGAATGAATGGGTCAAGCAGGAAATTAAAGAAAAATTTTAAAAATTCATGGAAACAAATGAAAATGAAACACAAGTGTTCAAAATCTGTGGGACATAGCAAAGGCAGTTCTGAGAGGAAAGTATATAGTGATATGAGCCTTTCTCAAGAAACAAGAAAGGTCTCAAGTACACAATCTAACCCTACACCTAAAGGAGCTGGAGAAAGAATAGCAAAGAAAGACTAAACCCAGCAGGAGAAGAGAAATAATAAAGAGCAGAGCAGAAATCAATGAAATAGAAACCAAAACAACAACAACAACTGTAGAACAAATCAACAAAACTAGGAGCTGTTTCTTTGAAAGAATTAATAAGATTGATAAACCCCTGGCCAGACTTATCGAAAAGAAAAGAGAAAGGACCCAAATAAGTAAAATCATGAATGAAAGAGGAGAGATTACAACCAACACCAAGGAAATACAAGCAATTATAAGAATATATCAACAACTATATGCCAGCAAGTTTGACAATCTGGAAGAAATGGATGCATATCTAGAGATGTATAAACTACCAAAACTGAACCAGGAAGAAATAGAAAACATGAACAGACCCATAACCAGTAAGGAAATTAAAGCAGTCATCAAAAATCTCCCAACAAACAAGAGCTCAGGGCCAGATGGCTTTCCAGCGGTAATTCTACCAAATATTAAAAAAAAAAAATTAATGCCTATTCTCCTGAAACTGTTCCAAAAAACAGAAATGGAAGGAAAACTGCCAACCTCATTTTATGAGGCCAGCATTACCTTGATCCCCAAACCAGACAAGGACCCTATCAGAAAGGAGAATTACAGACCTTGATGAACACAGATGCAAAGATTCTCACCAAAATACTAGTTAATAGCATCTAACAGTAAATTAAAAGGATTGTCACCATGATCAAGTGGGATTTGTTCCTAGGCTGCAAGGTTGGTTCAACATCTGCAAATCAATGTGATATATTACATTAATAAAAGAAAGAATAAGAACCATACAATACTCTCAGTAGATGCTGAAAAATCTTCTGACAAACTACAACATCCTTTCTTGATCAAAACTCTTCGAAGTGTAGGGATAGAGGGTACATTTCTCAATATCATAAAAGCCAGCTATGAAAAACCCACAGTGAATATCATTCTCAATGGGGAAAAACAGTGAGCTTTTCCCCTAAGGTCAGGAACAGGGAGGGATGTCCATTATCACCACTGCTACTCAACATAGTACTAGAATTTCTAGCCTCAGCAATCAAACAACAAAAGAAAGAAAAGGCATCCAAATTGTCAAAGAAGAAGTCAAACTCCCACTCCTTGAAGATGATATGACATTTTAGGTGGAAAACCCAAAAGACTCCACTCCAAATCTGCTAGAACTCATACAGAAATTCAGTTAAGTATTAGGAAATAAAATCAGTGCACAGATATCAGTGGTATTTCTATACACCAACAACAAAACAAAAGAAAGATAAATTAAGGATTCAATCCCATTTACAACTGCATCCAAAACTGTAAGATATCTAGGAATAAACCTAACCAAAGAGGCAAAGAATCTGTACTCAGAAAACTACAAACTACTCATAAAAGAAATGGAGGAAGACACAAAGAAATGGAAAACATTCCATGCTCATGGATTGGAAGAACAAATATTGTGAAAAATATCTATGCTACCTAAAGCAATCTACACATTTAATGCAATCCCTATCAAAATGCCATCAACTTTTTTCAAAGAAATGGAACAAATAATCTTAAAATTTATATGGAACCAGAAAAGACCTGAATAGCCAGAGGAATATTGAAAAAGAAAACAAAAATTGACAGCATCACAATTCCAGACTTCAAGCTCTATTACGAAGCTTTAATCATCAAGACAGTATGGTACTGGCATAAAAACAGACACATAGATCAGTGGAACAGAATAGAGAACCCAGAAATGGACCCTCAACTCTATGGTAAACTAATCTTCAACAAAGAAGGGAAGAATATTCAGTGGAAAAAGACAGTCTCTTCAACAAATGGTGTTAGGAAAATTGGACAGCCACATGCAGAAGAATGAAACTGGACCATTTTCTTATACCACACATGAAAATAGACTCAAAATGGAAGAAAAACCTCAATGTGAGACAGGAATCCACCAAAATCCTTGAGAAAAACACAGGCAGAAACCTCTTCGACCTCAGCCACAACAAATTCTTCCTAGAAACATCACCACAGGCAAGAGAAACAAGGGCAAAAATGAACTACTGGGACTTCAAGATCAAAAGTTTTTCCCTGTAAAGGAAAGTCAAAAAAACCAAAAGACAACTGACAGAATGGAAGAAGATATTCTCAAATGACATATCAGATAAAGGGCTAGTATCCAAAATCTATAGAGAACTTACAAACTCAACACCCAAAGAACAAATAATCCAGTCAAGTCATGGGTAGAAGACATGAAAAGACATATCTGCAAAAAAGACATCCAAATGACTGATAGATGAAAAAGTGCTCTGCATCACTCAGCATCAGGGAAATACAAATTAAAACCACAGTGAGATACCACCTCACACCAGTCAGAATGGCTAAAATTAACAAGTCAGGAAATGACAGATGTTGTCAAAGATGTAGAGAGTGGAGAATCCTCCTACACTGTTGGTAGGAATGCAAGCAGGTGCAGCCACTCTAGAAACAGTAGGGAGGTTCTTCAAAAAGATGAAAATAGAGCTACACAACCCAGAAATTGCTCTACTGGGTATTTATCCTGAAGTTACAAATGTAGTGATCCCAAGGAGCACATGTACCCAAATATTTATAGCAACAATGTCCACAATAGCCAAACTATGGAAAGAGCCTAGATGCCCATAATAGATGAATGGATAAAGAACATCTGGGATACACACACACGCACACACACATACACACACAGGAATACTATGCAGGCATCAAAAAGAAAAAAAAAACAATGAAATCTTGCCATATGCAATGACATGAATGAAACTAGAGGGTGTTATGCTAAGCAAAATAAGTCAATCAGAGAAAGACAATTATCCTATGATCCCACTGATATGAGGAATTTGAGAAACAAGACAGAAGATCATAGGAGAAGGGAGGGAAAAATGCAACAAGGTGAAACCATAGAGGGAGACAAATAAGAGATTCTTATCTCTTAGGGTTGCTGAAGGGGAGGAGGATGGAAGGAATGGGATGGCTGGGTGATGGACATAGGGGAGGGTATGTGCTATGATGAGAAAATAAATAATAAAATTAAAAAAAATTTAAATGAGGCAAATGGCCAAAAAATATCCAATAGATGAGAGCTGAGCTCAAAAGGGCAGTCAAGGATTAAAGTTTTTAAAAACCTAAATTTCCAGGTTCATAAGGGCCTTCCCAGAAAGATCCCATTTCACAGGTTTTATGTCAGAAGCAGAGCTGTTTGCAGCCTGAATCTCACTACATAAAGTAGCATCAGGCCAGCTAAAGACAGCATGTTCTGTCACTTGGATGACTGAAATGTCCTCCTGTCTTTCTTCCCCTCCAGAAGTCCCATCACAGCCCAAATTATTTTCCATCTTCCATCCCCATAAGGTTAACATAGAGTTAACCCTATGTTAACTCTATTATTCTCATGCTTGACGTTCTTCAATAAATTCCCACAGACTTCGGGATAAAATCCAAACTCACTAAAATTGCTTATAAGAAAGACTGTCAGCAGACAGGTCTTGCCCACCTAAAATTTCTTCTGTCCTGAAATGTACTCTCTTTCTCTCCTCCAAGGACTTTGTGCAGATTTTTTATTCTAGTATTCTTTGCTAATTCTCCCTATCATCAGGTCCCTGACTCTGAACCTTACCCTGGTAAGACAAAGGTGAATCCCTCTGGGAAATGGTCCAACAAAGCCCTACCCTTTGGCTTTATGACATCCATGACTATAGTAAGGCCTTTTTATTAGATTTTCTTACTAAGATAGACACTCATGGGAAGGGGGGAAGCCTCTGAATTATTCACTCATCTGTCATCATGGGCTAGCATAGTGCTGACATACAAGGTGGATGATACATGTTTGGTAACTGAGTGAAACAGAGCTCAGACTGAGGTTTTCCTGCCAATAAAATTCTGCTAACAAGTAGCTTGAAGTCCTCAATCAATCCAAAGAAAGAAATGTCTGGCATTCAAAGTTTTCCAAAAAAACTAATATGATTGAAACTGGGGCACCTGGGTGGCTCAGTGGGTTAAAGCCTCTGCCTTCAGCTCAGTCATGATCTCAGGGTCCTGGGATCGAGCCCCGCATCAGGCTCTCTGCTCAGCAGGGAGCCTGCTTCCCTTCCTCTCTCTCTCTTGCCTGCCTCTCTGCCTACTTGTGATCTCTGTCAAATAAATAAATAAAATATTAAAAAAAAAAACACTGAAGACTCACTGAAACAAGACAGAGGTACAATTAATTCAAATAAAATCATACAATTGAAATTGTGTGACCGAACCAATGTAAGTTTGCTTCTTGGTGGGTCACAAACCGCATCAAGTTGAGCTGGCAAAGGAAGAAACCTTTACTTGCAACAAATAAGGAGCTCACGGAAATTGGTTTGCAAAGCCATGACTCTTTGAAAGGGTGAATGGATACCCTTTGTTTAGGGTTAGGATGAATATTTACACATGGAAGCCCTGTCATCCTATGAAGAGATAGGCATGAGGTTGCACATGTGCCTTAAGGAAACATGCCTATAACCAACACGGAGTGTTATGTATATTAGGCTGAGGTTCCTCCCTGGGTGGAGATTTTAGTATTAAAATGAGGTAAAGGTGATTATAAGTCATTCCAGAAGTCACCACATGATCCATATGCACACATGTGAGTCAGTGTTAGCTCAAACGTCTGGGTAGTCTGGGCCAGAAGGAGACTTTGTCACAGCAGTTGCCATCACCTGGGGTGGGGGTGGTTTTGGGTTTCATTTGGGTGAGTTGAAGGGAAATCTGGAAAGAAGAGCTTAGAGAAAAATGTAAGACGAAGGCAAGTACAAGCAGGTAGGCAGTGAAGGCCAGGTTCCGGGGTCTAGCTGGTGACGGTGGTGTGGGATACTTAATATTCATTCAAGACTAATAGGTAAGAACCCTTATGGTATGCTATTTTTGCAGAAGAGCTATTTTGATATAATCCAAATAACAAAGAATTGACCTTATTTTCAACTGGCTACTTTGACTTTGGTTGAAAAGTAAAAAGAAAAAAAAATGGAAAATGCTGGTTCATTTATTTAGCTGACTTTTTAAAGGAGACAGTTTAACATATTTCAACCTCTCTAATTAATCTTGATTCCTAGCTACATTCATGAAAATTAATGTTTGGTGTTTTCCTTGCAAGCAGTTCACATATTTCTTTAAGTGCTATAGATTTGGAAAAACGAATAGATCATGGGCAGTACTGATTTGGGCAATCTCAAATTTGATTATTTACTTTAAGATTAAAGCTGAGTGTGATTTTTCTAAAACACTATATGTGATTTGGCAAATTGGGTATCTACTTGAATTTAATGCTTCTTTATTGACAGGATGCTGTTGTCACTGCAAGCAATTTATCATCTCCTTTTGTTTGAAGCTTCATATTTTTCTCTGGTGTGAAGCCTGTTACTGTCCTATAAGAAGCATGAACATGAAATTTTATCAAAAATAAAAAAATTAGTGAGGTTGTATTTTCTCCAGAAGTTGGCCATTTAAGAAAGAAATTGTTCTATTCTCATTCCAGATAACAAATTCCAATTCATTTTTTTAAAGATATTTATTTATTTATTTATTTGACAAAGAGAGAGACATCACAAGCAGACAGAGAGGCAGATAGAGAGAGAGGGGGAAGCAGGCTCCCCGCTGAGCAGAGAGCCTGATGCGGGGCTCCATCCCAGGACCCTAAGATCATGACCCGAGCCGAAGGCAGAGGTTTAATGCACTGAGCCACCCAGGTGCCCCACCAATTCATTTCTGAGACTAAAAAAGCATCATTTAAGTAGGTAATGTTTTCATTAATATATAATTCACTAAGTGTTAGATAATGCATTTAAAACTTATATATAAATTTAAAATATTCCATATTACTTTGAAAACCCTGTTTGGAGTATTATAAAAAATATTATGTATCTTAATGAGTCCTACCCCATGGAAAACTTAAGGTGAGGGAATGTACACTTAATAAATAAAACTGAAGTTTTCGTTGAACTCTCCCTGCTGCTAGCTGAGTTCTCATATATGTATCTCAGGAGAACTTCCAACAACAGAATCAAATTCCCAGATATGAGCAGCCATGCTACAAAGAGGATAAATCCACCATCAGAGAACTTCAGTTCTTAGCACCAGCAATTACCAGCTGTGTGTCTTAAGGAAAGTTGCTCCGTCTAAGTTCTGGTTTAATCACCCATAAAATGCCAGCAGCAACAACCCTTTGCAGAGCTCGAGGACTAAATGAGATAGAATGTTTAAAGTGCTCTGCATATTCTTTGGAATTTAGCAAGTCATCAATAAATATTAGAATTACAATTAATATTAGGTGTAGATTGGGAATTAAGATTCATGCCCTAGGCAAGTTTCCTTTTTAGACCTGGGGGATACTAGTATTACCACCTCCTGAGTTTATTTTATCCCTCAGCACCCCCTTCCCTGTTCCAGTCCTAGCATCTATAGCTTAACCACCCCAGACAAGCAAGAATTCTGTCCAGTCTTTTCCTGGAGGTGTTCTCTAATGTGAGAACTCCTCACTTGAGGGTTTTCTGTTACTGGGCTCCCCCGCATCCACAGATACTCCGTGTTTGGACCTGCTACCACCTGGAGTTTGCTCACACAGTTGTCAGACTGATCTATTTGCTGTTCTGGATTTTCTTCAGGTTCTTGGTGTTGGAGGTCTCTCACACTTACCTTGCATCTACCTACCTATTCACCCAAAGCCCTGTTTGGAATCTTAGCACCCACTAGCTGGAAGCAACATGTGGAAGCTACTTGTACTAAAGAAATCTGTGACATTCACTTTCATAAATGTCACAAAAAAGCAGGGTTAATCAGAAAATCCAGAATTAATTATTTCAAGGCTTTCAAAAAATCAGCCATCTTAATTATAATTTAATCATCACAACATCTACAGGAGGGCAATAGTAACTGTTTTCAATATTAGAAAAGAACTGCCAGTATTTTCTAAAGAAAGTTCATCCATGTTCATTAATGATATTGTTTGGTAATTTTATTATCTTGGTCAAGTTTTGTAATCGTGAATGTGCGGGCCACAAATAAAACATTTTGGGACATGTTCCTTTCTGCTCTATTTTCTAAATACTTCTTTTAAGAGTGCTACTATGTCTTCCTTAAATGTTTGAGAGAATTCACCAATGAAACTTGGCATAGAGTTCTCATTGTAGGAGTATGTTGATAATGAATTAAATTTCTTTAATAAATGTAGAGCTACTCAGTTTTTCTTTTTCATCATTTAGGTAAAATGTTTTACAAGGGATTTGTGTATTTTATCTAACAGATACATTTGTTGTATTCAAATTCTCTTTCATTCCCAGTATTTTTAAATTGTGTTTTATTATTTTCTACAGCAGCCTTGCTACATTTTTTAGTATACTTTTTTAAACTGTGATAATAGATGTAACAAAACGCACATAATATAAAAACCATCTTAATCATTTTTAAGTATGCAGTTCAGCCATGTTAAATGCAGTCACCTCTGCAAACAAGCCCCAGAATGCTTTTCATCTTGCAAAACTAAAATTCTATACCTATCAAACAATTCCGCATTTGCTCTTGCCTCCAGATCCTGGCAACCACATAATGTTGGTCTTTATGAATCTGCCCATTCACGTAAACCATACCTTATAGTATTTGTCTTCTTGCAACTGGCTTCTTTTATTTTGCATATTTTCCTCAAGGTTCATCCCTGTTGTAGCAAGTGTCAGAATGCCCTCCCTTTTTCATGCTGATATTCTATTGTATATGTACCACATTTTGTTCTACCAGACGTGGGTGGCTTCCACCTTTTAGCTAATATGAGTGATGTTGCTATAAACATGGATGTACAAATATCTTCTCAATACCCTGATTTCAACTATTTCAACTATTTCAATTATACCTAGCAGGGGAATTGCTGGTTCACATAATAATTCTATTTTTAATTTTTTGAGGAACCATCATGATTCCCATCACAGCTATGACATTTTATATTCCCCTAACAGTGTATAAGTTTATCCTTTCTTTAAAATATTTTATTTATTTATTTGCCAGAGAGAGAGAGCAAGCATGAGAGAGAGCACAAGCAGGGGGAGCAGCAGGCAGAGGGAGAAGCAGGCTCCTGGCTGACCAAGGAGCCCAAGGTGGGACTCAATCCCAGGACCCCGGCATGGTGACCTGATCCAAAGGCAGATGCTTAATTGAATGAGCCACCCAAGGGTCCCTGTACAAGTTCTTCCATTTCTCCACATCTTTGCCAACACTTATTTTCTGTGGGTTGTTTTGTTTTGTTTTGTTTTTTGTAGTAACTATTGGGTATGAAGTAGACTACAATTTTGACTTTTGTCTTTCCTGTACCAGACAGTATTCTAAGTGCTTAACATTTGTTCCTTAACTCATTTAATGATCACACCAATACTACGAACTAAGTATCATTATTAGCCCTATTTAGAGAATGTTTGTGAATTCAGATAAGATACTTAGAAACACTTTAATCTTTCCAGATTGCATTTCTCTGTTAAGCATCTAAGAGGAGCTTAGAGAAGATATTGTCTTAGACCAACACGGACAGAAGCAGAAATTTCCAGTCTTGGTAGGATTTTTATCAGTTTTCAAAATCAATTGTGTCAATCTTCAAGGACACTTGGCTTTTAGCACTTCGCTATCATAGGTCAGGATTCTATTAATTATTTAAAAACAAAACCACAGCTTTTGTAGTGAAGCTCAGACTGAATATTGGGAGATCCAAGTTAGTAAAATGAGCAAGTCACTGAAAAACTTTACATCTAGTACTTTCAGCTGTAAAATAAAGGAAAATCTGTAAAATAAGGAAAATCAGTTTGTACGTTACGGGTTTTCGGTGAAGGGGCCATGCAATAATGTCTGTGAAGGGCTTTGTACATTGTCTAAAACAGCAGTTCTCGAAGTGGTCCAGAGAGCTGTGTGGTTCCTAAGACTCTCGTAATTGAGTCATGAAGGCCAAACTATGTTCAGTAGTTTTGAAATAATACTAAGTATGATTTTAGTTATTGTTATTAATTATTAATACAATAATACTAAGGTATCATTCACGTTTTTCACTGTTGACATTTGCACAGATGATGCACAAGCCATGGTATGAGAATGTGCATGAAGAACTTTTGCTTTTGGAAACATTATGATGGTCTTAAGGAAAACTGTAATAGCTTGAGTTGAGAGGTGAACCACTTGGTTTACCTTGAGCATCTTTTTTCATAGAACACTAGCTTTAAGAGAATGAATAACAGACAAAAATAGTTATTAAAACTCAGGTATTTGACATTTCCTTGAAAATGAACAAAAGGAGCTTACTGCTTCAGAGAAAACAACTGACAAGTATTTTCTGACAAACATATAATTCAAGATTTCAAACAGAAATTGTTATCTGTCATCGGAAAATTTGTATCTACCATGACGAACTCAACATGCCATAATTACAACATTTTCTGATGGGCTCAACAGTGATATTAATAAGTGAGGTTTTTTTAATTATAAAATGAAATGTGTCAACATTGGATGGACTGTATAATTCAGTGAGCCAATAACTTCCAAGTAATCAAATGCATGTACAGGTAAAAGATTTACTAAAAGGGCAATGTTGATCAGGGGATTTTATGTAAATTTTTATGTATGAAAAGTTCATTGATATGGTTTCAGATTCCACAGTGTGACTAATCTTTAAGAAATTACCACTCGCCAAGCTTAGGTGTAGTATCAAAGACAAATATTCTCAATTACAGAAAATATTTTAAAATATTCTTATCTTTTTCCAACTAGATAGTGAGCCTGCATTTTCCTCATATCCTTGCAACATACTGAATACAGAAGCTGATGCATATTCAGCTTTAATTACGACAGATGTTAAAAACATTTGCAAATAGATAATACAATGTCACTTCTAACTAACCTTTTGCTTTTAAAAAGATAAAAATGTGGGGTGCCTGGGTGGCTCAGAGCGTTAAGCCTCTGCCTTTGGCTCAGGTCATCGTCTCAGGGTCCTGGTATCGAGCCCCGCATAGGCTCTCTGCTCTGCAGGCAGCTTGCTCCCCCCTGCCTCTCTGCCTACTTGTGATCTCTCTCCCTCTCTGTCAAATAAATAAATAAAATCTTTTAAAAAAAAGATAAAAACGTGCTATTTAGAGCAACTTTTAATAGATTTAATACAGATATTTTTAAATAAATCAATTCATTAAATATAATAAAATGCATGATATTTTAACATCCACACATTTTTGAGTCATACTTCATCTTACATCTTTCTTCTAGAAAACTATTTAATTATTTAACTTAACTACCAAGTATCATCTTAAGTAAATTCACTGACTACTAAAGAATATATATATATATTAAGAATAAATATATATATGTGTATATATATATATATATATATATATATATATATATAGTATATATCAGAGCAATTGCCAGAAAATAAGCCTAAAATGGAAATAAAAACAATCACAGGCTACCACTTCATTTTGCTGTATGTTAAGTAGGCCTTTAAAATCTAGCAATTTCTAAATTAAGCCACTGCAAATCTTAAATAGTGTTCAGAGAAGTGAATAATTTCTGGTTGTTATACGTTTTCTTTTTTGTTAAGTGTGGGGTTTAAAATGAGTCTTCTCAGCCACTAAACTGATAGAACTTTATTTACAGCCTCCTGTATTTACCCTAGCAGGTAACAGCCATAATCTTTTGCTACTAACAACCAGGAAGGAAAATATTCAGTGCCAGGAGGAAATAGTAATGAAAGAATCCATGTGGTTATATTTTGCAAGTTTGTGCAAGTATTTCTTTAACAAGAAGCCAAGAGCAAATCTCTAGAAATCCAAAATAGAAAAATATAATGAAAATGCATTTTGGGAAAGCTTAACTATGTTTCCAACCTAATTCCTGTAATGTTTTACCTTTTAACTTTGCAAAAATTTTACTAATTCTTCAGAAACTTAAATCCTCTGGTCAACTAACTTTTTTGATTCCTTTTTTTTTCCCTTGAAGACAACAGATTTTGTTTTGTTTTGTTTTGTTTCTGTGAAGATGCAATATAGTTAAAAATTATTAGTTGATTACCATTTTTCTGTGTGTGAACAACTTCTAAATTAGAAGAAATAAGATTAATGAAAAAAAGGTAGAACCTCCTACTTTGATTAGCCATTCTTGGGGTTTTAAGTTTCAGCTATAGGGGAGATTTTATTGTGAAATTATACTTTACAATGTACAATTTTACTTCACAATTTATCATATTGTTTAAGATATTTAACTTATCACTAAATAGAATGAACAGTCCTTTTCTTTCCTGATGTATTATTCAAAGTGTTTCATTTTGAACTGTTGGTGATTCCCTTAAACAAGTGTGTATTTTGACAGATGTTTAGCATAGATCAACTTCAGATTTATATTGCCGCCAGAGAAATGCAGAACATCTGGCATTTTTGAAAATGAGCCTTTCTTGATTTATTTAAGTATAATAAATGTATTTACATGACTGTGATTCTGAATTTTATAGTAACAGACTCTAAGACTAATGAATCTGAGAATAACTTAAATATCCATTCAGTCCCAGCTTCACTGGAATGCCTCTCTAATCTATTTTTTTCCCTTTTAGCTATTCTTCTAATTCACTGCTTAATTGCCTAACATATAAAGAGGCATTTTGCCTAAATGAAGCAACATCAGTAAAACAAATGAGGCTAGACATTGACTATGATATCCATTCTAGTGCTTAATCACTTATCCACAGAAGATTATCTCTGAAGGGCTCTAGTCCCTCTTCTATTTCTCTCCAACAACACTCACGTACATATTCTAGAAGCATTTTATTTTATTTGCATTTAGTGAGAGTAAGCTTATATACGGCAAGTTGACAAAGTTTAAAGTCACACGGCCAATAATTTTAAGTATTAACCTGAGCTTCCTACATTAAATTCCTCTTTCAACAATATTTGGAAAGGAGTTTTGTAAGACTAAATGAAATTAACATCACCTGCTTTTGTACAGAACAGAAAAAAATATATATATATATCCACAAGCTTCCAGAAGGATAGTCAGTAACTATCACCAGGTTTTACTGGAGATTCAACAGTAAGGGCATCACAGAATGAAGAAAGAATAAACAGGTTTGGTCTCACTTTCCCCAGGTCTGTTTCCTATTGGTTCCCACTCATTAGCTATTTTAATAGAAACTTCACCCTACTAATTCTACTCTGGAATTGTGTTGCTTTGTTCATTAGGGTCCCAGTAGAAAACAAGGTATATTAAGATGGAATTTTTACGATAATGGAGAGACTAGTTACAAAGAAGGGAAAAGGAACTGATAAGGATAATTAAAACATGCTGGAACAAGCAGAAGTAGAAGCTAGCTATTGAACAGAGTCACAGGAAACACATTCCAGCCTCAAAATCCAATTAGTCAGAGCCTGTGAGACTGACAATGTAACACAGTCCCTGAGATGGTATTTTGGGGGCCCATCTAGTAAGTGGCATAGACTATGTGCAACTTGTTGGCTGTATTGGAGAAAATGTAGAGACCTTAAAATAGTCATCTAATCAGAAGAAAGCAGGTTATCTCCTGGCCCAACAACCAGTGAATCCTGATGTTAGAAGACACATGCGTGGCCAGGTTGTACAGGAAATACCACTCCAAAATACTGGCAGCCCAAAGTCTACAGAGACCCCTCAAGCTTTATTCCTTCACACTATGTATTTCACAAAATTTGCTCATCGGGTCTGCAAAGGTACCATCCAACAGCAGGAGGGAGCAAGACAATTCTTTGTTTCTATACTTTTTTTTTTTTTTGCCATTTTGGCAGAATGCAAGATGCCCTTAAATTCTTAATCTTATATATTGTACTGGTCTGTCTCCATTTGTAATAGACTTAATTAAGTCTGGGTCTAAAAGAGTAGAGAAGAAAACTGTAGGAATCTGATGAGAGTTGGAGCCAAAGAAGTTCCTCAAAGGAGATATAATTTGAAAGGGAGAATTAGACCAGAACCAAACAACCGAGATGGGGTAGGAAATGAAGTAACTCATCCTTTCTCCTCCCTACTCTGATCTCCCATTGGCCAAATTTAACTGGAAGCCCCAGTACAAAGCAGCTCCAGTGATACATCTGAAAGTTCAATTCTAGAGTCACAGAACAGGGCAGGAAATTTATAGAGGCAGCGTGGAGGGCTGGGGGGAAAGGGGAGCAGACAGGCAAAGAGAATAAGGAAACGAACTAAGTTACTAAAATTGTTGTTATTCTGTAAATCAAATCACATATAAAGCCAAAAGGGTAAATGTCTACTTAAGGAAACTGAGGCATGAACTCTTCTCATTTTAGGCAAATTCTCAATTATTTTATATTTTAAATATTTTATATCAATATGCAAGGTCTTTGAATGTGTTAACATCTCAAAATAAAAAAATTAATTTCTTTCAAGGAAAATACTTCTAATTTTCTTTTTAGAAAACAATGGCTTCAATTTCTTCATTTCAAAATAATTTAATGTTGGGGCACCTGGGTGGCTCAATCGGTTAAGAGTCTCCCTTCAGCTCAGGTCATGATCCCAGGATGCTGGGATCAAGTCCTGCACTGGGCTCCCTGCTCAGTGGAGAGCCTGATTCTCCCTCTCCCTCTGCTGTTCCTCCCATTTGTGCTCTCTCTCTCTCTCTTTTACTGTGAAATAAATATAATCTTTTTTTAAAAAAAGGAAAATAATTTAATGTTATTAAGTGGCCCTAAGTGCTATTACAGAACTACGGTTCTAATTTTACAACATCAAACAATTCCTACATTAACAACTCTTTGGGTTCAGTGTTGAGCATCTTTTCTTAAGTTTTATGTTAACACCTAATGTTGTTTATAATGCTTCGTAACTATGCCATTAAATTAGAGATTTGTTTCTTTTTTGTTCTATTGGGTTTTTTTTTTTAATTTTAAGTATAGTTTGCATACAGTAAAGGATAAAGCATGATAAATTTATATAAATATATCTATACACACACCCATATATTCTATTTGTATATCTAGAGATATATCCATACAACCAGCATCAGAAAGAAGTATAGGACATTAGTTAAAATTTCACTCAGGATCTGTCAGCCCTGTTTATAAGAAAATCATGACAATGTGTTGCTCATTTTGGGCTCAGAAAATGTCCCTCGGGCCTTCTTATCCTTGTTCTTGCCTATTTGACACAGTCATCCTAACATGCCCTACTTAGACACAGCACTCAGTGTTTGGCTCACATCCCATAGTAAAACTGGCACAAGAGGAGTAAAAAAAAATTCCCATTTGGAAACCATCATAGCAAAAACTGATTTAGGCAAAAAACATCAGCAGATGTTAAAAAGTAAAGGTACAATAAGGACTAGAATACTTATCTGGTCTCACAAAATTTATTTATTATACAATATATTTATTAATTATAAAAGAAAATAGTAAGTTTACAATCCAGAAACTTGGCAGAAACCTAAACTAATGAGAGGTAATATCATTAGTAATTCTTCCTGATATCACGAACTGAGAAGAACAAAACAACGCTCCCATGTGATCCTGTCAAAATTGAATATGTGAACTTGATCATGGGGAGACATAACCAAAACCTAAATTGACAGTCATTCTCTAAAATACCAAGCCAGTTCTCTTCAAAGATGTTAACACCACTAAAGACATGGAAAAATGGGGAAATGGAATTCATGTTCCCTAGAAAAGATAATATCAGGGCAATAGGAAAACTTGGAATACATACCAATGTTAAGTCCCTGTTTTAATTATTATACTTTGGCTACATAGGGGAATGTTCTTGTGTTGAGCAAATACACCACAAACTGTACCACATAAGAGGCATGAACTGTTCTATATAAAATGATGTGAATTGTAGAACACAGATGACATAAAGAGAAAGATACCTATTTATGTATAGACAGACAAAGAGCACGTGAGAGAAAGCCCAAATCCTAACAGAGAAATCTTGATGGAGTGTAGGAATGCTTTGTATTATTCTTGAAAACATTTTGAAATCATGTCAAACTATATATATAGTTTTTCATTTCTGGGGCCTTGTCTAGGATTCCTGTCAAAACAAAAAGTTAAACAAAGAGAGAAAGGAGGTAGACTTTAGGCTAGGTAAGGGAGCACCACAGCAGAACACAACAAAGGCCAGTCCTAGTCCTAAAGCAAAGCAAAGAACATGGAACAAAGTCCCATTCCTCCTACCACGAAGCAGAGCTTATTCTCTCCATTCTAGCATAACCCAAGAAAGGAAAGATCTCAGGGCAGAAAAAGTGGGTGATGCTAAAGGAAAGCAAGATCCAGCCAGGTGTGGCATTTTTATTCACAAATGGTGCCCCATGCCCCAAGCACAGAGACTGTAAAACAGCCTCCTCTGGCAGGACCAGGTTTGCTGCCATAATGGACACCTTCTGTTAATAGTGAGGATGACTGGATGCTGAATAGAAAGTGCACTCAGCGTCTCACCATTACACTAAATAATGATGCTGGGATCCCCAAGAATGGCTGATACTAACATTTCCTGCAACCTGGCAGAAAGTAGGCTCTGAGTCTGACTTGGGGGTGTTTCAAACAGAGTTTCAATTTCTTCACATTGTCACCAATGCTTGTTGTCTTTGGTGTGTTTGATAATACCCATCCTAACAAGTGTGAGGTATCTAATTGTGACTTTGACTTGTACCTTCCTGATGATGAGTGATGTTGAGCATCTATTCATATGCCTATTGGCCATTTGTATGTCTTCTTTGGAGAAATGTCTATTCAAGTCTTTACCCACGTTTTAATTGGGTTACCTTTTTTTTTTGTTTTTGTTGTTACTGAGTTGAGGAGTTCCTTATATACTTTGGGTATGAACCTCTTATCAGATGCATAGTTGGCAAATATTTTCATTTATTCTGCACTCTGACTTTTCATTCTGTTGATTGTTTCCTTTACCAAGTGTTGGTGATGATGTAGAGAAATTGAAATTCTTGTGCATTGATGGTGGAAATGCCAAAATGTGCAGCCACTATAAAAAACAGTATGGAGTTTCATCAAGGAAATAGAACACCACTAGATCCAGCAATCCAATTTCTAGATATTTATCCAAAAGAAGTTGAAATCAATATCTCAAAGACATATTTGCCCTTCCTTGTTCATTACATCATTATTTACAATAACCAAGTTGTAGATACAACTTCAATGTTCATTAATGAGTAAGAGGGTAAATAAAACGAGGCATATACATACATTACAGTGTAATTCAGCCTTTAAAAAAAGGAAACCTACACATAGATCAAACTTAATGACATTAGGGTGAGTGAAATAAAGAAGTCACGGAAAGACAAATATTGCATGATTTTACTTTTATGAGATATCTAAAATAGTCAGACTCATAGAAATTGAGTATAATGGTGATTTCTGGGGACTGGAGGGAAAGGGAAATGTCAGGTTGTTAGCGGGTATAAATTTTGTAACAGAAGATGAACATACTCTAGAGATTGCTGTACAACTCTTGACTAGAGTTAACAATACTGTATTGTACACTTAAAAATCTGTTGAGAGAGATTACTGCCTATGTTCTCCTCTAGGATTCTGATGGATTCCTGTCTCACATTAAGGTCTTTAACTATTTTGAGTTTATCTTTGTGTACAGTGTTAAGAGAATGGTCGAGTTTCATTCCTCTACATATAGCTGTCCAGTTTTCCCAGCACCATTTATTGAAGAGACTGTCTTTTTTCAACTGTATATTTTTTCCTGCTATGTCGAAGATTATTTGACCATAGAGTTGAGGGTCCATATTTGGGCTCTCTACTTTGTTTTACTGGTCTATATGTCTGTTTTTATGCCAGTACCATGCTGTCTTGGTGATCACAGCTTTATTAAGCTTGAAATCAGGTAATGTGATACCCCAGTTTTATTTTTGTTTTTTAATATTTCCTTAGCGATTCGGGGTCTCTTCTGATTCCATACAAATTTTAGGATTATTTGCTCCAGCTCTTTGAAGAATACCGGTGGAATTTTGATCAGAATGGCATTAAAAGTACAGATTGCTCTAGGTACTATAGACATTTTAACAATGTTTATTCTTCCGATCCAAGAGCATGGAATGGTCTTCCATCTTTTTGTGTCTTCTTCCATTTCTTTCATGAGTGTTCTGTAGTTCCTCGAGTACAGATCCTTTACCTCTTTGGTTAGGTTTATTCCCAGGTATCTTATGGTTCTTGGTGCTATAGTAAATGGAATTGATTCTCTAATTTCCCTTTCTGTATTTTCATTGTTAGGGTATAAGAAAGCCACTGATTTCTGTACATTGACTTTGTATCCTGCCACATTGCTGAATTGCTGTATGAGTTCTAGTAGTTTGGGGGTGGAGTCTTTTGGGTTTTCCATATAAAGAATCATGTCATCTGTGAAGAGAGAGAGTTTGACTTCTTCATTGCCAATGTGGATACCTTCTATTTCTCTTTGTTGTCTGAATGCTGTTGCTAGGACTTCTAATACTATGTTGAACAAGAGTGGTGAAAGTGGGCATCCTTGTCTTGTTCCTGATCTCAACAAGAAGGCTGCAAGCTTTTTCCCATTGAGGATGATATTTGCTATGGGTCTTTCATAGATAGATTTGATGAAATTCAGGAATGTTCCCTCCATCCCTATACTCCCTATACTTTGAAGCGCTTTAATCAGGAACAGATGCTGGATTTTGTCAAATGCTTTTTCTGCATCAATTCAGAGGACCATGTGGTTCTTCTCTCTTCTCATATTAATTTGTTCTATCACACTGATTGATTTGTGAATGTTGAACCATCCTTGTAGCCCAGGGATGAATCCCACCTGGTCATGGAACATAGGCAGTAATCTCTTTGATACCAGCCACAGCAACTTCTTTCAAGATATGTCTCCAAAGGCAAAGGAAACAAAAGCAAAAATAAACTTTTGGGACTTCATCAAAATCAAAAGCTTCTGCACAGCGAAGGAAACAGTCAAAAAAACAAAAAGGCAACCCACAGAATAGGATAAAATATTTGCAAATGACAGTACAGACAAAAGGCTGATATCCAGGATCTATAATGAACTCTTCAAACTCAACACACACAAAACAGACAATCATATCAAAAAATGGGCAGAAGATATGAACAGACACTTCTCCAAAGAAGACATACAAATGGCTATCAGACACATGAAAAAAATGTTCATCATCACTAGCCCTCAGGGAGATTCAAATTAAAACCACATTGAGATATCACCTTACACCAGTTAGAATGGCCAAAATTAACAAGACAGAAAACAACGTGTGTTGGAGGGGATGTGGAGAAAGGGGAACCCTCTTCCACTGTTGGTGGGAATGCAAGTTGGTGCAGCCTCTTTGGAGAACAGTGTGGAAATTCCTCAAGAAATTAAAAATAGAACTTCCCTATGACCCTGCAATTGCACTCCTGGGTATTTACCCCAAAGAAACATGTCGTGAAAAGAAGGGCCATCTGTACCCCAATGTTTATAGCAGCAATGGCCACAATTGCCAAACTGTGGAAAGAACCAAGATGCCCTTCAACGGACAAATGGATAAGGAAGATGTGGTCCATATACACTATGGAGTATTATGCTTCCATCAGAAAGGATGAATACCCATCTTTTGTAGCAACATGGACGGGACTGGAAGAGATGATGCTGAGTGAAATAAGTCAAGTAGAGAGAGTCAATTATCATCTGGTTTCACTTATTTGTGGAGCATAACAGATAGCATGGAGGACATGGGGAGTTAGAGAGGAGAGGGAATTGAGGGAAATTGGAAGGGGAGGTGAATCATGAGAGACTATGGACTCTGAAAAACAATATGAGGGGTTTGAAGTGGCGGGGGGGTGGGAGGTTGGGGTACCAGGTGGTGGGTATTATAGAGGGCATGGATTGCATGGAGCACTGGGTGTGGTGAAAAAATAATGAATACTGTTATGCTGAAAATAAATTTTAAAAAATCTGTTGAATAAACATATATTTTTATCCCCAGGGGTACAATATGTTTATAAAAAATAAAAAATTATATAAAAAAAAAGAAAGTATTGCTGAGAAAAAAAATAAAATAATAATAATTTTAAAAAAATCTGTTGAGAGTAGACCTTAATAATACCACATAAAGTAAAAACTAAAAGTTTCTTTGAGCTGCCCCTCCCCAAAAAAGGAAAACAAAATAAATGTTTCAAATTGGGGGTTAAATTTGTGTGATGAATTAAGAATTGGCTCAAATTCTTTATGACTCTCCCATAAAGGGGGAGGATAAAGGGGGAGGGAGCTCTTTTTAAGGGTGGTTTTTTTTTTTTCATGTTTTTCTCAATGATTCCAGAAAGGGCCTATGCTTTCTTTGGCTAATAGAATATGACAGGAGTAGCACTGAACCAGTTTTTCATCCAGCCTTTGAGAGATCTGCTAGTTTCCACTTCTTCTCTTTGAATGCTCATTTTGGAAGTCCTGGACTTCTAAGGAATCTGACACTCTGCTGTAGAGACTGAGTGCAGTGGCCATGTGCAAAGGGAAAGAACCTGAGATTACATGCAAGAGAAGCTGAGCAACCCTAGCATCCCAACTGAAATCAGCCTTCCTATGGTTCTCAAGGCATGTAAGGGAGCCATCTTGAATATTCTGGCCCAACTTGAGCCCTCACGTGGCTGCAGTCCCAGCTGACGACATCATGTGGAAAAGAAGATACACCCTGGTGAGTCTAGTTAATCCTCAGAATCAAAGAGGTCATAAAATAGTTGTTGCTTTAAGCAACTAAGATTTAGGGTAGTTTATTATGCAGCAAAAAATAACCAGGTTGGTTTACATTCATTCACATTCATAATTATTTCCTTCATTAAATAAATATTTTATTAAGCATTGAAGAAGGAGCCCAGGGGTAGGCTTCTTGCTGGTGATTTCTGTCTAGCTAGAAAAGAAACATCAAACACGTAAGAACATAACAATGCATCTCTGATATGTGCAGCTAGAAGGAGGTGAATGGAATGCGAGGAGTTTGACTTGCTTCCGGAAGCAAAGGCAATGAAGATTAAATGGCAATCAAAAGAGGTAGTAGAAGGTGACTCCACATGGGAGAAGCAATTACCCATGAGAAAGCCTTATAATATTTCAGAGCATAGCACACTGAGGACTAAGAGAAGGTTATTGCAGCTGAGGTTCATGACACTAGGGGATATGTGGTCAGGTGAGGCCATAGTCAAAGACTGTGGTCAAAATTAACTTAATAAACATGTAAGTAGGGACCATCATGTTCACTTAATATTTTTACTACCTAGAACATTTCCTGACATAGTTAATGTTCAATCCATCCTAAATGTTTCCAGGAAGGAAGGAAAGAAGAAGGGAAAGGAGGACATTGTTCTTTGCTCTTAAGTAATCTGCTTACATAGGAGTATGTTCTCATTCAGTCAAATTTCACTGCATATTAAAATAACCTGGGATTTTTTTAATCTCCATACACAAGCTGGACTATATATATCTAATGAGTTAGAATCTCTTTAATGGGTGGTGGGGTGTCTGGGTGGTTCAGTCAGTTAAGCTGTTGATTTCAGCTCAGGTCTCAATCTCAGGGTCATGAGTTCAAACCCCACATTGGTCTCTACACTGGTTGTGGAGCCTACCTTAAAAAAAAAATCTCTGAGTGGGACTCAGACATCACAGGAGATTTCAATGCAAAGCCAAGTTTGAGGAGTGATTTTTTTTTTTTTTTTTTGAGTCTGTGCTCCTCACAGTCAAGTGGCGAATAATGCTCCCTGCATCATTTTCTGTATTGACCTTGCAGTTTAAAAGGTCGGCAAATGAATCTTGGTTCTAAGGGCAGCAGACATTGGTAAGAAAAAGGGAACAAAGAATCAGCATTCAGTAACATCACATCTTAGTGAAAATACAAAAATCTAATTTAAAAATAGTTCTCCATGCCTGTGTGCTAATGAATTATGTAAGTAGACTATATAGCGGTTATTTACTGAAACACTCACTCAATTGAATATATTGAAACAATATGCCAGAAAAAAATGAGCAAATCTGGTTCAATTACTACTATATCATGGACTGTTCAATGAAAAAAAATATGTTTGATCATAGGTCTCAGCACCAGCCCAGCATAAAAATGTAATTAGTGTTCCAACTTATAGCTGTATTGTTGCTGATAAATTAGCAATGTGAACTCGATTACTAAATCAGTAATAACTGTGGAAAAGAGCCACAAATGGACATACTATTTTCACTTGTTTATAAAATACAGTTTTGATGCATATACTGAATAATCTTGGGCATTTTTCTTTCTCCTAATTGTGCCTGTCCTGAAGTATTCTATGAAAAGTTATTCTGCATAATTTCACTAACTTCATGGAAAACTTGTCCAGGGAGGATTTGAATATAAGAACATCTCAGCATTTTTTGGTCTCTCTTTATTCCAAAAGTAAATACTTTTACACACACACAGCTAGTTCAATGCTTTGAAAATATAAAAGTGTCTATCATTCAACAACATTCAAAAATGTCTATACACAACTTTATAAATAGTATACCTGTGATACTAGTGCCTCTTAGACTAAAGTCCTGTGTACTAAAAAAGAGCAATTTTCACAGAAGACATTTGTCTATTTCTTGGAGCTCCAGTGGTCATGGCAAGGCCAGTCTGTTACCCTGGCTAGTGGGTTATGCTTTTATTTTTGTTTTAGTCATGGAATCCATGGTTCCTTTATCATTGCATTATATGGGTGGACTATTGAACTGTCTCCATCTGAATCTTGTATCTCTGTAAATGTAACCCTGAAGTTGTGCTCAACTCCTTACTACTGACTGGACTTGGGTCTACATTCCTCCTTCTGTGTGTCATGAGTTGATAAACAGACAAGTGCATGACATCAGTTGCCTGAAGTCTTATCACCTTTCTAGTTTACTTTGCTCTTCCTAGTATCTTGGTACTGTTCCCCCCTCTCTATATACATTTTCCTGCAGGCCACCTGACCATCATATTGACTTCTTAGTAGGGGCTATTTCTACTATTTCTACACAATGGAATTTTTAGGTATTGATGTGCATTGTAAATTAATCTTCACAACAAATCTGTGAGATAGGCACTATTATTCTTATTCTAAAAATGAGGAAATGAACACATAGAGATTTGTAGTCACTTGCACAAATTCCTAGGGCCACAAAAGGACACAAATATGATGAGCCAGAACTCCCAACCCTAAGTCCTGCTGTTTAATTGTATTCCATCTGGAGGGGATCTGATTTTACTCAATTAAAAAGATATTGTCTTAACCACAAGAGATTCTTAATCTCATGAAACAAACTGAGGGTTGCTGGGGGGATGGGAGGTATGGAGAGGGTGGTTGGGTTATGGACATTGGGGTGGGTATGTGCTATGGTGAGTGCTGTGAAGTGTGTAAGCCTGACGATTCACAGACCTGTACCCCTGGGGCAAATAACACATTATATGTTAATAAAAAAAAAAGAAGAAGAAGATTTTGTCTCAACATTCATTTTAATGGGTTAAAAACTTGGTTTTGAAAGTCCCTATCACTTGATATAATAATATTAAATTTCATTTCCAAATATTTTCTGTCTTTATTTTAAAAAGAGAAAGTGTAACACTTTAAACCAAAAATAGACTGCCTCCTTTCCTTGCTACTCCATTACTGCTTTATGGCAATTTTTTCTCATTAATTTTCTGTATCAGGCTTTTGGTTTGACATTGTTAACTCCCTGAAAGTATGGACTCAAAAATCAGGCAAACCCAATTTAAGTTTCACTATAATATGCCTGAGTGAACTTAGTCAAGCTCCTTACCCTCTTAGTGTCTCAATTTTATCATTTGTAAATTAATGTTAAGAGTAGAGCCCAGGCACATGTACCCAAATGTTTATAGCAGCAATGTCCACAATAGCCAAACAATGGAAAGAACCTAGTTGTCCATCAACAAATGAATGGATAAAGAAGATGTGATACACACACACACACACACACACACACACACACACACACACACACACACAGGAATACTATGCAGGCATCAAAAAACTGAAAATCTTTCCAATTGCTACAACATGGATGGGACTACAGGGTATTATGCTAAGTGAAATAAGTCAGTCAGAGAAAGGCAATTATCAAATGATCTCTCTGACATGAGGAATTTGAGAGGCAGGGTGAGGGCTTGTGGGGGGTAGGGAGGGAAAAAATGAAACAAGATGAGATCAGGAGGGAGACAAACCATAAGAGACTCTTAATCTCAGGAAACAAACTGTGAATCATGTAAGACTGATGAATCACAGACCTGAAGAAAATAAGACATTATATGTTAATAAAAAATAAAATAAAATAATTTTTTTTATAAAAAAGAGTAGAGCCCAGAGCCCAGTTTACTGAGTGGTAAAGAGAGCCAGATAAAATAATGTATATAAAGCACTCAGCACAGTACTCTAAAAATACTGATGATGATGATGATGATGATGATAACAATATTTAGAAGAATTGATCCTTCCTTGAATGGGCTGTGGGTGAATTTCATTTTAGCAAATTGCTCTAACAGTTTTTCTTTCCTAGTTTCTCTACAGCAAGAGCCACGCCTTCCTCCTCTTTGTCGTTAACACAACTTGGTGTGTTTATAGAGTAGTTAATTCAGTAATACATAATGGATGAAGAACCAAATCCCTGAATCCTTGATCTCTATGTTTCCATGCCTCACCTTCAGCCAACAGCATCTTTTCCTGACATATCATTAGTAGCCTTCAAACCAGTTGCCCTCTCTCCAACTTCTCCCCACTTCAAATCCACATACTGCCAGACTATCTAACAGAACTTCTTAAAACATACGTTCTGTTTGCTTTAGTGCCATTAAAAACTCTTTGTAGCATTCCATCAGTCACCATACAAATTACAGCCTCCCGATACAAGCTTTTATTGTACTGCTTTATAAGCAGCATGATGGGTTTTGTTCGTTTGGTTTTGTTTGCTCATCAATTTGAACTTGTTATCCTATCTTCTTGAAACATCACAATGATGCCAACTCACCTCTCATTTGATTCCACTTACCCAACTTATTTAAATCTTTTATTTTACAATATATCTTTTATTACTTTTCTACCTCTCTTTGCAGTTTGGATGCCCTCTTCTCCATGCTTCTATTATAGCCTCCATTGTCCTTTCATTTCACTCATCATACTTTGACTTCAACTTCAATGTCTCTCTCCTCCACCAGACTGCAAGCTATCTGGGCCAAAGCCAACCCATCCTATTTGCCACACTTTCCCCAAAGTCCAGAAAAATGCCCAGTGCCTAACAGAAACTAGTGCATGAGTTTATGAATAAATAAATAGATGAATAAATGCCCACTGAGAGTATCAAAGACAATTTCTATTTCACATTCTTGCAGACCTCTCAGAAAAATTCTATAACTGCCCAGAGTCACTTCACTTCATGGAGAGATCCAGAGGGAGAGGCAGGGAGGGCAGCCTCTTATTATTTGTCTAAAAAATTCCCTTGCATGGAACACTTAGGATCACTCAATTGTGGACTATTCTCCTGACAGTACCTACCAGTATATGGTTAGGTTGGAGACATTTGGAGTCAATACATCTCAAGGGAAAGCAGTCTCCAACTACTTGAACAATTAACCCTCTAGTGATCTACTACTGTCTTCATATATACTTGTGACACTTGACTTGATTAGTGTTTCTTTTGGCCTCGGGATGAGCAAATTTCTATTAGACATAAAGTGATCTGATTTCCCTCTTCTTAGGGATTTCACATCTGAGGCTGTGGCTCAAAAACACAAATAGAAAAAAAAAATGAAAGGAAAAATGAGAGGCAACCAAAGGTATACTTTTTATAATGATAATAGTAATGATAGTAGAGATATTGATATTTGTAGAAGGAGCTCATACTTTTATATGTCATTCATTTTGCTGAATGCTTTATGTATATTATCTTAATTTTCACAATATCTTTATAAATGGTAATCTTTTTTTCTAATGTAAGGTAAGTATTCAGGTTTCATGGATTAAGATACCACCAGCCAAATAGAACATTCCATATGTCTAATAGGAATACAAACTGAGATCTCTTTGCTTGGGTGTAAAGCCAGCACTTCCCATGATGACTGGGGATAATGGCTCTAGGTCCAGATCCTAGTTATCCAGGACATGCAGTTCCAGTTTTTGGCAGAATTACTTCATTTGCTTCATCTCTTTTGGAAGTCAGCAGACAAGTTAACAGAATGCAATTTCATACTGACTTCCTTTGCAAAAGTAGGCTCAGTCAGGATCTATGATATGCACTCCAAATTGGACAGATGACAACCATTTTACACAATAAGAACTCTGAGTATGTTTACAAATAATTGTCTAATATCAACCTAGAAAATATCATCTTGTCTCCACAAACCCACTGAGAAAAGTTATATCCATCTAGATAAAAGTGCTTTATGTTAACACAAAAGGCAATAGTTCTGTTCTTTAAAAGTATCCCTAGATACATCATCTTTTAAGTGACTGTCAATATTCCTGGTATGTTGTAGCTTTAATGCTATACCTAGGTTCTAAGCCATGGAACAAAACTAGAGATCAAATCATTATAATGAGACTTTTTTGTTTCCTTTCAATAAAAACAAAACAAAACCAACAAAAAGCAAAACACCGTCTTAGTTACAATAAATGGTGTCTTTGGAGCACCTGGGTGGCGCAGTGAGTTAAGCCTCTGCCTTCGGCTGAGGTCATGAGCTCAGGGTCCTCAGATTGAGCCCCACATTGGGCTCTCTGCCCAGCAGGGAGGCTTCTTCCTCTTCTCTCTCTCTGCCTGCCTCTCTGCCTACTTGTGATCTCTCTCTCTCTGTCAAATAAATAAATAAAATCTTAAAAAAAAAAAAGTGGTGTCTGACATTTTTAAGAACAAAGCACTTGCTTTTGGTTAATAGTAATTTCTGAAACCCTGAATGCTAATGCATTTTTCCAAGATTTAAAAGAATTGCTTAGGCACTTTTATTGGCAAGTCTCAAAGCACGCAGGAATAATTTTCAGTGTTTGCAAAGACAAGACAGTCACCATCATACTAAATTGTGAGAACTGGATAATAATGGGTTGTTCTCTTACTTTCTTTGAAGGACATGAGTACCTTGGTGTGTCTGAACCAGGATATCTCCCAGGGGAAAATATTATTGGAAGATTCTATCCTGTTCAGTACTGGCACAGAGGGCATTCAGAAAGCTAGGCTGTTTTCAGGGATCCTCAGAGAGCATTAAGTGTTCAAATCAAAAGTTGTGCCAAGGTGATATTTGTGTTACTTACTGTTTTTCTTCACATTTAAAAAATACTTAGCATATACCATGAAAGTTGGTAACTCCCTTAAATAGGTCACTTAATTTTAACTCTCCCATAAGTACATGAGATGAAAGAGAGAGAGTGATGAAATAGAGAGAATGGTAGAGAAAGGATTTAGGAAAGATTTAAGCTCTGTTCCTATGAGTACAGGTCCCCTGATCTCAGCCGCCATGCTCCTCTGTGTCCCGGATCAAGACACATTTGGTCTAGAAGGAAGTACTACACACTTTAGCAGCATAAGTCCAAATTACAAAGGAACAGTCCCATGAAAAGGAGGGACTTAAAGCTGACCTGGAACCAGACAGTTCCCAATTGATATTCATTTATTATAACGATGATCATTTGTTACCTGGCATCCACTGGCATGGATTCCTTCAAGAAACAGGGCCATTTTGACATGCTGAGGTATACTGTTTCTAAATAGAACTAATTGGAGTGCCCAGCAGAATGTAATGGTCTTTCCTTTAGATACAAGGATATGACTGATGGAAGCAAAGTCAGATCCAAACAAATTACAAATCACAGAAGTAGACAGCTTGCTCTATTTCCAGAGTAATGATAGTCTTAGTGTAGTTCAGCTGTTTACAGAAGAATGCTAAGAGATGAGGCAGAACACTGCACCAGGCTGTTCAACAATAACACACACATAGCATAGTTGGACTTCAGACAAGCATGTTCCAAGAAACGGACCTAAAAAGAAGTGACATGAAAGCCATGGAGTGCCTCCTGTGGAAAAAGAGCTGTGCCTCAAGTACCAAGTGAGCAAAGAGGGAGATGGTGTGCCCTCCATGAATCTATGAACTTGATTCCTGATGGACTAAGAGCTACTTGCTCCAGCACCATGCCAAGCACAGGGCTTCTGAAAAGAATTCCAAAACAAAACAAAAATTGTGAAAAAAGTGAAACTACAAGTTCAGTACAGATCTCCTGAGGGTCACTAGGCAGAAAATATTAGGCTCCTAAGCAGAAAAATATTAACATGTGCATCCAGAAATGAAAACAAACTACCCACAAAAGTATATTGAGGGGAACAAAACCAAATCCAAATTTTTATTTAAATCATCCACTTTTAAAGAATCTAGGAAAAGATGTTTATCTTCAGCAGGGAAGGACAGAAAGGCTATCTGACTGCACGGCTTGCTCAATTCAGTTCTGCTTTCTAGAAACATTTACAGTGGGAGAAAGGTTAATGAGTTCCCCTGGTGGTAGTCAGGGCATATACACTAGAGAGGAAGAAGAATGAATTCTTCTTGTTTCCATCCAATCTGTTTTTCTCTTCACTCTAACGCAACATGCCAAGTGCTCCTATTACAGTAATTCACCATAATATATATGGTAAGATGACCCTGACACCACGCAAAGCAATGAATGTGTCTTTTTCTCAAATAATTGAAAAACAGACACTGAAACGTTTTCTTTAGAAATGGACCATTAGATTGTCTATGCAGTGTGGTGACTAGCAGAATACTTAAGGAACAATGCCACTGGTATTTATATATTTCTGGACAGGTACAGCTGACAGTATAAACTCATTTTATGGGATAGCTAAAACAGCTGCAGGAAAGAGATAAAGACATTTTATCATTTTAATTTGCTATCACCTAAACGTAACAGTGGTATAACAAAATTGCCTGGGATTATTGAAAATAATCTGTCATCAGAATTGATGATATTTACCAAAGCAGTTTCACTAGCAAACTTCAGTCCGTTCTTGGGTTTAAAAAATAAAAATCTAGTATATGCCTTGTGAAAATGCCCTTGGTTCTATCTATACTAATAAATAATAACAATGTGAACTGCAACAAAACTGATGTGGGATAAAGAAGATTATTCTTCTGAAAAACAAATAATTATCCTGGAAAGGTAGATCAGAAGAAAATATATCCAGACTGATTTAAGAGGCTTACCACTTAAAGCCACATTTATACCTAGGTTTTAAAAGCATCTGAATTCTTATTTATCAAAAACCAAACAAACAAAAATCTCTGTCTATGCAGCAATTTTTCGCATTTGTTGAAAACAAACAACCTTGATAAACTCAGTAAAGGAGAAATTCATTCCCAGGACCTTATTATCAGTGTTAAGCCAGGCCATTTTTATGTTGAATTTTGTACCAAACCAATACCTTAAGTGGTCAGGGACAGGCTATCAGGTATGATGGCAACATAAAAATTAGGATCACTCTCTCAGGAATCACACTGAGTTTGGGATGAGAAAGTTATTAGTTTGTCTTTTCCATTATGAGGAGCAGAACCTTTGCTGGCAAGGACCTATGAAGCTAAAATACATGAGCCCTATTTTGTGCTTTCCTGTAAGAATATTGTCCCACTCTTTTGTAAGTTATCGCTTCCTCCTTGAAATACCAATAGCATTTATTGCTTGTACAACTCAGATAAACATAGATTATCATGTTTTCGTAGTCATAAAACTGAGAAAGATTTTTCAGGAGAAGGAAAGCTAAAAATACTATTGTTATTTTTACAGTGGGTATAATGTGCCAGATATCACTCATGGACAAGGAGCTAATGTGGGGGAAAGATGGGGAATAAAGATTTTCCTCTGACCCCAAAGCCTCCCCAAAAATCTCTCTGTGATTATATTGTTACTTATGTCAAATGTCCAGATAGGTTGGTAAGTGGTCTGAAATCAGGGATAAGGTTTTACATGTATCTGTGTACCCAGAACCACCCATTCAACTGTGCTTATCTAAACCATTCAGCAGAGATTTCACTGTCAAGAAAATACATTTACAGCTAAATAAAACGTAACTGAGGAGTACTACTTGGGAATTTGACCTTGCAGCATTTTAGACTTGAAAGGATGTGCAAAATCATCTTGTTCATCTCTCATTTTAAATTAGTATTTATTGTATCAAAATAATACAAGTACACAATTTTAGAAGTCAAATTGTAAACATTTATATCAACATGTTAATTCTGCCCTTCTCTGCCATCCAATGGTTCTCAGCTAAGGGTAATTTTGCCACACAGGAGACATTAGGCAATGTCCGGAGACATTTTTGGTTCTCATTATTTGAAGAGAGAGTTGATAATGGTTTTTGGTGGGGAGAGCCCACGGATACTGCTAAGCACACTGAAATGCACAGGACAGAGTCCCACAATGAATTTCAAATAGCACCAGATTGAGAAACCCTGCCAGACCCCTCCACAGAGGCAACTACTTCCCATTTTTTAAGATTTTATGACATTCACATACCTCTATGTTTCTAACATACATACACTACTACCTTTTGTATCACCAATTAAGTATATTATCTACCGAGTCTAAATTATGAAGATGATAATTCAGTTCTCCTTTCTTACCATTTTCTCTGCTTTTCCACAACATTCTCCTGATAGTTATATGACAATTATTGGTTAAATAAGTTATTTTTTTGTTTTTATTTTTAAGATTTTATTTATTTCTTTGACAGAAAGAGATCACAAGTAAGCAGAGAGGCAGGCAGGGAGAGAGGAGGAAGCAGGCTTCCTTCTGAGCAGAGAGCCTGATGCGGTGCTTGATCCCAGGACCCTGAGATCATGACCTGAGCAGAAGGCAGAGGCTTTAACTCATTGAGCCACCCAGGTGTCCCAAGTTATATTTTTATATACCTTATATATTTATATATTTTATAAATATACTTTATATATTTATATAATTATATACTTATTTTTATAGATTTATGTTTACTATATATAATTTATACATGCCATATGTAACTTACTAAATATACATATATATTGTACACAACTGAGCACTGTTTTGTTTGATTTAATGTTTTCTTTTTTCATCATTAATGTTTCTTTGTACGTGTTGCTAATTCTTCAAACACCTTCCTAAAGTCTTAAAGCCTTTAAATGAAATGTCACATGTGACCAATCACATCATTTATACTATTAGTCCTATTTGTTTAAAGAAATCTCTTCTGAAACTTTCATGCTCTTAATATTCAGACAGGTTCGTCTCTCATTCTACAGGAAAGCCTTTATTCAGGGAATTCCTCTGCTTCGATCCTTGAAATTTCTTTTGTTTTTCCCCTGTATTGATGCCTTTTTTCTGGAGGCTGTATCTTCCTCCTTCTTGTTTTGATGGACCATAGCCATCCTCTAACTGTGACATCTAGTTCAAAAGTCAGAGAAATGTCAGAAATCTTGACTATTTTTCCCCTCAACAGCCCAGTATCTTGAATCACACTAACCCAATCTGCTGTCATTCTGTCTCAATTTTCATACATTAGAATGACTGGGGTGCCAATTAAATTAGAATTCTGGGCCTGGCACTTATCTCTCTTTCATGATTTCCAATATTACATTGTTGTTTTCTCTTTCTTTCTTCTCTTAATTGTTACATTTTATCTTCTCTTGAGCATAAACTTTTCATTCCTACTCATTTTGGTGTCTTGGGAAAACTAAAGGTCTTCGGGGCACCTGAGTAGCTCAGTTGTTTACACGTCTGTCTTCAGCTCAGGTCACGATCCCAGGGTCCTGGGATCAAGCTTGATGTCGAGCTCCCTGCTCAGCAGTAAGCCTGCTTCTCCCTCCCTCTGCTGCTCCCACTTCTCATGCTCTCTTGCCCTTCCTCCCTCCCAAAGAAATAAACAGATATCTTAAGAAAGAAAGAAAACTAAAGGTCTTTGTCCAATCGCTCAGCTCTACACAGAACTCAGGTCGGAGATCTGAGAAGTCCAAAGACTCGCCCAGGGTCACATAGTTAGCAGCACATTCAGGACCATTCAGCACTTTCAGTTCAGCATTTGTAAACTTTCCATAGACCATCAGATCTCCTTCATTAAATTCTTCTAAAAATATGCTAATGACTCATAAGTTATACCTTTTCTATAGCCACAGGATGCATATATTCCTATATGCATTCCTACTCAGCAATTCTCTTTTGGTTGTTCAGTATGGATGAGGCATGACTTAGAGACTGGAGATACAACAGAAAATCAGACCCAAGTTCTAGTTCTATTAGAGTTTCCAAGTTAGTGAACAAAGACTGAAAATTTAGGGGCACCTGGATGACTCAGTCGTTTAAGCATCCAACTATTGATTTCAGCTCATGTCATGATCTCAGGGTCATGATATCAAGCCCTGCATCAGGCTCTGCACTGCATGGAGACTGCTTAGCATTCTCTCTCTTTCTCTCTCTCTCCCTCCTTGGTCCCTTCCCCCACCAACTCTCTCTCTCTTTCTCCAAAAAAAGAAAAAAAATTGAAAATTTAACTAATTGGAAATTTATTATTATATTCAAATGGTCATGCAAACAAAAAGCAGAAACAGACCTATAAATACAGAGAAGTAATGGTTGCCAAAGGGGTAAGGGTTAGGGGCAAAAACTGTGGTAGATGTCCTCCACCCATTATGCCATGTACAGAATTAACTAAAATTCAAAATGGGTGAAAAGGAGTGGGAGATACAGGCTTCCTGCCATGGAATGAATAAGTCATGAGATAAAATGTACAGCAGGTGCATACAATCAATGGCATTGTAGTAACATTGTATGGTGGCAGATGGCGGCCACACTTGCGGTGAGCAGAGAATATAACGTGTAGACTTGTGGAATCACCATGTTGCACACCTGAAACTAATGTGACACTGCATGTCAACTATACTTCAATTAAAAAAAACAGTGAAAAGAATCTAAATGGCCATGAAAATTTGACAAATCGCACACATATCTCAATATATCAAGTATGGATAGTAAAAGCCACATTCAAGTATCCTATATTTCTATCTTTACCTCAGCATAAAAACAGCTAAAGCTATTTTTACCGACCATCCAACTAAACAGAGTAAAATAAAATATCCACAAAAATCTCAATTCCTCTCTTTATTTTGCCTTTATGGGTCATGAGTGCCTGGCACCTGGTCCTTCAAGACTTTACATCCTTCACCCACCATAGTCAGTCACCCTATGATTCCTGAGGATTTCTAAATCTCTTTTCATCAGTTTATTTCCAGTGTTCCTACCTTATTTTAGCCTATTGTTATTTGTGAATTAAACTACTGCTATAGTCTGATAACAGATGTATCTCTTTCCACCCTTAAACCCTCTTCTTTTCCTTATTCCTCAGTCACACTGGGACCAAAGTTCTCTTCCCACACACACATGTCACTGCTCCACTTCAAGGACTGCAGTGCCTCCTTAAGACCTATGGAATAAAACCAAAGTTTCCTGCTACATCACGTATTGCCCTCTATGACGGGTCTTTCTCAGTGGGATCCCTAAGGCACGTTTGAATACTTCAGGAATCATTTTAGGGTAGCCACAATAACTGAAGAGTATTAAGAGTATTAACTAAGGAAGGGATAGAGGTACTAGGTGTGCAGGGCAAATCTGTATCAGGAAGAATTGTCATATACCCTACCCAACCTCCAACTGACTCAGCATACACTGATGTAGGAGAAAACCACATTTAAAATAGTCTGAGTCAATAAGTAACTTCTTTTATCCTCAAAACAATTTGTTTTAGACTCTTTTTATATGCACTTAATTTTCTTGGAGTAGGACTTAAGTTGGTTAAGAAAAGATGATACACAGTTTTGTTCAGAACTTCATCAAGGGTCATTCATTGTTTTTAAAAATATCTCTTCAGCAATTCCTCTAACCTGTCTGAGTTGCCAAAACAACAGGTGTATCAATCAGCAACTGTAGCTGTTGCATTAAAGGTGGCTCTACATATTAGCACAAACATCTGACTTTTTAACTTCATTGTCTAAATACGGTCTTTGCCAACCATCCTTTCCAATCTGGATGCCTTTACTTTCTTTGGGAAACAGACTCTAAAATTCTGATATTTTAGTGCAAGAGGATTATTGGGAATACTCAGAGAGACAATAATTTGAGGGGTAAAGGATGCAGGACTGGGCTAAGGGAGAAGGTGAACTGTGGTAGATGTCCTGCAGTAGAGGACCCAACCTCTGCCACAGGCGTTCCAGAGCCATCACACCTTGAGGAAGGGACCAGTTCTTTAAAACCACACTTATGACTCATTATATGCATTGTCTCCTATGATGGATTTTTAGTTAATTCTGTACATGGCATAAGATACAGATCAAGTTTGGGTTTTTGTTTTTGTTGGGTTTTTTTTATTGTTTTTTGTTTTGTTTTGTTTGTTTTTTGCCTATAGGAGTCCAATTGTTCCAGCACCATTGGATGAAAAAACTGTTCTTTCTCCACCTCTGCACATTTTGTAAAAATCCAGGCTACAAATGTGTGGGTTATTTTTGTCTTCTCTATTCTATTCCATCGATATGTCTATTTTTATAACAATACCATATTGCCTTGATTACTATAGTTTCATAATGTCTTGAAATCATGTAGCATTGGTTCTCTAAGTTTGTTCTTTTTCAAAGCTCATTTGGCTATTTAGTTGTTCTGATTTTCATATAAATTTCTTATACATATTAGAATAAACTGGTCACTGTCCAGAGGTATCTACTGGGATTTTGACTGGAATTTTATTGCAACTATAAATCAATTTGGGAAGAAATGTCATCTTAATAATTTTGAGTCATCACACCTATGAACACAGTACATCTTTACGTAGAGTTTCTTAAGTCCTCTCAGTACTCTTTCATAATCTAGAACGTGCCTGTTTCTCATATCTTTTGGCAGATTTATTCCTATGTATTTCACACATGTTGTCTCAACTTGTTTGTTGCTAATATAGAAATATAACCTTGCATACTGACCACCCATGCTGCAGCATTGCTAAACACACTTATTAGCCTTTGCTTTAGAGTCCATGAGATTTCCTATTTTATCATGTCTTTTGCAAATAAAGATAATTTCATTTCTTCCTTTCCAATCTGGATGCCTTGATTTTTTTTTTCTTGTCTTGTTTCACTGGCTGGAACCAGAACCACCAATCCAGTGTAAAATAGAAGTAGCAAGGGTATACAGCCTTGATTTGCTCCTGCTTTTAAGGTGAAAATATTCCATCGTTTGCCATTTAGTATGATGTTAGCTATAATCTTGTTTTGTTTTGTTTTTGAAGATGTCTTCCATTAATCTGGGGAAGATCCCTTCTATGCCTCATTCTCCAAATGATTTTATGAGAAATGGATCTTCTCAGATATTTTTCTGTAAAAATGTAAGGCTTTTCAAGACTCGGGGTTTTGCCTCAACCTTCTTTACCCAGTGCTTCAAGGACGCATTCAAAGCCACAGTGCAACAGTCTCTGACCTGCCCCATGCCTAGGAAGAGTTGGCTACACTGTTACCTGTATTTCCACATCACTGAATATATTCCTTTCAGATATCCCTTGTGTTATTGTACTAATTTGTATTGTGTCCGCCTTTCCTGAAGGGCAGACAATCAGTGTTGGATTAACTGAATTGAATTCCAGACTGTTAGCAGTATCTTAAAAGTCTCAGTTCACTCCACCCATCAGGAGTGGAGAACACGGCTGGAACTGACATACTGCGCTCCTGTCACTTCCACTCCCATTGCCAGCCAGAATATGTGAGTGCAAAGCTGTGTGAAATTAAAAAAATCATAGTCCAGAGAATTTAGGTGTGTGAACCATTTCATTATTTTGTTCCAAAAACCTTACCAACATGCTTTATAACAAGGAAGCTATTTGGCCAAATTAAAAAGAACAGGGGAAAAAAAAGTGTTAGTGAATTCTTGGACGAATAGAAAAGTGAAAGATATGCTTTGTCAGTTTTTTGGAAGATAGTCTCCAAATTCTCATTGACTGAAAAATATTAAGAATTTTGATACTTATGCCAAAATGTTTGCCTCAGTTGCACATCTACTTAAATTATTTTGTTTCAGTTTATAAACATCTCTGATGCTAAAAGATATTATCCAATGGGTAATGCAGGACTCTAGAAAAATTGATTTTTTTAAACCAATACTGTAGCCAAATGAAGACTAAGTTATTATGAGTCTCTTTAAAATATCACAATATCATTATTATTATAATTCTGAGAAATATTTTAAAAAGTCTTTAAAATTAACCATTTTTGTTGCTCAAGTAGTTTGTTCATATCTCAAATTCAATTTTAAATCAATTTCTTTACATAATACTACTTCATATGGATTTTAACTTCTTCCCTAGCTTTCACAATGATCCCATGAATGACTGAACATAATTCATGTTGACATCTTTTGTTTTTAACATAAATCATTTTGACGATATAATGAAACGATTTCATTTACATAATAAAGCTCCAGTGAATCTATTCTTCTTCTTCTTTTTTTTTTTGTCTTTAAACTTATTTGGACTTTTTTCTTAGGGCATATGCCTTCAAGTTAATTAAAGATTGTGGAATGACAACAAATATCAAAAGATAAGATCATTTGCATAGCTCTTAACATATTTTGCCATATTTCTTGAAACAAGTTGTGCCAATTTACTGCCATTCTAGAACATATAGGCATATGCTGCTTCCTTGGCCCACTAATGACCCACTAATCAGCAGTTTTCAACTCCTGGTGCATCCTGGACAGCACCTACTTTGGGGGCAAATTAGTAGGAGAAAAGAGCCTGCCACCATACCCACCCCAACACACACACATTTTGTAGCTCATACCACCACTGTCGCCTGCCACAGAGTTGTAGTTTCTTTGCTGAGACTCTCCTAGAATGAAGACAAGGAAAGTCTTAAGACTTCTGTCCCAAAACTTACCCTCTTCCTGGTCCTCTGACAAAAGAGCCTTTTCTATCTCTATCTGTTCACAATGTGAAGAGTTCACAATCTCTCAGCAAAGAGACATGGAAGGCAAAACAAACAAAGAAGCAAATAAAATTTAAAATAGACTAGAATAAATTTTCAAAGTATGGTCATTCTTCAAGCTTTGGTATCTCTACCCTGTCCATCTGCTCTCTCTTATTTTTTTATTTTCACTTTTAGTTTGAGTATAGTTGACACACAATGTTACATTAGTTTCAGGTATACAACATAATGATTCAATAAGTTTGTATCTTATACTATGCTTTATACTGTGCTGACACATGTAGCTAACATCTGTCACCACACCACACTATTACCATATCACTGACTACATTCCTTATGCTGTGCCTTTTACTTCTCTGACTCATTCATTCCATAGTTGGAAGCCTGTATCTCCCACTCCTCTTTGCTTACTTTGTCCAACCCCTGACTCTCCAGTCCTCTGGCAACAATCAGTCCACCTGCTCTTATTTAATTTTTAGAGACCTCCAGTAGCTACTTTATGAATTTTGTCTGAGGATTTTGGCCATTATCAATGGGAGAGCTGGAATGAAGTATATTTATTCTTTTTTCACTGGAACCAAAAACTATCAATAAGCTTTTATTTGGGTTAAGTGTGAAAATAGAGTTTATTCTTTGTGTCATTAGTTGATCTCAAAGATTGTGGAATGACAACAATATTATTGGTTTTGAGCTAATCTGACCTGGTCGCTGAAATTTATCATTAATTCATTTCTTTGATATGCATTAAACTAGAATTACATCAGTTGGACCACTTACCCTTATATTAAATAGTACAAGATGAAAAATATGACAGCAGTTTGGTTCCCTTCGCCCCACCTTCATGTGGGAGCCCAGATCCAGGGTCAGTAGTTTTTGTGGGCTTTGTTTTGTTGCTTTGTTTTGTTTTATTTTTTGTTTTTGTTTTGTTTTGTTTTTCTATAAAGGGCCAGATTGGATTTTAGGATTTGTGGGGTAGTATTTTAGGATTGTAGAATTGTAGGGACATACAGTATCTTTGGCAACTATTCAGCTCTGCTGTTAAAACATGCAGGCAGCCCTAGAAAACATGTGATTAAATGGGCATGGCTAGATTTAGCCAACAAGCTGCAGTTTGCCATCTTCTGGCTTAGAACACTGAATTAACATCTCTGTGTCTTGGTATTGATCCACTAATAAAACTGTTGCAGTAGGGGAGCCTGGGTGGCTCAGTGGGTTAAAGCCTCTGCCTTTGGCTCAGGTCATGATCCCAGGGTCCTGGGATCTAGCCCCACAGCGGGCTCTCTGCTCAGCAGGGAGCCTGCCTCCCCCCCTCTCTCTCTGCCTGCCTCTCTGCCTACTTGTGATCTCTCTTTGTCAAATAAATAAATAAAATCTTTTAAAAAAAAACTGTTGGAGTAAAAACCCATTGTAATACTTCATGTGTGTTCAAAAATTTCTACTGAATGAAATGTGAATTTATTTCATTTTGGGGTAAGTGATGTCTGCTTGAGACTGGACCCCTATTCGGCATGGGTCTCTGTTCTGAAGTTTCCAGGAGCCAGCCACAATCACTCCAATTTACATTTGTTTTATTATTTACATATGTGTCCTTCTTATGACCTTCTCATGAATTAAATGGCCTAAATTAAAAGATCTTATATATGATCCTACGCAATCTGGAAAAAGGGGTGGGTTAAGGCTTTCTAATTTCATTTCAAAGGCTGAAGATACAGGACAATAACATTTAGGGTGGCGTGAGTTGATAATTGCCAGATTCCAGGTTGAGCTGTCACCTTACTGGAGACAGAATTTTAGAAGATTTGAGTATTTCTTAGGGTTTATTTATTAAGAAGTTATGAAGGGGGAGCACCTGGGTGGCTCAGTGCGTTAAGCCTCTGCCTTCAACTCAGGTCATGATCTCAGGGTCCTGGAATCCAGCCCCTCATCGGGCTCTCTGCTCAGTGGGGAGCCTGCTTCCTCCTCTCTCTCTGCCTGCCTCTCTGCCTACTTGTGATCTCTATCAAATTAATTAATTAATTAATTGGAAAAAAAAAAAAGAAGTTATTTGGGCTCCCAGATTCAGTATAGCACTCCAAATCAGAAAGAGCTATATTCAGCTTTTTTGCTATGGCACCACATAAATGTAAATTCTATCTTTATATAAAACCCAAATTTAAAATAGAAGGTAATTTTTTTAATATGTTCACTGAGTATATATAATTACAGTTTGCTTAAGTTAAGGAGCTTCTGTATAAATCAAAAGCGGTCTCGATTCTTCACATTCACAATTCAGAATTGTCTTACTCTATTACCATCCTGTTATTTTATCATGGCTCTATCACTCATATTTCAAAACATAGCCATGATAGGACCAGAAAAAATTACAAGACAAAACATAAATTTGGGGGGTAAAAAAGATCTAAGGAAAAGGGAATAACCAGAGTCATAAAACATTATACATTTTACAACATAATTATGACCAGTATTTATGAGGCAATTCATGCCATAAACTACGTCACCTCACAAACCCTCAGCAAACAATTTCCTCTGAATAATTACAATTCAAGAAGGAAAAGAACCCAATATTGCCAAGTTTACCAAAGAGATTTCAATGGGGGAATCATAAAGAAATATAATTGTACAAAATATAAATGGTAGGGATGTTAAAGCACAGAGAAGAGGATTATATGGAAGGCAAAATTTGACTTAAAGGAAAGTAGGATGAGGGTAAATGAAAGAAAGTGTAAGGCATAGAATATCTCCTGAAGTTATGAAAGGGAGAGGTCCTTATCTCTTTTCTCCTGGGTTATAGTCATCTATTTCCTTGCCCCAGAAGTTATTTCAAATCTGCCACTGCTCAGAGTAGCAGGATGCATGCCCATTAAGGTTCACCTCCTTAAAAAGGTATAGTGAGAATATGATTATAAGCCACACAGAGGAGTTTACTGACTATATAGAAGTACAGAACACCACAACAGATTGCAGTCCAGTATTAAACTGTGCTTTCTTGATGACACTACAGAAGCAACTTTAATTCCCATGGGTGAGAAATTATATGGTTCTGCAAAGAATAGCGGTATTAGTATTTATAAAAATCACATTGCCAGGGTACCTGGGTGGCTCAGTCGGTTAAGTGCCAGGCTCTTGATTTCAGTTCAGGTCATGATATCAGAGTCGTGAGATGGAGCCGACCTCACGTAAGTGTCCTTGCTCAGTGCAGAATCTGCTTGAAATTATCTCCTTCTCCCTCTGCCTCTGCCCCCTCCCCTGCCTCTCTCTCTCAAATAAATTTAAAACAATTTTTAAAAAACTCACATTTCAGAAGAGGTATTACTCATCATGCCTCACTTGGTTTCTCAGTAAATGCACAGTTCAACATGTTAGGATTCTGAGGGTCTAAATAATAAAGCATGTGAAGAAAAGTTGATAGATTGATTTATTCTGAGAAACTGTTCTTTCAGGAAATTCTACATGTCAAGATACTAATTCTATTTCTTAAACTTATCCAGCTTCTTACCATTATAAGGAAGAAATGGAAGTGATTCAGGCATGATACATATTTTTTCCCAAGTGTCAAGGCATCACTAATACTTGGCTTCTCAGGACCCACTGAGGAAGAGAACTGCAGGGAGGTCCTGTGATTTAGGAATGAAGTTCATACCCAACCCCTGTATGCTCTCCTCCTTTTTAACTTCATTTAATATGATTTGGGGGTCTGGACAGATTTTTACTTTAAGTAAAGCACACCTAGCAAGTCTAGTGAAGCAAGCCTTAAAAACAATGACAACCACCAACACCAGCAGTGTCCTTTTATCTGTTGGTTCCTTTCTCATGACATTTTAGAAAAATACTAATGCCCCCTGAAATAATGTTAAGTTATGGAAAACCTGATGTCACCAACTATTAAGGAAGGTTGTAACACGTCTATCCAATCTCTACAACTATTTAAACTTCAGTGTATTAATTACTGGACAATTTAATTCTGTTCTTAAGTATCCTCATCTCTAAAATATAGCATCTACCTGATTGAGGATGATATAAGAACAGACTCTAGAAAGTATCAGAATAGGAATAAATATAAGAACAGTTGAGAGAGCAATACATCTGCCTTGGGGAGCAGGAGCTGGATGTGGAGATTATATAAAATGTGTTTCTGTGTAGGAGGGTTCCCCTTTCTCCGCAACCTCGCCAGCATCTGTCATTGTTGGTGGGAATGCAAGCTGGAAAACAGCATGGAGGTTCCTCAAAATGTTGAAAATAGAACTGCCCTATGACCCAGCAATTGCACTATTGGGTATTTACCCTAAAGATACAAACGTAGTGATCCAAAGGGGCACGTGCACCCGAATGTTTATAGCAGCAATGTCCACAATAGCCAAACTATGGAAAGAACCTAGATGTCCATCAACAGATGAATGGATCAAGAAGATGTGGTATATATACACAATGGAATACTATGCAGCCATCAAAAGAAATGAAATCTTGCCATTTGCAACAACATGGATGGAACTAGAGCATATCATGCTTAGCGAAATAAGTCAAGCAGAGAAAGACAACTATCATATGATCTCCCTGATATGAGGACGTGGTGATGCAACATGGAGGCTTAAGTGGGTAGGAGAAGAATAAATGAAACAAGATGGGATTGGGAGGGAGACAAACCATAAGTGACTCTTAATCTCACAAAACAAACTGAGGGTTGGTAGGGGGAGGGGATTTGGGAGAAGGGGGTGGGATTATGGACATTGGGGAGGGTATGTGCTTTGGTGAGTGCTGTGAAGTGTGTAAACCTGGTGATTCACACACCTGTACCCCTGGGGATAAAAATATATGTTTATAAAAAATAAAAAAATTAATTAAAAAATATATATATGTTTCTGGGCCTGGGAATATGAATAGGGCCTATGTAACAGAAGAGTCTGGGCAATTCTGAGGGAAAAGCATGACTAACACACTAATACACAACTAGAAAGAGACATATCTAATTCAATGTGGAAGAAGGTAGGGTTACAGGTCACAATGCTAAAAGAGTAACAGGGTACAAATGTGACATGTTTCATAGCTTTTCTGAGGAATTTGAGATATATGGTTTCCATGGAAATCTATAAAATGTTTTTAATGAACAGAGTGATATAAACAGACCAAGGGTTATTTGATAATCTTAAAAGCACAGCAGTTTTGGCAGAACAATGATTAAAATAAGTCATTTGGCTATGTTGAAAGAAACTAGACCATTCAAAATCAATTCCAGACAGACTGTAGATCTAAATGCAGAGAGTAAATAAGGTTTTTAGAAGAAAATACAGAATGTCTTCATGACCTTGGGGTTGGCAAATATTTCTTAAAGAGATACAACAAAACACTAATCATAAAGGAAATTTTTTAAATGAAGAACTCCCGGGGTGCCTGCATGGCTCATTCAGTTAAGCATCTGATTCTTGATTTCAGGTTAGGTCATGATCTTGGGTCCTGAGATTGAGCCCCACATCAGGGTCCACACAGCAGGGGTCTGCCTGGGGATTCTCCTTCCCTCTCCCTTTGCCCCGCCCCTGCTTGTGCACTCTTTCTCTAATAAATATATAAATCTTTAAAAAATGAACTTTTACATGTCAAAAGACAGCATTGAGAGTAAGAAGACAGACTCCAGAGAAAGATAATGTATTCAATATTTATGTCTGGCAAAGAACATATATAAAAGAAAATATAAAGAACTCTACAAATCAATACAATGCAGATGACCCAACCCAAAAGTAAAAAATATGCACATCAATGACACAGAAATTATACATACAATAAAATGTGCATATTTACTAAAAAAATGTGTCTGAGAATGATCAGGACTATTAACCACATGTCTATCAAAAAATAAATTTTCATACATACATATGGTGGAATCCAACACAGCAATAAGAATAAACAGTTAACACATACACATAATATGGACAAATCTCACAAACATGTGGTTTGAGAAGTTTGACATGTAGAGTACATTCTACAAGATCCCATTTCTATCAAGCTCAAAGAGAACTGATGTATGTCAGTTAGATTAAAATTCAGTGTAGTGGTTACAGGTATAACGAATAAAAGGAGGAATGGAAAGTCTTCTAATATATCTGTAGCATTCTGTGTCTCAATCTGATATAGTTACAGCAGTTTTGGCAGACATTCTGTATTTTCTTCTAAAAACCTTATTTACTCTTTGCATTTAGATCTACAGTCTGTCTGGAATTGATTTTGAATGGTCTAATTTCCTTCAACATAGCCAAATGACTTATTTTAATCATTTTTTGTTTACTTTGATATTCATAAATTTGTATTTAGGATTTATGCACTTTTCTACACATATACTGGAATAAAAATTACCCCACCCAAAAAAAAAAATCAGAGGGACTTCTACCTCCAGCATTGTGGCTAACTAAATATTCTGCAAAGGCTTCCAATGCAAATGCCAAGATACCAGGTAAATTACAATAACCATATTTAAATCCATAGCTAAGCTCACAAGAAAGTACAGGAAATATGCATGGGACAGATAAAAACCACAAGGATGCTGAAACCAGAGATACCTGAAATTTAAAGCCTATGCTACCCTGAGGGCTCACATTTCCTAGGAATCTAGAGTTTGGGGATAAAGTTGCCACCCTGGGTTACCAGATTGTAAACAATTTTGACTCTCCTCTTCACCTCCATGTACCTCTTCCTTTCCCTCTTTCTCACTCATTGTTAGAACTTTGAGATAGCAAAGTAGTTAAAACCAACCTGACAAACTATAAAGAATTCTTATAGGAAACATACATGTGAATTTCAAATTGAGTGCTTTCCTCCTTTAGTGTTCCCTAAAATACATAAACAATTCTCTTGTTTTTCTCAATTTCTGGCAGTAAGTGGGCTTACTCTCAATAATTTTCTAATTTATATTCAACCCACCACTTATGGACACTTTTTTTCTTATTCCTAGCTTCATTTAAGATACCAGATGACCCTCTGTTTCACAGATACCTCATATACAACTACTTCTGGAAGAAAATAATGTTATGAAAGTGTTCTGCATTGAAATTCAGAGGGGAGAAAAAAAACATCTGGCACCAGTCCTGACATTTCCACTAAATCAGTGATGACTTTGGGCAAGTTACCTACCTTATTTGGGCTTAAAAACTTCATTTGTCAGATTCAGTGAGTGGACGCTGGTTTTCCAGGCATTATGTTGTAGGAGAAAAAAAGCATTAGCTTTGAGGTCAGGCATACTGAAAATCTGTCTCTGCTCTGGTCCAGGTAAGTAAATTGATATAAGCATACACTGAAACCCCAAGCAGCCCTTAAAGAGATGAAATAGATCTGGGTGCCTTGAAATAGAAAGATTTTCAAGACATATTGTTAAGTAATAAAGAGCAGAGCAGTATAAATGGCATTTCATTTGTAAAAAGCAGAATAAATATTATGAATAAAAAAATATATAACCAATAAATTCTGCAAGGGGTTACATAAATCAAATTCCTCTGCAGACATAAAAGAAGAAGGAGTATAATTTCTCTATATCCATTGAATTAACATGTGGATATATAATATAATGTTATAATTACATATGTAATTAAAATTTTTTTCAATGGCTGGAACAAAGTTGTAATTACATAAAATTCATCTCACTTTTCTGTGGCAAATAACCTATGAAGCTACTGATTTTGGGGAGGTTAAAAAAAATAAGAATGAAAATACTTGAAATTAGTGGATTATCTGACAACATCATCATTTTTTTTTAATCAAGCTTTACAGTGAGTCCTGTTTATTCAGGGTTGAGTGGAGCTTAGGTATGCAATCAAGATTGAATAAGAAGTTTGGGTACAGACAGAGGAAAAGGAGAAAGCATTTAACCATGTCATTTTTCTTTGGAAAAGAACACTGAGACAGAAGAGGTGATGAATGGGAGAGAGATGGTGCAGGACAAAGGACATGGAGGTGGCATTGTCCTGAGATTACAGAGCTAGCCAAGAAGGCATCTCAGGTGGAGGTATGTAGAAGCTACTAAACGTGACTATACATGTCTAAGGTAGGGTCTCTAAGCAAGTACAACGGTGAGAGGAAAAGTGACATTAAATAACCTGATATAAAGTTTTTAGTCTCATTGTCAAATTCAATGTAAGTTCTAAAACAGAAGGTGTAGCAGAGGGAGAAAATTCTTAGGTAGAATTTTTTCTGACCACCAAGGAGATATTTAATAGGACAGCATTTTGGGAGGCACAGTCCAGAAAAAAAGAACAGTCAATTTTTCTGGCAATGAGACTGAATCAAATAACCACCCTGAGCCCTGAGTGACATAAATGAGCCTTATTTCTCCTAAGTGTCCCCTTCACAAACCGCTCACAAATTGTAGGTTGGCTTATTGAAGGACTCCTGTGTCAATGGTGCTGTCACCTTGTCTTTTGGCCTTTTATAAAACCAGCCATTTTAGCTCTTTTTAAAGAACATTCTTCTTTTCTCAGGTTTATTAGATCCCAAATATCTATCAGAAGCTCCTGAATTCCTATCCCATTTTTCTTTTTCAACAGCCATGGTTGTTGTAGAGGAATACAGAAGACATGTACATGATGTTCAAATAAGGAAGGCCTTTCTAAGCCTCATAGGAAACTAAATAACCTCAAAAAGATGAAACATGGCAAACGCAAATGATAACATATTCCTAGCCATAACTAACTTCAGAAGTCTCTGGAAAGCAGTCAAAAAAATAATCGCCAGGGAAAAAGAAATATCTTCAGAAATGGCAAAGGCCTTTAACCGCCCCCCCAAAAAAGACAAAGAAATGCTTCAGTAAATCAGACTAAGAATGTAGCTAAAAATCTGAGAAACAGTCAACAGAGTATCTGCAAATTTTCTAATAAATTTATTTAAATGTAAATTAGGGTGGTGAATGATTTTTTATGTGTGGAAGTGAAAATTCTGAGAGTGGGCATTTTTAAACTCAGTTAAAGAGAAGTTTATTAATATATCAAAATTAAGGACACCTGGGTGGTTCAGTGGGTTAAGACTCTGCCTCTGGTTCAGGTCATGATCTCAGGGTCCTGGGATCGAGGCCTGCATCGGGCTCTCTGCTCAGTGGGGAGCCTGCTTCTCCCCCCCCCCCACCGCCTGCCTCTCCGCCTATTTGTGACCTTTCTCTCTCTGTCAAATAAATAAATAAAATCTTTAAATATATATATATAAGGGGCACCTGGGTGGCTCAGTGGATTAAAGCCTCTGCCTTCAGCTCAGGCCATGATCCCAGGGTCCTGGGATTGAGTCCCACATCGGGCTCTCTGCTCAGCAAGGAGCCTGCTTCCCCCTCTCTGCCTGCCTCTCTGCCTACTTGGTATCTCTCTCTCTGTGTCAAATAAGTAAATAAAATCTTTAAAAAATATATCTATCTATCTACCTATTTATATATCTCAAAATTAAGACAGAAAATATCTTCATCAGAACTAATCTTAAGTATCCTCAATAATAGCAAAGAGCAAACATGGATGTCAGCATCCATCATATGTATATGAGGAGGTAAGACATTTACTGGGACTGTTAAGTAGAGTGAGCCAAGTAAGGGTCAGTCAGTGGGGAGCAAAGACTGTTAGTATTCCTGAAACCCACATGTTTCTCCCATTTCCCAACCTCCCTCACATTTATACTGGTGCCATGTGCCTAAGTTCTAGACAATGACATCTGGGTATAAGTGACATAGGCCGTGTTTAAGGATTACCTTAACACACCTGCTTAATCATCTTTTTTCTATCTACAGTGATCATGGAGACCATAGATTGACAGCATCATAAGAAGGAAGGATCCCTGAACATGGGCAACACCCCCCATGGAGAAACATCAAACCCATGATGTCACCCAGAATAAGCCTTTATTCTGTTAAATCATTATGATTTCCACATTTGCTTAAAATATAGGAAGAGGGACTAAGCAAGATGATGGAGGAGTAGCAGACTGAAATAGCATTAGATTGCAGGAGTTCAGCTAGATAGTTATCAAATCATTCTGAACACCTACAGACTCAACAGGAGATTGAAGAGAAGAAGAGCAGCAATTCTAGGAACAGAAAATCGACCACTTTCTGAAAGGTAGGACATGCAGAGACGTGAATCCAAAATGACCAGAAGATAGACTGGGGGGAGGGGCCAGCTCCCGGCAATCAGTGAAGCAGTGGAGCACAAAATCAGAACTTTCAGAAGTCTGCTCCACTGAGGGACATCACTCCAGAGGCTAAGTGGGGGGCGGAGCACTTGTGGGGACAGTGTGGTCTCAGGACCCATGGGATCACAGAAAGACCAGGGTGTCTGTGTGTGGCAGAGCTGCCAGGTATCAGAGCAGAGAAGTCAGCTACAGAGACAAAGCTGAGGAGTGAGCTTTCAAATCTGGGTTACCTGAAACTGTGATCCAAGGCACAGTTGGGCCACTGCTCTTGCAGCACGCACCCCACAAGTGACAGATCCAGAGAGACCACTCCTTCCTTCTCCAGAAGGAGTGGCACAGAGCCCACAGCAGGAATCTGCTGGGTTTGGAGACTTCAAATGGGGCTGAGCGCCAGAGATAGAAATGCTTCATCACAGACCAGGTGAGCTCAGAGTGCAGCCGGGGACCAGGGAGATGGGAGGGACTGACTGCTTTTCTCTGAGGGTACACTGAGGAGTGGGTCCCTGAGCTCTTATCCCCTATGGACCAGAGATTGGGAGGCTGCCAACTTTATTCCAGTCCTCCAAATCTGTATAGAAAGTGTTTAGGGAACAAAAGCTCCAAGAACAAACCTGAGTTGATTACTTAGTCTGGCCCCTGCCAAGGATGGTGCAATTCTGCCTTGGACAAAGACATTTGAGAATCACTGCAACAGACACCTCCCCCAGAATATGAGCAAGAATATCCAGCCAAGACCAAGTTCATCAATCAATGAGAACTGTGGAACTCTAGAGAGAGGGGAAAGCAATGCATAGAATTCATGGATTTTTCCCATGATCCTTTAGCCTTGCAAAGTTAATTTTTTTTTAATTTTATTTTTTTCTTATTCTTTTTTTAACTTTTCCTCTTTCCTCTTTTAACTTTTTTTTAACTATTCTATCTTAACAATACCTTTTTTAAAAAAATCTTTTTAAATTTTCATTGTTATGGTCATATTTTATCCCTTCATTGTATTAAACACTATTTTTGTATACATATAGGGTTTTTTTTTCTTTAAAATTTTGGGATATAATTTCTTCTAATAGATCAAAATATACCCTAAATCTAGCACATGGCTTTGTTCTAGTCTCCAGCCTGATCACATTCTCTCTCTTTTTTTTCTTTTTCCAACCAATTTATCTTATCAATTCCTTTCTTAGAATCTTCTGTAAATTTTCATCTTTAGTCATATTCCATCCCTATATCATGTTTACCCTTATTTTTGTATACATATAAGTTTTTCTTTCTTTAAAATTTTGGGAGGTTCTTTCTTCTAAGAAACCAGAATACACCCCAAATCAAGTGCATGACTCTGTTCTATTCACCAGTCTGAAAAATATTTTTTTTCTTTTTTTTCTCTTTTTCCCCCTTTCTTCTCTCCCCAGTATCAGGTCCCTTCTGATTTGGTTAGCATATACTTTTCTGGGGTCTTTGCCACCCTTTTAGAATTTATTCTCTCATTCATACATTCTTATCTGGATAAAATGATAAGGCAGAAAAACTCACCACAAAAAAAAAAAAGAAAGAAAGAAAAGAACAAGAGAGAATACCAATGGCTAGGGACCTAATCAATATGGACATTGGTAATATGTCAGAGCTAGAGTTCAGAATAAGGATTATCAAGGCACTGGCTGGGGTCAAAAAGGCATGGAAGATATTGGAGAATCCCTTTCTGGAGGAAAAAAATACCTTTCTGGAGAAATAAAAGAACTAAAATCTATACAAGTTGAAATCAAAAAAGCTATTAATGAGGTGCAATCAAAAATGGAAGTGGGGTACCTGGGTGGCTCAGTGGGTAAGCCTCTGCCTTCATCTTGGGTCATGCTCGACAGGGAGTAAGCTCCACCCCCACCACCTGCCTCTCTGTTGAATAAAGTCTTAAAAAGAAAATGGAGTCTCTTACTGCTAGGATAAATAAGGCAGAAGAGAGAATTAGTGATATTGAAGACCAAATGATGGAGAATAAAGAAGCTGAGCAAAGGAGAGACAAACAACTACTGGAACATGAGGGGAGAATTTGACAGATAAATGATACCATCAAACAAAACAATATTAGAATAATTGGGATTCCAACTGAAGTACAAAGAGAGAGGGGGGCAGAAGGTAAACTGGAGCAAATTATAGGAGGGAATTTCCCAAATATGGCAAAGGGAACAAACATCAAAATCCAGGAGGCACAGAGAATCCCCGTCAAAATCAATAAAAATGGGTCCATACCCCATCATCTAATAGTAAAACTTACAAGTCTTAGTGGCAAAGAGAAAATACTGAAAGCAGCTCAGGAAAAGAAGTCTGTAAAATACAATGGTAGAAATATTAGATTGACAGCAGATTTATCCACAGAGACCTGGCAGGCCAGAAAGAACTGGTATGATATATTCAGAGGACTGAATGAGAAAAATATGCAGCCAAAATACTATATCCAGCTATACTGTCACTGAAAATAGAAGGAGATATTGAAAAGTTTCCAGGACAAACAAAAACTAGAAGAATTTGCAAACACCAAACCAGCTCTACAGGAAATATTAAAAGTGGTCCTCTAAGCAAAGAGAGAGCCTAAAAGTAACAAAGGCCAGAAAGGAACAGAGACAATATATCGTAACAATCACCTTACAGGCAATAAAATGACACTAAATTCATATCTTTCAATAGTTACCTGAAAGTAAATAGGCTAAACACCCCAATCAAAAGACATAGGGAATCTGAATGGATTTTTTTTTAAGAAAAGACCCATCAATACCCTGTCTGCAAGAAGCTCATTTAAGACCCAAAGACACCTCCAGATTTAAAGTGAGAGGGTGGAAAACAATTTACCATGTTAAAGGACATTTTTAAAAAGCTGGGGTGGCAATCCTTATATCAGAAAAATTAGATTTTAAGCCATAGACTATAATAAGAGATGAGGAAAGACACTACACCATACTTAAAGGGTCTGTTCAACAAGAAGATCTAACAATGTTAAATATTTAACATCGAAGCAGCAAATTATATAAACCAATTAATAACAAAATCAAAGAAACACATCAACAATAATACAGTAATAGTAGGGGAATTTAATATCCCCCTCATTGAAATGGAAAGATCATACAAGCAAAAGATCAACAAGGAAATAAAGGCTTTAAATGGCACAATGGACCACATGGACATCACAGATATATTCAGAACATTCCATCCCAGAGCAACAGAATTGAATACACATTCTTCTCTACCGCACATGGAATATTCTCCAGAATAGATCACATCCAGGGTCACAAATCAGGTCCAAGTGGTACTAAAAGATAGGGATTATTCCCTGCATATTTTCAGACCACAGTGCTCTGAAGTGAGAACTTAATCCCAAGAGGAAAGTTGGAAAGCACTCAAATACATGGAGGCTAAAGAGCATCCTACTAAAGAATTAATGGGTCAATCAGGAAATTAAAGAGGAATTGAAAAAATTTATGGAAACATGAAAATGAAAACACAACTGTTCAAAATCTGTGGGACACACCAAAGGCAGTCCTGAAAGTATATAGCGATATAAGCCCTTCTCAAGAAACAAGAAAGGTCTCAAGAACATGACCTAACCCTACACCTAATGGAGCTGGAGAAAGAACATCAATGAAAGTCTAAACCCATCAAGAGAAGAGAAATAATAATGATCAGAGCAGAAATCAATGAACTAGAAACTAAAAGAACAGTAAAACAAATGAATGAAACTAGGAGCTGGTTCTTTGGAAGAATTAATAAGATTGATAAACCCCTGGCCAGACTTATCAAAAAGAAAGGAGAAAGGACAGGACCCAAATAAGTAAAATGATGAATGAAAGAGGAGAGATCACAACCAACACCAAAGAAATACAAATAATTGTAAGAACATATTATAAGCAACTATGTGCCAGCAAATTAACAATCTGGAAGAAATGGATGCATTCCTAGAGACATATAAACTACCAAACTGAAACAGGAAGTAACAGAAAACCTGAACAGACCCACAAGAGTAAGGAGATTGAAGTAGTCATCAAAAATTTCCCAACAAACAAGAATGCAGGGCCAGACAGCTTCCCAAGGGAATTCTACTGAACATTTAAAGAAGAATTAATACCTATTCTCACGAAAATGTTCCAAAAAATAGAAATGGAAGGAAAACTGCCAAACTCATTTTATGAGGCCAGCATTGATCCCAAAACAAGACAAAGACCCCATCAAAAAAGAGAATTACAGACCAATATCCTTGATGAACATGGATACAAAAATTCTCACCAAAACACTAGCCAATAGGATCCAACAGTACATTAAAAGAATTATTCGCCACACCAAGTGGGATTTATTCCTGTGCTGCAAGTTTGGATCAACATCCACAAATTAATCAATGTGATACAATACATTAATAAAAGAAAGAAGAACCATATGATACTCCCAAAGATGCGAAAAAGCATTTGACAAAGTACAGCACCCTTTCTTGATCAAAACTCTTCAAAGAGTAGGGTTAAAAGGTACATTCCTCAATATCACCAAAGCCATCTATGAAAAACCCACAGCAAATACCATTCTCAATGGGGAAAAACTAAGAGCCTTTCCCCTAAGGTCAGGAACATGAAGGGATGTCTACTATCACCACTGCTACTCAACATAGTACTAGAAGTCCTAGCCTCAGTGATCAAACAACAAAAAGAAATAAAAAATAAAATCCGAATCAGCAAAGAAGAAGTCAAACTCTCACTCTTTGCAGGTGATACCATACTTTCTGTGGAAAACCCAAAAGACTCCATTCCAAAACTGCTAGAACCCATACAGGAACTCAGTAAAGTATGAGGATATAAAATCAATGCACAGAAATCAGTGGCATTTCTATACACCAACAGCAAGACAGAGGAAAGGGAAATTAAGGAGTTGATGCCATATACAATTGCACCCCAAACTATAAGATACCTAGGAATAAACCTAACCAAAGAGTTAAAGAATCTACACTCAGAAAAGTGTAAAGTACTCATGAAAGAAATTGAGGAAGAATGAAAGAAGTGGAAAATGTTCCAGGCTCATGGATTAGAAGAACAAATATTGTGAAAATGTCTGTGCTACCTAAAGCAATCTACATATTTAATGCAATCCCTATCAAAATGCCACCAACTGGAGGAGTCAAGATGGCTGAGAAGTAGCAGGCTGAGATTAGTTCAGCTAGCAGGAGATCAGCTAGATAGCTTAGCTAAAGATTAGAAACACCTTCAAATCCAACAGGAGATCTAAGAGAAAAAGACCAGCAATTCTAGAAACAGAAAATCAACCACTTTCTGAAAGGTAGGACTGGCAGAGAAGTGAATCCAAAGTGACGGGAAGATAGATTTCGAGGGGAGGGGCCGGCTCCCCACAAGCAGCGGAGCAAGGGAGCACAAAATCAGAACTTTTAAAAGTATGTTCCACTGAGGGACATTGCTCCAGAGGCTAAACCAGGGTGAAGCCCTTGCGAAGTCAGTGTGGCCTCAGGTCCTGCAGGGTCACAGAAGGGTTGGGGATATCTGAGTGTTGCAGAGCTTACAGGTATTAGAACGGAGAAGCCAGCTACAGAAACAGAGCCGAGGAGTGAGCTCTCAGCTTGGGGTTACCTTGAACCGGTTGCAGGCTCAGTGAGCTCAGAGTGTGGCCCGAGAACAGGGAGACGGGGGTAATTGGGCGTGGTTCTCTGAGGGCGCATTGAGGAGTGTGGCCCCCTTGGCTCCTCTGGGCCAGAGATGGGGAGGCCGTCATTTTCACTCCCATCCTCTGGAACTCAACGGAAAGCACTCAGGGAACAAAAGATACCGAAAGTGAACCCGAGCTGATTACTCAGCCTGGCCCCTGGTAAGGGTGGTGCAATTCTGCCTGGGGCAAAGACACTTGAGAATCACTACAACAGCCTCCTCCCCCAGAAGATCAACAAGAAATCCAGCCAGAACCAAGTTCACCTACCAAGGAGTGCAGTTTCAATACCAAGGAGAGCAGCAGAATCCCAGAGGAGGAAAAGCAAAGCACGGAACTTATGGCTTTCTCCCCATGATTCTTTAGTCTTGCAGGTAATTTAAATATTTTTTGTTTTGTTTTTCAATTTTTTTCTCTTCTTCTGCTAATTTTTTTAACTTTTACCCTTTTCTTATTTAACATTTTAAAACTAGTTTATCTAATATATATATATATATATATATATATATATATATTTCTTTTTTATATTTTTTTCTTTATTCATTTTCTTTTTTAAATTGTTTCTTTTTTTTTTCTTTCTGAACCTCTTTTTATCCCCCTTCTCTCCCCCTCATCATTTGGAATCTCTTCTGATTTGGTTAAAGCATATTTTCCTGGGGTCTTTGCCACCCTTTCAGTATTTTACTTGCTCCTTCATATACTCTTATCTGGACAAAATGACAAGGTGGAAAAAATTCACCACAAAAAAAAAAGAACAAGAGGCAGTACCGAAGGCTAGGGAACTAATCAATACAGACATTGGTAATACGTCAGATCTAGAGTTCAGAATGATGATTCTCAAGGTTCTTTCTGGGCTTGAAAAAGGCAGGGAAGATATTAAAGAAACCCTCTTGGAGATATAAAAGCCCTTTCTGGATAAATAAAAGAACTAAAATCTAACCAAGGTGAAATCAAAAAAGCTATTAATGAGGTGCAATCCAAAATGGAGGCTCTGACTGCTAGGATAAATGAGGCAGAAGAAAGAATTAGTGATATAGAAGACCAAATGACAGAGAAAAAAGAAGCTGAGCAAAAGAGGGACAAACAGCTACTGGACCATGAAGGGAGAATTCGAGAGATAAGTGACACCATAAGATGAAACAACATTACAATAATTGGGACTCCAGAAGAAAAAGAAAGAGAGAGGGGAGCAGAAAGTATATGGGAGAGAATTTCCCTAATATGGCAAAGGGAACAAGCATTAAAATCCAAGAGGTGCAGAGTACCCCCCTCAAAAATCAATAAGAATAGGTTCATGCCCCATCACCTAATAGCAAAATTTACAAGTCTTAGTGACAAAGAGAAAATCCTAAAAGCAGCACAGGAAAAGAAGTCTGTAACATACAATGGTAAAAATATTAGATTGGCAGCAGACTTATCCACAGAGACCTGGCAGGCCAGAAAGAGCTGGCATGATATTTTCAGAGCACTAATTGAGAAAAGCATGCAGAAAAGAATACTATATCCACCTAGGCTTTCATTGAAAATAGAAGGAGAGATAAAAAGCTTCCAGGACAAACAAAAACTGAAAGAATTTGCAAACACCAAACCAGCTCTACAGGAAATATTGAAAGGGGTCCTCTAAGCAAAGAAAGAGTCTAAAAGTAGTAGATCAGAAGTGAACAGAGACAATATACAGGAACAGTCACCTTACAGGCAATACAATGGCACTAAATTCATATCTCTCAATAGTTACCCTGAATGTTAATGGGCTAAATGCCCCAATCAAAAGACACAGGGTATCAGGGATAAAAAAATCAAAACCCATCTATATGTTCCTATAAGAAACTCATTTTAAACCTGAAGACAACTCCAGATTTAAAGTGGAGGGGTGGAAAACAATTTACCACACTAATGGACATCAGAAGAAAGCAGGAGTGGCAATCCTTATATCAGATCAATTAGATTTTAAGCCAAAGATTACAATAAGAGATGAGGAAGGACACTAAATCATACTCAAAGGATCTATCCAACAAGAAGATCTAACAATTTTAAATATCTATGCCCCTAACATGGGAGCAGCCAACTATATAAACCAATTAATAACAAAAATCAAAGAAACACATCAACAATAATACAATAATAGTAGGGGACTTTAACACTCCCCTCACTGAAATGGACAGATCATCCAAGCAAAAAGATCAACAAGGAAATAAAGGCATTGAATGACACACTGGACCAGATGGACATCACAGATATATTCAGAACATTTCATCCCAGGGCAACAGAATACACATTCTTCTCTAGTGCACATGGAACATTCTCCAGAATAGATCACATCCTGGGTCCTAAATCAGGTCTCATCCGATATCAAAAGATTGGGATCATTCCCTCCATATTTTCAGACCACGATGTTCTGAAGCTAGAACTCAATCACAAGAGGAAATCTGGAAAGAACCAAAATACATGGAGACTAAACAACATCCTTCTAAAGAATAAATGGGTCAACCAGGAAATTAAAGAAGAATTGAAAAAATTCATGGAAACAAATGATAATGAAAACACAATGGTTCAAAATCTGTGGGACACAGCAAAGGCAGTCCTGAGAGGAAAATATAGACTGGTACAAGCCTTTCTCAAAAAACAAGAAAGGTCTCATGTATACAACCTAACCCTACACCTAAAGGAGCTGGAGAAAGAACAAGAAAGAAACCCTAAACCCAGCAGGAGAAGAGAAATCATAAAGATCAGAGCAGAAATCAATGAAATAGAAACCAAAAAAACAATAGAGCAAATTAACAAAACTAGGAGCTGGTTCTTTGAAAGAATTAATAAGATTGATAAGCCCTGCCCAGACTTATCAAAAAGAAAAGAGAAAGGACCCAAATAAATTCAATCATGAATGAAAGAGGAGAGATCACAACTAACACCAAAGCAATACAGACAATTATATGAACATACTATGAGCAACTCTACACCAACAAATTTGATAATCTGGAAGAAATGCATGCATTCCTAGAGACATATAAACTACCACAACTGAACCAGGAAGAAATAGAAAACCTGAACAGACCCATAACCAGTAAGGAGATTGAAACAGTCATCAAAAATCTCCAAGCAAACAAAAGCCCAGGGCCAGACAGCTTTCCAGGAGAATTCTACCAAACATTTAAAGAAGAACTAATTCTTATTCTCATGAAACTGTTCCAAAAAATAGAAATGGAAGGAAAACTTCCAAACTCATTTTATGAGGCCAGCATCACCTTGATCCCAAAACCAGACAAGGATCCCATCAAAAAAGAGAACTATAGACCGATATCCTTGATGAACACAGATGCAAAAATTCTCACCAAAATACTAGCCAATAGGATTCAACAGTACATTAAAAGGATTATTCACCACGACCAAGTGGGATTTATTCCAGGGCGGCAAGGTTGGTTCAACATCCACAAATCAATCAATGTGATACAACACATTAATAAAAGAAAGAACAAGAACTGTATGATACTCTCAATAGACGCTGAAAAAGCTTTGACAAAGTACAGCAGCCCTTCCTGATCAAAACCCTTCAAAGGGCACATACCTCAATATTATCAAAGCCATCTATGAAAAACCCACCACAAATATCATTCTCAATGGAGAAAAACTGAAAACTTTTCTGCAAATGTCAGGAGCACGGCAGGAATGTCCATTATCACCACTGATATTCATCATAGTACTAGAAGTCCTAGCCTCAGCAATCAGACAACAAAAAGAAATTAAAGGCTTCCAAACTGGCAAAGAAGAAGTCAAACCATCACTCTTTGCAGATAATATGATACTATATGTGGAAAACCCAAAAGACTCCACTCCAAAACTTCTAGAACTTGTACAGGAATTCAGTACAGTGTCAGGATATAAAATCAATGCACAGAAATCAGTTGCATTTCTCTATACCAACAACAAGACAGAAAAAAGAGAAATTAAGGAGTCAATCTCATTTACAATTGCACCCAAAACTATAAGATACCTAGGAATAAACCTAACAAAAGAGGTTAAGAATCTATACTCAGAAAACTATAAAGTACTCATGAAAGAAATTGAGAAAGACACAAAGAAATGGAAAAATGTTCCATGCTCCTGGATTGGAAGAATAAATATTGTGAAAATATCCATACTACCTAAAGCAATCTACACATTTAATGCAATTCCTATCAAAGTACCACCATTCTTTTTCAAAGAAATGGAACAAATAACCCTAAATTTTATATGGAACCAGAAAACACCTGAATAGCAGAGGAATGTTGAAAAAGAAAACCAAAGTTGGCGGCATCACAATTCTAGACTTCAAGCTCTATTACAAAGCTATCCTCATCAAGACAGTATGGTATTGGCACAAAAACAGACACATAGATTAGTGGAACAGAATAGAGAGCCCAGAAATGGACCCTCTACTCTATGGTCAACTAATCTTCAACAAAGAAGGAAAGAATATTCAGTGGAAAAAGACAGTCTCTTCAACAAATGGTGGGAAAATTGGACAGCCACATGTAGAAGAATGAAACTGGACCATTTTCTTACAACACACACAAAAATAGACTCCAAGTGGATGAAAGACCTCAATATGAGACAGGAATCCATCACAATTCTTGAGAAGAACATAGGCAGAAACCTCTTCAACCTTAGCTACAACAACTTCTTCCTAGAAACATCACCACAGGCAAAGGAAACAAGGGCTAAAATGAACTATTGGGACTTCATCAAAATCAAAAGCTTTTTCCAAAAGCAAAGGAAACAGTCAACAAAATAAAAAAACAGCCAACAGAATGGGAGAAGATATTTGCCGATGATGTATCAGAAAAAGGGCTAGTATCCAAAATCTATAAAGAACTTATCAAACTCAACATCCAAAGAACAAATAATCCAGTCAAGACATGGGTAGAAGACATGAACAGACATTTTTGCAAAGAAGACATCCAAATGGCCAACAGACACAGGAAAAAGTGTTCAAAATCACTCGGCATCAGGTTAATACAAATCAAAACCACAATGAGATACCACCTCACACTGGTGAGAATGGCTAAAATTAACAAGCCAGGAAACAACAGATGTTGGAGAGGATGCAGAGAAACGGGAACTCTCCTACACTGTTGGTGAGAATGCAAGCTGGTGCAAACCCTCTGGAAAACAGCATGGAGGTTCCTCAGAAAGTTGAAAATAGAGCTACCCTCCAACCCAGCATTGCACTACTGGGTATTTACTCTAAAGATACAAATGTACCAATCCGAAGCAGCATGTACACCCAAATGTTTACAACAGCAATGTCTACAATAGCCAAACTATGGAAAGAACCTAGATGTCTATCAACAGCTGAATGGATAAGGAAGATGTTATATATATGTGTGTGTGTGTGTATGTGTGTGTATATATGTATATGTGTACATATATGTATATGTATATATATAAACATATGTATATATAAATATATATATATATATATATATATATATATACACACAATGAAATACTATGCAGCCATCAAAAGAAATGAAATCTTACCATTTGCAATGATGTGGATGGAACTAGAGGGTATTATGCTGAATGAAATGTCAATCAGAGAAAGACAATTATCATATGATCTCTCTGATATGAGGAATTTAAGAAGTAGGGTGGGGGGGTCATGGGCGGTAGGGAAGGGAAAAATGAAACAAGATGGGATCGGGAGGGAGACAATCCATAAGAATCTCTTAATCTCAGAAAATAAACTGAGGGCTCCTGGGGGTTCGGGGGAAGGGAGAGGGTGGTTGGTTATGGACATTGGGGAAAGTATGTGCTATAGTGAGTGCTGTGAAATGTGTAAGGCTGATGATTCAAAGACCTGTACCCCTGGGGCAAATAATACATTATATGTTAATAAAAATAATTAAAAAATATTATAGGAAAGCCTAGAAAATTGCTTTTCAAATTTTGGTAGGCATAAAAATTTTCTGAAGACCTTATTAAAACATAAACTTTGGAGTCACCTCCCTAGAGATTCTGATTCAGTGAGTCAAAGGCTAGAGAAACCCATTCTTTATTTCTAATCAACTCTCAGTTTTTGTTGATGCTGCTGGTCCACATTGGCCTTAATAGCCTGAGTAAAATACTAGGAGTGGAATTAGATAAAGTTTGTGTAGAAGATGTGAAGTTCTGAGGCAGCAAAGAGCCTCAGTTTTATACATACAAAGAATTGAAGGTAGAGGAATACAGAAGAAGAATAAGCAAAAGAGTATAAATCAAGAACAATCCTGAAAATGTGAGATGCAAACACAGAGATAAGATGGCCTTAAATAAGAATTCCCAGAGCAAGCCTAGGGCACCAGTTCAATATTAATTGACCCACTAACATATCATGGTATCAATGTGAGTGCAAGATTTGTTCATGATTAAGATACAGACAAATGCCTATATATTCATTTCCTCATACCTAGAAGTCTCCAGGACAAATAGAACAGATCTTGAAAAACCAAAGAACCAGACATTTTCTATTAGTTGTAAAAGCTTCTGTGTGAATGTGCATTTTATTGCTGACCCTTTCTATATGAACAGACTTTGTCTGGTTTATGAATTTAGGCTAGGAAATGAGAAGGGAGCCAGAGTTGCATTAGCTTGGAGCCACCAGAAACTTCATGAAGAAGCAGTGGTGTACTCAGTGAGGACAATGACCCCAGTGGGTAGGAGATTAGTGCCCAGAACACTGGTTCTCAATACCAACTGCCCATTAGAATCCTGATGTGAGTTTTACAAATTACTTTGCCTGGGCCACCCCTATAGTTTCTAATTGCACTGACCTGGGTTAAGGGCACCCTGTATAACTTGCCATATCCGTTTTTAAAAAAATCAGCTGACTTCTGTAAATGTTCGGATTCTTTAAGTCATTAAAATTTCCATTCTGGTTCCTAAAATCTGAACACTAATCAATGTTAAAAGTTCAGTGTCATTAAGCACTTCCCTTCCTCTCCTCCCAACAGTCTAGAACAAAGGTATAGCAGCTTAGAGGAAAGATATGGGAATAGGAAAGGAGAACCTATTTGCCCTTACATCTTTCTTTTTATTTTTTCCTTTCCACATGCTAGCCCAGTGACATTAAGATGGACATATGGGGGGCGCCTGGGTGGCTCAGTGGGTTAAGCCGCTGCCTTCAGCTCAGGTCATGATCTCAGAGTCCTGGGATCGAGTCCCACATCGGGCTCTCTGCTCAGCAGAGAGCCTGCTTCCCTCTCTCTCTCTCTGCCTGCCTCTCCATCTACTTGTGATTTCTCTCTGTCAAATAAATAAATAAAATCTTAAAAAAAAAAAAAAGATGGACATATGGGTAGATGATACAGCAATGTTTACTTTGGCCACCTCTGGTGATGTGGCAGTTTCCTTTTTTTTTTGGTGGTAACGTTTGTCTTGCTAACTCTTTTATGGCCCTCACCTCCATGTGGCATACTTTCAATGTGTCTGTCATGTGGGTACATTGGTAGACTCCTCAAAAAGCTTTATGGGGGGTGCCTGGGTGGCTCAGTGGGTTAAGCCTCTGCTTTTAGCTCAGGTCATGATCTCAGGGTCCTGGGATCGGGTCCCACATTGGGCTCTCTGCTTGGCAGGGAGCCTGCTTCCTTCTCTCTCTCTCTGCCTGCCTCTTTGCCTACTTGTGATCTCTCTTTGTCAAATAAATAAATAAATAAATATTTAAAATAAAATAAATTTTTATAAAAAAGCTTTATGGGGTTCTCCTCTGTTATGGGCCAAATTGTCCTCCTAAAATTCACATGTTGAAGTCATAACCCTCAATAGCTCAGAATGTGACTGTATTTAGAGATAGTATCTTTAAACAGGGAGTTGGGGAAGAGAGTGAAATAGGGGAAGGTAAAAACTTACAGTTATAAAATAGTCATGGGGATAAAAAGGATAGGGAGTATAGTATATAATATTGAAAAAATGTTGCATAGTGACAGATGGTAACCACACTCATTGTGGTAGGTGTAGTGTAATATATAGAATTTTCCAATCACTATGTTGTACACCTAAAACTAATATAACATTTTATGTCAACTGTACATCAATTAAATATATATATATATATATATATATATATATATATATATATATAAAGAAGTCATTAAGGTAAAATGGAGTCATATGAGTTGGCCTAATCTGATATGACTGGTGTCCTTAGAGGAAGAAGAAACCATGACACAGACCACACAAAGACCCAGGGGCAACCATGTGAAGACCCAACAAGAAGGCAGCCAACTACAAGCCAACAAGAGAGGCCTTAGCAGAAGCCAAACCTGCCAACAACTTAATCTTGAATTTCTCACCTGCAGAATTGTGAGAAAATAAATTTCTGTTGTTTAAGCCACCCAGTCTATGCTTTTATATTATAAACTCCCTAACAAATAAACATACTGTTTATATGGGAACTCCAGTTGCTTAGGAACAACACTGTTGTCCCTTCCTAGCCTTTACTCCGGGTAGGCTAACTAGATGTTCCTATTGTTAAAAGACAAAAACAAAAAAAATAACTTTGCCCAGTGGAAGGGTTGACAAAATCACTCAAAATATTTCATTTTCCACAACCTCCATTCTGCCTGTAGGAAATCTGCATGTCAAAAAATAAAAATAATAAAATAAAAGACTCACTGTCACCAATCCTCTCTCAGTAGTTGTCCTATTCTCTGTGCTCCAGGCAGATTCCAGACTCTAGACCAGGCACTCAGCAATCTTTTAGGCAATAGCTTACCCAAGGAGCCTACATCAGTGACCAGAGATAATGGTGCAGACCACTCCAAGTTTTTGGTTTTCTCTAAGAGATCGCTTCCCTTGCCCCTGGTGAGAGGGAATCACATCTCCTTATGAATCTTCTTGGTTCCAGTTCCAAACCCTCAAGTGGCCTGAGAATTCAATGTGGATGAATCTCAAAGACCATAATGTTGAGTAGGTACACAAAAAGGTATGTACAGTATGATTTCAATCATAAAAGATCATAAAACAAGAAAAGAAATCTATGGGGACTACAGTCAAAGGGATATTTTTGACAGATAATTGACTAGAAGAGCAATGATCAGGGTCTTTGTGATACAGGGTAGTATTTCAATATCTTGATCTCTGTGGTTGATGTTTGGAGGATGGTCAGAAGGAGATATTTGGTAACTCAATTTAAACCTGTTTGGATCAGGGCACCTGAGTGCCTCAGCTGGTTAAGCATCAAACTCTTGATTTCAGCTCAGATCATGATCTCAGGGTTGTGGAATCAAGCTTCATACTGGGCTCCCTGCTGGCCATGGAGCCTGCTTGGAATTCTTTCTCTCCCTCCCCCTTTGCCCCTCCCTCCTACTTGCCTGCCCTCATACTCTCTCTCTAAGGAGAAAAAAGAAAAGAAAAGAAAAGCTAAACCAGAACCTGGTTGTATCAAAATTCACCAGATTGAAATAACTGAAATATATGAATCTGATTAGAGAACTAGCTCAGTATTAGGTTTTCCTACATACTCGGGAAATGTCATTAATAACTGAAATGTCATAACAAAGTATTGATTTATTTACTAATTTCATTAATAATTTCCCTAGCTCTAATATGCTTCATATAAGTAGCAAAGAAGATATCAGGATTGTTAGCTGTGAGATCTTCAGCGAATTACTTTCTTTATATGAATCACCTATAAATTGGGTAAGGTACTTCTGGAAGTGTTACACTTGTCAAATGTGCATTAATCATAGTAACCTAAATGAGATACTTGTGTATAAATCAACAGTCTAATCTCTGGTCATGTTCCTGATTTTCCTTAAATTAATTTTCACTTTTATTTATATCTAATTTTCCTTTTTGACATGTTTCTGCTACCCTTACTCTTTCTCAGGAATTCTATAAAAAACGGAAATATAAGAGACTGTTGTACTCCTTGAGTGGGCATGCTTTTCCCAGGAAAACCTCAATCAATAAAGGAAAAAAGTTAACCTTGACCATATTAAATTAAGGAAGTAGATTTTTTAAAAAATAGTGGCAAGAAAGCAGACACATATGAAGAATAAATTCAGAAAACGTTTTCAGTATGGATGGCACATAAATTACAAGAAGTCCTTACCAAATTAATCAGAAAAAAATGGAAGAAACTATAATGAATAATAAAGGAAATATTATAGGGGCACCTGGGTGGCTCAGTGGGTTAAAGCCTCTGCCTTCAGCTCAGGTTATGATCTCAACGTCCTGTGATCGAGTCCTGCTTGGGCTCTCTGCTCAGTGGAGAGCCTGCTTCCCTATCTCTCTGCCTGCCTCACTGCCTACTTGTGATCTCTCTGTCAAATAAATAAATAAAATCTTTTAAAAAAAAGAAAATATTATAAAAATCCCAGGTAGGGTGAATGTTTCAAAAATAGAACTATGCAGGAAGCATGAAAAATTTATAAGTTTGACCATGTAAATTTTAAAATTTGGTGGGCAAGTTCAACCACAAAACAAAAATCCTACCATTATCTATATTAGAAAACCATTTGCAATTAATTGTAGGCACATATATTCAATAAAATTTTTAATCTAGTAGAAAACTGGATAAAAGGAAGAAGTTAATTAAAAAATTATCAACTTAGAATAAAAAATAAACCATAACAATATGCCAACATTAGAAAATATATATCTAAGGATATTTACTGCAAAATTTCTACAGATCCACCCTGGGGAACACTCATAACTTATAATTCAAAATTATTTTCTGATTTGGGGAATTACATATGGTACATATATTATGTAATACCAACAGAAGCATTTCATGAGGAAACATTAACATTGTTGCAGCAAAACATCTAAATAGTCACACTATGTGGTATAAATATAAACCATAAATAATTTTAACTAAGTTCTAGTCATGCTTTGAAAGCAAATGGATTCAGGTAAGGTTGGTTTGAACTCCAAATTAGTGGCAAAACACTTTCAATTTTAAGTGCTTTTTGGGTTTCAGACCTATATTAGAAAAAAATGTGGAAACAAGTATTCATCGAATAGTTATCTTCAAGTTGTAGTTTTTCTTAACATGTATGCTAAGCAATCATTTTTCAATAGTGACAAATCAATATTTAAAATATGAATGCCCAAGATATATGATAAAGCGAGATAAACAAGTTTCAAGACAGCACTATTATATTCTTTTGGACAGCAGGATTTCTGGTGACATTTCCTTTTCTTTGAGAGCAATAATTGACATGTAAGACTTGAAGGCTAGTCAGAGAAGACACACGGATTTTATTGGTTGTCTGGGGCTTTTTTTTGAGCTTCAACGTCTTTTTCTAATAAATACCACATTTTCTACCTATAGATAATAATACTTATTGAAATTAATGAAGATGAACCTGGGTGGCCAAAAGTGAGTGACAGTGGGGACAAGGAGGGGTCCATATAACATCTCCATAGAGGCAGAAAGAGTCAGGTATCAAGGGTAAATGTAAACTTAGTCATACCTGAAATTCCTGCCCAAGAAACATAAGAGTTACTGAGTGAATTAAAGATCTCTGATCTGAAAAGCAAAGGGCATTAAAATTCATACCAACAAAATTTCAAATTCCCTAATGTGCAAGAACACTGCAAATCAAGAAGGAAAACACTAAAATCTCTTTAGAAGCAAAGCAAAAACAAAGAAATAAAGAAAATAAAAGGAAATTCATATATAAAATAATATGGAATTCTTTTTTTTAAGACGTGTTTATTTTAGAGAGAGAATGAGCACACACAAGCAGGGGTAAGGGCAGAGGGAGAGAAGAGAGGAAGTATCCAGCAGACTCTGCAGTGAGCAGAGAGCCCAAAAGGGGGCTCCATCCCAGGACCCTGAGATCTTGACCTGAGCAGAAGTCAACAGTCAGCCATTTAACCAACTGAGCCACCCAGGTAATCCTGCAATTAATTCTTAAAAATGTTTATAATCATCCTTTTCCTCTGTGATTTATTTTAGATATTTTGATATTTAGATATTTTCTGTGGCTATGTCTTTAAGTTTATATAAGAGACCTAACCTTATTCCTAAGGCAGTTGCAGGTTGAAACTACAGTGAGAACCTTAACTTCCAACTGAATGATATAACTAGATTTACCCCTTCCACCTGAAACAAGCAAAGATGGGGACAATACCTGAAATAATGATTTTTCATGTCATCACACAAAAAGGGACAGTGTTTTGCAAAAAATTAGAAACAATTTTTCCAGCTTACTACTTTTAGAGAGCTCCCAAGCTGTGACCTGAATAGAGCAGATTGAGGTGAGAAACTTGAGATCCAGGTGGCTGTAGTTTTCAGGACAGCCCCTCAGGAAGAAGGAAGCTACACAAGGAGAGAACTCTAGAAAGTTTGAGAGATCTCCACCTGGTAGGTTTCTCACAGGAACCTCACAGGTACTTTAAAAGAAGGTACTTAACTTCCTCTAGAAATCATATGTCACTTTTTCCCTGGCAGTTTATGAGATTTATTTTTCTTCCTTGGATCACTGGTTTTAGACAACTGGATTTTGATTTAACGTGGTGTAATTTTAGATTTCATATGCTTGGGTTTCACTGATTTTCTTGGTTCTGTGGGTTTGTAGTTTCAACAAATTTAGAAAATATTTGATAATAATTTCTCCAAATATTTGTTCTATTTCCCTACCCATCTTTGAGACTTCTATTACTTGTAATTTTTTGGCTAGTTGAGTTGTCCCATAGCTCACTGATGCCATCATTTGTTTATTTGGAGGGGAGGGAGTGTTTGTTTTTTTCTTCCGAGTTTCATTTTTAGATTGCTTCTACTGCTATATCTCCAGGTTCTTCTTTTCTTCTTCTTTTTTAATGTTTAATCTGCCATAAATCTCATCTTATAATTTTACTTCTCATACACAGCATTTTTTATCTCTAGAAGTTCAATTTAGATCTTCTCTATATCTCCTGAGCTTCTTTTTCATTGTTAAACAGACTGAAGTGTTACAATAACTATTTTAGTGTCCTTTCCTGTTAATTCTAATATTGTCAGTTCTGTGTCAGTTTCAATTCACTGTTCTTTTTAATTATCATATGAGCTGTACTTCATGCTTATTTGTATGTCTGGTAATTTTGGATTGAATACTTAATATAGTGAATTTTGCCCTGCTGGGTACTGGATATTTTTGCATTCGCGTAAATATTCTTGAGCATTTTCTGGGATGTGATTAATTAACTTAGAGGCAGTTTGGTCTTTTGGGGTCTTTCAAAAGAAAATTGTTAGATAGGGACCAGAGCAGTGCTCAGACTAAAGTTAGTTATTCCAAATTGATCACACAAATCCCTCTGTGTACATATCATCAAACACCCTTTGAATATAAGTTTTTCCAGACTGGCTGATGAAAACATATGCTATTTCTGGGGCTATGTGAGTACCAGAAATTCTGTCCTATAATCTTTTCAAATAATGGTTCTTTCTTGGCCTTGGAAAGTTTCCTCAAATGCACCTTAATGTTCTGAAAGGAAAACAAAAATTTAACCTAGTGTTCTTTAATCAGCAAAAATATCTGTCAAAAACCAGGTAAAATACTTCTTCAAAAATATAAAAGCTGGGGGCGCCTGGGTGGCTCAGTGGGTTAAGCCGCTGCCTTCGGCTCAGGTCATGATCCCCGGGTCCTGGGATAGAGCCCGCATCAGGCTCTCTGCTCAGCGGGGAGCCTGCTTCCCTTCCCCTCTCTCTGCCTGCCTTTCTGCCTGCTTGTGATCTCTGTCAAATAAATAAATAAAAATCTTAAATATTTATATGTAAAAGCTGAAAGAATTTTTCAGCAGCACACTCTCACAATAGAAATGTTAAAAGAAGTGCTTTAGGCAAAAGGAAATTGATTACTAATGTAAATGCAGACCTATACAAGAAATGAAGAGCATCAAAGGGCAACTACATGCATAAATATATAAAATTTTTCTCATCTTGAGATGCCTGGTTGCCTCAGTGGGTTAAGCATCTGAATCATGATTTTGGCTCAGGTCATGATCTCAAGGTCATGGGATAGAGCCCCATGTAGGGCTCTGCATTGGGCATGGAGCCTGCGTGTAATTCTTTCTCTCACTCTCTCACTCTGCCCTCTAAAAAAATTTTTAGACATGTTCTCATCTTGGGCACCTTGGTAGCTCAATTGGTTAGGTGACTGCCTTTGGCTCAGGTCATGATCCTGGAGTCCCAGGATCAAGTCCCACATCCGGCTCCCTGCTCAGCAGGGAGTCTGCTTCTCCAGCTGACCTCTCTCCTCTCATGCTCACTCTCCCTCTCTCTCTCTCTCTCTCATGTTCTCTCTCTCTCAAATAAATTAATAAAATCTTTTTAAAAAATTAAATAAAAATAAAAAAAATTTTTAAAAGTGTTCTCATCTTTAAAATTTATTTAAAATATATTTAACGGTCTCAACAAAAACAGTAACAATGTAATGTGACTTTTTAACCTATGTAAAAATGAGATGTATGCAAAAATAGCACACAGATTGGGTGGAGAGAAATGGAAGTTCACCGGTGCAAATTTATTTTACTATATGTCAAGATGGCATAATACCATCTGAAAATAGACACATATTATATAAACATAAACCTTAAAGCAGTTGCTTAAAACAAAGGTTTATTGCTAATAAGTTGATAAAGGAGATAAAAATTAAAAAAAAATACTCAATATGCAATAAGGGATAAGTATGAAAAATGAATGTAAGAAGGGATGAGGCAAATAAAAACAATATGTATAGAACAGATGGAAAGCAGATCATATCAATAATCACATTAAATTTAAATGGCCTAGATGCCATAGTTATAAAGCAGAGGTTGTCAGACTGATTGCAAAGTAAGGTGCAAATAGATATGGCCTATATGAAAAGAACTTTAAATGCAAGCTATAAGTAAGTTAAGGAGTTGAAGAATGAAAAAAATAAGTATGCTCACACTAACCCAAAGAAAGCTGGAATGAACATATTAATGTCAGAAAAAGTATTTCAGAGCAATGAATACTAACAATATTTTTTAAAGGTATTTTAATAATGTAAGTGGATCATTTTATCAAGAGGACATAACAATCCTAAATGTCTCTGATCTCAAGAAGAGCTTTAAAATACACAACAGAACTCCAGGGGAAATTAGCACATTCACAATTGTAGCTGGAGATTTCAATAACCCTCTCTTAATAATCAACAGAAAAAATAGACACAAGGTCAGTAAAAATATAGAAAATGTAAGCTATACAATTAGTCAACTTGATTCAATTGGTATTCATATAACATTCATCCCAAACAACAGAACACACATTACTTCTAGGTGCACAAGAAACATGTAAGTAGACTATTCCCCAGACCATAAAACAAATCTCAATAAATGTTTAAAAGATATGAGCCATACATAGTATGTTCCCTAGCCACAGAAAAATTACGTTAGAAATCAATAATGAAAGTATCTCAGGAAAATTCCCCAATATTTTGAAACTAAATAACATATTTATAAATAAACCATTGGTCAAGTGCAAATCAAAAAAGATTTTTTTTCAAAGAATTCTTTTTTTTTTTTAAGATTTTATTTATTTATTTGACAGAGAGAGATCACAAGTAGATGGAGAGGCAGGCAGAGAGAGAGAGAGGGAAGCAGGCTCCCTGCTGAGCAGAGAGCCTGATGCGGGACTCGATCCCAGGACCCTGAGATCATGACCTGAGCCGAAGGCAGCGGCTTAACCCACTGAGCCACCCAGGCGCCCCTCAAAAAAGATTTTAAAAATAATTTTGAACTGAATAAAAATTTTAAAATATCAAATGTTTTAAGATGCTGGTAGGTAGATTCAAGAGTAGATTTACAGCACTGAACCCTTTTGTTAAAAAAGAAGAAATTTCTTAAGCTAATGGTCTCAGTTTCTACCTTAAGAAACTAGGATAACAGGAGAAAATGAAATCCAACATAATTAGAAAAAAAGAAACACTAAAAATTAAGGCAGAAATAATGAAATAGAAAATATCAATGTAATGAAAAAAAGCAGTGAACTATTGTCAGTAAATGCAACACTATGAATGAATCTCAAAATAATTATGCTGAGTAAAGAAACTGACCTAAACAAAAAGAGTACAAATTCTGTGGTTCCATTTACACAGAATTGTGGGAAATGAAAAACAATCCCTAATGGGGCGCCTGGATGGCTCTGTTGGTCGAGGGTCTGACTCTTGATCTTGGCTCAGGTCTTGATCTCACAGTGATAAGTTCAAACCTTGCACTGGGCTCCATGCCAAGCATGGAACCTACTTTAAAAACAAACAAATAAAAACAAACAAGAAAAAACAATCCCTACTGACAGAAAGCAACACTGGCTAAAACGAGGTGAGGAAGGGTGGTTAGGGAGGGAAGAGAGAGAGAGAGAGAGAGAGAAGGATTACAAAGAGGCATGAGGAAATCTTTGAGAGTGATGGATATATTCATTGTTTTCATCATGGGGATTGTTTCATGGTCATGTACATATGTCACAACCCATCATACTGTAGACTTTAAATATGTTCAGTTTAAATGTACATATGTCACAACCCATCATACTGTAGACTTTAAATATGTTCAGTTTAATGGTCTCAGAAACTGAGACCATTAGCTTAAGAAATAAATTTAAACACTGAAAAAATAAAATGAATTTTAAAAAATAAATAAATAAATATGCTCAGTTCATGGTGTGTCCATTATTTTTTGATAAAGCTGTTACCAAAAAACTAGACTGAAAAACCAAATGACAAATGACACATGCACAAGGTTATTCCATGTAAGGTACAAAACAATAAATTCAATGCCACCTAATGTCTAAAAACAAGAGACTTGTTATGTTATGCTCATCTAAGAGATAAAGAAGAATATCTTTATGCATGAAACAATCTCCATGATATATTGTTATGAACACACACACACACACACCCCTCAAGAATAAAAACAAAATGAAGACCAGTTTATACTTTCTGTTTCTGCTTTTGGTGTAAGAAGGAAGGACAGACTTTTCAAATCACTGTTGGACACCTGAAACTAATCTAATATTGTGTGTCAACTATACTTGATTTTTAAAAAAGGATAGATAAGGAATACTTATCATATCTGTAAATATACATGAGAAAGTAAAAATATTAGCATCTGCAGGATGACATGGGTGGCTAGAACATGAGAGTGAGGGCAAACTATTTCTTATATATGATCTTGATATTTTCTCTCTTTGAAACATGAAGATATATTCCCTACTTAAACATATTCTTTAAGAGCCTTGGGAATGTATCATACTAATTAAAAATCAATCAAGCTCCTGCCAAAATAAACTTTATTCCTTATAACTTAAAAAACAAAACAAAACAAAAAAACTAGTCAAGCTCTAGATTGGATAGCTTGTACTAACCATGTGATTTGGGGCAACTTCATTAAACTGTCTCCTTTCCTTAAAAGTGTAACGCAGATAATGATAATGTCTCCTTATAGGATTGTTATGAGTATTAAATGAGCACTTAGAACAGAACCTGCCCCTGTGGTAAACATGCAGTAGTTTTAGATGTTATTTCCATAGGTTCAGTTAAATACAGCTGGTTGTTGGGGCATCTGGGTGGCTTAGTTGGTTAAGTGTCCCACTCTTGGTTTTGACTCAGGTCATATTCTCGGGGTCCTGGGATCAAGACCCCTGTTGGAATCTGCACTCAGAGATCATCTCCCTCTCCCTCTGCTCCTCCCTGGCTCACAGGCACTCTCTCTTTCAATTAAATGAAATCTTAAAAGCAGACACACGAACAAAGAAAAAATACATGGATAGTTGTAAGGAGCACTGCCAGATTTGGATTTGGTGAACATTCTTCAATTACAAGTAACTTCAGTTGCTTGCAGGTTGATTCATTTTATTCCCATCTCTTTGCTCACACTGGACTGACTCACCAACTCAGTTCAATGGGAGTTCAATGTTTAGAGGAGCACAAACATTGTTTCAAATAAGTAGTGATTCAGTAGTAGGTAAGGGTCCTTGGAAACAATTTGTCATCTTTCTCATTCTAAAGAACCACAGGATGTGTTACCATTATTTATTGTGCCACCCTTATGAAATTACACCTAAGCCCCAACAGCTTACTCAAAACTCTGACGAGTGAAGTCTGAATAAGTATATATTCACATGTATATGAATAACTAATTATATTTAGACTTATACAACACACACACACACACACACACACACACACACACACACACGCAAGGAGGAAAAGGCTCTGAGAGTTTAAGAGATTCATCCATGCTTAAGCAGCTCTTTGAGCAGGAGCTGGGAATAGAACCTTCGCACAGAACCAGAGTCATAGTATTTTACAGCTTATAAAATAAATTCTTTTTATATTCCTCTTTCCCGATATGTAACATACAGGGAAGACTTCAAATCCATTTTATCATTCCCAAGAGAAGAGAGCAGATCTCATTCCTGTATGGGAAACAAAATAAACAAAAACCTGAGTGGCCTGAAGAGTAGATCAAGTTTATAGAGCAAGTGACTAGATCCCAGGTCTCCTAACACCATCTTTTCTTTCTTTAGAACCATGATATCTTCTCTTTCCCCTTCTTGACCTGGAGCAGGCCAAGAGGAATCAACCACAGAACCTTAGAAAGACTTGAGTTCCTACAATGCCCACTTCTGAAGTATCCCCTCACATATTTCCTAGCTGATTAGTGATGCACTGATCTTTCCAACTTTAGAAAGTACTTTCTGTCTTTTCTATGACAAGAAAGGAAGAGGAAAGAGGAGGGATGAACAGATTTAAAACAATATGACATATCACATATAGTTCTATTATTCTGGGTGTTATTTTATTATATGATGCTAACTTGTCACTGAAGGAATTATATACATCAAGTTTTGTGGATCTAGGTCATCATTTGGTTACTTTTGATTCCTGTGCTGCAGGTTGCAAGGATTTATCATGAAGACAGATGAAGGTAATTTTTTTAAAGATTTTATTTATTTATCAGAGAAAGAGAGGGGGAGAGAGTGAGCACAGGCAGACAGAATGGCAGGCAGAGGCAGAGGAGAAGCAGGCTCCCTGCTGAGCAAGGAGCCCGATGTGGGACTCGATCCCAGGACGCTGGGATCATGACCTGAGCCGAAGGCAGCTGCTTAACCAACTGAGCCACCCAGGCATCCCAGATGAAGGTAAATTTTGTCTCTTTAGAGGGCTGTGACTAAAGGGCTCTCACTCTTAGTGCTTACAGTATTGTGGAAACAAGTGTAGACAAGGTGTTTATCAAGTGCCTCTGACATCAGTCTGGGCGTTGGTATACTCCTAACAACTGCAGTGTTGTTTTTTGAAGTAGGAATTATTGGATCAATTTACATCTTCTCTAAAAAAAAAAAAAAAAAAAAAAAGTAAAAATAGCTGAATCTTATCTACATTGAGTCCCTTAAATCTCAGAAATTGTGCTAACTCTGCATGATTTCATTTAATCAGAACAACACTCTGAGATGGATATAATTTTCATTCCCATTTAGTGGATGAAGCTATTAGGCACGAACAATAAAATAACTTTCCCAAGGCTGTACGGCTAGTATGTGGGCAAATCTATAAAATGAACCAAAGTTCAGATTTTCTATTACCCTGCTTTTCCTCCTTGTATAAGAATCAGAAATGAGTGTCCTCGTCCTGTACAATGATTATTTGTATCTGATGGACACTAGGGTTTGTGCGATGTAGCAGGATTTCATTTGAACCCATAATTGGGATGAAGCTTGCTTACCTAAACTTTTAATTTCAGATCTCTGTGCTAATTATTTATTTATTAGCCTTACTTCCTAGACTTCCCCTGTTTTGTTTTGTTTTCTTTGTTTCATTTCTCATCTACTCTTCACTGGTGATATCTTGCTATATTTTATGCATTCTCTGCTAGCTGCCTTATATCCCTTCTGTAATAAGTAAATACATATATAAATATATACCAAAGCAGTATGTATTTCAGAAAGAGGATGGTGGGTCCTGACATATGAATTATAAACTTGTAATGAGCAAGTAATTTCTTCATTATGTTTCCATCATTCCCTTTAATTAAACATTCATTCTCTGTAGTTAAAGATTCCTACAAAACTATCACCAATTTCTCATGAATTAAGGATTTAAAATCCTTAAGTTTTGAGCAAAGACTTTATACCACACTTAGCAAAGCCAGTGAGGATACCAGAATCAACCCAGAAAAGGCAAATACCTCCAGAAAAATTTCTGATCAATTCTTTCATCATATATGCTGCATCTTAAAAGTAACTAATTCATATGGCTCACCAAGACCTCACAGTGAACAGTCTAGCATTGTTAATTTGATCCTGAGGTGGTGAATTCAAATAGCCTTCCTCACCTCATCACCTGTGTCATAATGGATCTCCATCTCATATACCAAATACAATATAATCTCCTTTCCCTCCTCTTTTAACCAAATAAGTAAATCATGGATCTGGAGTTTAGGTTCTAAAAGGGCCTTATATAATGTATATGTAATTATATAATGTAGTATTATCCTTGTATTTTACTAAAGAGGGAAGTGAGTTACAGGTGGTTAAATAATTTCCTTAGATCATAATGCTAGTTTGGGGTGCCTAGGTGGCTCAGTTGGTTAAGTGTCTGCCTTCAGTTCAGGTCATGATCTCAGAGTCCTGGGATCGAGCCCCAATTTGGGCTCTCTGCTCAATGGGAAGCCTGCTTCTCCCTCTGCCTCTGACCCATCCCCCTGCTCGTGCTCTCTCAGATTCTCTCAAATAAATAAAACCTTTAAAAAATATATATCATAATGCTAGTTAGATTCAGTACTGGAACTAGAATCCAGGCCCCAGAACATTAATTTTTTTTTAAATATTTCTAGTAAAACCACACTCCCTGCTTCCCCAGGGTGGGGTGGGGGGTAGATTTTGACTTTTATGACTATTGTGACATTTTACCAAGAATAAATTAACTCAAGAGAGTTTAGCAAGCATGTTAATTTAATCAACAGTTCTACATGCCCAAAACCATATTTTCTCAAAGAGAAAGAGTAATTTTCTAGAAAATGTCTTCTACCTGTTAGAAATTCCATCTAACATGAAAGAGTTGAGAATCAAAGTGCATTCAAGAAAGTCACAGAAGTTCTCAGCACTCCATAGTTTGCACTGCCAGTCACTTTTATGGCATAAAGCCATCCTAATATTTTAAGTTTTCCACATCCATGAAACAAATTCACTGGGACAGGAAGAAGAAAGTGGAGTGGCTGCTTTTCTCCATATGGGAAGAGTTGTCCTATGCTATGGACTAAATGTCTGTGTCCTGCCACCAACCACACATGCTGAAGCTCTAATCCCCACTGTGATATAGTATATGAAGGTGGGGCCTTTGGGTGGTAACTAGGTCATGAAGGTGAGTATTAATGTCCACATAAAAGACATGACAGAAATGAGGTGCTTGGGTGGCACAATCATTTAAGTATCTGGCTCTTGGTTTTGTGATTGTTGAGTAGTGATCTCAAGTTGAGAGATCAAGCCCTGCATGAGACCCCATAATCAGCGTGGAGTCTGCTTGAGATTCTCTTTCCCTTTGCCCCTGCCTCCCAGCACTCACTCACTCTCTCTCAAATAAATAAATCTTTAAAGACAGAGAAAGAGACATGAGAGAGATGATCTTTGTCTCTGCTATGTGATGTTACACCGAGAAGATGGTCATCCGCAAAGCAAAGAGGGCCTTCCCCAGACACCGAATATGCTGACACCTTGATCTTGGACTTCCAGCCTCCAACACTAGGAGATGACTGGTATATTGAATTAATAATAATGTCATTAGAAGATTTCCAGGAGGAAATCATGTTCAGAGAGTTTTTGTTTTTGTTTTTGTTTTCCTGTGAATGAACAGGGCTAATAAATTGGGATGGGGTGAGAGGTAGAAAAGATGTAGGTATCTAGACTGGGGGAGGTTTAAGTGAAAATTTAATTTTTGAATATATTTTCTCTATCAACAGAAAGGATATTGAAAATCAGGTTTCCCAAATACCACTTTTTGTTTTGTTTTGCTTTAAGTTAACTCATAATGTATTATTTGTTTCAGGAGTACAAGTCTATGATTCATCAGTTTTACACAATTCACAGCACTCACCATAGCACACACTCTCCCCAGTGTCCATCACCCAGCCACCCCAGCCCTCCCAACCTCCTCCACTCCAAATACTACTTTTTAAAGGTTAAGCAAATATTTCTAAGTTTACAATTTTATGGGGAGAGAATATCAAATTACACCAAGAAAGACATGCTGTCTGGAGTAGCTGAGTTGGCCATGGAACTTGAATAAAATAAAACACAAGCACTCAATACAACATAATGCTTTTGCCTTTACTTGATTCCCCATATGTCCATGGTGATTTAAAATGAAACAAAACCCTATACAATGCCTTCAGGATTAAACAATTGATTTCCTGGTCCAGAGAGACCAGATATTCTGATTAGTCATAATTTAGAAACCTTTGAATCTCAGAAAACAATAAGCACACAATGAGGATTTATAAACAAAAGATCAGCTCTATGGAGAGCTTAATGAAAGAGAAAGCACATCAAGGAAAGTAGAGCTGCTACAATTATTTCAGAGCAACCTGCTTATGCATGTTTTAAACAAGTACACAGACATCACCAGCTCACTGAGGGGTGACAAAGTGGATGGAGAGAAAATGGGGCTGTCAGAGTCACCTATGATTTGTGTCTCTCAAATCTAAGTATAAAGAGCAGTGCTCTATATTTAAGTGTGAGACAGAGAGAGGCCCCCATTGAATTTACTTTACTTAACTGACCTACACTGGATGTGGAGGGTGTGTTTGGTGTTTTACTTATAAATAAACTTATAAAATATATTTCCTAAAATAACATGTCATTTCCCTGTGAAAAATAATTTTAGCTTACCCTACATTTCAATCCTCATTTTACTGTCACTCCATACAATCAAAACCCTAAAAGGTGTAATTGTACCTTTGTCCAAGTAGGTAACAGGAATTAGAGTTACCCTATCCCATAAAAACATGAAATGAAGTAGCAAAATGTAGAAAATCAGTATTAGAAATGTTGGACATCAAGCAGCAGAGGACAGGGACATCTGAGAAAGGGGAAACAAGCAAAATCAGTCCTGGGGCTGTCATGGCTCACTGAAAGGAGTGAGTTTCCAGGCCACAGTGGGTGGCCCCGTAGGTGCTGGGAAAGGAAGCCCAGAGGATCCCAGCACTTTCAGTGAGGGATGGAGATGGAGTTGGGAGCTCAGGGAGGCCAACATGACTAGAATACATACTTCAGAGAACTAAAAAGGAGGATACTACACAGAGAGGAGGCTCTGTGTGTGTGTGTGTGTGTGTGTGTGTGTGTGTGTGTGTGATGCCAAAAAGTTAAAATGTGTGACATTTGTATTTTAATAAAAAACTAATAAGCATGCAAGGAAGCAGGAAAATACAACCAATAAAGGGGGAGATAATTAATAGAAAGATAAAAAAATGATACAGATGAGAGATTATTAGACATGGCTATTTTCTAAGGTGTGGGAACTTTATTTCATATATACAAAAGGTGGAGGAAAAAATGAGACTGTTAGAAACATAGAAGAGATAACAAAAACACAAATCAAACTTTAAGAGATGAAAAATAATATCTGAGATAAAAGTATACACTGGATGGGTTTCATCATATTAATAGACACTGTAGAACAAAATGTTAATGAAGTTAAATTATAACAACAAAAGAATCTAAAATGTAAAACAGAAAAAGTGGAGAAAGTGCAGTTATGTTATATAAAAACTGCAAGTACCATAATATGTAAACAACTATAGTTCCAAGAAGAAAAAGGGAGAATTAAAAAAAAACTTGAAGTGTCAAATTTTTACAAACTTGATGAAAACCATAAATCTACAGATACCACCTTTTTAAAAAAGGCAACAGCAAAACAAAAAAACTGCACAAAGGCACACGATAAATAAATTTCTTAATATCAAATTAAAGAGAAAATTTTAGAAGTAGTCAGAGAGAAAAGCCAGATTATATGCAGGGAAAGACAGATAACAATCAGTTTACTTACAGTAAGTAAAACAGTATGGTACTGGCCTAAAGACAGATCTATAAACCAGCAGAACAGGACATAAAGCTAGAAACAAACCCTTGCACACGTGGTCAACTCATCTTTCACAAAGTGCCAGGAAGACACAACAGGGAAAGGACAAGCTTTTCAACAAACAGTGTTAATGTTAGGGAAACTAGATATGCACACACAAAAGAATGAAACTGTACCTTTATTTTATAACATACGCAAAAAAACAAAATCTACTCAAAATGGATTAAAGCCTTAAACATGAAGATCTGAAACTAAAACCTGTTGAATACGTAGCAGGGAAAAGTTTTAGGACATTGGTCTAGGTGGTCATCTCTGGAATATGACACCAAAAGCACGGGCAACAACAGCAAAAATAGACAAGTGGGTTGGTACCAAACTAAACCTTCTACACAGCAAAGCAAAAAATCTACAGAGTGAAAAGGCAACCTATGGAACAGGAGAAATTGAAGGATGTTTATGTTTTCCCAGACACTTATCCTTATGCTTGGTAAAGGGTGTATCCTTTAGGCCCTTTCTGGTTGGGGCATAATCGGGGAATGGCTGAGCAAGTAGATAATGGGTTCAAAGTTCCTGTTTCCCAGAACTTTCAGATTCTTTCTTCTGTGGTTTACCAAGAAGGTTCCAGCATTTTCACTACACTGACTAGAGGCTACCTCTAAGTCCAGGCATTATTATGAGTCAGATTAGCAGATGTCACTAACACTCCCAAGTGCTCTGGATGACACGGGAGATCCCATCATCTAAAACTGCAGAGGAACAACAGGGTGAAAAATCTCAGCATGGGTACCCATCACTTATGATCAGGTAGCTCCCAGGGACCTGAGGCAGCCCCTGTAATGACACTTTTAATGTTGAGTAGCTGCTTATACGATGATCATGCTGAAGTGCCTGAGTGCCATTTCATCTGTGTAAAATGAGATAACTTTTAAATCTTGGGCAGTAATTATTTGTGGCTTCTCCTCTTTGTCTTCACAAAAACTCTCAAATCCCTTGGTAAAGTTGCATGTTCGTGAGGACACCTAATCTTTATTATTTTCACTAATCTTTTCACTAAATCTAGACTTCTTACTAAATTTCCATACTTTTCTGCCTCACAACCGTTTTTACGGGAAGGTCTCTATGACCGTACTACTGAACTGTATGCATTCACTTCTCTCAGCACGTTTCTTTGTCTTCTATTTTTTTTTTCTTTTAATATGTGTGTGAGCAGGATAAGCCCTTAAAAGTCTCTTATTTTCTTCCTAAGTTGACTTGCTTAGAGGACATTTTCACTTAATAATGAAGGGAAAAGGAAACCAAGGATACAAGTATGTTTAAACACCACACAAAGATGATATGGTTCTATAGAAAAAGAAGCTAAGGTAGACTGTGGTGTATTCTATACTCTCTTACTAAGACTAAAAAATAAATGTTTTCTCTAGCTTGGCTTGTGGATTTGTTCTACAGGAATTTTTTTATTCTGGTAGTGAAATGATTTTGTAAGTCCTCATTTTGAAGGCCCAGAAAAAAAGAATACTTGTATTTAGTGGACTTCGGGACAGAAATAATTGAGTTCTACCCTGAGAAATATTGTATCACTATTTATAGTCCTGTTTGATACACCAGACTCCTCATCAAGGGAACTTACCCTGTTCACTCTCATTGTCTTCCTCCCCACCCCACAAGAAAAATTATTGTAGACATATGTCTGAACATCACATTAACTAAACCTCAACTGAAGAATAAAAAGAAGTTTAACTTCTAAGGGGGAATACAGTCCTAGTAATTTTAAAATAAGTTTTTTTCCATACATGAATTTAACTCCACAATTTTCTATAAAGATTAGGCTGAGAAAAATCAAGAATTCACACATTCAATCAACATTATTGAAGTGTCTGAAGTGCATTGCTAGAGCCTGTGGGGCCCAGATAGTTAGCTGGCCAGAGCCAAGAGGAGATGCTGGGACACAAGCAGGCACGATGGAAATGAAGAGAAGTGGAGAGGAGTACTTCACGTGCATCACTGAGCGCGAAGACCTCAGGGTCCACACCATGCTCCTCCACAGGGTCAACAAAGAGATTCTTTCAGAAGTGGAACGTAGCCTCCAGGATGCCATGCGAGTGTGCCACAATGTTCACTGGGACCCCCAGCTTATTTCTGGGCTAGAGCCTCTGAACTGGCCATGGTCCACCCCTTGACAGAAAAATCAAAGCCATGTTCCATTGTATGGAACAATGGCCAGACAGGGCTGTTGGCTGGGCCTCACAGGTCATCCCTCGTGCCCTGATCCAGAGCTGTGGGACCAGCATGATCCCTTTACTTCATCCCTTCAGGCCAAGCATGCCCAGGAGAATGGTGAGATCTGGGGCATACATGTGAGACGGGTACCCTGGGGGACATGCAAGCCTTGGGCATCTGGGAGCCACAGGCTGTAAGCTATAACAGTACAAGACAGCAATGGAGACAGCAGTTCTGCTCTTGTAGATTGATGACATCATCTCAGGCCACAAAGAGGAGGGTGATGACCAGAGCCCGTGAGGTGGGGTGCCTGGCCAGGAGTGAGTGGCAGGCAAGGCAACCTCAACACAGAGCCAGCAGAGGGTCCCTCTTCCCTGATCCAGACTGCCAGGATATTCGGGATGTCTCTGGAAGGGATCAGGTTGAAAGGCAGCCCAGGCACCTTTCTGTCCCAGCTTAGTCTGCAAAGGATGCAGACCTATAATTCTTCTCCACTATAAGTTTCCATCGAGTTTTCTTCCGATGATTCTATCTAAGCCATTCGAAAAAAAAATAAGTAACTGTTACTGTCAACTGTTAGCAAAATGGAGACAGAATGTAGGACTAAGTGAACTGAGTGAGGAGGGTCCAAAGAACCTAGTATTGACACTTATGAGGCACAATCCAGATAGCAGAGGAGCTGGAGAACAGCAGGGTTCCCATCTGTGAATACCTCAGGTCAGCTGGGAGACAGCAAAAGAGTCCATCGGGGTTTTTCTTTTTCTTTTCTTTCTTTCTTCCTTCCTTCCTTCCTTTCTTTCTTTCTTTCTTTCTTTCTTTCTTTCTTTCTTTCTTTCTTTCTTTCTTTCTTTCTTTTTAATGAGCCATAGAAAAAAAAGTCCTTTGGAAACTGTTCTGATTCTCTGCTTACTACAATCTTCTCATCTCAGAGCCCTTACTCCAGGAATGCCCCCACACATCTCTCAGGGAGCTGCCATCTCATGGGTTTCTTGTTAGGAGTACACAAGATCGTCAAGAAAACACCCCCTCTCAGTTCCTGGTACTCACTGCTAGAATTAGAAATCCCTTAATCCACAAATTATTTAACCTGGCAGCAAGACAACTGAATTGTATTCCAAAGAATGTCAAAGGAAGGCAAAACCGGGATCTTATCTGGCTTTATAATTCTGCCCTGTGAAGTGAAATAGAAGTCTGAAAAATCTTTGCTCCTTTCTGTCTAAAACTAGGTCTGCAGGTCAAGAGACAGAATGAGCTGAAATACCAAACAATTGGTTTTTAATTTTAGCACTAAGAGAGCAATGCCACTTTGGGAACCATGATTATATGAACCACCAGATTCCCAGTGTTCAGAATCTATGAAATAATAATCGTCCTATACTAACCTACCTCCCCCCCACCACCATTTTCTCCTTCCCTAAAGAACTGATTCACTCAGGGAAGCAGGCATAGATCCTTCAGATTCATGGAAAATATGTCCTTTTGATGGTTCTAGTAAATAAATCATGGTTAGTCTAAACCAACCAAGAGAATTACAGTCCCCTTTCCTGTGTATTTTCCCAGTCTCTATTGATAGTACACATATCTGAAACATAGGTTCCAGATAAAATGATATAAGAAGGAGTTCTGCTGGGGAAATCTGGGGAGGGGGCATCTCTACAGATAAACATGTACAACTTTCATAAAGGAAAGACTTTTTTTAATATTTTATTTATTTCTTTGACACAGAGAGAGAGAGAAAGAGATCACAAGTAGGCAGAGAGGCAGGTAGAGAGAGAGGGGGGAAGCAGGCTCCTCGCTGGGCAGAAAGCCCCATGTGGGGCTCAGTCTCAGGACCCTGAGATCATGACCTGAGCCGAAGGCAGAGGCTTAACCCACTGAGCCACCCAGGTGCTCCAAGGAAAGACATTTTTCCTAGATGTCTCTTTTTAGCTTAAAATGTCAAAGGAAAGCAATGAAATGAAATGTGGAAATGAAATGGAATGTGGAAATGTAGGAATGAAAATGTGATGCCTGGAGCTGTGATAACTATATTGCCACCATGAGGCAATAAATCGCTAGAATGAAAAGCCAACACTCTAAGGACTGCAGAGCAGAAGTGTAGAAATCCTACATCCTTGACATCACTGAACCTCTGAAATAAATCTAGACATACCTACCACTAGTCTTCTTTTACTGTATTAAATACCCTTAAAACTTAAGACTTTTGGTGTATTTATATTTATTTGTAGCCAAATCAATCCCTACAAACTCAACTTCAAGCAGAGGGCTGGAGGAAGTAGAGAGAATAGTCAGATATTTGGCCACTGCATTTGATAGATTCATATGAAATCTTTGTTCACTCACTGTATACTTAAATTTGTTCTACTTCATTTCAAATATGATATACTGCGTTTTTAGCCAAAGAGTAGTAGCATTCCAAAGACTGCCAACTCCCAGAATAAATGGGAGGTTTAAGACTTAAACCCACTACAAATGTTTGTACTCTTCACAGACACAGTTTCATTAACACAAGGATTGACCCTGACTAGCATGAATGGAGCTTTTAATCTCAGGTTCCTCAGTCTAGATCCCTGTTCCGCTGTATGAATTCAGTGCAGAAGAGTTTGGTAATCGAGATCTTCATAAACTCATGGGGTTAATATTTTGGACTGTCATTTTATTTGTTCCAAACCCCACCTTGGCCCTACTTTTCAACTTTCCCCCTACAGAGTAATTCACTAGCTTAATAGTATTGGCTATTAACATAGATTAGACTTATTTTTTAAATAAGTGTTTATTTTTAATTAGTTAAGTAATGGGTTAGTCTTTCACATAGTCAAAAAGTCAAGTAATACAAATAAAGTCAACTGTTGGTATTCTCACCAGAGGTGACCCCTATTGTATGTTTGTGGTTCTTCTTCTTTATCCAAATAGTCATTTACGTGGTGACTCTTTGTCTTAAAGAATACAATTGGCATAGTCAATTTTTTAGTATCTTTATTATCTTTGTTTTTTGTTTAATTTATGTATGCCCCCAATAATATTAATATCTGTATCTCCATATATTTTTATAATATATGTATTATATTAATAGAGATATAATTGTATTTCTGGAATAATTCCTATGCATTTGAAGAATAAATGCAAATAGAGTCCAACCTCCCCCACCACACATAAAAAAGCAAATTCCAGCCACACTTAAAACCTGAAGGTAATGTATTTATTACAATGAGACTGTACCTACTGTCACATACAGCCAGCACAGGGTTAACATGGCTTAGATTTACAGCAGTACCTCACCGAAATTCTAAGAAATCTATATCGAAATCTCTAATACAATTGCCTGAGACTCTGTTTACATGGCAATCTATATGGATACTTGAGGCCTAAGGTTTTTTAGCCTTAGTGAAAACACGTGACTACAAGCACAATCCTTTATGGTCAAATTCTGTGAACATAAGCCAGCTTTCACAGAGGAGAGGTTACATATTCCACTGAGAAAAATGAATTTGGTAACAAAATCATTTTGTTAAAGGAAATTTCTAGAGTTGGGAAATAGAATAGTAATTGACATTTTTTTTTTCAAGTCAAAGAGAAAAGAGCTGGCTTCCTGCCATGTTAGATGACTGTAAGTTTTATACAGTGCAATTTATTTAATTATTGGTACCGGCTTCCCAGAATGTGGTCAATAGAGAATGGATGTGTTGCTGGGACATGGAAACTAGAACAGGTTAAAAATGTTGTGACAGTTTTTTTTAATGGCTTCGTATCCTGTAAAAGGCATTAATTTTCAAGAGAGTGATTTTGGTTTGCCTTTTATGTACCATTATATCTAATTTGCTTTATGCTCCAGCAGTGAAAATCATTTTCCTCCCTCCAATTTACATGGCAAACACAAATGAATATTCAAGTTAAAAAAAAAAAAACCCTGATTAGTTTAATTTGGCCATTCTCTGCTTCACCATAAAAGTATGTACTTTAGCCTGAACTAAGTGAGTAGAAATAACAACTGGTCTTTAAATCACTGCAATTCACTCAGCTCCAAAAAAAAAAAAAAAAAAAGGATTCCTAAAAATAAGTACCCATTCAGGCGCCTGGGTGGCTCAGTGGTTAAGCCGCTGCCTTCGGCTCAGGTCATGATCTCAGGGTCCTGGGATCGAGTCCCGCATCGGGCTCTCTGCTCAGCAGGGAGCCTGCTTCCTCCTCTCTCTCTCTCTCTGCCTACCTCTCTGCCTACTTGTGATTTCTCTCTGTCAAATAAATAAATAAAATCTTTAAAAAAAAAAATAATAAGTACCCATTCTCATTTCAGGAAGGCAAAAATGTCTATGTACCTAGGAAAACCAAAGCAATTTTTAAAATCGGATGGCTTGCTACGACCTGCCTTTCTCAGGAGGAACATGCAGGAACCCTGGATGTCTAGGAAAACTTCCCTGGGTATGTCTAATAAATCTAGGGCTGAAAAATTCTTGTTCAGATACCAAAACAATTGTGTGTTTATCCATTTTTCTAAATAAGCAAGGTTAGTCCCATTATGGTAAGAGCTGAAGGAACTTGGAGTGTCAGACATTTGAAGAGCTTTTTTATTTATACCAGAAGTTTCCTTTCCTACCTAATGAGAGCATCAAACTTTGGTTAAAACCTTAGGTTAATACCTTCAATAACTAGATCAATTGCAAATGTTCAGAAGCCAATTTTTTATACTGCTAACAGTCTAGGGAACTCATCCTCTTCTTTTGGGAGTGCAACAAAGAACCTAAGCCCAGATAATAGGATCCACACCCTGAAAATGCAGAGCGATGACACATCACTCTGAAGCCATAGGGTTTATTCTAGGAGGCACGAGAGGTCCATATGATGTAATGTGATGGACTCCACATGGCAATACCTACTCTAATAAGTCGAAGTTTGGGGGAGAGGGAGGAAGAGCCCTGCAAATGAAAAATACAAAACACGTAATCTGCAATTGAACCCATCCCTGGATTGAAGTGGAGAACAGACTTGTTAAGGCCCAGATATCAGGTCATGCCCTGGATATTATTATCTTTCTCCAAGACACCAGTTATTCATCCTTGATTCAGATTCTCTTGTGTGTACTCTGTGATCGTGGCTTTCAGATGTGATTCCCAGATGAGTCTGGACCTACGCAAAACTTCCACTATTTCTTGAGAAATAAGGAGAAGAAACATGAATTTTCAAAAAGTTACAATTATTCTGGGGTGTGTGGGTGGTTCAGTTGGTTGAGCATCCAACTGTTCATTTCAGCTCAGGTTATGATCTCAGGGTCGTGAGATGGAGCCCATGCAGGGCTCCACAGTGGGTGTGAGCCTGCTTAGGATTCTCCCCCTCGGTCTGCCCCTTCCCTGCTCACTCATGTACTTACTTTCTCTCAAAAAAAAAAAAAAAAAAAAAGTTACAATTATTCTGATAATAAAAAAAGTCCTCTTACTCCGTGAGATTTATTTATAAAATTATGGTGATACACATAATGGTAGTAAAAAAAGCCCCTAGTTCTTATTCAGGAAAGATAACAGCAATTATGGGGTTTTTTTTTTTCCTATGAGACATAAGTGTCCGCAATGTACTAGTCTATGATGAGTAAAGATTAGACAAGTCATTTTGGGAAACTGAATGAAGCAGGATTGGTAGATGTTGCTGCTAAAAAAAAAAAAAAAAGTTGGTTTTTTTTTTGCCTTTTGTAGTTGAGGAAACAGATCCATCTGTTATATCAATTCAGCTGAGAAAAGTCCTTTAGGCAAAAATAAAATGATAATAAATGGATTCTATCTACACAGAAGAATGAAGAGCCCTGAAAGTGTTAATTGGTCAAATATAAATTTGTTTGTTTCTGGGCAACAGAACAGATCTCAGTTACTTTTTAAAAATTCAAATCAAGGGTGCCTGGGTGGTTCAGTCTGTTAAGCATCAGCCTTCAGCTCAAGTCATGATCCCAGGGTCTTGGAATCAAGCCCCACATGAGGTTTCCTGCTTGGTGGGGCATCTGCTTCTTCCTCTGACCCTCCCCCATCTCATGCTCTCTCTCTTTCTCTCAATAAAAGAAATCTTTAAGAAAATTCAAATCATAAGGTATTAACAGGGATGCCTGGGTGGCTTAGTTGTTTACGTGTCCAACCCTTGATCACAGTTCCAGTCTTGATCTTTTGGTCATGAGTTCAAGACCCACGTTGAGCTCCACACGAGGCATGGAGACTACTTAAAAACAAAAACAAGGGCGCCTGGGTGGTTCAGTGGGTTAAAGCCTCTGCCTTCAGCTCAGGTCATGATCTCAGGGTCCTAGGATCGAGTCCCGCATCACGGGAGCCTGCTTCCTCCTCTCTCTCTCTCTCTCTCTCTGCCTATCTCTCTGCCTACTTGTGATATCTCTCTCTGTCAAATAAATAAATAAAATCTTTTTAAAAAAACAAAAACAAAATCTCTTAACAGAATGAGTGGAGAAGCCAGAGCAAGTTAATGACAGGGCCTGGCGTGAAGCCACACTGTTTAACTCTCAGGGGAATCTTCTTTCCATGACCCAAACTAATTCTAGAAAAATATAAGCCTTTCAGTGTTTTCCCAAAACTCTAGAGCTACCTTTTATGTCAGATGCTTCCTGCTCAAGGTAATGTCTGTGTTAGACTTCCCTTAATGGAGTTTCCCATATTTCTTTTTCTTCTTCCTTTTTTTTTTTAAGATTTCATTTATTTATTTAATTTATTTATTTAGAGAGAGAGCAAGAGAGCACTCTTGAGTGGCAGAAGGGGCAGAAGGAGAGAGAGAATCTCTAACAGACTCCCCACTGGGCACAGAGCCTGATGCAAGGCTCAATCTCATGACCCTAAGATCATGACCTGAGCCAAAATCAAGAGTTGGATGCTTAATGAACCGAGCCACCCAGGTGCCCCCAGTGCCACATATTTCTAAATAAATTCATATTTTATTCTAGGAAAATACAGCATGATAAAACCCAGAAATTTTGTATGCTGTACTAGGTTCTGTCTGTCATATAGTGTATGTTCTGTTATATATGTTGTATGTATGTATATATATATATATGACATATGTCATATGTTCTGTCATATAGTCTTTTCTATATGCACCAGATATTTTTTTTCAAATAGAAATATGCCATTATTCCATTCTACTAAATATTCTTTCCTCCTTTGACTTCCATGAACACACATCACTCAAGCAGCCAAAGAGCCAGATGCTCCAACAGATCAACTTACCTTTCTCCTCAACTCTTTCTAAATTCAGCCCCTTGACAGTCACTCACCAATGAAGAAACTGAGTTTCAAAATGCTAAGAAATTTGACACTGGTTCCTCAACTAGTATGTGACACAGATGTATGAACTCGGGATTTCTAATTAATTTAATAAAACACCTAAAACAAGGCGAGGTACATTCGGCTCTTCAGTGAATATTAGGTCATTTCCTTCTTCCGCACCTGCTCCTCCATAAAATCATCCTGATTTAAGAAAATGCTAAATATAGCATGGATCATACCTCCTGATTCATAAAGCATCTTTATACTTTGGGTGAATAAGAGAGGACATATGAAAAGGCAATAGTAAGTAGACTGGTATAAACGAGTGTGGATGAGAAGCTGTGAGGTAGGTAATGCCTCTATTCACATTCATGGAACTGCTTTAAACTTGGTGTGTAGTGCACGTCCACACTGGAACATCCAAGGAGAGGTGCTCGGGAACTGCTCTGAGAGCACTCCATCTTGGCTCGCTTCCTAAAGGGGAGGACACGAGACTGGAACACGTTTCCTGCCGCAGGACTGCAGGAGTCTCACCAATGTTAGGTTACAGGATCGTTCCTTGTAGGCCAAAGCTCATTCGGCTCCCCCGCACCCCAGTACTCAGGAACCATGGCAATCAAAGCTCGCTCCCACTCATGACCCTGGCTATGCTCCTTTTCTCTGGGCTTTTCCCAGGTGACCTCATGCGACCTTGGTCTTCCACCCTGCTCTCCATTCCCCACATGCTACACACGGGGCTGCTGCTCAGACATAGCCTGCCATGTTGTCCCAGACAATCCCTTCTTATCACATGTCATGGCCTATGTCACGCTGATAAGAGCAGCCTAGGGACACCTTCTCCAAACCACCCAGGAAAGCACCTATTTTTCTTCTCTAGTGAAACCTCTGAATGAGGTAATTCTCTCTCTCTCTGCATTTCAGTCATCATCATTTTTAAAAGTAGGCCTGTTTTTTTTTTTTTTTTTTTTTTTTTTTGCCTCAGCATGAAACTGTAAACTTCCCATTGTCTGCTGATCAAAAGACTTCGTCTCCAGCCTATGAATTATTTTTCAAGGATGGGAGAGAAGTCCATAAAACCACTTCACCTTTTTCAGCCCATTCTAGTGGAAGCTGTAAGAAATCAAACCTTTTATGTATGACTTCTCTTCTTTTGAATATAAGATTTGTAGGAGACCTAGCAAGAAAATCAGCATATATGAATGTTTTATGTATTTGAAAAATAGAAATGTCAGAGCAGACCCATGCCGCATTTGGAAAGAATGCAATGAAGCAGGAGGGAGAGTTGTCTTACTTTGGGGGCTAACAGAGTGCTGTTCAAATGCCGATTAGGGAAGAAAGAAAAAAAAGCACTTCCCTGGTGCCTCTGAGAGACCTTGACACAAGAAATAAGGCAAGAATTCTAAGCCGTGTTGGGAAGTCTAAAATTCCACTTGCTGCCTTGTTGTGTTTAGCTTCACAGGGCACTGAAGACCTAACACGTGGTCCCCTGCCGTGGCCACAAACACTTCACACCTCAGACGTAAGTCTCTCCTTAGGGCTCATTGCCCTTCTCAGCTGGACAGTTGCCAGCTAGCTGGTTATCAGCCTAATGGCGTAGCTGCCCTGACAGCCCACAGAATTGTTCAGATAAGCTAATCACCACACTCCTGTGTAAACCAGGGAGCACCACACCTCCTCCTTACTACAAGCCCTGCCCCACATATGGCCCCTAGTGGTTCACTCCACTCCGGAGTGCAGCCCCCATGTGTCCCTGAGAAGCACATGGTGTCCTCCACTCCTAGAATGTGAGTATTGTGACCAGTGTCCAGTGTCCCATGTTTGGCCCCTTCTACTATTTAGCCCACGTATCCCTCCCTCACCAACAGGGAGAGTAGGAGGTAATCAGAACAGGAGCCCACACTGGAAAGGCAGGAATGGACATTTTTCAGAGCAAATAGTTTCCAAGTAACTTTTTAGTGGAAAACCATCGCAGTTGCGGGAAGAGTTATCTAGATAAAATGTGTACGTGAACATCAAGGGATATTGTACAGGCATCAACATCATCACAGTATTTTGCAAGAACACATTAAGCACATTAGAACGGTTATCTATTAGGATGCTAGGGGACCGAGAGATGGGTACAGAGATACCAGGGAATAAACAAATAACTAAAGCAACCAGACGGGGCCTTATATCAACTCTACACCATAATGTGCCATGAATTGAGGACAGGATAGCACACCCTCTGTATTCCAGGAACATTTTGCCCCCCACCCCCAGAAGGCAGTAATTCATGCGCATGGTTTGTGTGCATGTTTAAAAAATGGCTATTTGTTTTCTGTCTTGGAAATCTATTTTTATTATTAATCTTCTGACCAGTTACTTTATTAACCTATTTTATGTTTTCTAATAGCATTCAATGTCATCTGTAGGCTAGGTAGGCATCCCTGACCACCTGCAAATAAATAGTTTTGCTGCCTCCTTTCTCATATGTGTCTCTCCTACATCTTTCTCTTCTCTAATTGAAGTGGCTAGTACAGCTGGAGCAATGTTAAATAATCTATGATGAGTGCCTCCCTTTTTTCCTGACTTTTATGAGGTTGCTTCTGGCGCTTAATGATTAAGGATGCTGAATACTGTTTTATAAATATTCAGCATTATACTTCATTATGAAGCAATAGATATATTATTACAGTCACAGGAAAAGGGTATTTTATTAGACCATGTTTTCTGTCGACCAGGAATGGGAGTTGAATTTTTACCCCATATCCCTTTTAGACCTCTGGAATTAATTGTGTGGCTTTTCTGCCTTGGCCTCTTCTTAAAAGAGTGATAGATTCTTTTATTTGTATTATTATTTAGAAGATGCACAGTCTATTTTATAATATGAAAGGCAAGCAATCTAAATCTGGGGCTGTTCTCAAATTAATGTGTTGAGGAGTATTACTACATGAAGATGCAAATCTAATTGAATGAGATGGCCACTAAACTCCGCAAGTCTTTTGATGTGTGGCATTCTAGATTCTTTCATTTTGTCTCATAAGGAATGATTCCTTTGGGAAACCTGGCCCAGGCCCCAGCTCCATCTCCCCCAGAATGCCTATCACTATTATGGCATGTTTGCTTGTGATCCAGTTTTACTTCTGTGCAATCAACAGTGTGGATTTCTGTTCCCCCAAGAGGAGCCGTTTCAATGCCTCTATTTTGTCCTGATTATGAGCTGCATGATATATTCATCTGTGTTTACATTGTAAATTTTCTGCAATGCTTCCATGATTTATTCAGAATTTGATGTTTGGGAGCAATTACTTTGATATAAAACCTGTAGGCTCTGTGAAGGCAGAGACAGCATCTGTTTTATCTCTAGGGTCTCCCTAGCACAGAGCTTGGTACATAGATGATGCTCAATAAATATTTGATTATTTTTGTTTGAATTTGTCTTGAAACATTACAGGGATTATATGGTTATATCTTTAGAAAATACTAATTTTATAGGAAGCTGTCTTCGAAAGTGCAATTAGGAATGCTGTCATCCTACCCTCCGTGCATTTTTCCAGCTTTAAATAGGACATAAATGACACATCCCATTGCACAATTTTAAGATGTCCAGCTTGTTAATTTGATACACTTATATATTGTGAAATGATTACCACCCTGGTGTTAGCCAACTCCTACCTCCTCATATAATTACCATTTCTTTTCCGTGATGATAATATTGAAGACCTATTCTCTTAGCAACTTTCAAGTGTATAATACAGTACTGTTTACTCTAATCACTGTGCTGCACATCTCCAGAACTTACTCATTTTATAACTGAAAGTCTGCAAGAGCTTTAAAGGTACTTCCATGGCTTAATTAAGATTTATTTCTCTTTAAAGTGAACAACACATCTTCATATTTTACTTCAACTGATTTTCACCTAGATCTTTGGGGTGAGTATCCTTAGTATTCTATTTTAAAGATGAAACAAGTATCACAGAGATCAGGGAATTTTCAAAAAAGCACTGATTTGGTAATCCCCCCAAAAATATACCCAGCAATTTCAAGTCCCAGATCAATGAATCTTCCACTGTATTTTTACAAAATATCCCTGTTCTTTTTATATTCATCTCTAAACACTGTAAGAAAATAACACTTAAAATAAATACTAAAACCAATCAGAAAGCAACAATGAAAGACAAGGTCACACAACAACAGTGTTTGGCCCAAGGGCAACTCCATAGAGAATGAAAGAAATTTATTATTGGTAGGAAAAAAAGTGCACTTGAAATACTTTCAAGTAAGAAAAGTAAAGTATTGAATGATTCCAGTGAAAAAAATTACCAGATAAAAAGCAGGTAATACATTTATAAAAAGTCCCTCAGGACAGAGAACACATTTTCATTCTTGCTTTTCTTATACCTAGAGCAATTAATATTTGGCATTTAGAACATGCTTGAAAATGTCCTACTCATTAATGAATAAATAATCATAATAATTTACCTCTAGGTTTATGTAAAACATTTTGAAAGTCACAGTAAAATTTCAAAATGTCTATGTTAGGTTGAGGCTCTTTTCATTATTATTAAAAAATCGTTGATAGTTGTACATTGAACTTAAACATTATTCACAAAATGCATCACTTAGAAGTCAACTTTTGTTTATTCTTGTGGTCTTAAGGAAGGATAATGCATAATTTTTGCATGTCTAGTTTGATATCTAACTCCTGTGATTTTGTGACTTCTCTCTGAACTTCCTGCTCTTGAGATTCCCATCTGAGGAGTTAGATGATCTCTGTATGACTTTTTCTTTATTTCTTTTGATGTGACCTTTCTCTTCTGCCATGTACACCTCAGAAAGCAAGACACCCGTAGAAACACAGACTCTGGAGTTCAACAAATCTCACTCTAGGTATGGAAATTAAATATAGGTATGGGCACAGCAAATGAAATTTGTGTCATTCTCTGCAGAATTATATGATCCCAGAGTTGTAAGGAAATGTACAGTTTATTCTAATCACTCATTGAAGGCATAAAGGTACACTCTAACAGCCTTCCATTAAATGGTATGTTTTATTTTTTTTTTTACTTCATTTTATTTTTTTTATTGTTTTAAAGATTTTTTTATTTATTTGAGACAGAGAGAGAAAGCATGGGTTGGGAGGGGAAGGGCAGAGGCAGAGGGAGAAGTAGACCCCTCCATGAGTAAGGAGCCAAGGAGCAGGGATCGATCCTAGGACTCTGGAATCATGACCAGAGCCTAAGGCAGATGTTTAACCAACTGAGCCACCCAGGCACCCCATGTTTGATGTTTTAAATTGCAGTGGTAAGGTCCTGAGTCAGTCTCAGTCTCATAAATTGTAGTGGTAATTCTTGCTTATTTTACCAACTCAAATAATTCAAAGTATAAAGTTAATAATCTGCATAAATTCACACCTTCTTACAATATCAATTCTTTGGAGCAGCTATTATTAGTAGTTGGGCATACATCATTTCACACCTTTTTTTATACTTATGCAAGCATCAATAGGCATACTCAGAATTACTTTCAAACATAAATCATTCTGACCTTGCAAGAGTCTTTCAGAAACTTCCTAAGATTTTATGATACCTTAGAAACTGAGATCTATATTAATTAATACTTATTTTTTAATAAACAAGATTCATTTGATAAGAATTGTGTCCTTTGATTTTATTTATGCATAATCATGTTCAATATAATGGAAATATAGTTTAACTTGTACAAAATACTAATGGAATTTTTAAAGAAGTTTTTAAAAATATACTAAGTATATATGTAATTCAAACATTTACCTTAAAACTTTATGATTTTATAGTATAATAGAATTAAATTTAGGATCATGACCAAGGATGTCTCAGCACTCCAATTCAATACTGTTTTGTATCAAGACAAGAGAAAGAGAACAGCATTGAAAAGAAAAAAAAATTATTTACTAAGTTTAGGATTGCTATAAAAATCCAAGAGCACCTATAGTTACATATTCACAATCAATTTAAGTTCAGCAATGTTATTATAAAAGAGCAATTTGCAAAAATCATTTTTCTGTACAAAAGCAACAATTGATTAGAACTTAAAATTTAATTACATTGAAATAAATAGTACTGGTAAGAGGAAAAAAAGGCATTTAGATATACATTAAACCAACTATGCAAAACCTACATGGATAAAATTTTAGAGAATGATATTAAGTAACTTTCTGAAAAAATGAAGAGTTTCCATGTTCCTGAGTAACAAAAATTAAAATCTTGTAAATGTCAATTATCCAGTAATTGACATATAAGAATCCAAATCCAAACACTGTGGGGGGTTTTTTGGGAATTGCTCATCAATTGTATAGTTTATATGGAAATCCAAAAAGTCAACAACCAACATATTCTTAAAGAGCAAGAGGAAGTGGTGGTCCTACCCCCAGGCTATCTCAAGGCTTCATATAATGACTGACATAGCATGCTATTTACACAGGGTTAGGTAAATGGACCAATGCCACAAAACAGAATGAAATATGACAAAGGCAGTGTTACTTAATAAAGAAAGAATGTACAGCACAATAAATCATCCTGCTAAGACAACTGTGTATCTAGCAAGAAAAAAGATAAAGTTGGATTCTTGCTGCTTTAAAGATCCAAATTTAGAGATTAAAATCGTTCAAAAATGTAGAATATGTTTATTTTACCAGAGCCCTCTTAAAGACACTACAAAGAGCACAAACATAACATAAACTATTGATAAACTTGACTATCTAGATAACTTCTCTGCACCAAAAGTTTATGTAGAGACAGAGGATCACTTACCTAGAGGGGCATACTCATTTGAACAGAAAAGCCTGTATAAGACTATGCATTGTAGCCTTGCTTGCAATGATGAAAGATTGAAAATTAAAACTTAGTTTCCATCCACAGAAGGATGGAAATATAATTGCAGTGTATTTATATAATATGATACCATAAAGCAAATCTAAGGATTTTAACTAAATATTCAACATGGATAAAAGTATCAGAAAGAAAACACTGAATAAAAAATCAAGTCGTAAAGGATATGTGCAATGTGCTACCATTTACATAAAGCTAATATCATCATAAATAATGACATTATTTATGTTTCTTCAGAGATAACTTCACAGGGTAACTTAAAAGTGTTAAAATATTCTTAAGCACATGGAACACTAACTTAAGGACCAGATTTCTTTGGAAATGGAAGAAACGAGAGTGGGAGTGAAAAATGTTCACATCTTATAGCCGTGATTGGTTCAACGGGTGTTATGCTTATATGTATGTTGAAATTTTTCCTTAAAAACACCCAATGTGGCAAAATTGTCATCCATCCTTCAAAGGCATAATACCTGTTGCTTAAGATGCACAGAAAATGAAGTATTCAGTTTGTATTTAAAGATCAGATAGTTCAGTATCACTATATACTTAAAACTAAAATTGTACTGTGCATAATTAGATGCCCAGAATATGAGACATAACTAAAACCTAGAGTCCACTGGGAGGTTAGCAGATTTGGGTCTCTTATCTTAAACCTAGTCTAGGGCACACCTGCACACTTATCGCTAAATGGAAGAGCACTTCTCCTTCTGTTTGAAATCTATTCATTCCCTCGTTTGTTCATTCCTTCATTCAGGTTCTCTCTCCCTCTCCTATTCTTGCTCTCTGTTCACATACAGCTAGAAGATAGCTTGAATGAAGAGCAGTGGGCTCAGTCCTATGTGCTCTGATTTACCAAGAGTAGTCCCAAATCCAATCCTTCATTTATTCAAACTTAGAAACCTCGGCAGAGAGTAGTCAAATGTCTGTTTTTCATAATTTTCTTCCTTTCCTAATTATCTATCTTCAATACAACATTATTAAAATCCAAACGGGCTGTGAAGGCGTTCTCAACCATTTATTTGTGTTTCTGAGATGAATGAATACTGGGACTTTGGCTGGCAAAGGCAATGGAATTCATAGTTAGCACTTTATACTTTATGGCCATTTACCATTATTTAGATAGATTTATTGAGTACTCTACTGGCACTAGCTTATGTACTCAAAAGCTTTTAGACGTTTTCATTAAACCTATAATTTTTCTCAATTGGTGGCCCAACATTTCATCATCACATTTGCCCATTCTGCTTTGACAGGCTTTGCCATATACACATATATATGTGCATTTATAGATACATATATATGTGTACACATATACATATCTATGTATATGGTATATATGTATATGTGTGTTACACTGAAGCAAAAGTAAAATCATCAAAATAAAAGTGTCTATTTTAACAGCATGTCATAGTAGAGACAAAAGTTTTGAGAAACAGTGATCTGACCCCAAATTAACTATCTAATTGGACAGACAGTCACAATTTTATGTCAGAGCCTACCTATTTTAACTCAGTATGTAATTGTTAATTTATAAGGGCTCTAAATTTTACTATTTTGCACAAGGTACATCTTTCCTTAATTGATCTGGTCTTTAGATATTATAGACATTTCCTCATCCTAAACCTCATCCCGACACTACTCCCACTTCCACCAAAACAAAATGAAATGACAAAGCCACTCCCTGATTTCGTAGCCTCTCAATTCCAAGAGTTTCCATTCATGCAACTCCAACCAGAATCTTTCCCTCCTAAAATTTGTTACATTTCTGCATTAACTTCCTAACACTAAACTTAGTTCTAGTGGTTAAGATTGTGGATTACGGAGTCAGAAAACCTAGATTTGGGTAAATCTTCTGCATTTTCCTCCATCTATGAAATCCAACCTCATCAAGTGTCACTTTCCTTAACTATAATATGGTGATAAAAATGATACCCACTTTGGTGGACTGCCATGTGAACTACATGAGAAATACTCTGATAGTTTTTAGAACTGTATTTATGATTTAGTAAATGCTCAATGAATTTTAGGTATTAATATTGTCATGGTCATACTAGGCTTCCCCATTATCATTGGAAAAAGCAGGTTTTGGGCACCTGGGTGGCTCAGTTGGTTAAGAGACTACCTTCAACTACCTGGAGTCCCAGGATCAAGTCCCACATCGAGCTCCCTGCTCAGCAGGGAGACTGCTTTTCCCTCTGAACCTCCCCCCTCTCATGCCCTCTCTCTCTCTCACTCATTCTCTCAAATAAATAAATAAGTAATATCTTTAAAAAGAAAAGAAAAAAAAAGAAAAAGCAAGTTTCTCTTATAATCTGTAAGCAAAGCTTTATTTTTTGTCCACTCACTCTGGTTGTCAACATACGAACACATCCACGAACTACCAAAACCATCTGCCTCTCTACTTGACAGTTCTCATCTTTTGTCCATATGTTCTGACTATCCCTTCTCCATATCCCACAGCTATTCAATATCCCAACATATTCTCTTTCAATTAAGGTCTTACAAAAAAATACACTCCTTGTCCTTTTTTCCTCACCAGAATGCAAAATCCACAAAAAATAGTAATAAGGTCTGTTGTTTTCACCAGAATCTGGAAAATTCATAAATAATATCAGTAGGCCTTCAGTAAATACTTACTAAATAAACAATGGACAAAATAGTGCTTAAGTTCGAAAAGGTTAGAGAGTTTGTCTGCTTTATTCATTGCAAAACTGGTACAGAGAACAAATCTGAATTAAATAAGTAAAACCTGGAAACTATAAAATAATAATGTATATACATTTGAAATCCATAAAAGAAGGCAATCAATAAAGAAGGCAAAATATTCTGCTATATCAAAAAGGGTATATGAATGGCAAATCTACACATGAAAAGATGTTCAACATTCTTAGTCATCCCAGAAAGGCAAATTAAATTTATAATGAGATACTACTACACACCACTAGAATGGCTGGGGAAGAAAAAAAAAAAAAAAAGACCAAAGGGACCAAGGGTTTTAGGTTGTGGAGAAAATGCAACCCTCTCTCTGCCAGAAGAAACATAAAATGATACAATGACTTTCTAAAGCATTTTGGCACTTCCTTAAAAAGTTAAATATATATCTTTCATATGACCTCATGCCACTTCTAGCTATAATACACAATAATACCTAGATCTTATACATGAAGATCCATAACCACTTTATTTATAAAACTCCAAAGTGAAAAAAACCCAAATGTCCATCAACAGATAAACTAGAGTATACCATAAAATGAAATATGAAGGAATGAACTGGTGATATATTTAATGTGATTCTATCTCAAAATCATGCTGAAAGAAGCCAGACAGAAAAGCACATTTACTTCATCTATATAAATTTGTAGGAAATTAAAATGAATCTGCAGTGACAGCAGAGTGGTGACTGTCAGTGGACAGTGATGGAGGAAGGGATGGATTGTTAATGGGCACAAGGAAATTTGGGGAACAGATGGAAATGTTTGCTATCTTTTTTGTGGCAATGGTTTCATGCATGTACATGGAAGTCAGAACTCATCAAATGGTACACTAACTATGTGTGTCTCCTGGGCATCAGTTGTACCTCCACAATCCTGTAAGAGTCACTTCAAACTTGTGTTCAGTAACAATGACAAGGTCAGAATGATAACATCTACATTCAGTACACTAACTTTTGCTAGGATAGTTCTATGCTCTTCCCAGGGCAAATTGTCTTCACATCCTGCTTCAGCCCATGTTTCCCCCCGCAAACCAGTGCTTAACTTGAAGAATTTGACTGTATGTGTTTTTGGAAGTGGTTGTAGGGAACAAGAGTTTCAAGGAAGGGATGCATAAAATAAGTGAAGGGTACAAATTTCTAATTATAAAGTAAGTCAAGAGGATGAAAAGTACAGGATGGGGCATACAGTCAATAGCACTGTAACGATGTTGTATGGTGACAGATGGGACCTATGCTTACCACAGTGAGCACAGCTTAATGTATAGAATTGTCAAATCTCTCTGTTGTATACTTGAAGTTAATATAACACTGTATATCAACTGAACTTCAATTTAAGAGAGAGTTGTAAGGGATACCAGAAAAGTCAAAAACGAAAACAGAAAAGGCAATCCAAAGGTAGCTGCTATGACTTCATCAGTCTGGAGATCCCTAAGGGCCTCCAGTTTGTCACCCAGACCTTTCAGATATGCATATGTGCCACACCAGCTAACGCGGCTTCCATAGGTGGCCCCCACTGTTACGTAACTCACAACATACCTGCAGAAACTGAATCAAGATTCTTACCAAGCTACACCTTGTTGAGTCAATGGCTAAAGGCAAGAAGTTGAACTAAGAGGTAAGACATGGCACAGAAGATGCCAGACATAAAACCTTAGAAAATAAGTATTATTAAGTCCTATTTTTAGAAAAGAACTAAATGGAAGACTGGAGAGATTTAACAATTTCTCAAAGGTTATATGTTTTCAAATGGAGACCTTGATCCCAACACTTATACATGATCTTAATAAAGTTTATTCACTTCTTATCCAGTCCTTCCTGAGACTGCTTCCTCACTTGAAAAGGTGAATTTCAGTTCAATGTTCCTGTGAAAATATTTGTTATTTATGCTAATAAAATACAGAAAATGGAGACAAGACTAAAATTCTCCTTGACCACCACTCTCAAATTTTACTTACTTCCACTGAATTAGATATTATTATCAGATACCTTGCTCCTGAACACTTTTCAAAATATTTCCCTATATAACTATATGCATGTAAACAGATTTATACACATACATCAATTTATATAGATTAGTATTTAGTAATATGTATATATTTACACATAATGATAATCGTACAATACTTTGAGAATCTCACCACATAAGCATGCAAATGGATAAAGCAAACATTCCTTCTAAGACTAAATCTGATTTCTAAATAAGTCTATTTTTATTACAAACGTTAACCTACCTTGAAATAAGAAAAAACAGAAAGTCAGTTTAAGTAAGAGTAACAAATAACATGGAGGACAAGGGGAGATGGAGAGGAGAAGGGAGTTGAGGGAAATTGGAAGGAGAGGTGGACCATGAGAGACTATGGACTCTGAAAAACAATCTGAGGGTTTTGAAGGGGCAGGGGGTGGGAGGTTGGGGGAACCAGGTGGTGGGTATTAAGGAGGGCACAGATTGCATGGAGCACTGGGTGTGGTACAAAAACAATGAATACTGTTACACTGAAAAGAAATAAAAATTTTTTTAAAAAAAGAGTAATTCAAGTAATGAATTGGAATGCCATATTATTATTACCTGGGCAGTATCTATATTTAACTTTATGTGACCAAGCTTCATTTATGCTTGATGACTAACACTCACAGATGAACTGCCAGCTTAAGAATTTCAGATTCCTCCAAGCAGGGTGCAGTGGAGCAGAAATCACACTTTGAAAGCATTATCTAACTATGTATGGAAAGGAAAATATCAACTACAAGGAGAATTTGCTCAAATGCAGTCAATTTCAACCTAACTTTGTCTATAAGACAACACAGTCAAACATTTCTGATGTTTACTACTCTGTATACCAACATGAATTAATGATCTTTGCATTCTTTCACCTTTTACTTAATTGAGTTAATCTTCATTAAATATATCTTAAAGGATAATTAGGAATGAATATAAACCAAGAAGAAACAGAATTGAAGAATTCCTGAAGTTATTTTTCCATTAAACACATACAGAAATGCATTATTGTTTTTCACATTTCTTTTTTTCCATTTTTTTATTGTTATGTTAGTCACCATACAGTACATCATTAGTTCTTGATGCAGTGTTCCATGATTCACTATCGTTATTTTAAATTCTTGATTATCTCTAAAGAATTACGTATCATTTCTTCAAATGCAGCCAGTCTCTGTAAGTGTGGTAGTTTCCATCATCAACCACGTTTCTTCACTTTTTCCTGCATTCACCCTTTGGTTACGTGACTTTGCAGTTCTTCTCCCTGACCTTGGGCGCAGCCATACATAATTGCTTTGGCCAACTGATTGATAGATATAAAGTGTTCCAGTTTGGAGTCTAGGTCTTAATAGGTTTTATCCATTTGCACAGGCATTCTTGGGATTCTGTCATTGCTACTGGAAGGATATTTCTGGATAATATGCTGATCCAAGGTGAATGAGAAACATATACAAAAGACTCAAAGAACTGGAGTATGAAAGAATGCTTCTTTAGCTGTTGTGACCCACATAAGCAGAACCAGAGACATGTAACAGAGCCCAGCTGAAATTAGCAGACACACCTCAGCCCCTAGCTAAGGAAGGTCCTTTTGTTATCTCCCATGGAAGTGAATAAATCGTTCAATGTCTTGAAATTTTTTGAAAATGTTTTAGTTTGTTACACAGCATTATTGCCACAATAGCTAACTGATGCTTATACTGTGTGTGTGTGTGTGTGTGTGTGTGTTCCTAAATTTGCATGCTGTTAAATTCTGTTGCCTGGTTATATCTCACCTACTGCCAGCTCAAAAGGGTTGAAGTATTAATAAACATTAAGCTATTAGTGAAAGCATTTTACTTGTTACAGAAATATTTGTAACTTGCTGAGATACTTGTTGAGAAATCCAATGACCATATTTCAAGCCTCAGCTCCAGAGCCCATCATTCACAAGGTGCTGTGACTTTAAGTCCTAGTTTACCATGTGAACTTCAAATGCAGTGGATATGTGAGTATTTGGCCTCAAGTGCAACCTCAGAATCTTCAGTAGAGTCACAGGGCATGATCAATTAATGATATTTGCCATTACTACATGGATGAAAGAAAAGTAAGTCATCTGCCAGGTATTTGCCTTCCCTCCTCAAAACATCCCTCAAACATCATCAGTTTACCTACTCAGTTTTGTGGCTAACAATACGTTACTCCCATTCCCCATACTACTTAAATGAAAATTTCTGTAGAAGTCAAACATTATAAATAACCAAAGTCAGTAGAATTACACAAGCACCTGATTTAGAATCCTAGTCTCATGGTACAGCCCCAAAAGATCATTTCATCTATCACACTCATTTAACAAGTGAGATACTAAGAATGCAAAGGTTAAATAATTGTGCCATGGTGATGTATTTGTCTTATAGCAAAATTCAAACTAGAGCTCTCCTCCTTACCCCTCGTCCAACACTCTAACCAGGGGGAATCTCTAAATATCTTGTGGCCTAAAATTTCTATGATTTTACTAACTACTGCTTTATGGAGACTTAGTCTTAATTTATAGCCCCCCCCCCCGCCTTTTTGGAAAGATTTTATTTATTTATTTGACAGAGAGAGCAAGAGAGACAGCAGGGGCAGCAGTAGAAGGAGAGGGAGAAGCAGGCTCCCCACCCAAGCAGGCAGGGCTCTCATGACCCGAGCCAAAGGCAGACGTTCAACCATATGAGCCATCCAGGTGCCCCTTAATTTATAGCCCTTTACAACAGAGTAATGATTTTTTAAAAAAGAAGGATTTTACACATTTGGGAAATAGACTCACAGTTAACCAATAAATCCATATTTTCTACATTACTGAATACGAAAAAGCAAAGACTAGAAAATGTTAAAGTATCTTCCAATGTTTTAATTAAACGTCCAAGAATCTCATCATCTTTTTTGTTTTAACTAACCCTCTCATTAAAGAATATGTAAATCTTACTTCAAATCTAACTCTTGATGTAAGTTTCTAGAGAAAGAGGCTATAAAAAGAATTCTACATGAGCTTAAATTTATGATTCCTCAATGGGGGGAAAAAATAGATCTGAAGTGTGCTTTCAAAGGTGTGGGATTGGTGAGCCTCTTAGAATTACTCTAACTCTAAAATAATTAAAAAGAAAAATAAATTGTACAGGTGTGGGAAAAAAGAGAAGAAAAAGGATAGATTATCTGTATCAATGTATACTTCATCTAGTACAGGTTTCTTAACTTGGTTAATTGAAAAGTTGGGTGTATGTCTGCATTTGATCCAATGTTGATTTAATTTCAGAAATAAATTTATTGTTAAGAAGATGTGGAGATAAACTCCAGGGGAGATTAAACAACATTAACAGCCACTCTCTGGTAGCTTCATTGGCTTCAAGATACAGAAAGACAATTCAAACAGAGAAGATGCAGAATTATATGTGGTATCTGATTCAGGGAGGTAATGGTGCATCCCAGAAGGGGATCAGGAAAAAAACACTAAGTCAACTAATGCACTTAAGGAAATTTGTTTTCTGCAAACTGAGGGTGGCCGAGAGAAGGGGGTAGGGGGAGGGTGGTGGGGCTATGGACATTGGGGAAGGTATGTGCTATGAAGTGTGTAAACCTGGCAATTCACAGACCTGTACCCTTGGGGCTAATAATACATGATATGTTAATAAGAAAATTAAAAATCAAATTTACAAAAAGGAAAATTTGTTTTCTGGTGTTAGACTTCCACAAGTATTTTGACTTGCCATCTGGATTTTTCTGATTTTATTTGTATCAGACCACTGTTTTCTGATTGCTGCTCACAATTTATATCCCTCCTGCAAAATCCATGTTTGGGCACCAGTGAATGCATGGGTGCCGGCAGAAACAAATGCAGCACCAATGGATACCATTTTCTTCTTACCCTGTCTACTTCTGTAATGCAACACTTTTACTGATATGAAACCAACTGCGTCAATCTGATGTTCAAAACGTCCATTCTTCTGTTCCATGGCCACCATCTGGCACTATCACCAAAGCCAGCTATCCTATAGATTCATTCTTTGTAGCCTAAGAATCTAGACTTAAAAGAAAGATTTACAATAATTTAGGGCCAGTACTGGGAAAGCCGTGTAAGTGGAGTCTCACAGGCCTTCTTAAAATGCCCAGTACTCTGTCTCTCTCGCAAATAAATAAATAAAATCTTAAAAATAAATAAATAAATAAATAAATAAAATGCCCGGTATTTCCCTAATGCTGTGTTGGGTGCTGGAAATAGAAAGATGAATAAAACATAAAACTTAACCTCAAAGAGTTCACAGTCTTAGGCTGTCCTGATGGTGTGTCAGTAGGGTTTATTTGATATACAAAGAGTGGAAGGCCATTAAATTAATCATTAAAGGGCTTCCTAGGGTAGGGTAAAGCAAGATTTTCATCTTCCTTGGCAGTTATTAATGGGTAAAAGTAATAATGAGTGTATAGTAACCATCCACCCCTTACAGCTAGTCCTCCAAAGGATTTGAGGCTGTTAACACATATAATTGACCCATAAAATTGCACTCTTCTTTTTCATGCCTTCTCAGTCATGAAGAAAGCAGATTATCCCCACCCTCACCTCTTCTGGAGATACCCCTTAACTTTATCTTCTGTCATTGTTCTTCTTAAATATTTTTTAGTCCACATTTGTAAAAATTATACAATATTTATATGAAAAGTTCAAACTGAGGGTTTTTTTCATTTTTTTGTTTTTTTAGATTTTATTTATTTATTTGTCAAAGAGAAAACACAAGCAGGCAGAGTGGCAGGCAGAGGCAGAGAGAGAAGCAGGCTCCCTGCTGGACAAGGAGCCCAATGCAGGACTCAATCCCAGGACCCTGGGATCATGACCTGAGCTGAAGGCAGCAGCTTAACCAAGTGAGCCACCCAGGCATCCCCAAACTGAGGATTTTAGAGAGGCGTGGGTGGGTAAGCCTGGTGGTGGGTATTAAGGGCGGCATGTATTGCATGGAGCACTGGGTATGGTACATAAACAATGAATCCTGGAACACCAGAGGGAAAAAAAATTACAATATTAAAATAAAGAAGTTCAAACTATAAAGGGGGAAATATTTTTTAAAAATCCTAATTCCAATACTTAAAGAAAATCAATAATGACACATCCTATTCATTTGGTCATTCATTTACAATTTCAACAAATGTTACTAAAGGCCTACTATGTGCTCTACTTGATGGTATTCTGGATTTCTTCCTTACATAAATACACATTTAACAGGTGACTTTCACAAAACTAGGATCATGTTGTATTGTTATTTAAGCTTGAAAGTATATGTAGTAAATATTTTAGTGTATCATTAAACACTGTTTCACTTATCCAAGTATTTAGCGACTGATGTTAGCACACCCCATTTACAGTGTACCGGCCACAAGGAATAGCTATATCTATAGACATTGTTTCAGTGTGAAGTATCTATAATGACCAAAACTAAAAATACCTTCCTGAAATTAGGTGGAAGCTTCTTGAGAACAAGGACAATGTATCATATTTTCCTTTGTCTACTACAATATATATGGTTAAGTATATAAAAATTGATAAATCTCTGAATTACTACCAGTTTGTCATTTTATTTAATCTTCTAGGAGTACTTCAAAATACTCACATTATCTCTATCATGTATAACAAATGACATTGCTTTAATACACACTTAGCAATTAATCTGCTTAGTTTTTCTTTTATCTATCCCCAGACAAGACAACATGTTCCCCATTCCCACTGGTCTCATTATTATACAAGTAAGATACCTCTTCTCAGTGAACTTTCCCACCATATTATAATCATCTGTTTAACTGTCTGCACTCTCCAGCCCTTACTAGATCATAAACTCCACCAAGGCAGGGGCCACCTTCATATAGATTATCACCACACCATTAACGTCTGTAACTAAGTATGTAATAATTAGTTAAGAGAGAAAGGTAAAAAGTTGAAATGTTCTGGACCATCATGTTAGTAGTTGAGCTAGAAAGCTCAATATGGAAAGTGCCAGAAGCTTATAAAACATCTGAATGTATGATGATCATCCTGTCCACAAGGATCTCTCTACATGGAGACAGGTCCCCCAACAACCTTCTTCCCCACTTTTACCTCCACTACTCCAACCAACCACATTTGGGGAACTGGCTGGTTCTTTCTCATAAAAGGAGGCCTGTCCCTGAGGTAATTTTAAAAGACTTTTTGGGGTTTGTTTGTCTAGATTCCTGACTCACACAGTAATCTCTCATTCCTGACCTATGGTCTGCCTTGAAGGAAGAGAAGCACACAAACAAGTGTTCTGAATACTGGTGTCTGGCTACATCTTCATTTTCTATAGCTGTGAGATCTCTCACTCTGGACTGTTGTCCCACACAGCTTGGAAAATAGGAGTGCTTTAAGAGTGAAGAACAGAGCATGGGCTGTGGTGTCATTAAGCCCTGCATGTGAATCTTGACTTTACCATTATTGAGGACAGAAGACATGTTTATCACAACTTTTCTGACCCTAACATCACCAACTATGAGAAGAGGGATTTTCCACAGGTTGTTGTGAACATGAGAATAGATCATGTGTGCTGATACATACCAGGAGTCAAGCAATATAAATCCACTTTCTAGGCCATGATGACCAGTGGTACCCGAGGCTACTTCCAATCCTGCCATATTGGCCCTTACAGTTATTATTCAGAGCTTTGGTTTTACCATATTCTTAGTGAATCTCTCACTCCTGCTTACGCTTCTGTCTCCGCAATAACTTCTGTATAACTGATTCTCTATATCCATGGGACAAGAAATAAAAAATAAAACACCATAAAAATGTGAGCAAACTAAATACAAAAGCTTAATATCCCAAAGAAACAAATCTGGTATATTTTCAGGAGTGATTATACAGATCTTGTGCTTACCTTCTTAATCAAATCCATCAACAATTTTTAAACATTTTCCTATTAATGCTGTAACTTTGTATTTGTGCCCTTGTTTTATTTTGTAACAGTCAAGAGAAAACCATGATTAATGCCATCTTAAAAAGTTCAATTACAGTTTTATTGTTTCTGTCAATTTTATATTACTAGTACATCACGGTTTTTAGCAGCGTAACCACTTTGAAATGTACAGTTCACTAGTGTTACATCTATTCAAACGGATATTCAGAATCAGATCTTTTTGTGGTCTCAGAGGTTAATACATGTAATATATTGAATTTGGTCATTTTCGTGTTTTCTCTAAGAAGAAAAAATATGTAAGAGTGAAGTTCTTTCTGATAACTTTTAATTAGACTTTAAAATTAATAGTGAGAATCAAAAGGCAGTTCTAGCTGTCACTAAAATTCCAATTCCCTTATTAAACATATCTTGAGTTTGTAAAGTATACATTTTCAAAAGGAAAACCTGGGGTGCCTGGGTGGCTCAGTGGGTTAAAGCCTCTGCCTTCAGCTCAGGTCATGATCCCAGAGTCCTGAGATCGAGCCCCACATCAGGCTCTCTGCTCAGCAGGGAGCCTGCTTCCTCCTCTCTCTCTCTGCCTGCCTCTCTGTCTACTTGTGGTCTCTGTCTGTCAAACAAATAAATAAAAATATATTTTTTTTTAAAAAGGAAGATCCTTTTTCTAAGACTCCTAATTGTTATCTAATTGTCTTTGTTTTTTAAGTAACATAGATAGGACTTTTAAGACTGAAAAAGCACTCCATCTATTTTTTTCTTCTTATTTTGAATTTTTACTTAAATTCCAGTTCACATACATGGTAAAACTGGTTTCAGGTGTAGAATTTAGTGATTCATCACTTACATATAACACCCAAACACTGCATGTTTTAATTTTCTGAAAGGGTAAGCCTTCTTTATGTGGTGCAGCTAATTAGGGAATAATAAAATATATGTAGATAAATATTGATATGGACAGATATAAAAAATAACTACCAATACCTATATGTCATCTCCACTCATATATCATGAGTATAGCAATCTGGGGGAGAAGCAACAGGCCAGTCTAGAGCAAACATCCTTGTTTCCTGATGCACGCAGTTTCAGTGAAACTTTGTATGCTTCATCACACTCTTCATTCTTGACTCACTCTTGGTGTCCTTTAGAAATCCTTTCCAATCCTTCTCCATAACCCCTACCTCTAAAGCTGACCTCAGCACAGAGCTCATTAAGATGCTCTGCCCTTCATCACTGGAAAACTCATTTCCATATTTGTTTTTCTTCTGTTTGCCCCTCATTTGTTTTCCTCGAATGCTATAATTATGAAGCTAGTCTACTCAGCAAAGCAAGTGTTTATAGTCTCCACAACTGAGCTTGGGCTGAGCCCTTTTATCTACCTGACTACATTCTCTTGGGGAGATGCTTAGCCACCTTCTCTCTTCTGCTTAATATTAGGCAAATATTCCAGCTCTGTTTTCTCTCACTTTATTCTTTGTCTTGTTTTTTCCTCTCCCCAAGTCTGCCTCATGTGCGTAGTTTCCTAATGAATTAGTTTAATTGATTTAAATTCACTAACCTGTACACTTTTCCCCTCTTACATAATGGATTTCTCTAAACAATGTCTCCCTCAATGGCATGATTAAGTCTGATAGCCATTTTCAAATCTTCCACTCATTTACTTAAATTTATTCCCCAATCCACAGTTTATGAGAGTGTATGCTTTTCTATATATTGCAGGACTATGTAAATTCAAACTTTCTAAATTTTTACAAACCTGATAATAGTATTTCATAGTTTACTATACAATTTCAATTACCAACATTTATACTTTCACATCTTTTTATTTTTTAACCATTTTTACCTCTCTCAATATTGTTTTCCATTTTTTGCCCACTTTTCTAATAATTTATGTTTCTTTTCCAACTGATTTTGAGCTTGTCATAAATATAGAAAAATCAGGCCTTTATAACTTAAAGAAAAACAGTATCTCAGTGACAAAATTTGAGTGCTGATTTTTTCCTTGGAATGGAAAGTACTTTTTATAAATGTATATTTAGTTCTCCATTATAATAGGACTTTTAAAGTACCTTTTATTCTCTTTTTGTCCTTGTTTATGGTCTTTTCTTTTTAACTTCAGGGATATTAAAAATTCTTATAATGATTTTTGTCTCTATAATTATTATCTTATCTTTGTATCTAATATCTATTGTACTTTACTCTTTGTTTTCCCTCTCAGAATCCACTGCAATTATTTCTAGACTTCCCCTTGTGATTAAGTTAGTGTTCGGCTGTTTCTCTTCTGTCCCTTGATCTTTCTAAGTTTTTAATTAGTTCTGTATGTGTCGTCTGAATCATTTCCATAATTCTATCTTCTCCAGTTTCAGCTAATTCTGTCTATGCACTTACCCAACCCCCCATACACATACAATCTTGAAGTCCTTGTTTTATTTAATTCATGTTCTCAGTAACTTAGTAATATGAGGTAGCCTCAAAAAGCTCCCTTCTTTGCTGTTTATCTGGTTTTGTTTGAGCAATGTTTTCTAATGCTTTCCAGAGCTGACCATTCCTGTCTTTGGTTTGCCTTGTGACTTTTTTTTTTTTTTTAAGATTTTATTTACTTATTTATTTGACAGAGATCACAAGTAGGCAGAGAGGCAGGCAGAGAGAGAGGAGGAAGGAGGCTCCCTGCTGAGCAGAAAGCCATATGCGGGGCTCTGATCCCAGAACCCTGAGATCATGACCTGAGCCCAAGGCAGAGGCTTAACCCATTGAGCCACCCAGGAGCCCCGCCTTGTGACTTTTTCTAATCTAATTTTGCTTTGGTATGTTCGTGTAGCTTTCATAGCCTTTCTGTGGTTTTTCTTTCCTTTGCTAATCCTAAAATAACTTTACCAGCAAAGTATAATAATTGAGTCTTACATGGTTAAATAAAAATCAGTACAATATGTGATAAAAGCTTACCTATGATGTTTATGTCTATCAGAATCAAAATATCAAAGAGAAATCTTCATTCCTAACATCCAGATTTGCTTGCTTTTCTGAGATTCGGCCATTTTTCTTGAATAAATATCCCCAGTTTGCTACACATCTTTGGTTAATTCCCAGAGTTTTGAAAAATTCAATCTTGATATACTTGACCTTTTTTTTTTCATTACTTTTGTGGAAGGGTGAATTTTTAGAGGTCCTCACACTGCCACTGTCATGACGTCACTCACTTCTCTTAAGGTTTTGATAAGCCTTGAACCACAAGTGTGCTGCAGCCTGGATAATGGAGTGTATTCCTCTGGGAAATTCTCTATGCCTGGAGACAGGCTCATATCATTTGATGAAGGTACCCTTTCATCCCCTCAAGAGACCATGTGGGCCTAGAGTTGAGCACTTAGAGGAACTCTCAAGTTTGAGCAGCCACATGGATGCTATTGAATCCTCCTCCCTAAAAGCCTACTGAAATTTTTTTCTTCTTATTCATCTTGCACTTGATTTCACTCTGACTTATACCATCTTGGAGCATCTCTAAAGGAATTTGAGCCAAGACCATTTGATCTCTGCTGCACAGCTGATGGTACTCAATGATCTTAAATATAAATGCAGATTTTAGGGCACCTAGATGGCTCAGCTGGTTAAGCGACTGACTCCGGATCAGGTCATGATCCTGGAGTCCTGGAATTGAATCCCACATCAGGCTCCCTGCTCTGCAGGGAGTCTGCTTCTCCAACTGATCTCTCTCCTCTCATGCTCTCTCGCTCAAATAAATAAATATAATCTTAAAAATAAATAAATAAATGCAGATTTTATATGTGGAACATAAAGGTAATATTTCTTTGGCTTCTGTAGAAGCTAAAAACCATGATATATTGTTTAACATGATTTGTTTTTTAATTTATCCCAAGGACCTGGATTTTTTTTTTCCCTTTACTTGCATCTTAAGCTGGCCTACTTTCTTAGGCAAGGCTTATATTTATCCAAGTTATCTCCATTTCCCCCTATGTTTTGACCTCTCAAGTAGACTCCTCAGTAAAGATTCAACTATATTGGGAAATACCTTAGAGAGAGAAAGAGTAGTAAATGCCTGCCAATAAGTCATTTTTATCTAAACAAACAATTCTCAGAAAGACTTTTTATGCTTATCTCACAAGATCACTTCCCTCTACATAAAATTTACAAAGAGAAAGTCTCTCAACTAAGTTCATGCTCCAAACCAGAGGACCAAATCTAAATTTCAGAAATTCCAAGCAAACTAGTCATCTTCCAGTAACTGATAAAAGAAGGAAAGTGCCCTACTCTTTAATGCCATGTATATGTGGCTACTCATATTAAATAATGTGACTTTTACTTATACCCACACTTTTTTTCTATCCACGCTTGCATATTTGTGAATAACTGGTGGCAAAAAGACCTTCATGCAGCTCATGTTGACCTCAATAATCAAAGCATTATAGACAAGAGAACAAGTAAGCTCCAGGTATCACTTTGAAATCCAGTCATCCTTAACACAAAGTTGCATTTATATCAGTAGCAATGACAACTGCAGTGACCCATTGCAGAAAGTCTCTGTGCATCTTGACTGTCACCACAGTGGTCTGGTTACCAACTTTTCCTATTTGGTCAACTCAAGCAGCCTACTTTCTAATTATTGACTTTGAGCATGTTAGTGATCTTCTTTGTGAATTAATTTCCACAAGAAAAAGATAATAATTTCACAAATATATCCGAGGACCCAAATTACAATGATCATCAAAATACATAAGTCCTTTTAAAGTTTCAAAACCAAACTCTAAATGTATTGAACTACTGAAATGGTATAAATGGGCCTAAATGACTTACATATGTTATTGTTGTTGTTGTTCTTGTTTTACAAGCTTAAACAGCAGAAAAGCTGTTTCTTCTCTTGTAACTTACAAATTTTAACAACCTTCTTTATTATTTACGGTCCCTTCCTTCCCATGTGCTGTTTTCTCCTGCTCTTGCAGTATTTTCTCAGTCAAGTCAATGCTGTTCTTTGGGGTAATTACTTTAACCTAGATCTGTAGTACTATTACTCACTACTCTGTTGTTTTTTCAGGTAACTTTCCAAGCCTGTCCATCTATTCCATTTATACTATAATCCCTGAATCACAGAATTTTCTACTATTGCTTGCCATTCTAAAGTAATTGTCTACTTTATGTAATATTACAACCCCATATAATTTGAGAGAATATACAGCTCTGTAAAATTTAGAGATCTAACTTGTACAGAGGTTAAGAAAAAAATGAAAAGTAAATTCCTTTCCAAAAAGATGTAGCAAAAATTACATGAACATAATCATGTCATTCAAAGTCGTGACAGCTTTCCATCCTCTTTTACTTATCTACCTGAAGACATTTATTTCTTTTTTTTTTTTCATTATTGCACAGACCAGTAACTGCAGTGAAAAAAAAAAAAAAATGGAAGTGTTTGAAATGAATATCTTTGCCTTGCTTCAGCTGTCTTTTGTACCCAGGAAGCCCAAAGGAATCTGTAACAATTATAATAAAAAGGAATTTGGCAAAGCCACAAAATACAAAGACAAAAGTATTGTATTTATATACCCAAGTTATAAAAACTTAGAAAATTTTAAATAATATTATTTACAACAGCTTCAAAAGATATCACACACCTGGGAATAAATCTAACAAAAGATTTCAAAGACTTCTATACTATAAAATGTTATAAAACATTACTGAAAGAAATTACAGAAAAATTAGGTAAGATATACCAAGTTCCTTGATTCAAAGACTAAGAATCATTGAGATGTTTATCTTCTCAACACACAGACTAAATGCAATTCACTACCAAAACTTGAGCAGGCTATTTAAAAGAAATAGACAAAAAAAGTTTTTTCTTAATGTACATGAAAATGAAAAAACCTAAAGTAGCCAAAGTATACTCTTTTTTTAAGATTTCATTTATTTATTTGAGGAAGAGAGAGAGTGAGAGCAAGTCAGGGTGGAGAGAGAAAAGCAGACTCTGCATGGAGCACAGAATCTGATGCAGGGCTTGATCCTAGGACCCCACGTTCATGGAGGGGAAATCAAGAGCCAGATGCCCAAAGGATTGAGCCACTCAGGTGCCCTGTCTTTTAAGTGAGGAAAAATATTGGAGGATTTATAATCCAAGGGAAATAGATAGGTATGCTCACAAAATACTTGTATATTAATTTGCATCCATATTCATAATAGCCAAGGACTGAAAACACCATAAATATCCATCAAAAATGTTGTGAATAAAACAGTATATCCATACGATGAAATAGTTACTAGAATAAAAAGAATTACTCTTGACTCATACAACATGAACAAATCCCCTGAAACATTAGGTAATGGAAAAGAAGTCAGACTAAAAGTTCAAATTGCATGATTCTTATGATATTAAACCTAAATATGGGAAAGCTAATCTATTGTGATAGTGTTTGGTCTACATGCACCCCCTTTCAGCTGAAGAACAGGACACCTGTTCCTCTTCTACAGGGGACAAATTTAGCAGTGGGGATAACCAGGATCCATACGACACATGTGCTTACACAGAACAAAGAGGACACCCTGAGCCTGAAACATGAAAAGGTATTTTCACACAAAGTGCCAAGTCCCGCACCAGCTATGAGGATCTGACGGTTAGCAAGGAAGGGCCCCAGGCCCAAGGCCCAATTTTGTTCAGACCACTGGGCACTGACTGAAAGACTGTGCACATGAGACTGCCTTTCCCAACATTTTCCTTTTCTCTAAAACCAAATAATGATTGGTTAAATCTGTACTTGATCGTAGGCGGATACAGACTGTGAACCTTGGTCAAATGAAATCCGTGAACTGAATTTTGCAAAGATTCTGTTGCTTGACAGATGAATTTAGGAGGACATTCAAAACTGGGAGCACCAGTTTTTTTTTTTTAAGTGAATAACCAGTGTGAAAACGATCAATTTCCATAACCCCAAGGAGTCTTGTCACGTATTAACACCAATTTTAAATCCAGTGTCCATCAAATGAGAAATTTTTATTTGGGGACACAAGGGCCTTGAATAAAGAATTTTGCTTCTTATGGGCATCTGCAACTACACTTAACATAGAAGGATGGCTAGGAGACAACGGGACCTACAGGAATCTCTATCACTGGTAAGCTTCATTATGGTAACATTTTTAAAAAGAGTGTTTTATGCAAATTATCAGCAAGTTAATGTCATGGACCGGAGGGTTAGTCATCATTATTGTGTCTGCATTGAATATGCAATATATTATCTACAGGCAGACTTATTGCTATATAAATATAATGTAAAAGTGAACGTGAAAAGAGAAAGATTGGAAGCATAGGGAAATTGAGGAATCCCAAGGTGAGAGTCCAACTGCGCCAATTGGGAAATCTGTAGTGCTGAATGTTGGAGCTTGTTCCAGATCCACCCAGATTCCATTCTTCTTCTTTGTATTCATTACCACCCTTGCCCTATTTCCAGAGGCCAACACCTGAGGCTTATTTACAAGGTCTACTAAGCTTCTTAGGTCAGAATAATTTTAGCATCTCTGTCCTCAGCTGAGGAGAGAGATATATTTTGGAGTATGTAAGCCCAGTGCCCTTTCCTCAAGTTCCTCTGTGGGATCAGACTGAAGCTACCTTGTACGGATTTCACATGAAATGTGCCCTTTATCCATCCTGTTTCCCTCTCTCCCTTACAGTTTCCCAAGACTGTTTCTTTAGTCATTCACTCAGGAGTCCTCATCCCAGAGTCTGATTTGGGGGAACTCAACCTAAGATAGGATCCAAAGGCCTCAGGACATATGGACACTAATGGATTATAGAAAGATCTCGATACACTGTTCTTAGAGAACTGCATAGCTTCTAGCTGATCCTAGCCTCCTAATGCAGAGAAGGTTTGCCCTTATAGCAAGAACTTCAAAAAATGACAGTTTAAAAAAAAAAAAAAAAGAATATTCTTGTGCCATAGAAAAAGATTCCTATCCCAACTTCATCTTATAGAGGGTGTTCAGAAGAAACATAGTGAATCTAAAAGATCCTGAGAACTTTAACAAATACCCCTGAATTGGAAAAGTACAGGCTGAGAGAGCAATTTTATCTGAAATTGAAATCTATTAAGATCTCAAGATAGAGGAAGGGCTCCTGGGGCATTTTTTCCCCAGGGTCTTGGGACAAACTGGGACAAGCCACAGCCTATGGGTATAGACTGTATTTCTGGTTGGGTAAAATAAACCCAATGCAAGACACTAAAAGGGATCTCAAAAATGGTGCCTATATGGCACAGTTGGTTGAGCATCAGACTTGATTTTGGCTCAGGTCGTGATCTCAGGGTTGTGAGACTGAGCCCCATATCAGGCTGCATGCTCAGTGCAGAATCTGCTTAAGATTCTTTCTCCCTCTCGTCTTCTGCCCCTCTCCTCTTCTTTCTCTCTTAAATACATAAAATCTTTAAAAAATTAAAATTAAAATAAAGAGATCTCAAAAGAAATGTCAGAGTCCAAGCCCACAAGAAAGGATGGCACTCTGCTCCATCAGCACTGTGTCCTTCACAAACCCCTAATTTCCTAGGCTAAAGGTTAATAAAAAGCAGTACCTATCACTCAAACTATAGGTCAATCCCCAGGAAAAGTGGAGTCAAGGAAAATTAACCCATACCAGATCACAACAATTACGAACTCTCAATAGGAAGCATGAATCAACTGCAGAAGAAATCGCATAGACATGATGCAAACATACAAGACAGAGGGGGAAATGCAATGAACCATAGAAAACAAAGCCTGAATAAAACATGACTGAAGTGACTTTTGCATCTCTCACTATTTGCCTGGTACAAACAACCCCATGACACAGGTTATTACAGATCAAAGAAAGCCATAGTAAGCAACAAGCCCAAGACCACAAAGCAAGTGAAGGATCTGATACTAATACAAATATCAAAAACAGTCAGAGGCTAATAAAATGGCAGGTAGTAAACACTGCCAAAAATCACCACTGAACAATGATGAGAATTACGTTTACAGAACACAGTACCCATCATTTGCTTCAACAAACAAGCAAAAGGGGAAAAAAATGAAAAACAAACAAACAAACAAACCAAAACCAAACAAAACCAAAACAAAACAAACAAAAAAGTAAGAAACAAAAGTCAGAAAATAGGAAAATTCTCAGAGAGCTAATATTCTCACCTTTCATAGCAGTGAATAAATTAACATTCTCCATAACTGAACTGTAGTTGAAATTTCAAGGTTTTAACTTTAAAACAGAGAAAAAAAAATAGAAACAAAGGGTTCTAGTATCTCTTACCTAATCTCTTATCTAACACAAAAAATACTGAAGTTTAGTAATTCCTTCAGCTTCACCTCACACTTTGATGATAAATTCAGCTAGAACAACATTTAGTACATTTTACTGTCAGATTACATTTTTATATCATCATTGATATTTTTCATGCATCAAAAGTTGGTAAGAATGGTGTTCATCAGATGGTAACACTGTTAAAAATTCTAAAGGGGGGGATGTGTAAATTGGTGTGGTTCGTCACAGTATTTTTTGGTGTTATTTTATTTATATAAAGAATATAAAGTCATTTGCTTTAAAAATACAAACAAAATTATTTCATTATCTTTTAATTATTGATGGACTTTTCCAATACATAACTGAATAGGGTCACAATGTCATCATTTTCTCAAGGACCCACTTGTATATATAATTTCATCCCAATTTTAAATCTTTTAAGTCAAGTGCCCTGGATTCATTCCCTTTTTTCCCTATTGATGCATCAAGAACAAAATTAAACAAATAAATAAAATGTGGACAAAGCAATCGATGGTGCTGGTGAGAATGTCACTACAATAATTCACCATGAGCTATAGACTGAGTGAACAGTGAAGGGTAGTAAAGCGAGGGAGGTGATGACTTCGCCCGAACCCCCTCTGTATTGACTTTTCCGTATCTTACCCAGCAATATGTCAAGTGGGAGTGAAGGGAGCAAGCGCAAGAGGGAAGTAGGATAGAAAATGTGTTCTGAGAATTTTAGAGATGGACATTTTAGGAAGAACAGCTCTGTGTGCTAAAAAGATCTTAAATGTAGTTAGCTGAGTGGATTGCTAAAGAGATGAAATCATTTAATCAAATGAAATCTCAGAGCAATGCTGCTATGTTGAGACCATAAATTCATTAATGGTGAATTAACCCAGGGGCTCAGGTGCCAAAGACTTTGTGAGGTGAACTGAATCCGTGTGCCTGAAAGTGAGGAGCATTTCTGAATGAAGCGGAAACTTGTCAGGACTGGTACAGGAGCCCAAGAAATGCTGACTATACATGATGCTTCCAAGTAAATAGGTATGAGTGGGTATGAGTGTGTGTGTGTGTGTGTGTGTGTGTGTGTGTGTGTGTGTGTGTGTGTGTATGTAAAAAGGTCTCTAAGTGGCTCAGAAACTAACATGATAATTAGAGAGACCATTAAGGTCCAGAGGTAAGTCCAAAAGTCAAGGGAAAGTTTGAGGTTATAAAAAAAAAAATGCTATTGTCAGTGAACTGAGGTTTTCAGGAGGCACTTGGAAAAAATTAATGATGAGATCTGCAAGGGATGGCCACAACAGAAGGAATGGAAAAAAGAGAATGAGGACAAGAATATGGGGCCTCTCTCATTTGATGGGTGGATGGCTAATGGAAGACAGAGACTATCAGAAGGACTGATTCAATCTGGAGTCTAGCACTTGAACACGGTTAGTAAACATTATTTTAAGAGCAAATAAACTAAATAGCAGACTCGGGTTTGCAAATGAGAATTTGGTGTGTTTTTTTTTTTTATTTTATGTATGTATTTATTTGCGCATGAGAGAGAGATAGAGAGACAGAGAAAGGAGAGGAAGGGCAGCAGTGGTGAGGGACAAGCAAACTCGACAAGGAGTACAGAACCTGACGGGGCTCAATCTCATGATCCTGAGATCATCACCTGAGCCAGAATCAAGAGTCGGAAGCTTAACTGACTGAGTCATCCAGACGCCCCTGGTGTGAAGTTTTAATTTACTTTCTAGAAGTGGGCATGTGGCCAAAAGTGACCAAAGTGGGCAAGAATATACAGGGAAGAAAAGAGAGTCTCTTCAATAAATGGTGCCGGGCAAAATGCACAGCCTATGCAGAAGAAGGAAACCAGACCACTTTCTTACTTCGCAAAAATAAATAAATATTTAAAATGGATGAGAGATGTAAATTTGAACTTAAAACCACAAAATTCCTAGAAGAAAACATAAGTGGTAATCTTAGACATTCGCCTTAGCAACATTTTTCTAGATAAGTCTCGTGAGGTAAGGTAACTATTGGGACACCACCAAAATAAAAAGATTCTGAACAGCAAAAGAACATCAACAAAATGAAAAGACAACCTACCTAATGGGAGAGGTATTTGTTAATAATATATCCAGTAAAGGGTCAATATCCAAAATATGTAAAGAACTTACACACAAAAAAAACAACAACAAAAAGAAAATAATAATCTTATCTAAAAAGGGGCAGAGGACCTAAAGAGACATTTTCCCAAAGACAGCATATAGATGGCCAAAAGAAAGATTAAAGAAAAGATGCTCAATACCACTAATCATCATGGAAATGCAAATCACAACCACAATTAGGTATTATCTCCTACCTGGCAGAATGAGTAGTATCAGAAAGACCGAAAAAAAAAAAAACAAATAAATGAACAAAGATAACAAGTGTTGGTGAGGACTGTAAGGACGTAGAGGAACGGGAACCCTTGCACAGTATTGATGGGAATACAAATTGGCACAGCCACTGTGGAAAACAGCATAGAGTTTTCTTTAAAAATTAAAAAGAGGGGCATCTGGGTGGCTCAGTGGGTTAAGCCTCTGCCTTCGGCTCAGGTCATGATCTCAGGGTCCTGGGATTGAGCCCCACATCAGGCTCTCTGCTCAGCAGGGAGCCTGCTTCCCCTCTCTCTCTGCCTGCCTATCTGCCTACTTGTGATCTCTTTCTCTGTGTCAAATAAATAAATAAATTTTAAAAAGAAAAGGAAAGAAATACCACATGATCCAATAATTCCACTACAGTGTATTTACCCAAAGAAAATGAAAACACAATTCAAAAAGATATGTGTACCCCTATCGTTGTCGTGGCATTATGTACAGTAGCCAAGATATGGGAACAACCCATGTGTCCAGCCATTGGTGATGGAATATTACTCAGCCATAGAAAAGAATGAGATTTGTTATTTGTGATAACATAGATGGACCTACAGGATATTATACTAAGTGAAGTAAGTCAGAAAAAGACAAATACCATATGATTTCACTTTTATGTGCACTCAAAAAACAAAAAGGAAAAAAGAAAAAAATAGGAACAGAATCACAAATACAGAAAACTGGTGATTGCCAGAGGGATGGGGGTTAAGGGGAAAGGCAAAAAAGGTGAATGGGATTAAGAGATAAAACTTTCAGTTATAAAATAAATATGGAGGTGAAAAGCACCACATAGGGAATAGAGTCAATATTGTAATAACATTATATCATAGCAGATAGAAATTACAAAAAAGTATTTTTAAATAAATATTTTCATTAATATATCCATTTCCCTCATTGTAAGTGATTTCAAAGATTAGATCATGAATAATGGCATTATTTAGTTTAATTATATAAATGTGTTTATGACCCTTGAAATCCATTGCCAAATTGCATAAATAGGAATAATTCTTTGGAATGCAGCCACAAATGATAAGAGATGAACAACTCTGCTAGTTTACCCCCTCCACCCCCCCCACAGACCTCGCGAACCCTGAGTGTTAAGAATAGTGCTTTCACATTTGCTAATTAAGGTTTAAAAGGTTATTTGCATTTTCTTTGATAACTAGTAAAATGTTCTATTCTTTCTCTCTCTCTCTCAGTATGTATTACTTGTATTCTAATATAGAACATAGCATGGCAATGGAATTAATGTGAATGTTGATGTCAAAATAATCTGGCCTTGAAATCTATTTTGCCTATTTTCCTGACTCCTCTCCTAAATTGTATCTAAGTCCAAAAGAAAACTATTATCTTACCTATTTTCAAAATGTCTAGCATTTAGTCCACTATCTATCACTCTTAGGGAGTTGATACATGTCTGTTGATTTGAGCTGTGTCCTCAGGGCACTTACCTAATTGGTCTTACTTTTCTAGAAAGTCAAGTTAGCAACGGTAAAGAATCTAAAAGGATAGGACCTCAAGCTTTTCTGTGTACCTTCCCCTTTATTTTCATATGGATTATTACAACTGTAGGTTTTTCCTCTTGTTTCGCCCTTTTTCTTCATGTGGACTGTTTCCCAGTTCCCCTTGTATGAGATCTTCACGTGACCCAGTTATCAAAACTGTTTTGCCATTGACAAATACGTCATTTTTTATACGCTTGCTCAGTTGTACTTCTAAGTAACCTTTCAAATGATAAAGAAAACTTCTATTTGGATGCTGATTGGTAAAATACTCAAACTATAGACTGACTTGGGCAGGATGGCCATTTTCACAACATTTAATGGAAACGGGAACATGATCCAACTTTCCTGTTATCTCTTATTATTTTCTTAGACCTCAGGGAAAAGAAGACAAATTAAACATACCCCTCTGTTTATGATGTGTCATTGTCATTGGTCTGGTGAAGACTCTGTTCTTAGTTCATTTCCATTCCATTCACAACAAACCTCTACTCTACCCTCCTCCATGGACATCCATGTTAACTGTTTTATAAAATGTGTCTTTGTCTTTGGGAATGTCATTTTGTAGTCTTCCTCATATAATGTAGATTGCTTAGTGCCTGTTTACCAGAATATTTATCTTTCCATTATATTGTGAATGGTAATAATCTGTCAATTATATAATTTAGGTGGTTGTTGTTAGATCTCAGAGCCACTTACATTTTAATTATTTTTCCTTCCTCAGATTCAGATCTTAAGATTACTTAAGTAATCTTTTCCATTACATTTAATAGTTGAGTGATGATATCTATGAATAATTATTTTTTCTATTTAACAATATTACCTTCATTATTATTATTACATCAACAAAAATTATAATGTAATGCTATTAGCTGTTGCTATTTCACTTTTTAATATAAAGAAGTGTACTGAATATTCTACTATTGATTTTGATAGTAACTAATAGTTTAGAATAAAAACCTTTTCCTCACTTTATCTATTTTGTTATTTTGTTATTTTTATTTATTTTATTTTATTTATTTATTTTATTTATTTGGGTTTTTTTTTAGAGAGAAAGTGCAAATAGTGGTGTAGGAAGGGGCACATGGAGAAGGAGGGAGAGAATGTCAAGCAGGCTCCATACTGAGCACAGGGTTGGGGAGATGGGGAAGGGACGACTGGATCTCATGATGCTGAGATCCTAACCTGCGCTGAAATTAGGAATAGTTTTTATTCTAAACTATTAGTTACTATCAAAATCAATAGACACTTAACCAACTGGGCCACCCAGGCGTCCCACAGCTTTGTCTATGTTAGAATATGTTTCTTAGGGATGCTTACTGAATTTTAGCCAGAGCTTTACTGATTCTTACATAATTATCATTTGCATTCAATTTAATTATGTATCAATTACAAATCACATATTTTTCTATTACAGCAGGTGGGCTTATGTATGATACAGTGATCACTGAGAGGTGACACATCTGTAAAATCCCTCAGATTTTTAAATAGACCATGAAAGAACAGAAAAACAGAAACCTATTCCAGCTTTCAAAAATGCTACCATCCATTGGGAGAAGGGGGTGGGATTATGGACATTGGGGAGGGTATGTGCTTTGGTGAGTGCTGTGAAGTGTGTAAACCTGGTGATTCACAGACCTGTACCCCTGGGGATAAAAATATGTTTATAAAAAAAAAAAAGAAGAAGGGAATCTTTCTGCCCTTCAACAGACGAATGGATAAGGAAAATGTGGTCCATATACACTATGGAGTATTGTGCCTCCATCAGAAAGGATGAATATCCAACTTTTGTAGCAACATGGATGGGACTGGAAAAGATTATGCTGAGTGAAATAAGTCAAGCAGAGAGAGTCAATTATCATATGGTTTCACTTACTTGTGGAGCATAACAAATATCACGGAGGACATGGGGAGTTGGAGAGGAGAAGGGAGTTGGGGGAAATTGGAAGGGGAGGTGAACCATGAGAGACTATGGACTCTGAAAAACAATCTGAGGGGAATGAAGTGGTGGGGGGGTGGGAGGTTAGGGTGTGGGTATTATAGAGGGCACAGATTGCATGGAGCACTGGGTGTGGTGCAAAAATAATGAATACTGTTATGCTGAAAATAAATAAATTTAATTTAAAAAAAAATGCTACCATCCACTGAAACCAAAAGCACAAACAAGGGATTCCACAACAGATTTGTGTCCAGCACATACTTACAATATTAACCAAATTATGGAGTCGCCTTAGTGGCTCAGATGGTTAAGCATCTGCCTTTAGCTCAGGCCATGATCCCAGGGTCCTAGGATTGAGCCCCGCATTGGGCTCTTGGCTCAGCAAGGAGTCTGCTTCTCCCTCTCCTTCTCCCTCTGCCTCTCTCCCCTGCTCATATTCTCTCTCTCTCTCTTTCTCTCAAATGGATAAACAAACAAACAAAAGATGTTAAACAAATTATGTACACAATATTCTGGAAGATGGGACTTCAGTGAGATTGCAAGCATCTCTATTAACTGGTGACAATTCTTTAGGAAGCTCTGACACTGTCACCCTATGATATATTAACTGTAAATATACAAGCACTCTCGATGCTGATTGGATCACCACCTACATGTGTAAGAGCAATTTAAAAAACATTTAGTCATTATTCATCACTAATTATAATAATTCATCAAGTGTCTACTGTAAGTTCTGATAAAGAGTAAAGTATGACTCTACATTCCAAGAATTATAACTACATACCTAAGAAACAGCAATCTCACCAATGAGACATAAGACCAGGGACAAAACTACTTTTAAATTTTGCATTGTTGTTTCACCACTATTAGTGACAGGAGTCAATACTTACTATGGGCTAGCAGCCCTCACTATCATTTGAATTTCTGTGACGCAAGATAGAATCATGACATACCTTACTTCACTCTGTATGCCACATATTTACAGTAAGTTTTTAAAAACTATGAGTATTTTTCTTAGATAGGTTTTTCTAATTTGGCCTGAGAAGCACAGTTTTTCTTCTTCCTTGTATTCACATATTAAAACTAGTGCAGAATGACACTGAATCTCATGTATTTAAGACCTACAAATTAATAAAACTCATTTGCCATTGACAAAAATTTAGTATTAAACTTTTACAGAAGATTGAGTTTGTATAATTGAAATGATATTGAGTTGTTTTTAAATCTCCCTTCAGATGGTGTTGTGTCCCAAATGTTGTGTTTCAAAATGTTGCAAATTGAGATTACAGCTAGAATTTTATGACTCCTATCACTATTTATCTCTAACAAGAGATGTTCAATTTCAAAAAGAATGATTTTAAATTTTTCCAGTGAGTACACATGGCCAACTTCAGCATGCCCCTACACTGGTTAGAACTTTCAAATAAGTTAGCTGATGTTACCTGAAAAAAATATTTACATATATGTTCAGACAGGTTCCCTCAAATTCCAGACTATTCCCCTTTTCCATAATTCCTGAGTGCCAAAAAAATAGGAGTCTAAACCAGGAATTAGGAATTGTTCCCTGCTTTTAATTAGTATTTTTATATTCCCTTGAGAGAAGAGGTAGTTGACAGACAAGCAACTGGCCTTGCTACTGCACACTATGAATAATGCTGAGAGAAATACTACAAAACACAGAATTGTGCTCATAGAACTGAGCTCCAACAGTTGTTACTTGGCTTGTTTTTGGTGGGAACTTCATCATCCAAACTCGGATCCGAGGGAACCCATCACCGTCATATTCACAACCAGCTTGCAGGATTCCTGTGCTCAGTAAGTGCTGTTTCCTAGGATCTGGTATTGAGGAGAAAGGATAGGGGCATGGCTTTCTTCTGGATCCATCAAGCCCCCAGTAAAGGACTTGGAGGTTCAAACATGTGCTCCTTCTCTTGCTGAAATCATGAGGCCTTATTTAAGTCTTGTACTTAATTAGTCCAGAACTTAGCTGTGTTTTTATGTCATGAAGAAGCCAATCACTGTGGCTTGGGCCCAACAGAAAGCAAATGACCACATATAAGTCCCTATTTTAATGCACATGGTTTTCTAGATAAAAATATGTCATGAAAAAAGTGACATACAGGAAGACATTGTGAATGTTCCTATGGCTGGCCAAGGATGTCTCCAGGGATGACCAGTACCATCCATACCATCACTGAATCTTGCATCCCTGAGCCTCCTCTTTCCCTAGTTGAAACATTTAGCTTCATACATAGCTCCAGCAGTTTGTCCTTAACAGTGTCATTAGCTGACTATCTAATAGAATTGACCGTTATCTTTATGTGAGATTGATTTACCTGAATTTCCCTACTATCAGAAACATACTGACCCATGCAATTCTTAATGCAGAGATTTGATCTTTGTCTCCAATTAGTTTATTTTCATGATGATAACATGGGATAATGCAATGTTCAACCACATGGAATAATCAAATAGAAAGCCCACAATCTATTTATATCCATAATTTAAACTTCACAGTAAGGTAGGTATTAGTTTCCAAATACTGCTGTAACAAATACCCCAAACTCGTGACTTAACACAAATATGCTGTCTGGAGTCAGACGTCTAAAATAGGTCAGCAGGCCTGCATTCTTTCTGCCAGCTCTACGGGAGAAGGTGTCCTTGCCTTTCCCATGTGGGCAAGAGGTTTCCCACATTCCTTCACTCATTATCCTTTTCTCATTCCAATGTCAGCTTCCATCATCACAGCTTTCTCTAAACTTGACCTTCCTTCTCCTTTCCATAAAAACTCTTTCCATGCTAAGGCCCACTTCAACAACTGAGTATGGTCTTCCCACCTCAGAATCCCTCCTATTATCCCATGTGAAAAGTCACTTTTATCATGTAAAGTAATACATTCCTGGAGTCCTGGAGTTAGGATATGGACATCTTTGGGGGTCACTGCTCTACCTACTACAGGAAGAAATACCTTCCTTTCATTTTATTTCCAGAAATACTGTCAAGAATACTATCATGTTTTTCCAAACGAGGAAACTGAAATCTAACAACACTCATGGATTTCACCACAGCTCAAAGGTACAGGCTCACTGTCCCACCAGGCTCCCATGGCCATCCATCCCCTACTCTACATAAGCTTTCCATGCTTCCCAACTGCTAGGTATAGTGTTTTGATTTTTAGATAAAATACATAATGCTGAAAATAACTATATGTGGAAGGTGATCCCAATTAACAAGGAACCATGACATACATCTTTGCCAATGCATAGATTTCTATTAATTCTATAGATGTAAACAAATAATGATGTGGTCAGGACAATCTATCTCAATCTTAAATGGAAATTTTTCATTTCTCCCATTGATTTATTAGGAAATCCTTTTAAAATCTATCCTACTTTATTTCTTGGCAAATTGAGTCTAACTCATTCTCTGTGAAGAACAGTCAAGATTTAGGACAAAATATTCTACAAATACCCAAGGTGAAAAAATCTGACTCTATTGCCAAGAACCAGTCAAACTGTACAAGTTTTCAAGTTCCATCATTTAGCTGATAGTCTAACAGAATCCATATGAAAATTTCACTGTGATGATTAGGTAAAAAGATGATTAGGTTCTCATGATAGATAGAGAGATAGATATAACATCATTGCATTCCGTTCAACAGTTTCTTTCTTTCAATCTGTTTCTTACTTCCTAATGGGTTGGATATACTTCACCTATTATCTGAGGACTCTACCAGGTCTGTGTTCAGCCTGGAAAGCAGAACCACACTATAGATTTTAATTCTGCAAATTTTCAAAAAAGCTGAAAATTCTGCAAACAGAGTTTTCAAAAAAGCTGAAAACCTGGGAAGATGAAGTACCCAGAGATAAATCATCTGTGAGAAGTTGCTGTTACCTTTGAAAGTAGGGGTGCATAGAGAAGAGAGGATATCAAAATCCAGAAGCCATCAGGAGGAAAGGTCATCAGGAGGGAGTTAATGATCCCAGTAAAGGGGCTATCCGAGAGACCACCAGATGAGCCATGTGGAAGGGACCACCAGCTGGGAGCTAGAACTCAGGAGGAAGAACCCTGGGCAGGAGATGGGACAGGAGATGAATCCTCCTGTCTGAATTAATTCATTTCTGTCTCCTTCCAGAGGAGACAGAAACCACAGAGGACAAAACTAGTGGCAAGATGGAGCTGTATGGAAAGGACTAGAATCATGAAGAAATAGCCACTGCTGAAGATTCCACCCAAAGCAGGGAGGTGAAGAATTCACCTCTCTCCTCCTTACCCCCTTCAATCTCCAGCCACTTAGGGTGAAAGAAACTAAGTTGAATCAATGGGCAATGGAACCTTAGCAATGTAGTTTTCAAAGATCATTCCCTGCTCTAAAGAGAAGAACAGGGGGAGGGAGGAAGAGGAGAAAGGGAGTAGGAGAAGCACCTGAAAATAAACAGTCCTAGGCAAAATGGCTAGAACCATAGCCCAGAGAAAGTAAAGGTAAGCATTAACATTAACTTTAAGAAAAATGTCTAATTTTAAACGATTGTGATTTGCTCTATTGTTCATTTCTCACTTCTTAGTGGAAATCATTGCTGATGTGCTCTAATGTGCACCAGCAACATGATTATTAATTTTTCTCAGTGATGAATATAAACCTTTATCTGTTTGGAGAAGTATTTATGCCCATTACTAACAATTCAGCCAGGGCACTTTCATAACCTGGAGCAGTGGCCATTCCAGGCTTGGCATATAAGTTAACCTCCTTATTTTAATCATGTAGATCTTAACATTATCCTCTTCTCAGTTCTAATTATCTGAAAATGTATATATCATCCCCAAAATGAACAAGTATATCCCCAAAGTTAACAAGTACATGTCCTAATAACAGGGCTCATAATAATTGTGAGGAATCAGGAGACTGGGTTTATGCCTTTTTTAAATGAATGAGAAACAAAGATCAGAGGTTTTGATTACCTTCATCCAAGTCAAACAACTAATGGCAAGTAGTAGAGCTAGAAATAAAATCCAGTACTTAGGAAAGGAAGCACTTTGTTCTCTTATCTAACCACTATGTTAGATTCATAATTAACTCCAGTTACTTTGTGGTGACTGCAAGATATGAAAGCTATATCTTAAAAAAGTAATTAAATAAGTAACAGTAGTTGGGTATGTGACTTAAATGACACTTTGAAGAGCTATTTACTACCATCAACAATTTTGGCTTTGAGGAAAACTAACAAATACTAAAATACTGAATTTGTGAATTCAATCTGAGAAACACATGATGACTATGGGGGGAAAAAAAACCTTTAGAAGAAGAAAAGTGTTTGCCTTCTACTTAACTAGCATAAAATAAATGAATAGCATTTATTACCCTTTACTGGTCCTCTCCTTCCTTAGGTTACACACTAATATCTTCAATTTTACAAGACACAGAATTTGTTAATTACCATTTGGTTCTTCAGATATCTTTAGTGTATTTTTCTAAATGACTGTCAAGAGAGAAATAAGTTAGACTGTTTTTGTGTCCCCAACGTTGATTTGATCTATTTTATCTTGCGTAGAAACATTCCTCTTTTTTTTTTTTTTTTTTTCAGTGTTCCAAGCTTCATTGTTTATGCACCACACTCAGTGCTCCATGCAATACGTGCCCTCCTTAATGCCCACCACCGGGCTCACACATTCCAGCACCTCCTCTCCCCTCCAAAACTCTCAGTTTGTTTCTCAGAGTCTACAGTCTCTCATGGTTTGTCTCCCCCTCCAATTTCTCCCAATTCACTTATTTAAAGAAAAAAGAAAGAAAGAAACAAAGAAAAAAAGAAACACATTCTTTTATTCATGTGATTATTCTATTTACCCTAGAAAATTATGTGACAATTCAAAAAGTCAGTATCATATTTAAATGTAACTATTATTTCTTTCTTTTTTTTTTTTTTGGTAACTATTATTTCTTGAGCATCTTCTCTCTTTTTGGTATTAGAATAAGGGTATCATTACCTGAATCATATAGTCTCATTTTTGTATTATTATAAAGCCAAAACAGTTATAGGGATATCATGAAATACACACAGATATACATGTGTATGCATACCTATATACATGTGCATTTGTGCACACATGTATCTTTTAGCATACGTGTATCTTTTGGATATAAATACTTATGTTTACAATGGACAGAGAAGGGTACAGGTCAGAAGTGCCTACATAGTAGATCTGTCGTCATTATACAAACAGAAATGGAAAGCACATATTTGTATTTGCACACCCCTGTGTGTATATATACAGTCCACAGAGACTATACTCTTTTGATCTATGACTTCTCATATTCACCTTCTCAGACTCTGAGATTGTAGGACTGGGGCATGTGTGTGTAAGCAAGATTTTAGCAGTGTCACAACAGCAGGTTGAAATTGGGAATTTATTACAGGGAATGGGAAGTTTTTACCTGAGACATTTTGACCCAGAGCATCAGGGGAAAAATATATATAAAAATTCAAGGACAACTGCATGTAGGACCAAATTACCAAGGTTTGGGGCAGAAATACGGCAACCTGGCTCCCCAGAGGTCTCTAATTGCTCACTCAGACAGAAACCACCATGTCCTAGCCCAAAAACAGAACAACTACATCTTTCTTCTCTTAACCTTTTGGCCCCAATTTCATTCTTCCTCCCTTTTGGTCTCCCTTTTGATGTCTGAAAAGAGCTCATTTATTTGTTTTCAGTGGGGTCTCACAAGAAATGCTGGATGCAGAAAAGTAGCTAGACAGGAAAACAAGGAATCTTGTTGATAAACAAAGGAGCTTGCCTCCCATGGAGGTGGGGGGGGGGCATTGGGATGCAATGGCTTGAGGATGAGGAGTTGAAAACACCAAGGCTTTCCAACAATACACAGCTTCCAGGTTTCTAAATATAATGTGGAAATATGGGTCTTCCAGGCTAAATGGAAGGACCATTAGCAGTAACTATGTAATTCTGTTCTTGGTTTCTTTCCCCTCATGTTTCTTGATTTGCCCTTTTCTTATTGCCCTTCATTTTTAAATTAGTAAAGTGTCTTCTAATGTAAACTGTGTCAATTCATTTTGAAAGTAGTTCAGGCAATGGTTATAAATACGCTAACATGACTCAATACTATAGCTCCCATCAACCTCTACTGTCTTTGTTTTCAAACCAAAGATCCCCACAGGTAAGCTGTTTTTCCTTCATTAGCTTATTATGGTTTTTTTTTCCTCCTCTCAAATAAGTATACTTAGAAGAATAAAAATAAGCAGTTCTTTCTTATTCACCAAGAATGGGTCATATACAGGTATTTACATATCTTTCCAAATTTCACAACAACTCTGAGAGGCAGTCACTATTTCCACTTAGTTTTATAACAAAATAGTAAGAAAGGAGTAGGAATTCTTGGGATCTGTAAATTGTACATGTGAGGGAATTGAGGCTATAAGGAATTCTACAAGGGACATACCTGCCCAAATTCTCTGAGGGAATCCCACAACAGATTGTCTTACGCAGACTGCCCTATGGTTGCTCCTCTACCCTCTGATTTTGGCTTGGATCCAGCAATTTCACAATCTTTGAAAGCCCAAATTTCTTCCAGGAGCTTTTGCTATTCTCTGGGCAATTACCTTCAGAGCTTCCTTTACTCTCCTATCTACCTTCCTGTGTAATATTTTTGCACCCTCTATCAATTTAGATACATAGACTGCCTCTTCCCCATTTTAAGTTCCTCCAAAATATCCCTTTCATTAAAAAAAAAAAAATACTGAGAATTAACCTTGGCACTAAAATACTTTATGGAGTAAAAGAAATTGGAGAACTTGATTAGTACCTGGTAAGAAGTCACCTTCCAACAAAAGGAACCAGGTATCCTGAACAGTCATTGACGGGTTCTGGTATGCCTCTGTAAGAAAGGCTGAGTGATGGCAGGGACCATGAATACATTGCCCAACGAAACTATAGAAACAGCAAAGTCACCTTAGGCCTTAAGCCTGGACCTGGAAATGTTGTCCCCTGTGTGTGTTCTATCCCCTTCCTGATGGTATAAGGAACACAGAGGAATTATACAGACACAAACTAGACAAAAGTATTACTAGAGTTCCTAGAGGCCACTTTCCTTAGTCTCACATATAAAACCTCCTTTTTCCTAGAAGATAAAATGGTATAGAAATGCTGAGTTTAATTTATAAACTCTGCAGGTCACTTGCTATGGGAGATCTCCATCATATTCTTCAATAACTCTGAACTCTGTTTTCTCATCTAAAAACTTGTATGGGAGAATTTTCTGAAGATAATAAGATGTAAAAAATAATTAACATGTTCTATCCCTGGAAAACTGATTATCAACCTTTACTCTTTCTCCAGTGTTTTTCTGACAATATTTATGAGTTTGAAACACCAATCTCCTTCCTTCTTTCTTTACATTTAGCTTTATTTCCTTGACCCTGATTTTTTTTTTTGTAAATTTATTTTTTTTCAGTGTTCCAAGATTATGCACCACACCCTGCCTGATATTCTTTATGGATTCTTTCAAGGGTTTCTGAACTAAGTACCTTGAATGTATGTAATTGTTGCTTGAAATGGCTGTGTCCCTTAGGTCATAGAAGACAGCAGATTTTTAAAATACTGTGACATAATGAATATTGCATGAAATGGGCTAAAGACTCTGTTGAAATCTGTAAAAGGTGGAATCTATATTGCAGAGAACCAAAGAAAGAAAGATAGAAAGAAATGTGAAGTTACCTAGAACCTTAAAAAGTAAAGAGTTGAGAGGAAGACCCATTCCATCTCTTTATCTAAATCAGGTCTCTTTCTCCATCACCAAAATGTGGGCAATCGAGAACATTATTTAGCTCCCCACAGAAAAGATGATGGATCTGAAGAACTATTATCAAAGATCTGACCTTTGAATACCAGATATTATCAGAGAATCCTAACCAGCACAAGACTGATAATCACAAATATAGCTGAGGATAGTTCCTCTTGATTGCAGAGAAAACAGCATCCCCAAATAGGTAGGACCCACGGAGTTGTATCTACAATCAGCAATGAAGAGTATCACAAAGAGATAGTCCTTGTCAGTCAAGATAGAAAAGTTAAGCTGAAGTAAATAAACAAGTCCCAAATCTGAACATAGAAAAAAGTAAGTTCTTGCTCATGCTACAAGTCCAGTGAAGACTATTTGGGAGATGGTATGGCTCTGCCTGTTTCGTTCTTTAGGGATACTGCTGACAAAGTTTCCATCAAGCATTAGGTGATCTGCACATGCCTTTATTCTGTGTCATTTCCACTCACTTTATGTTGGCCAAAACAAATTACATGACCATATCTAAATTAAAAAGAGACAGAGAAGTACAATCCTATTAAGTGACTGGAAAAAAGGCAAAGCAGGAGGTTTGTGAGGCCTCTCTTGCCTGCCGTATAATATCACAAAATTATAAATATAAAATAAATAGATGTGCAAACTACTAGGGAGAAAAATCATAGTACTCATAAATAAAAAATAGAATTAAATGAGAAATTCTGGAGGAGGGCATACTTCCAGAATTGCTCATGCAATCATACTGATCTCTATATATGGAAGTGAAAGAAAGAATTACCCCATGGTCTTTGGGTAATTAGGAAATACACCCTTTCACCAAAATTTTCCTTGGGAAATACCTCCAGGTACTGAAGGCTGATTTTCAGAAAGAATTTTTGAACAGGGATGCTGTTGATAAAAATGAGTACTGACAGATCCATTTATCAAAGAGGTGGGTGAATAAGATCATGGAAAGCAATAACTGCAGCTGGTTAGAATTATCTGAGCATTGAAACATACACACTAACAACAAACACAGTATAAAACAAAACCACAGCCATGATTCCAGAGCTCCAATTAGATTACTAGATTGGTGGAAGACTGAAAGATAAAACCACAAAATACAGCACTTCTCTTTCCCATGTAATTGATTCCACAGACATCTGGACAATTCGAATTATATAAAGAAATCATAATAGCTACAGAAGTTTTAAGATGACCAGTAACACACAAACACACACACACATACACAGCTTTAATGATTTAGGTCCTAAATTTAGTTTCTAAATTTTTGAAACCATGCTTAATTCAGTAAAAGGTAAGGATATGAGTAAAACCTGGTGCCAGCACATTTTATACAATTATGCTTAGTATAATTCTTGGAAATACTGGCAAGTTAAAATACATCTTTGTTTTTTTTTTATTGTGTTATGTTAGTCACCATAAAATACATTATTAGTTTTGATCCAGTGTTCCAAGATTCATTGCTTATATACAACACCCAGTGTATTATTTGTTTAGATAAAAGGCAGTTACAGAGTTGAAAGGCAGGGTGCAGATTAAATGTTAGGATTTTCAAAAATAAATATATTGTTCTATCTTCAACAGACATGCATAAAATTTAAATGTTAGAATACACCAGGGGACAAAATTATCTGTCTGATATATATCCACCATTGTCTTTTCCTATTTAAATCAGTAAAATGTATGGGAAATATCGTCAAGTGAAACAAGAAGGCATACTTAAACAATAATGGAAGGCATGGGCAGACATGACAATATCAATCTATCTACATCCAACAAACAACAAGGCATTCCAGTACCTAAAGCAAAAATTCTGTTACAAATACTAGAAATAAAAAAGAAACATAACTGCAGTGATGTTTTAATTCATTGTTACCGTTTTATGATGGCTAACAATAGATAAAAGCAAAGACAGGAAATCAAAAATATATAAATATGGGATTTGTTTCCAGTTTTATGTTTTCTCTTTTATTATTTTTCTTTGCTTCAGCTAACGAGCTTAAGTTCATTGAGTTCTTTGTGCTGAAACAGAGCTTTCTCATGTATCATAGCTTAAGACTTGGCTGCTAATGGTACCAGCACACTTTTCACATAGGGCAAAAATCTCAGAGGCCAAAAATCTTTTAATTTTCTAATTTTTAATTTTTTTTAATTTTTATTTACTTTTTTGACAGAGAAAGATCACAAGTAGGCAGAGAGGCAGGCAGAAAGAGAGGGGAAACAGGCTCCCAGCTGAGGAGAAAGCTCAAATGCGGGGCTCGATCCCAGGATCCTGGGATCATGACCAGAGCTGAAGGCAGAGGTTTAACTTACTGAGCCACTCAGGTGCCCCCAAAAATCTTTTAAAAATTATCTCAGAGATGTGCCTGGATGGCTTAGTCAGTTAAGCATCCTGCTCTTGATTTTGGCTGAGGTCATGACTTCATAGGTCATGAGATAGAGCCCTGTGTCTGGTTCCTTGCTCAGTGGGGAATCTGCTCAAGATTCTCTCCTTCTGCCCCTCCCCCTACTAGGCACACTCTTCCTCTCCATCTCTCTAAAATAACTAAATCTTTAAAAATAATAATAATAATCTCAAAATCCAAATATATGTTCCTCAATATGCCCACTGAAGTGATTTCAGCATTGTTTGTTCAACATTCTACTCCTCTCCCTATCCCTGTGTTAATTAACCAAGATCTCCTATTCATTATTCTTTCTGATTTTTACAACTTGTTAACTACATTATTTGGTTATGATGCTGGACTGAACCAATGTCTTAGGAAAGATCTAAAAGCATGAAGATGTAGCATTCTCTACTTCCAAGAAGGTTACGAGTTCATTTTCAGGGTAACTAGTTAGAGAGCCAAAGGGCATTAATCCACTTGATGCTCTACTGTCTGAAATACCATTGTTGTTTTGTGAACTAAAAGCCAAAGACTGCATTTTATCTCAGCAAATTTGCTCTAGTCTAAGTCTGTTAGATTCAAACTCCTCATGTGTGGAAAAAAAGGCAACTAATGTACTGTAAATGAATGAATATAAACTAAGTTGTTGGAATTTATAATGAGAGATGAAATTAAAGACTTATTCTGCCTCTTAGCAGTGAAATGAGTTCTAGTCAATTGGATTATTTTTCAGTAAAAGTTTTACAAAAGTCTAAATTAGAAAACACAAACAAAACCAAATTAGAAAGCATGTGCAAAATATAAATGCAAATTTACTTTGAGAAAGTAAACTAATGAACTGATTGGGAACATGAGCATAGAGGATTGTCATTTTTAATTCCTTAAGTGTCATAAATTGAATGGTAAGATATGTTTTTATTTCAGTAAAAATCTGTGTCTATGAGGACTAGAAATTTTTAGGGTACAACCATAACAATCCTAAGGTCTAATTCCTCATTTTCCATTTCCATTCTTCATTTTCCACATGGATAATAGCAGCCTGGAGAAGTGACCTCCTCTGAGGCCACACAGCCAGCAAAGACACTGGATTCTGGGTGTTAGCATACAGTCCTTTTCTTTCCAAAGATCTACAAATCATTGTCATCCCTTATTATGTAGCTCATTAATCATATTCTGGGGTAATATATTTAAAAACTAACTTTGGAAATGTTGGAACTGTGTTTTATCAAAAAATGCTATGGGGACTATTCATAAATAGGCACAGGATTTCAGTGTTGGAACCTATAGAAACTAGGGAGGAGGGAAAAAAAAAAAAACAGTAGTAGGGGAGTCATAAAGTTCTGATCTAAAGTTCTAGAAAAGCAGAAGAATCTACGGCCATACCACTCGGAACATGCCTGAGCTCATCTGATCTCGGGGAGCTGAGCAGGGTCAGGCCTGGTTAGTACTTGGATGGAAAAGCATAAGATAATTAAGGAAAGGCCAAGCTGAGAGCACTCCTGTGAGAAAATGAAGAGGAAGAACTACATGGCATCCGGATCAGTACATGACAGGTTTAAAAGTCAGGAATTCATCTTCAGAAGCAAGGCGGAATAGGGCAGAAGACGGTGCTGCCCACCAAAGTGTAGAGTCTCACACAAAAAGGCTCTGCAGTGAAGGAAGCCGCAGGTGTCCCTTGATGGATGTGTGATGTGGTGTGCTTGTGCTTGATAGACAGGCCCTAGAAACTCGTGGGATTACGAGAGTCATTTAGGAGTTAGAAGTAACAGGGTTATGTGATGATATGTACATGCAAGCAGGATTATGTTATGATTAGGATCATCCAAATGAATAACGAATGTGTTCTTGGTATTGGGAGTTTTCTGCCCTGCACTGTGGGAGTCTGAGCTGAGGGTGGAGCAGGTGTGTCTGATGATGTGAGATTAGCATAAAGCACTCCAAGACCCAGGTACTCCCTACGTCTAGTAATTTTACTGCTTTTGAAGTACTGCAGAGGTGGTGGGCGAAGAGCCAGGATTCCTACTGGCCAGCCAAGCTTCCTTAAGCAATATCCCTCATTTCAAGTCCCTGCAACTTGGATGTGGTTTTACACGCTCTTGTTTGTGTCTATGTACAGAGGTTGTTTCTGCTCTCGATAAACAGTGTCAGGAAGAGAGAGACAAAAGAAAGAGGTACACATCAAGAGGGGATCACACACACATGCAAATAAAGCAAAATCTCTACAGAGATGTAGAGACCCAAAGAATGAACACAGAGAGAGATACAGAGAGACAGGCAGAAAAAGAGAGATACACGCATAGGCATAAACATACAGACACACAGCCACAGAAATACAGATATACTACACCTACAGAGAGAGAGAGAGGAGGAAGAGATACAGATTCTCAGAGAGACACACAGGCATGCAGGATGAGGGACGTGCAGAGACAGATCTGCACAGAGAGATCCAGGCAGCACAGTGGTGAGACAAATAGGAATACACAAGAGGAAGAGATACATGCAGGGGGAGTCCCACCAAAATCTAAACTTGTATTGTTCTCAACAGTCCATAAAACTGTGCTTGCCAGGGCTTCAGTCATGCCAGTCTTATCAGAATTGCCAGGACTAACACCAGAAATAAGCTGGGTTTTTTTGTATTGTTTTGTTTTGTTTTTTTAAACTGCACAGATATTTCTATTACATACCTTTGGTGAGAAACATCTCATATTAAATTCATCAATGGTAAAGTAATGGCATATCATTCCTTTTTTTTTTTTTTCTTAACTGAAAGAGCCTTACCAGTACACTAAAAATTTTCAGTGGTTTTTCAATGGTCTAATGTGTCACTTGTCCCCAATTTAAGCAACCTTTTGCTAAGCTATCTGTAACTTTAAATATTTTCTACTTTTGTTTACTCATTTTAGGTTTCTAATATTTTCGGTTCTCTGGTTTCACTTGTCCACTTTTTTTTTTTCACCCTTGTCTACTCCTATTATTTTTATTTATATGATCTTAAAATATTATTGTATTTTATTTATCTTAATTCTTGGGCTAGCTCCTTTTAACAGCTCTTTTAACTAGCTCTGCTGCTAGTTATTAAATTAATTGGAATGTCTTTGATGGCAAGCAATGGAAAACCCAAGTCAAACTCGTTTAAACAATAAAAACATTTACAGACTCTCATACCTGGAAGTCCATAGGTCATGCAGGTTGTAGGCTTTACTGAATTCAGTGGATTTGACTCCATTCCCCTGTGATTCTTGGAGAAGCAGGAAGAAGTAGGAAAGTAGCTCTTTGTGTACTAGCTTCATCTTTAGGCTGCTAATCAGATGGCAACAGTGTTCCTAATATATCTACCAACAGCCAGAAGAAGAGAACTAACTTAAGGTTTTCCCTTAAGAATAATGAAAAATTTCCCAGAATCCTCTTTTCAAAATTTCCCTTACATTGCATTGGCCCAAATTGAGTCTTGTGCTCTTTCCTAAACCTATCTCTGGCCAAAGAACACCCTTCCCCCGCCTTTTTTTTTTTTTTTTTAATTCTTTTTATCACAGGTTTGGGTTCTTAAACCAATCACTGTCTGGGCAAGGGGATTTTGTTCATTGACATTGACTAATTAGAGCTCACACCTGAGCTGGGGCGAACCTCTAAAACCTCACCATTGCTACCAATCAAAAAAGGAGTAGATATCAGAAGGAAAATTAAGGTGTTAGATTGGAAAGGGAATAGGTACCCAGCCAGCTCCTGGGTAGGCAACCAATTATAGCCACTAACATCATCACCTTATTTTTTGACAGGTCTTAACACAAATAAAAATTACATGTGTATAATGCTTTATATTTGTCCTGATTTTTTAAAATGACAGTGGTAGTTCTACTGCCATCCTGTTTTGTTTTGTCATTTTTTTAACTAGCAAATTGAGAGAGTTGGTAAACTATTAACCTTCTCTGTGAAATCTGCCCTGATTTTTAATCCCCAGAATTACTGACACTCTTTTATGATATTTCATTTATATTTTTGTCAAAGTGCTTATTGGTTGATATTTATGTTAGACCATGACCCCATGGAGATGGAATGAGGCATTCATTCATTCTTAAAGCTTCATGGTCTTTTATAGTCCTAGAATATATTAAGTGCACAACTAATGTTTACTGAGTTGATTTAAATATCAAGCAATTGGAATGTTTATAGAGCATATTTACTGACATAAAAAGGACTGTGAGGGATGATTCCAGATGATAATTTTGAGAAAAACTCCATGAAGGCTATATCACTCTGCTTTAAACTACTTTGGGGAAACTGTCCATATTTTAACAACTTACAATAAAAGCCTGCCAAAAAAATATCCTAAAGTATGAAAATTATGGCATAGGGAATAGAGTCAATAATATTGTAATAACACTTTATGGTGACAAATGGTAACTATACTTATCATGGTGAGCATTGTAGAATATATAAAACTATCCAATCACTATGTTGTACAACTAAAGTTAATATCATATTGTATGCCAACTACATACTTTAGTAACAAAATCTTTTTAAAACTTCTAAAATTAAGAAATAGCACTGAGATATAAGAATTATATGCTGCTGAAAGAATATGTTGTTATAGTTCATTACACACCCTTAAGTCAATTTTGGATACTCAAAGAATGTCTCAGATACATTTCTTTAAATCTCTTTAAAACACCTAGGGAAAATTTTCAGAATCAGTGGGTTCTGGCAATATGCCATTAACTTATAAGAAAATGTCAAAAAATTATTTTTAAAATATTTATAATTTCATATATTTTGTACATGTAATACTACATTGTTTCCTATATGTGCACAAAATATAAATAGTAGGTTCAAAACAACTTATGTATAAAGAAAACCTGAGCATTCCCACTTGCCTCTAACAATTATCAAATTAGAGTTTAAGACTGATTTTGTAAAACAGAAATTTTAAAGAATTCAGAGAAGGGGGAAGGAGCAAGGAGTATGAGACCTAATACCATCAGGGCACAGGAGTTCAGGTAGATAGTTATCAAACCCTTCTGAACACCTACAAACTCAATAGGAGATTGAAGAGAAGAAAAGCAGCAATTCTAGGAAGAGGCCACTTTGTGGAAGGTAAGACATGCAGAGAAGTGAAACTGAGGTGATATATGGGAGATAGACCCTGGGGCAAGGGGCCCTCTCCTGGCAACCTCTAGAGCAGCAGAGCACAAAATCAGAAATTTTAGAAGTCTGCTCCACTGAGGGACATCACTCCAGAGGCAAAGTAGGGGATGGAGCCCTTGCAGGAACAGTGTGGTCTCAGGACCCATGGGGTCACAAAAAGATCAGGGGTGTCTGAATGTGGCAGAGCTCCCAGGTATTGGAGCAGGGAAGCCAGCTGTAGAGATGGAGCTGAGCAGTGGGCTCTCAACTCAGGATTACCTTAAACCATGATCTGAGGCACAGTCAGACCACTGCTCTTTGAGCAGGGACCCCACAAGTGGCAGATCCAGAAAGACCCTCCCCCCCTTTGGGAGAACCAGCACAGAAGCCCATGGCAGGAATCTGCTGGGTTTGGAGACTCCAAACAGGGCTGTGCACCAGAAACAGAAATACTCAGTTACAGACTGGGTGAGCTTTGAGTGTGGCTGGAGACCAGGGTGATGAGAGTGATTAACTGCTTTTCTCCAAGGGCGCACTAAGGAATGGGAACCCGAGCTCTTGGCTCCTATGGAGCTGGAGATTGGAAGGCCGCCATCTTCATTCTCATCCTGCAAAGCTCTACGGAAAGCATTCAAGGAACAAAAGCTCCGAAAGCGAACCCAAGCAGATTACTTAGCCTGACCCCTGGCAAGGGAGTTGCAACTCCACCTTGTGCAAAGGCATTTGAGAATCCTTGCAACAGGCTGCTCTCCCAGAAGATTATCAAGAACATCCAGCCAAGAACAAGTTCACTGATCAATGGGAACTATGGAAATCCAGAGCTAGGGAATGCAGCACATAGAATTCATGGCTTTTTTCCCATGATGCTTTAGTATTTCAAAATTTAAATTTTTTAAATTTCATTTTTTCTTATTCTAGTTTTTAAATTTTTCCTCTTTCTTTAACTATTTTATGTTACCAATACCTTTTTAAAAAAATCTTTATAAATCTTCATTGTCATAGGCATATTCTGTCTATTCATTGTATTTAACCTTATTTTTTGTACACATACAGGTTTTTCCTTTTTTAAAATTTTGGGATACAGTTTCTTCTAACAGATCAAAATATACCCTAAATCTAGAGCATGGCTTTGCTCTAGTTTCCAGCCTGATCACATTCTTTTCTTTTTTCTTTCTTTTTTCAACCAACTTCTTATCAATTCTTTTTTTAGACTCGTTTTTAATTTTCATCATTACTGTCATATTCCATCCCTTCATTGTGTTTACTGTTATTATATAAATATATCTATTTTTTCTTCCTTTAAAATTTTGGGGGCAATCTCTTCTAACAGACCAAAATACACTCAAAACCAAGTGTGTGGCTCTGTACTATTCACCAGTCTAATATTTTATACATACACACACACACACACACACACACACACACATTTTTTTTCTCCTTTCCTCTCCCCCTGGTTTTGGGTCTCTTCCTATTTGGTTAGTGTGTATTTTTCTGGGGTCATTGCTACCCTTTTAGTTACTGTTCTCTCATTCATCTATTCTTATCTGGATAAAATGACAAGGCAGAAAAACTCACCTCAGAAAAAAAGAACAAGACGCAGTACCGATGGCTAGGTACCTAATCAATATGAACATGACTAAGATGTCAGAACTAGAGTTCAGAATGATGATTATCAAGGTACTAGCTGGGCTCAAAATAAGCATAGAAGATACTAGAGAACCCCTTTCTGGAGAAATAAAAGAACAAAAATCTTAAAAAGTTGAAATTTAAAAAAATCTATTAAAGAGGTGCAATAAAAAATGAAGGCATGTAGTGCTAGGATAAATGAGGCAGAAAAGAGAATTAGTTTTGTAGAAGACCAAATGATGGAGAATAAGGAAGCTGAGAAGAAGATAAACAACTATTGGACAACAAGAGGAGAATTTGAGAGACAGGTGATACCATAAGATGAAACAATATTAGAATAATTGGGATCCCAGAAGAAGAAAGAGAGAGGGTGCAGAAGGTATATGGAGAAAATAATAGCAGAAAATTTCCCTTATTTGGCAAAGAGAACAAGCATCAAAATCCAGGAGGCACAGAGAACCCCCCCCAAAATAAATAAAAATTGGTCCATACCCCATTGTAAAATAGTAAAACACCTCAAGATTTAAACGAGGGGGTGGAAAACAATTTACCATGCTAACGGACATCAAAAGAAAGCTGGGGTGGCAATCCTTATATCAGATCAATTAGATTTTAAGCCAAAGACTACACTAAGAGATAATGAAGGACACTATATCATACTTAAAAGGTCTGTCCAACAAGATCTAACAATTTCAAAAATCTATGCCCCTAACATAAGAGCAGCCAATTATATAAACCAATTAATAACAAAATCAAAGAAACACATCAACAATAACACAATAATCGTAGGGGATTTTAACACCTGCCTCACTGAAATGAACAGATCATCCAAGCCAAAGATCAACAAGGAAATAAAGGCTTTTAATGACACACTGGATGAGATGGACATCACAGATATATTTAGAACAATCCATCCCAAAGCAACAGAATACACAGTCTTCTCTAATGCACATGGAACATTCTCCAGAATAGATCATATCCTGGGGCTCAAATCAGGTCTCAACTGCTACCAACAGATTAGGGTCATTCCCTGCATATTTTCAAGCCTTGGTGCTTTGAAACTAGAATTCAATCCCAAGAGGAAAGTTGGAAAGAACTCAAATACAGGGAGGCTAAAGAGCATCCTACTAAAGAATGAATGGGTGAGCCAGGAAATTAAAGAAGAATTGAAAAAATTCATGGAAAAGAATGAAAATGAAAACAAAACTGTTCAAAATCTTTGGGATGCAGCAAAGGTGGTCCTAAGAGGAAAGTATATAACAATACAAGACTTGAAAAGTACACAACCTAACCCTACATCTAAAGGATCTGGAGAAAGAACAGAAAATAAATCCTAAACCAGCAGGAGAAGAAAAATCATAAAGAGCAGAATAAAAAGAACAGTAGAACAGATCAATGAAACTAGGAACTGGTTCATTGAAAGAATTAATAGGAATGATAAACCCCTAGCTAGACTTATCAAAAAGAAAAGAGAAAGGACCCAAATTAATAAAATCATGAATGAAAGAGGACAGATCACAACCAACACCAAAGACATACAAACAATTATAATAACATACTATCAGCAGCTATATGCCAGCAAGTTTGACAATCTGGAAGAAATGGATGCATTTCTAGAGATGTCTAAACTCCCAAAACTGAACAAAGAAGAGATAGAACACCTGAACAGACCCATAACCAGTAAGGAGATTGAAACAGTCATCAAAAATCTCCCAAAAAACAAGAGCCCAGGACCAGAAGGCTTCCTAGGGTAATTCTACCAAACATTTAAAGAAGAATTAATGCCTATTCTCACAAAACTGTTCCAAAAAATAGAAATGGAAGAAAAACTTGCAAACTCATTTTATGAGGCCAGCATTACCTTGATCCCCAAACCAGACAAAGACCCCATCATAAAGAAGAATTACAGACCAATATCCCTGATGAACACGGATGCAAAAATTCTCACCAAAAGGCTAGTCAATACGATCCATCAGTACATTAAAAGGATTATTCACCACAACCACGTGGGATTTATTCCTGGGCTGCAAGACTGGTTCAACATCTGCAAATCAATCAATGGGATAAAATACATTAATAAAAGAAAGAACAAGAACCATACAATATTTCAATAGATGCTGAAAAAGCATTTGTCAAAGTAGAGCATACTTTCTTGAAATGGACCCTCAACTCTATGGCCAACTAATCTTCAACAAAGAAGGAAAGAATATTCAGTGGAAAAAAGACAGTCTCTTCAACAAACGTTGTTGGCTAAAATTAACAAGTCAGGAAACAGCAGATGTTGGCAAGGAATGCAAGCTGTTGCAGCCACCCTGGAAAACAGTATGGAGGTTCCTCAAAACTTTAAAAATACAACTACCCTACTATCCAGCAATTGCTCTACTGGATATTTACTCTAAAGACACAAATGTAGTGATCTGAAGGGGCACATGCACCCAAATATTTATAGCAGCAATGTCTACAATAGCTAAGCTATGGCAAAAAACCTAGATGTCCATCAATAGATGAATGGATAAAGAAGTTGTGGTGTATATATATATATAATGGAATACTACACAGCCATCAAAAAACCAGGAAATCCTGCCATTTGCAACGATATGGACCGAATAAGAGGGTATTATGCTAATTGAAATAGGTCAGTTGGAGAAAGACAATTATCATATGATCTGTCTGATATGAAGAATTTAAGGGCAGGACAGGGGTTATGGGGGGAAGGGAGGGGGAAAAAATGAAGCAAGATGGGACCAGGGAGGGAGACAAACCATAATAGACTCTTAATCTCAGGAAACAGGCTGAGGGTTGCTGGGCGGGGGTGGAAGGGATGCGGTGGCTGGGTTATGGACATTGGAGAGGGTATGTTCTATGGTGAGTGCTATGAATTGTGTAGGACTGATGATCACAGGCCTGTGCCCCAGAAGCAAATAATATATTGTGTTAATAAAATAAGAAAAATTTTTTAAAAAACAAGAAAAACAAAGAGAATTCAGAGAAGCTTCAAATAATTCAAAGATTAAAAATCAAACATAACCATCTTAGGATAGAGACTGTGGGTTGGCTAGCTCCATTTCTGTCCCACGTCCTCCTGGGGAACCTTCCTATACAGATTCTTGGGAGCAAAGCCCCGCATTTCCCAGACTCCTTCACAGCTAGGGTTCGAGGCAAAAATTAGTTCTCACCAGTCAAGTGAAATTACAGAACTTTTGGAAAGTAGAAGTGAAACCAAGGTTATCTCTGGCCTCTTTTTCTATTATTATTATTATTATTATTATTATTATATTGTTTATCATCCTCATCATCGTCTTTCTTTTATCTATTATTATTATTGCTATTAGCAAACAGGGTTGTAGAGACATAAAGCTTTCCTGCCTCAGCCTTTTTGCCTGCTCTCCATCCCCCTATAGAGATGGCTGTAGCAGGGGCAGCAGTGGGCCCTGGATTCCAGCCTCCCACACTTTGGCTATCAGCTTATGCTGATATATATTCTTAAACTCAGTATTTCAAAAGCGACTTCAAAGACAGCATTTCATTTAATAGGTCCATTTTTCAGAGTTCAGAAAATCATTCCTGGCATCCCAGGCTAGAGTTTGCTTCTCTAGAAATTCTATTTTGTAACAAATGCCAACTTTCTTTCTACATGGAACACTGAAAGAATGCACCAACCAGAAGCAAGAGTTGAAAGCAAAAGAAAATGTGAAAAACATGATAAAGGAAGAATACATGGAATCAGAAAATAGTATATGAAGTAACAGAAATAAGATGAAATAAAGGAGTGATGGTCATAAATGAAGTAGCTAAGTTGTTTCCCCCTTTTTAAATGAAATGCACTCCTAAAAGTGTCAAAATAACTTACAAATGTTGACTAATCTAAGAAACCTACCTATTGCTGTGACCCAAAAATGTCAAATGAGGAATGATAAACAAACATGCACTTGATAAACTAAGAAGAGAAAAAAAGAAAAGCTTCTTTGCTTTCTTTCTTGCAATGATTGCTGTGTTGGGATCAGAGAAAACAATTTGATTTAAAAAGCACTAAACAGAAAAATAATACATACTCAATAAAAATACAAGTCATGAGCATTTATATCCAAATAACATTGATTTCTTTTCACATGTTTTGTGAAAATTCAGTTCCTTAAAACTCTGCAATACCATGCCAAATAATTCAAAAGTTGTAAGATGATGATTTTTTTGATGTACAAAAGTCAGGCTTGTCTCTTTAAACCTTTCTCTGCTTTGCACAAACATCCCTAATTACTGACTCAATTTTGTTAATTTGAATGTTATTCAAGAAGAATGTAAAATGAAATTTCTGAACCTCGAAAAAAAATGGAGTATTTCAGGAAGTGGATGACTCTAACATTGATGATATTTGGGCTGTATTATATTTTGATATCTTACAAATGCTCTATGAGCAATTCTCATTGCTTTTATAAATAGCCAATGGTTTAAAAGAAAAACATTGAGAAACAACAATTCTCTGAATTCTAGCTCTTATTTTGGTCTTCATGTTTTTATATCTTTCCTGAAGTTTACATAGTATTTTTTATTACTTTGATATCAGAGAATCTATGTTTTAAAGACTACATAGGTTTCACATTTCACATATTATCATTGCACATCAATGGCATTAGCAACAAATTTTTTAACATTCTTTGAATAATTTAAATAATGCAGATTATATTTTTCTGTTGTATTCTTATTGTCTTCAATACTTCATTTATTCCAACTGATCTCAGATGCCTTTAGGACATTATTTCTATGCTTTTTCTTTCCCCTCAGAAAAAGGAGTCAGTGGTCTTTATAAATATAATTTCAATCATATAATTCCGCACTTTCGTTTCTTCTCCACCCTTTTAGTTACCATTGTGTCAAGCTGCAAAGATGAAAAAATTTTTTATAAAATTAGATTCCCTGTTGACTGTCCCAAAATTTTAAATGGAATATTTAGTGTCTATCCTCTCACCACATTCTAACCAATCATTTTTTTGTAACACGGAGTTTATATTCTCTCAACAAGATCCCTGCTACTAACCCCAGTGTCCTGGGAGTCATTAAAACCTCTTGAAAAATGCAAGACTCTCCTCCTGGCATTTTGTAATTATCACACAAGGCAAGCATGCTCAGGTTCTGTCAAGAACTGCTAGAGAACCACCAGGGTAGAGAACAAAGAGCACAATGTAACAATTATTTAGATTCAAGTTGGTCTCACACTAACTTGGCATTAAGAATTTTTCACCAATAATAGTAGTAAATGGGCTGTATTTAAGAGTTAGTTAATATTTATGTGAGGAATGGGTAGAAAAGAAAACAGGCTAATCCCCAGAGGACTCTCGCAGTAAAGAATATTGGCTGCTTCAAGGCTGCAAATGTGTTGAGCCAAAAAGTTCCCAGGTGTTTGCCTTCCATCTGTTTTTTAAAAACTTTTTTTTAAACAACCCACACCTGTATTAAGGTGCTTTTTTTTTTAAGATTTTGTTTTATTTATTTGACAGAGAGAGACAGTGAAAGGGAACACAAGCGGAGGGAGTGGGAGAGGGAGAAGCAGGATTCCCGCTGAGCAGGGAGCCTGATGGGGGGCTCAATCCTACGACCCTAGGATTATGACCTGAGCTCAAGGCAAATGCTTAACAACTCAGCCACCCAGGTACCCCAGGATGCCTTTTAAATCAAAACAAGGATTATCAGGTAAAATGTTCCAAGGAGCCTCTTTATTTCCTTAATTTTATGTTAGAAATCTGGTAGCTAAATAGGATTTAACTAATCAACAAATCAAAATACTTGGTTGTTGTTCAAACCACCATCAGAATTCACATGGATTTAATCTAATGTGGTAACCGTAGAAGTTATTATATGGGCAGATTCAACCTCCTGCCTCCGTTATGAAGGGTCTACAGTTAGGATGGGTTCTAATCCGATTTGGTGCGAATCAGATTCATTGTCCTCACAGGGCTCAGTCACAAGAGAGTGGGGCAGAATGCCTCTACTTGAGTGGTGTGGAGACTCATATCAAAGAATACCAGGAATTTTAGGGATCAAGAAGAAAATACGTTATACTGGAAAAAGTAAGCAAAGAACATTGCACATAGGGAGAGATAGAAATGGTCTCTAAACATGAAAAAATAATTTCTTCAACAAGTGAAGAAATGTAAATAGAAACAACACTGCTGTATTTGTCTACTGAACTAGAAATAATTTTAAATTGTAAAATAATTTAAAATTATTTGTTGCAGTGAAATGGACAGATGTAAATTGGGAAAACAGTTCCTCTTCTTTGTGGCGTATATCTTCTCAGTGATTTTGACTCTTCCCTTTCCTTTCGGCCCCCTTTGCCAGCCTTCTAATTCAGGCACAACTTCTCCCCTGAATGGCTGCCACCATGTCCTCTCTACCAGCCCTCTCCTCCCTCAAGTTTATGCTGTACGTTACCCCAGAGTACTCTTTCTAAAACCCAAATCTGGTCACGTAGATTCCCTGCAGACACCTGTTCAGAGGTCCCCCAATGTCTCCAAGCAAAACCCAGTTTCCTTAACATGACCTTCAAGGACTTTCTGATCTGGTCACTGTCTGACCTTTCCACCATCTCCTACCAGACTACCGGCTTCACGTCGTGGCTTCTGTCCCTACTGGTTATGTGGTCTTTGGCAAGTTGTGTAGGGTCCCTCTATGTTTCAGCATCCTTCCCTGTAACATAGAAACCATAATAGAACCAATCCACAGACTTGTGAATGTTGCCTGTGTCGATATATCCAAATAGCTCATAGCAGTGCCTTGAACATCACTGGCCCTATAGTGATATTTTCTGTTATTATTTGCCTTTATTACTATTTTATTATGACCCTCCACAGGACTCTGTGGGTCAGACTTCTTGAAATGGCCTTATTTTAGCCCTGCCTTTGCCAGGCTGCTCTTCTTGACAGACTGGTACACAACACTCATTCTTCCTACTTTTTCCTATAAATGCCTTGAAAGGCCTGAATTCATTTTTTTCCCTGCCCCAACAGGATTCATATACAAGTGAGAAAAGATAAATAAACAAGAATAAAATACATACTTTATGTGTGGGGATAACAAGTACTATGGAGAAAAATAAGGTCTTCTTGGAAGAATCACAACTCTGTTAAGGGCTTCGGTGCTCCACTTATGCTATGTTCTTTGGTTTTTCTGATGAATTATTTTGTCCTATTTTTGGACAATGAGTTCCCACATTTACTTATTTCCCTGTCCCAGGGCATGCCATTTTGCTGAACACATGAAAGATACGGGGGTACTTAGTAAAGACTTGTGAAATATGTAGATGCCTGCATGCATCATATAAATATCTCAGCAAATATATCGCTTTTAACTTTGTCATTTATATTTCAGAATATAAAACCTTGCAATTACACTATCATTGCATAGACAGTAGAAATTTAAATTCACCTATTTGATGTATACATCTCCCTCTGAAATGCCTGACTTGCAAATACCCTATATAGAACTGTAACTGGGAACTTGACTGCCTATCAAGGCTGAGAGATCCCCTTCCTCACCATAACTGTGATACCCAGGGAGCTCTCTGCCACCACTATGATGCCGTTGACCTTTCTTACACATGAAGAATTTTTTAAATCCCATTTCAACGCTATAGTTTTCACAGTCATTTCAAGAGGTGGGAATAAGGAGCTCATTCAACCCAGGAGAATCCACCCAAGTCCAATCCATGCCTGGTCCTAAGATGCTAGGATGAGCTTTTTAGCAAAACATGCTACATGTGGTTACACTCTTGTTTTTTAGGTCTAATTTTTCAGGATTTAGTATGGAACGGGCTTTCCCAAGCTCTTCTAAGCACATCACCCCCATTCACAATGAGCTCTCTGTGAAGTAATCACTTCCAACTGTCAAAAAGCCAATTTATTAAAGAGTATTTGGAATTCTGCCCATTCATAAATTGGGGTTTGTCTTAACTATGAGACCAGACTTACTACAAACCCTTCCTGCTGCATTAGTGCTCTCTGCAATTCAATATTCCATTTATCTTCAGAGACCATCACGATGCCCAGAACAGAGCAAACCCTTAATAAATGTTCAACGAATGAGACGATAAATCCTATAGCACATTTAAAATTAAAATGAAGTATCTTAAGACCAGGTCTGACTTTTTAATAATATTAATAGTCAGGAGTCCTTTGGTTACAAATTTTTCAAACTAGTTTAGGCAAAGGGATAAATTTATTATAAGTCTAAAATAACCTGGAAAGGCATGCAGTCATTTCTTAGGGATCAGGTTCCACCAAGACTCTCCCTCTCTCATCCCCATTTCTCCCTCTTTGTTGGCCTCACGTCTCAGACTAGCTTGCTTCAGATTGCTGAGCAGCTGCCTGTCAGCAAAGCAGGCTTGCCATCCTCCCCTTTCTTTTGTCCCTAAGAAAGGAATCTCTTTCACCCATTTTGGGTCATGTGGCTCATCTCAAGACTAATCATGCTAATTGGCCCTAAATATTTCTAATTGTTTTTTCTCTCCTCATTTCCAGACTTTCATTTTCAACTGCCTACTTAGCAAGTAAGTGAATAAAAACGAATAGATTAAAAGCAGTATGTTCAAATTCAAACCCATTTCTCTTTCTACATTATCTCCTCCTTCTGCATTCATTATCTGTTAATAACACCATAACTTTAATAGTCTCCTGGGCACCTGGACTTGAAATCTGTCCCCTTGTCTCACATTTAATTAGGTGCTAAGTCATTAGCTTTTGTTTCCACCAGACCTTTCTGTATCTCCTCCCTCATTTTTCTTCTCATGCCTGCCTCCCTAATTCAAGTACTTTACCTTCTGCCTGGACTCATGGAATAATGGCCTTCTAATTGAGCATCATATTCCCATTCTTTATTCTAATCTAGACGTCACACTGCTATCACAACACCACTTCTCAAAAAACTCATGACCCAATCTTTTTCATATCCAGTATCTCAATGGATCCCAGTCACTACTGAATGTAAAACAATCTCGCCATCTTCTTTTTTTTTTTTTAAGATTTTATTTATTTATTTGACAGAGAGAAATCACAAGTAGATGGAGAGGCAGGCAGAGAGAGAGAGAGAGAGGGAAGCAGGCTCCCTGCCGAGCAGAGAGCCTGATGCGGGACTCGATCCCAGGACCCTGAGATCATGACCTGAGCCGAAGGCAGCGGCTTAACCCACTGAGCCACCCAGGCGCCCCACAATCTCGCCATCTTAATATTTAACATCCGTAACTTGAAGATGAACCTGTCAGACTTGGAGAAGCCGCTCTCCTCCATACAGAACCTTGGCCCCTGTGCAATTTCTTCAATTTGAAACGCTGCTTCCTCCCCCCAAATAAAACCTTCGTTCCACTTCTGAAAATCTTATCCGTCCTTCTATACTGGTAGCAAATGCCACATTATTTGTGAAACTTCGCCCATTTCTGTCGATTATAAATTTTCTTTCCTGATGATTCTTATGCTTTCATTCATGCTCTTCATTTGTACCTAACCTCATGGCACATGGTTTATAGTGACATGTATGCTTTAATCACTTTAACATCCTTGGTTAAACGGGCTCCTTGAAAGCAAAATATGGGTCTTATCTATCTTTGTAAATCCTTCTGCAAGAAGATGGTATCTTTCCTAAAAATATTTATGCTAGTGATATTTCTGAAGTAAATTGAAGGGCTTTAAGAATTCTTTCCAGATTTGCACAGCAGGAGACTAGATGTGCATGATATGCCTCATACCAGGTTTTATGAGGTTGTATAAAGTCACTGATAATGACAGTAGCCCTGTGCACTAAATGTAGGGAAGCCCAGCAGAACGTCTACCCACTGCATTATGTGTGAGGACATAATGAGAATACCTTCCTAAACTCTCTCAGGACTAGAGTGTGTCAGAAGCCACTACAGAAGGTGGGGGGCACACTGGCACTCCCACTCTCTGCACCCAATTTCAGGATTCATAGGTCTATATGGATCATAAAAGGGGCTGGTAATCCCCAGCAGCATAAAACTGTCATCTGAACTAAACCAAATCTGCTAATTGTCCTTTTTTGGCTCCCTGACCTCTTGGTCCCCTGATACCTTTTCTTTCCTCACATTCACTCAGAGATGCCCCACATAAAAAGGGCCTAGAACATGTAGCATTTTAAGATACTTAACTACATTTTATAAAAGCTTGTATTATTAATTTCACCTAAGAAATGATCATATATTTTAAAGCTGGCATTCTACAGTGATGTGGGTACAGCAAGGTAGGCATGCTAATGGATTGCCAAGTGGGAATGTGAACTTGTTATAACCTTCCTAGAAAGCAATCTGTAGCATGAATGGAGAGATTTTAAAACAGCATACTCTTGGACCTAGTAACTTGCTTTCTATGAATCCTTCCTAAGAAACAGTCAGATATATGGGTGAAGATTTAAGGCCCCTCTCTCTAAGAGAGTATAAGGAAAAGATAAAATACAGAAGTTAATGTACAGCTCTGCGATGCACAAGAGGGAAGAGGAACCAAGGAGAGGGTAGGACAGAGGACCTCAGAGAATGCAATTCATGGGAAGTCAATGGAGGAGAAAGTTTAAGAAATCATAGTGGTCAGATGTTAAGCCCTGCAGCAGGACAAGAAGGATGAAGACTCAATTCAGATTATTAAATTTAGTTATTAAAAATAATAGTAACTCATAAACTTTGTTAAGACTGTCAGTTTTCAGAACAGTTTCATTGAGGTGAATTTCACAAGGGATACGGTGTAAGTTGGTGAGTGGCCGAGAGTAAGGGAGATCAGACAGTGAAGAATGTGACCAACAATCATTTAGGGAGAATCTGTTCTGAGTGGGGAGAGGCTAGTGAAAAACAAAGGTAAATGAAATCCATCTCTTGTCCCTAGGGAGTTTATACTCTGCTAAATTTCTCAGAAACTGGCCTCAGGAGGCACTATTCATTACTCAGGGACTTCCTTAGTGTCATATCTTAAGGACCTCCAATTTCCCCTCCATATGGAATATACTTACGAAATCCTCCTCAAGATTCTCTAGTGGTCATCTAACTTCACTGTTACATTTACAGAATTTCTGTCCCTGCTCTTTTACAAATTCCTGTGGCTTGGGCCAAGCAAAAGGAAGAGTCCAGTGTTTTGGACATCCTGGGTTGCTATGACACCTTAAATTAACAAGCAAAGGCTATAAATCTATGGTTTCTTTCTTTAAAAAAAAAAAAAAAAAAAAGCCAGCCTCTCTGGTGTGAATTATTTACACTGCAGTGAAAGGGAATTTAATGACCCAGCCAATTCATGTGATGTGATGTGACAGTCTGACATGAGACTCCTCTGCTTTTCTGAGAGGTAGCAGAGATGTCACAGGAGGCCAATCCCACTCCTCCCCCAGGGACTCCTACAATCAATGATTGGCATTTCAGAGATGATAAGGTGATCACTAAACTTGTGTCAGTAAATCAAAGGGATGCCACTGGCCTATTGGACATCCACACTCAGGGAGATATTTATTCAGGAGACTCCCGTGGATGCTGTTTAAGCCCAAAGTACTGTTGTAACTCACATGGAAGAGAAACATTATTTACAGACATTATTTATTGCTCCTCTGATTAAAGCAGCTATGGTTGAAAAGAAATGTGGAGAGTGTTTAACTGGGGGGAAGGAAAGGCATGCAAGGTTAAAACCAAGCTTCCTGGTTTCTCAGGGCTTGCATCCTCAGGAAGAGAGGTTGGTGAGGCTAATCCTGGTCATTTGACAGCAATGGTGGGAATGATTCAGTGTGAATGATGTTTGTGCCTCGCTCTTCCTTTTCAGGGCTTTCCCGAGTGATTCCTTGGGTTATCTGGGCCATCTGACTGCTGTTTCTTTGATACTGGCCCTTGCACTCATTCCTTTCCTTCTATACTTGTTTTATTGTGACAGAATAGTGGTAGGTTTTATATAAAGGCTGTGGATTTCCTTAATTGTTGATGATGCTATTTCCCTTATTTATATTTTTTAATCCGGAAAGCCTGGCAAGCGCACAGGCAGCATTATCCATTATTCCTCTGCCATTCCAGGTCTCTTGTTCCCATCACCAGAAAACACTTTCAAAACGGAGTCCTGAATAAATAAAGAGAACAAACTGGTGGTTGCCAGAGGGCAGGGGTGGGGGGATGGGTGAAATAAGCAAAGGGGATTAAGAAGTACACACTTCCAGGGGCACCTGAATGCCTCAGTTAGTTGAGCCTCGGACTCTTGATTTCAGCTCAGGTCATGATCTTGGGGTCCTGAGATCACACCCCTGATGGGTTCCGCGCTCAGGATGGAGTCTGCTTGAGATTCTCTCTCTTCCTGTCCCTCTGCCCCTCTCCTCATTTGCTCACTCTCTCTAAATAAATAAAATCTTAAAAAAAAAAAGATGTACATATATATATATATATGTACACACACACACACACACACAACGGAATACTATGCAGCCATCAAAAGAAATGAAATCTTGCCATTTGCGACAACATGGATGGAACTAGAGCATATCATGCTTAGCGAAATAAGTCAAGCAGAGAAAGACAACTATCATATGATCTCCCTGATATGAGGAAGTGGTGATGCAACATGGGGGCTTAAGTGGGTAGGAGAAGAATCAATGAAACAAAATGGGATTGGGAGGGAGACAAACCATAAGTGACTCTTAATCTCACAAAACAAACTGAGGGTTGCTGGGGGAAGGGGGGTTGGGAGAAGGGGGTGGGATTATGGACATTGGGGAGGGTATATGCTTTGGTGAGTGCTGTGAAGTGTGTAAATCTGGTGATTCACAGACCTGTACCCCTGGGGATAAAAATATATGTTTATAAAAAATAAAAAATTTAAAAAAGAAAAATGTACAAACTTCCAGTTATAAAATAAATAAGTCAAGAATATGAAAAGTACAGCAGAGTGAATATAGTCACTGGTATTGTGATAACTGTGGGGTAACAGATGGTGACTATAGTTAGCATGGTAACTATTCCGCAATGTACATAAATGTTAAATCTCCATGTTGTACACCTGAAACCAATAAATATTGTATGCCAACTATATTTCAATTAAAGATAAGAAAATTATAAATAAAAGCAGGGTCCTCGTTGTTTCTAGTTGCTGGAGTCATTACAAGTCTCAGGAAATAACTTTTGGACCCATTCTTCCCCAGACTTTCTTTTATTCATTCCACCCTTCTTTCTTTCCTTACCCTTTTCCTTCCTCTCATTCTTCCACAGATGTTTATCGAGCATTGTGTGTTTAGGGTACTAAACGCTGGAAATACAGAGATATTGAGAAAGCTTTGTCACTTAGACTTAAGGGATTCAAAGTCAACTGGGAAAGAAGCCATTACACTTGTGATTCCCTGCTAAGTTGAGTGTCTCAGGACACCTGGGTGGCTCAGTGGATTAAGTGTCTGCCTTCAGCTCAGGTCATGGTCCAAGGGTCTTGGGAAAGTCCTACATTGAGCCTCTTGCTCAACAGGGAGCCTGCTTCTTCCTCTGCCTGCTGCTTTCCCTGCTTGTGTGCTCTCTTTCTCTCTCTCTCTGAGACAAAAAAAAAAAAAAAAAAAAAAAAAAAAATCTTTAAAAAAAAATTGAGTGTCTCAAAAGGTTAAGTAGATCAGAGTGTAAAGTAGAGGTCGCTAAATATGTCTGTGGATAAATGAGAGCCTTTCTTAAAGAAAAGACATTTAAACTGAGACCTGAAAGATAAATGTGACCTATTTATACATGATTTGAGTCAAGGCTAACACTTTTCCTGTATTACTTTAGTAAGTCTCTTGGCACCTCCATTTCTGTCTTTTGGGGAAAAAAAAAAAAAAAAAAAAAGCCTATACCCTTTATCATCTCATGTGCTTTTTAGAATACTTTAAGGCTAAGGGGAGATTCCAGGATTTGGGAGGGATACCACTAACAATGTTTTTTGTTTTTTTGTTTTTTAAGCAAATATATATTTAGTTTAAACTGAGTATCCAGAAGTTGTTATAAGGAGATTTCATTGGTTCATGAACTCTGAGGAGTCTCTGTGAGAGTAATATCAGAAAACTCACAATGGACCTGAACACAGACATAATTGACCAGCAAGAGAATAAATTCAGGTAAACACAAGTTAACTTACCTTTTAGAAAAAAATATATCATCAAATACTATACCATACAAGTTCCTTATAGAAATAAATGGACTCTGAATTTTTAGGGAACCAATTTCAGAAAATCACTGGTGGCACATGGAGTTGAGAGGTATTCATTCAACGTGGTTCTTTGTGGATAAAGGGTGGAGAAGCAGCTCTGGATGATTGACAGTAACTCTACTGGGCAGCCCCGGGGGGCAGTGGGGGTGGGGCTCATCAGCACAAAATGATGGATTAAGATTCACCAGAGCCTTCTCTAAGGAAGCAATTACTTGTCTGTTTCCAAATTATGGCTCTGAACATCCAATTCCCTTTTCAATAATTAATTTCCCTACAAAAGTGGTATTTTAATACAGGTTTGAAAAATGAAAAAGCTGTGTAAGACTAGAAATAGCAATTGGAAGATACATTATTTTATTAACAAGAAAACCCTGGGTGCCTGGGTGGCTCAGATGGTTAAGCATCTGTCTTTGCTCAGGTCATGATCCTGGGGTTCTGAGATCAAGTCCAGCACCCCTCTTCCTCTCTCTCTTTCTCTCTCTCTCTCATAAATAAATAAAATCTTAAAAAAAAAAGAAAAGAAAAGAAAACTGCCTGTGTTTCCTGTGTTTCTCTGTATCTCTTTGCTTCTAGGAAAATTTTAAGCAAAGCACAGGGCACATACATTTAATGAGGACTGAGACATGCTTTAAGGAAAGGAGAAAAGCCTAAAACTTAGAGCAGCTGATTAAGTTTTAAGACAACATCAGTAAATTTAAAGTTGAAATTTGCCTCACTTCTATTTTCTGGCCCAGAGGTTCCCAAACCTTCTAAGTTCATGGCATCCTTTGTGTCCAGTCATTTTTTTCATAGCATCCCTAGGGCAAACAATTCTATTTATTAAATAGCTTTAAACTACTTAGTATATTTGTATATCCTGGCAAATTTGTAGCTTTTTGAAAAGCTGATACATGTAGATTCAAAGAAAAATATTTTTATTTTGTTCTCAAATAACCATAACACCTTATTGATGGGATGTGTGTACCTGTTAGTCAGCACAAATTATCCAAATTGGACTCCATCGCTTACCTCCTCGTTGATTTTTGGGTGGTACCAGTTTTTTTGCTTTTTTGTTTTTGTTTTTGTTTTTTCCTCTCATGCACCTAAAAGTGCATGCTTAGAAAATATTTATTAAATGAATCAACAGAACCATTGGGGTTGGAGAACGCTGAATTTCCATCTGGCCTTACTCTAAACCAACTCTATGACCTTGGACTTAACCTCTTTGTGAGTCTTAGTTTTTATTCTTTTAAAACATAGATAATAAAAATGAATGACTACCTGGATTCTTCTAATGATTAAATGAGCACCTAAAAATCTCAGCACAGTATCTGACATTTTTAACTGCCTTAATGAGTGATGCTTTTTACTATTACTACTGCCATCCCAGGGTTTGTTTTTCCTTTCATAGTTAGACAGTCTTCTAGAAGGCATATTTTTAAATCTGACTACAATAAACACAGTCAAAATACCAAAGGGAAACAGAGGATTAGAATTACATTGAAGGAATTCCTAGGAGGTCTATTCTAGATGAAAATTCAGAGGTGGAACAGAAATAGCTCAAAAATCTAGCTTAAATCAGACTTCTCAACAACATTTCTGCTACTAAACCCCTTGACCCTCAGTTTCCTTTTCTGTTGAATGAGGGAAAAATAATACTTCTCGGAGGGAAGCCATTAGGAAAAGTAGAAAAAATAGTTTCCTTCATCTCCATGAAGAGAAGA